>NC_134458.1:215490046-216690046 GCF_047948215.1 Lycorma delicatula | reverse complement strand
TGCTTAAAAAATGCTTTAGAAAGAATGTTTATTAGGTACAAAAAGAATAATATGATTTTCTATTTATCGTCTGTTTTCCTTCAATAAAAAACTGATTTTTAAAAGTCTTTACTTTTTATTGACTGTACTTACATTAATTTTCTCAGAATTAAATTCTCTACAAGTTTTGTTACTGAATCTTTCACATTTATTAGTCAATTATCAAAGCTATTGTACTACAAACCCAAAAAAACTTGTTTTTCAACACAAAATTTTTGTTTTACATCAGATATCTTAAAAACTACTCTGTATATAATGTTTATGACTTACTTATTAATCTGTAGGTAGGTTTTTTAAGTGCTACTGTAAATTTCATGTTAACTAGCACAACAATGATTTATTGTTAGGTCTTCAATTAAGATTTCCAATACCACTCTCTGATGAAAAATTCAGTGACTAAGGCCCAAGAAAAGACCACCCAAACTACAGCAATATCAATGAAGCAAATATCAAGAATTACTAAAAATTGCAGTCTATGTTAGAAGAGGACTCAAAAGATTCAAATGCTGCAACATTAACGATGATGAAAAAAAGTATGAGGTAGAGTACAACTAATTGGCACACGAGGTTTATTCAGAAAATAACCAAACATTTTTAATTACGCGACAATGGAGATATTTATTGACATTGCAGTTGAAAAATTTCAAAGAAACATTTCAACTTTTGAGAAAAGGTTACACAGATGATGCTCTGGTTCATACACAATGTTACGAATGGTTTTTATGATTTAAAAGTGGTCATCAGTCAATTGAAGATCACCCTCAACCAGGAAGGGCTTTGACTTCAACTGATGACACCCACATTCAGAAAATCAACGATCTGGTGTGTGCAAATTGCCAATTGACTATCAGAGAACTTGCATAAGAGATCAACATCTCAACTGGATCATGCCATGACACTTTGACTGAAAAACTAAACCATGCATCGAGTTGCAGCAAAGTTTGTTTCTCATTTGTTGGCCAAATTGCAGAAAGAACATCGAGTGGATGTTTGTCAGCAACTTCTTGAACAAGCCAATAACAATAACCCTCATGCAAAGGATCGTAATGGGAGACGAAAGCTGTGTTTACGGCTATGACATTGAGACAAAGGTTCAATCATCAAAATGGATTAGCAAAGGATCTCCGTGCTCCAAGAAAGCATGTCAGTCTCAATCCAATGTCAGAGCAATGGTGTGTTTTTTATATTTTAATGGAATTGTGTATTTTGAATTCTTGCCTCGAGGTGAAACAATGAACTGTGCATACTATCAAGGCGTTTCCCAATGGTTATGTAAAAAACTCTGCAAAAAGAGACCAGAGTTGTGGCGAGACAACTCATGGTTCCTTCACCACAACAATACACTCGCACACTCAACTTTGTCAATTCGTCAGTTTTGTGCCAAAAATCAGACAACTGTCGTCTCTCAGCCTTCCTACTCACCAAACCTGGCTCCTTGCGATATTTTCTTATTTCTGAAATTAAAATCAGTGATGAAAGAAGATGATGACATTAAAGCAAATTCATCACGGACCTTAAAGGTCATTTCAAATGAGCAATCCAGGACTGCTTGACGAAGTGGAAACTCTGAGAAAAGTGTATGAATAGGAGAGTGGAGTACTTTTAAGAGAACAAAGAGCAATAACCTGTAAAATTAATAATAAAGATTAAAAAAAATAAAGTTTGGTTAATTTCTGAAGAGACCTTGAACAAAATTTTGATCAATGTGTCCTAAGCCGAATGATCAACAATTGCTATTAAAAGTAAAATGTATTCCTGTAAAGAGCATCATTACTGTAGGAAAGTATTTTATTGCAGGTAAGTGAGAAGAATGTTAGAATCATTTTGAAAAACTAAGATCCAGGGAGAAAAAACTGAAAGTATAGGGATGGAAATTGGCTTATTATAATTACACATAAATTGTTCTGTGTGTAGTCACAGTGCTCTGAAAACTTGATCAGAGTCTTCAAAATAAGGTTTAATGCAGACAGCAAAAGAAAAATGCAAAAAAATAGTAATTATTCATTCCAAATCATTAATGATATGGAAGGTTAGCCAGAGTACATGAGATTATGTTCAAATGGACAAAGATAGGTTCCAAACATTTGAACCCATTTCTGTAATTATTGTCAATAATGCATTATACCAAAATTAGCTCCCAATTCAAATGGTGCAAAGGAAAAAATACTACATTTATTAAACAAAAATGAAATTAAGATGATAATTTATTGAACTCTCAACCTCATTTTTTAATAAAAGTTAAAATGTATGTGTTATTTAAATTGATAATGTTATTTGAAAAGAGATTATGAGCTGTTACAGCTGTCATCTACCATTCTGATTTAAAACTATTGAATATTTTGAACACATTATGATGATTCTTACAACAAGAGATCAGTTGGAAATGGAGCATGTGATTGTAAATATTGATTAGTGAATTTGTATACAAAGAAGAAAAAGAACTAATTTGGGCTGATAAAAAATGAACTGTCACAAAATAGAATATAATCTTTAGTATTTTTTAAATACCAAAAATACATGTGGAAAAAATGAGTTTTGATGGGTTCAGAATGTTGAATTTTTAAACAGGAGCACACAAACAAACTTGAATGCCAATATCTGACCCAGCAGCCAATGTTCACTTGACTATACATCAGAGGATTAGCTGAACAGAAAATAGAATTTTAAATAATTTGTATACAATCTTCTTAAGATTTAGCAGCTTCTTAAGATTTGTAGCAATGTTACTGTTACATTTTGTTAGACCACAAAACACTTAATTTTTCTTAATTTAAATTTTTTGCTACTGTAAAAAGACTATTTTAAAGAAATTATTTAGTTTTAGATTGAAATAAATTACCTCATATTAAATAATTTACTCAGTTTCATTACATTATATCTAAAATCATGGCTTATAATAATAATAAAAGTGGGACTTTATTTTGTTTTATTTGCTGCAAAGAATATATGAATTACAAATATATAAAAACTACAAACTTTGAGATAAAACATAAATTTTATGAACTATAATAAAATTGTCAAAGTACAAAATTAAAAATTAATTATTATTAAAATAGCAATAAGCAACAAAGATCATAATTAAAATGACATAATTAGAATACAGTTAATATATAAGTTAAATTAAAGCAAGAAATAAGCAATAAACAATTTTGAAATAATCACTTTTCCAGCAGATAGGAATGTTTTTAGCATGAATAATGCAGTATTAAGGGTAAAGGCCACCTTCACCAGCCGCTGTAAATTGCTGCATAAAAAATGTGTACAAATTATAAAATGAAAAAATGTATTTCTTTTATATTTGGAACTTCTCTAATTTTTTAATGATGCTGCTCATATTTCCCAGGTATATAAATATTATATTGCGCAGATAAAGGAAAATGTTTAAATATTCTAGAAAGCATGGAAATATTCAAGCTAAAATTAAAAGGACAGGAGGGATTAATGAACAATTAAACAATCAAGAAAAGCAGAAGAGGCCACGAGAGCAGTGATGGGGAGCGGGAGGGCTTATCATCGCTATTTATTCAATAATCATAAGTTAGAAAGTCTTAGTGCTAAAATGGAGGTACTCCAAAACATGTAACTACAAAGTTAGAATGACAATGTTAGAAAGGGCAGAAAATAACACTCAAATCAAAAGATAAATAGATAAAAAATACTCACTTTCTTCAGAGAAACAGTATCATCCTCTACTATAACTGAAACATGATCTGTCTGAACTTCAGTTGAATGGTTTTTTCTTCGCTTCATCTCTTCATAATAACGCGATTTCTCTTGTAAGTAAAATGATCTTTCATCTTCCAGTTGACCTAGAGTATAAACAGTTTATTTCTAACTTACAAGATTTAAAATAACACAATTTTTAATAAACAAAATATGACTACAATGTATGACTGTTATTTTGTTTCTTGGTTTTCTTTTCTTTCAATGATCAAAAGAAATATAAAAAAAGCTGATAACAAAGTTTTAATACTTTTTTGGCATTAGTTAAAAAAATTACCTAAGATTTGTTGAAAACTTACCTAAGATTTCTTTTGAGGTGGAGGTAATTTATGATAGTTTTATTACTCAATTTATTATGTATTTAAATAAATCAAAAAAAGTTTTAAAAATTAAAAAAAGGTATATTTTTTCACTTCCAAACCTCCAAAACCAATATAAAAGATTTTTTTTAATTTTCCTACTTTTATGTTAAATGGGAGAAACTACTAAAAAAAATTTCAATAAAAAGTATAAAACCAATAAAACATTATCTAAGATTTCTTTTTTATGGGTGGTGGAAAATTATGATGAAATTTCATTGTAATAATATTAATAAAAGTTTATTATTTTAATAATAAACTTTTAATATCATTAAAAGTTAAATTAAACAAAAAAAAATTTTGAACAATTCAAAAAATCAATATTTTTAAACTTTGATTGGCTCTCCCACACCAATATATATTTATATATATATTGATCAATATACTTTTTTGGGGTGGGGTTCACTTGCACTACTAGTATGCCTACAAACAAATTTTGTTAAAAAAATGCAATAAATAAAAGATAGCTTTTTCGATTTTTGGGAAAGGGGAAATTTTGGGATATATATTTTTTTCCATGTACTGAGGGGTTATGTTTACAAAATATTGAGAAAATTGACCCCAAAAAACCTCCTGACCCCCTGGAAATATTGACCCCAAAATTTTACCAACAAATTGCCCCATTATACACATCTCAATAGAAAATTTCATAAAAATCAGTTTCTCCCGTCAAAAGTTATTACGCTTCAAACATACATTTGAAGCATTTTCACACACGTTTGTTCGTATGTATACATAGATATTACCCCACCTTTTTTTTTTTTTTTTTTTTTTTTGGTGTTCCTGGGTCACAAAACATCAAGAAATGCAAAAAACCATACCCCATTTTTTTACTGATCACCATACTTTCCTCCTTGCAGCGTAGCTTTAGAGCTATGATGCCAGAAATGTAATATATATTTAATATTTAAGATGAGATAAATATAATAAATAAATAAACAAGAATGTAAATAATGACAAATGTTAATAGCTGACAACACATTTAATTAACTGGTTCCTGTAGATCACCAAAGGTAATTAATAGATTAAAAAAAGAAAAGAGGATTACAACCTCAATAAATTTCTTTTTCTTTTCAATTAATCAGTACTTATCTACACTACCATTGTTTTGCAATGAAAAAAATATATTGTTTGTTAAATTAAGTACAAAATATTAAACAGTTATGAAATTGCAAACAATTGAGAGAACTTCAAAGCAAATACACCTCAGCGCTAAGCCTTTTGAAAAAAAAAATGGAGGATGTAGTGTTGATAGAGCTGTCTTTACATTATTTATGTTTAAGAAAATTATCCAGATGTATTTCAGTATACTTATAAAAAAACAGATAAAGATCAACTAACTTTTTAATTTGTTAATTTTACGGGTTTTCTTCTCTATTGTTTGCTGTAAATTTTTATTATCTCTTGTTAGTTTTTTTACTTTTTCAAATTCTTCATCTTTTTTTTTTTTTTCATATATTAATGCCATTTCTAACTCAACAATTTTTTCTTCAAGTCCTTTAATTATTAATACTTTATTATCTGTGTCTTCTTGCACTGAAAAAGAGAATAATGTCATTAATAAATAAATTTTATTTTATATATCTAATACAAATTTATTTTCTTTTGAAAATTTAATCGTCACTGGTACTTATTTTGTCAAGGAAAAAGAAAAAGGTTACAATAGTTTTTCAATACAAATTTACAATACTATCATGATAAACCTCATTAACTACCCATAACATGTTTTAGTGTCAATAAACATTATATTCAGAATTTCATAACAGCTACGTAATTTCTTTTTTATCTAAGGCCAAAACACACCAACTTCATCTTCATATTAATAAAATTAAAAAAAAGGCCAGAATTGATTATCCATCCAAGAATCACTGGTATTGAAGTTGCTAGTTTAAATGGCAGGGTTAACTACCTGCCTAAAGCAGAAGTCGATAAAAGCTCAATAAGTCTATGGTGTAAACAACTGGCAAGAGATGATCCACCCAAGTTTTGCACATGACATTGACTAAAATGTATCCCATTTGTTCTAGTTGTAGACAAACAAATTCCATGAGCAGCACCCAGCTCTCATAGAGAAAGGCCTAATGTTTATACTATGTATGTATTTTTATTAAACCATAATGGGAATTTATTCATTACATTTTTCTTAATTAAATGTTCCAAAAACCTTTCATAACACAAAACCCTACAAACAACTCAAGTAATTTGATTAATTAAACAGATTTTGATATCATTGTTTGCCTCTTCCCAATCTATATTGTTAAAGAAAAAATATAACAAAATTTATTAACCATTATTTTATTATATACCAGATATATTTTATTATATACCATTATTTTTATACCAGATGTTACAGTATATATACCAATTAAATGATTTTTCTTCATAAATTCATAGAAACTTCAAAGGAGCATAAGAAGTCAAATAATTTCAAACATACACTCTGCTACAACTCTGAGTAGAATGTCAGTAAGCTGGGCTATGATAATAGATAGGGCCACTACTACGAAGGTAAGTTAAAGCACTAGTTGGGAAAAAAACATATAGAAATAGATTGATTTCCAGATCAGCACCGAGAGTAAACTTGAAACAGTAAAATATCATTAAATTTAAATAACAAAAACTAAATGAAAGTGAAAAGAATGGTTAGTGAGAAGGGGAAGGATTTGTTGATTGTGGATATAAAAATTAAAGTCATCAAAATTTAAATTAAAGCATATGGCAAAGACAGTGATTAAAAAACCGGCATTGTGTGTGCTGCTCATGTACAAGCAAAATTTAGTGCAGGAAAGGATAATACTGCAAGATTTTCCATCAGTTATTTGATACATATCCATGATCTGCCATAGAATCTTCAGAGAGAAAATAGTAAAGCTTCTAGACTAGCTTTGTGAGAAAAGTTTATAACTAATTAAATCAAACATAAATTTCTTGTTGTGAAATCATTACTAAGAAGCCAGCCAACTTTATTCATTCAGAGATGTAAAAATAAATAGATATACCTGAATACACTACTAATGATGTTTTATTACCAAGGAGAAACCTCAACAATGCAGAAAAACTGGATTTTGCCACCAGTTTCCAATAATCAGGAAGATGTTCATTCTTACTTATACAGTATTTCGATTCAGACAAACAAAAATCAAAATTTCTTGCTTCTAACTTATACCAACTCATATTGTTTTCAGAGGAAGCCAGTCTCGGATTCTTATGCGAATATGGCATGATATTAGGTAATAGAACTTTCAATCTTAGAACCGCAAAGATATTGCTGCTTCGGGCACCTGGAGGACGAGGAAGATACTGGTGCTGATCGTGCTAGATTAAACCATAAAGAATGTGTTTAATTCCCTCCGGTGGGGTACGGTCTTCTAGGTGCCACAGCACAGAGGTGTTGATGGCTATTTAAGGCGACTAATACAGAGCTATCTGTATATACGGATTTTGATCCATAGAACTGAAGAACGTGAATTAAGATTTCACATCACTAGCGGGATGCCCCAGGGGTCTGTGTTGGCCCCCCGTTGTGATACTTATTCTATGACGGGGTGCTTCGGCTGGACTACCAGGATGGGGTGACCCCAGTAGCTTTTGCTGATGACCTAGCTTTGTTGGTCACAGCACAAACTCAGGATCAGGTTACAGAATTGGCCAACAATTCCACTAGACAGATCTCAAATTGGCTTGAATGAGAGATTGTCGCTACAAAAGACCAAAATGGTACTGTTAACGAGAAGGAGGAGGATAAACGAACTCCGATTACTCTATGCGATCATCAGGTGATACCCCAGACTAGTGTCAACTACCTAGGTATTTGGATAGATCATAGGAGGTCCTTCTCAACACATGTCAAGGAGACGACAACTAGGGATGAGAGAACTGCCAAAAATCTTAGTAGACTTATGGGGGCAACAGTAGGACCCCGTACTACCCAACACTATATACTATACTATACTATCCGACACTACCCAACCTGTGGAGTGTGCGTAAATGGCATTTCTCAGACTCATCAATATAAAAAAAATCCAATTGAAGAAAAATTCCTTGCTAGTATTTGGGTTCACAAATACAAATGAAAACTATGAAACATCAGGAAACTCCATCAGTAGTAGGATTTCAAAAAAGCCTTCTCCAAAAATATTTTAGTCCTCAATTGGAAAAGATCTGAACATCCTTCCAGTTCAGTTGAATAGTTCTGATATTGTCAAGGAATCCTATTTACAATTTCCTCTTATGTTAATCATAAAAAAATCTTTAGAATTAATAATCCGCATTCAGTATTTGATAAAATAATACATTGCATTTGTACTCTACAAAACTTGCTTATGTTAATGAGCTTACTGACTGGGAAGTGGCTTTAAGGGAAACTTGTTGCAAAACTTCTCCAAGGCATTTTTCAGAGTTCAATCACAGAAACCAGTTTTCTTCTCAGATGAGTTTATTGGTCTATAAGTCTTCTCAGATGAGTTTATTGGACTATAAGTGTAGATTTAACAACCTGTGGCAACTGAAGCAGAATGAAGAAAAAAATACTACTTGGGATTAAATAATGTTGACGGGCTGAAAACTGCTATCAGTGACTGTTTTTATGGCTTTGATCCTTCAAAATGGAAGAAAATATGTAAAAGGATTTGGTGACTGATAAAACTGTATGCAGGCAATGTAGAAGCACATACAGATGTGATTTAGAGTAAATTTTATGTAAAAAAAATGTTAAATAATCTAATGACAAACAATCCTTCATATGAAAAGGGACTTTGTGATTACTCAGCATGTTTTCAGTAGATTGTCTTAAAGAAAAATTAAAAGAAAATAAAAGAAAAATTTTGGTAATTACGTACTTTTTAAATTTATTCTTATGTTATTTATATATTTATTTTATATATACAACAAACATGTAACAAATAAATGTTCCTGCACAACCATGTTGGTATGTTCATAACCATTTGCCAAAAATTGTGAACAGAAACTAAACTGATTCACTCAATTAATGAACAATATGATGCTACTACATGTATTTCTATTGAATATTTTCATTACAAATCTTCACTTCCTGATTCTTTTCAAAAAACCATTGAGTTTAACTTATTGTCCAAAAAATCTAAATTTATCACTCCAAAGATAATGAATATGTAACCTATTTAAAGTGGCAACAAAGTATAGTAAGGCTTCTTCTCTTAAGCCAATTATCTACATAAATAAAAATGTAAATGTTTATTGGTTCAAAATCTTAAATCTCTCTGAAAGTTCTTCACAGATTGCTTTGAAATCTTGACACAACGTTGCATTTGAATAAGCGTGTATTTTTATATACCTACTATTTATATGCATACCTGTATACTACTACCTACTATTTATATGTCATACCTGTGACAGGTTAAAACATGCTTCTTTTGAAAAACAGCGCTATCTGTTGGATGTAAAAGCAACACTTACTAAACTAAATATTTTACGATTCCATTTCAATTTTACCGATATGTGTGTCTGCTATAGACTAAAAAACTACTGAACCGATTTACGCATGGGGGAAAAAGGGAAAAATCAGAAAAGCTAAAAGGTAAATGGGAAAATGGAAAAAGGAGGAAAACGGGGAAAGGAAATGGGAATGGAGAAAGAAAGGGGAAGAAAGAAAGAAAAGGTGGAAAGGGAAATAAAAAAGGTAAACGGGGAAGGAAAGGGAAAAGGGGAAATGGGAATATGGTAAAAATGAAAATGGGAAAAGGAGAAAAAGGAAAGAGGAAAGGGAAAGGTTAAATTATGTGAAGTTCTGTAATGTTCATTTTGTTAATGTTTTATCAAACTTTCAATTGTGTTCACTTAATATATATATATATATATATATTCAAATCTAGCAATAGCAAGGCATTGCCAGGTCTGCTAGTTACACTATATATATTATATTTTTCTATTATGTAATATTAAAGTACTTTTGGGTACATTCCATTAATCAGACAGCACTCAATTTTGTAAATTTTTATTATTTTCAAATAATTCTGAACAATTATCATTGTTCAATTCTTTGTTTTACTATTTCCAGAAGTGAAGCTGCAAAATGGACACGAATAGATCTTGTCACTATTTGGAACCGGCTTTCCTTAAATCAGTTACCCACACATCATTAACTTCTGAGAATTACCATTGCATGTGCAAGCTAACTTCCACTTTACATCATTAATATAAGTTTAACTTTATTGCAGGACAATTTGCTAACAACGTGCTGCATTCTTGTAGTAACACAATGGCTGCTCTTACTATTCAGTAATTTACACAATTTAATTGCCATTGTGGAAAAAGATAACTTCACGATACAAATAATAATGGAATGAACAACTAATTAAAGAGAAAGAAACATCAGTCCAGTAGAATTATTACAGCAGTCTGGTAAGATGTTCCATAAAGAAATAAACTATTCACTATTCATTACATAGTGGTGTTGAGATAGAAACAAAACCCAACAACAAATAAATTGATCATTCACACAAGGGAAAGAACTAATTTCACGTTTATCAACAAAGCAAAATTAAACATGTGAACTGTGATAAGGTTTTTTTTTTAAACATGAGCTTATATAAGTGATAACATACAAAAAAATCAGTACTGAAATTCATAACTTTTAGTACAAAAAATGTAGTATGGTTTGGTTAATGGAAAAGGCACTTACTTTCATTTGGTTTGACATACTTTTGATATGGATATTGTTATTTTTAAGGATCAAATTACTTTTTAATAAAGGTTAACACAAGCAACAAGGTAAGCTGGTTAAAATGTTAATCTGTATCCCCCTTATAACCTAATGCTTCCACAACACCTGGAATGTCAGGATGTAAAATCTTGGTAACTGAAAGATGTGAAGGTAAAAAGCTGATGACTAGGTTTAATAAACAGGTTCCCACAATCCATTAAGTGCAATGTCGGATGCAGTTTCATAGCGCACTGTTACCATAGCAGTCTGTTTTACGAATAAAAAAATTATTATAGCCTTCATATCTAAAACAGCACAATGCTGTAAAAAAAAATAATAAAATCCTATTATGAAATTTTAAAGCAAATGAACGATAGCAAAAAATCACATAAAACAAATTTCAGTAGTGGAAGCATCATAGAAACAGTTCCAATATGGGTTTTTAGAGACCCCACAAACTGACAATTGAATTAAAAACGCATCAACATCCAGTACACAAAGAAAAAGTTATTTAATAAACAATAATCTATATACATAAAGTACATGAAATCAAAAAAGTGATAAGGGTTTCACAAAGATGAAAAGTGAACTAAATGATAATTTTGGCAAGTTTAATTGCAATAATTAGTAAATACCTTATGGTGGTAGGGGTTTAAGGGATGAAAAAGAATACAGATGGATAACAAACATAACAGGTAACAGCTAGACACTTATTACAAAAATATATCCTTAGGTCAAATACTCATAAAGCTGTTGGGTAATGTTCTGTGAAAAGGTCATTAAGACTACTCTCATCAATAATATCAAGCAGGATGCTGAAACTGTATCTTTGTAAACATAACTGGCTCATCCCATCATTATTGTAAAGAGTTTCCTTTAAAAACTTAATATAATGCTGGCACAGTAGCAAAAATATAAGAGATTTGTTGGGAAAGAGATTTAGGATCCTGAGAGTCATTCATCTAGTGAAGAACTAAACTGCGAAGTCAGTTGAGATCTTACCAATGCTATCTATATATTTGCAATCGAACAACATGTTTGATCTACAATCCAGTGGTAGTAACCAGACATAGTCTAAAATTTACAAACATCTAATTTTGAGTTTTCTTCAGTCCAATTGTGATACTCAAAATAAAGACAAAAAAATTACAAGAGGGGCAATATTAAGATTTCATGTCGATTTAATAATAATTTTATTATATTACTCTACCACAAACTTGAAATGCATGAAATATGATGTTTTCCAATAACATCATATACCAATAACAAACCCATTCAAATTGCATTAAAACCTATATAAATTGAGCCATTTGATGGTGATGTGACAGCTCGGCCTAAATTGTTTGATATTTTTAATAGTTTAGTCCATAACTACAAAGAATTTTTCGATGTTGAAAGATTTTACTACCTTACAAATTTCTTAAGGGGTAATGCTTTAGATGTAATAAAAAATTTATCAGTAACATCTGAAAATTATGAAACCACCATAAACTTGCTTAAGGCTCGTTATGACAACAAATGACTAATTGCAGCTAAACATGCTATGGAAATTATTAATCAAAAACCATTAAAAAAGAAAATTCTGTGAAAATTTATCTAAATTCATTGATCAAATTAATTCAAATATTAATGCATTGAAGAATCTAAATATTGATTATTTAGAATTTATTATAATACAATTAATTACTAAAAATTTAAAGTTAAATTCTTTAAGAGACTGGGAAAAAACATTGGAAATAATGAATTTCCAAAGTTAGAACAACTCATTTCTTTCTTAGAATGTAAACGTAAACTACTTGAATTCACTGAAATGATTCAATGTAATGAAAAGGTACAGTCGTCTAATGTTGGTTTTAGCGGCAAAAAATATGATTATTCAAAACCTAGTTCTAGTAAAAATGTGTTTTATGTAAATAATTCTAATCATTTTATGTGCATATTATGTAAAACTAGCAACCACAAATTGTATCAATGTGATAAATTTTTAAGTTATAATGCTAATGAAAGGAAAAATTTTGTATTTCAGAAAAAATTATTTCTTAATTGTTTAAGTAAACAGCATATTGTGAAAAAATGTCAAAGCAATTGTAAATGTAAAAAATGCTCACGAAAGCATCAGACGCTAATTCATTTAGATAAAGCGCTACAAGAACCAGCAATTAAGTCTTCTAAGCCGAATCAAGCTCCTTCGGCTAATAGTTCATATTGTACTTTAAAATCAGAACCTAACAAGTCTGTTTTACTTGCAACAGCTATAGTTAATGTAAAAGATAAAAAAAGTAATTTCATCCAAGCCAGGGTCTTACTTGATTCCGCTTTGATGATTTCATTTTGTACTGAAAGGTTTGCTAATAAACTTGGGTTTCAAACCAAACCTGTTTTAATGCCGATCACAAGTATTAGTAATGTTGTTACTAAATCTAAGCTGTGTTGATTTAAATATTAATTCTAGGTATGAAAACTTTATTTTAATTTGAAATGTCATGTACTGCCATCTATTACAGGGCTGTTACCTAATGATTTTGTAAACGTAACTGACTGGGAAATAAATTCCTTCTCAACTTTTTCTTGCCGATCATATTTTTAATATTCCTGGGAAAATCAACATTATTCTAGGCGCTCAGTATTATCTTTCGTTGCTTAAGCCTGTTCAATTAACTCATAATTCTAATCATACCATACTTCAAGAAACTCATCTTGATTTCTTAGTCTCAGGTCAAATCCCTACTAAATCTAGTAAACGGAAAAATAATTCAGATTCAATATCACTTTTTGTTAGCAATGAACAGCTTTCCTCTCAATTAGAGTCGTTTTGGAGATCTGAAGAGATCGAAGATCGTTTACAGACTAAGGAGGAATCTTTCTGTGAAAAACATTTTGTTGAAAATACCTTTCATGATGATGAAGGTAGATTTGTTGTATCTCTTCCTCATAAGGAAAACTGCGCTTTAGGAGATTCTTATGAAAATGCAAGGCATCATTTCAATTTTTTACATCGTAGATTTCAGAAAAATGCTAAACTTAAGGAGGATTACTTCCATTTCATGAAAGAATATCAAGAATTAGATCACATACAACCGGTAGAGTCATCTTATTGTAAGGCTCCATCTGAAACCTTTTATTTACCCTACCACACAGTATTTCATGACTCTTCCATCACTATCAAAACCAGAGTAGTATTTGATGGTAATGCAAAAACATCAAACGGCCAATCACTCAATTCAATTTTTGTTACAGGTCCAGTAGTGCAACAAGATTTATTTTTCATTATAACTTGTTTTAGAACTCATGGGCACGTGCTATCAGGCCATATTCCAAAGATGACCGACAAATTCGCATCAATCCTCGAGATTTTCCATTGCAACAATCCTGTGGTACGATAATAACTCATCAGTCATTTCATACAATTTACAAACAGTTACTAAGGGTTTAGCACCTTCGTTTTCTAGCTACATGATATTTGATCGAAATTTCTAATCAAAATTGAAGCCTTCTTTCCTCAAGCTTGCCAATCAATCAAGCAAGATTTTTATGTCGATAATTTGTTCACTGGTTGTGACAGTATCGATCAGCTAAAAGAATTATACAATGATATTTCGTTATTGCTTAACAAATACAGACTTTCCCTGCATAAATTTCATTCAAATGTGCCTGGTATGTTCGATGATTTTGATTCCTTCATCAAATTAGACAAAGATGAAAATATCAAAACTCTTGGATTATCTTGAGATCCTCAAGGTGATGATTTCATTTATCAAATCAAACCAAAAGATAATAACAGTTATAATAAACATTCTGTTTTATCAATTATTTCTTCATTGTTCGATCCTTTGGGTCTACTTGCTCCTACAATCGTTCCATTTAAAGTGTTCATCCAAGAGTTATGGTGCGCTAACCTTCAATGGGATGAAGTTCTTCCCGCCCTGCTAGCTAAAAAATGGAATTCTCTGTATTCTCAGCTCAAATTGCAAAGTAATTTTAAGATTCTTAGATTAGTTAAAATCAGTAATTTCTCTAAGAGTTATCAATTGCATGGATTTTGTGATGCAAGTAGCAGGCATATGGTGCTTGTCTTTTCATCATATCTGTTGATAGTAATGAACACATTGAAATCCACTTGCTGTGTTCAAAATCTAGAATTGCTCCTGTCAAGCAAATCTCTATTCCAAGGCTTGAGTTGAACACCGCTCTTCTGTTGTCTTGTTTATTCAATAAGGTTAAGTGTTTTTAGGTAAAAAATTTGATTCAATCAATTTTTGGTTGGATTTTAAAGTAGTACTTTATTGGTTTTCTTCGCTTCCTTATAGATGGAAGATATTCATCGCAAATAGAGTTTGCGAAATTCAAGAGCTAACTAAGGAATGCATATGGAAGCATGTTCCTTCAAGGGATAACCCTGCAGACATCTTGTCACGTGGTTGTAGACCTGATGTATTAACCTCGTTACAACTTTGGTGGAATGGTCTGTCGTTTCTGAAACAAGATGTGGACGCCTGGTCATCCAATCTGCCTATCATTTCTATGATTCTGCCAGATTCGCTCAAGGAAGAGAAGAAGTCTATCAAAACTAATGTGTTTACAGCTGCTCTTCAAACAACAGAAACTTTAGAACTTTCAAAACAATTTTCTTCATTCGTACGAATATTAAACATATTTTCATATTGTTGTCGCTTCATTTATAATTTAAAAAATAAAAATAATTGTACATTGTCAGATCTTTCTCCGGAAAAAATCAATTCCATGCTGGAAATTCTTGTTCGTCAAACACAAGATTGTATTTTACTAAAGAATTAAGAATTGTATTTAACTAAAGAATTTCCTCACTTAGGCAGAAATACTGGATTGTCAACTCTAAAATCATAATTCGCTGTCCTTCATAAATGTTTAACTTGTTTTCGTTTTAGAACTCAGCCTCAGTCAGTTACTTGGTCAACTGCCAAAAGAAAGTCGGAATTTCCAGACCATTCCAGTCAATTGGTGTTTATTATGCTGCTCCAATATTATACATTATATACATATAATTATTTACATTCCTTGCAGCAGAGGAACAAGTGTAAAATTTCAAATAATAGCATTTGTATTGACAATGTAGTTATAATTAAAGAAAGTAATCTTCCTCCACTGATGTGGAAATTAGGAATAACTGTTGAAGTGTATCCAGGTAACGATGGACTAGTTAGATTAGTTGATGTGAAAACTAATAATACAATAGTAAAAAGAACTATTAATAAATTGATTGTTCTTCCAAATTTAAATTCTTGCAATGACATGTCATTCCAAATGTAATCAATGAGATTTACTTAACGTCCTTCTACTGTATTTGTTTATTTCAATTTACTTTGTTTGTAAGCTTTGCCTGTATCAATATTAGATTTGTTGAGTTAACTTTAATTTTTGTACTCTCAATCTTGATATAATTATTTTATGTATAACTCTTTATTTGTATATTAAGTTTTATTTTATGTGATGCATCACAGAATTATAATTAAGGTAATTATAATTAGTGGGCAGTATGTTCTGTTCCACATCGAGCTGTGCTGCGATATAGTGGGTGCTAGCGCTCACCGGCGAGTTAAGCCGTACGACTATTCTACGTCAGAATCCCGCGCAGTACAGTCATGTTTTCAATTCAGTCCAAGGGGACTCATAGTTTCTTGATAATGTTCAAGTTCAAGTTCAATTAAGACTAAAGTGTCATACATTCTTAAGTTTAAAGTAACTATTGTAATTCAATCAAAATGTCAAGGGCGACAAGAAATTAAATATAACGATTCAAGAAGAACATAGCGTTGCTTCATTTCATTATCTACAAAAAACATAAAAAGCTGACAACACAGTTGTAGGACTTTCCCATCACACAGCTAAAGCCACCAACCAAGCTATTGTCCTGAAATTATTTATATAAACTAATGAAGGATAGTACTGTAGAATGCCAGTAAGATATTAGGCCTTCTGGCAATATTTCTGTCACGCCAGAGAATTATCAGCCCACCATTGTACACATGTTTAACTTTTGTACATTTATTGTGATGATATTTTAAGATGATTTTTTTAAAGATACCTCAAAAGCCCCATACAACTGGGCTCAAAAATATGCAGATGGATTCAAAGTGTTAAGTGATGGTATCTGTGAAGACAGTTGTGCTGCACAGCTCTTTAACACTGTCATTGAGTTCTTAATACTGAACTGTAAGGGACTGCTCCAATTGTAAGAACTTAAAGTTTCTTGGGACTAAGTCTGGGCTGTAGGGGAGTGACCTATTTGTTCTCACACAAATGATGTGAAGAGTTCTTGGTTCAAGGAGTGTGAAGTCAAGTGAAGAGTTCTTGGTTCAAGGAGTGTGAAGTCAAGCAACACACCATTAATGGGTATGCCTGACTTTTTAATTTTGAAGTGCACACTGCAATTTCCTTAGGGTCTTATAAAATGATACATTTTTGTTCTTATTATATTGTAGTTTATGAAGTGATGTCAGTATTGTTTGTGAAATAATCAAGGATATGTACGGAATAAAACATTTTAGAGAAAATTTATATCACATAGAGTATAATTTGTTTCATTACTTTTTATATACCAATTTATATACCAATCAACAATATTTGATGCAGTAGGTAAGCTCAATGGTTACCTGTCTAATGAAGATATGAGCAAAAATTTTGAATGCTTTCAACTACGATAACAATGTTACAATGTGTAAAATATGATAATTTTTGGTACTTTCTGATTAAACAGAGGCCATCTGTTTTCAAAAGGAAGAATGATGTTTTTAAGAAAACTCAAACACGTACACACAGTACAGGCCTTTATTTATATCATATAAAATTTTACAAACTACTTTTGTGCTTGAACAGAGTCCCAAAACTTGACAATGTTGCCGAGGAGCTCGTTGAATACGTTTGCCACTAGCCGCCAATCGCCACAAGTATTCAGCCAGATACGAATCTAAATAGTGGCGAGTTGTGCCCTATGTTTTTTGTTCCACCATTTTTCCAACACCATTCATTCAATTTGCTGACTATTAGCAAAGTTTCAGTGAGATCCCCAGTTTCAGGATCCACAAAATTGTATTTTTGATTAACAGTATAATGAATGAATCTGGCCTTTTCAAGTTCATCACAACTATACCCCTTCCAACAATCTGATATAATGGTCGAGCTAGGTTCAATATGTAGTTTGGTTTGTTCCCAGAGTTTTCACACTCCTATTCAGCACTTTCACAAGAAAGCAGCCTCCAGTTTCCCGACATAACCCACCAAAAACCCATTGTTGCAGTAATACTCGCCCAGCATTGTTTTTGCATTTGGAAAACAAAGTTTCATCAATCCCAACAATGCGGTTAATACCTCCTATTTTACCTTAATTTTTATGCTCCACTGATAAAGCACACACCTTTCGCATGTAATTATTCCAATCAACAGTGGTATTCAGTGACATATCTACTTCTCATATCACTATATGGAGGTAAAATTCTTCACACCAACAATACAAAAGTCGCACAATTGTCATAAACAGAAGTCTGCTATGTGAAAGCCAAGTGTCCACACGAAGGCCTACTTTTTAATGTTTAATGGCATGGTCTTGTATTGCATGACCAAAATGGATTTTGGTGGCTAAAATACAAACGCATTTTGTGTCCATTAACACACTGTTTTGACATTGGCAAACACCTTTAGACTGAAGGAAACAAACAGCTTCTTCCTCAGTTTTGGACAAATCCCAAATCAACACACAGTCACTCATTTCACTAGTCAGCATACATTACAAACAACAGGTAGAAACAACGCAACAACAGTGACAGACAGCGATCATGATAACCCATTGTTGCTGCATGGAGCACTAACCTTGGCCCGACTAACTTGACTTTGACCACGATAAATGCCAATCTATTAAGAAAAGTATTTTCTTCAACACAGATAGATAGATAGATAGATAGCAAATGAACTTCAACCTAACAGTCTCAGTGCGCTGTGTAAGGATGGCCTCCATTTAATCAAGAAGTACCGAATTTTCATCATTAACCATGCTTACTAATGTTAAACAGGACTAGAAATTTAAGCATTTTGTACAATGTGTTTTAGTACAGGTGGGTGCAAGACAAAGAATCATAAAATCAAAATGACTAGAATCAAAAAATGAAATAATAATTTTTTTCACTTACTTTTTGATATTTTTATAAGACAAGAGTTTTTTTCTGACATTAAATTTTTCTTTTCTTCAAAATTTTTTTTTAACCTTTGTTCTTGTTCAAGATTTATCATTTCTTGCATTTCCAGCATTTCTTTTAAATCATGAACTTCTTCTTCTAACTCTTTTGAAATACTAATACAGTTAAAATTCTTCAAATTTTTCTCTTTATTATTTGTAGATAGAGAAATAGAATTAGAACTGGTGTTATTATTTTTACTACATTTTGTGTAACATATTTGTTGTGTAGTGGAATTCCGCATTGATATATTTTAAAATTATTTCATATTAATTTACTACAAATTACTTAAATGCTCTCTATTATAAAACAATTAATAAACTAATTAGCCAATTAACTATTAAAATATTTTTAAAAATGAGATAATAAAAAAACATCTAACACTACTTAAACATATGAATTTCTAACTTTATAATCAATTATGTAACCATGGCAACTAAGTTAATTTTTACCTGCCTGGCTGTAGCTTTATTGCTGCTACAGCAGCACAGCTATAAAGGTAAAGTACATTGATATGTCAAAAATGTTGGATATTGGAGCTTTTGCAATAGTTGATGTTTCAAGATTACCTAATCCAAAAAAGAATATAGAAATTTCCAGAAGATGTATGTAAATACATTTATGTATTGGCATGTCTTTTGATTAATATCTCCAGACTGGCTCAAAATAAATTCTTTGAAAATAGCTCAAAAATTGTCTACATATGGGCATTGATGGTATTAAATTTCTGATAAAATAAAAAAGGAAACAGTAATTTTTGCCATTTTTTGTTTTTTATTTTCAATGTGGTGATTGTAGAAAACTGAGCTTTAATACTATGATCGTACTTAAGTTTTTAAAATTTCAAAATTTTAAGTCAGATTTAGGGGTGGAGTAAGTATTTGTTCTATACTTCAAAAACCAGTTGACAAAATAACTGAAATTTAGCTATATGTATTACAACTTTGGCCTGATTTTCAACTCTATTGAACAAAGTGGAAATCATATATTTCTTTTAGCCTTGTTGAATAATATTGCACTAAATTAGGCCTACTTATTAACATAAATAATTACTTCAATAAACTTTTAAACCCACCCAAAAACAAGGGGCTAAACAGGATCCGCCTTAAAGTATCAATTTTTTTTTTTATTTAAATTTCATGACTGATAAATGCAACTGTATTTTTATTAATACAGATAACATAGGAACTTCTTTAAAAAGGGAGGGTATCTATGGGACCTGACTTAAGAATTTAATTTTTTTTTTATAATTTCTGTTAGTTTATTTGTTATTCAAACTGTGACTGTTATTAAACATTTTTTATGAGGTAGCTGTTGTGCAAAGTGGTCAAATTGGAACCAAATGTTTTTACAAAACATTTTGATCGTTTTTCCAATTACGGGTCAAATCTACTTCATGCACCCAGTCAGTCAAACTAAAAAAAACATTATCTTCTCAATTATTAATAATAATAAATATTATTAAATAATAATATTCAGAAATGTTATTTTATTTAATAAAATTGTCTTCGTAGCACTAAATACAGTTTAATTTCACCATTAATAAAAGCAGAATAATAATATTTACAACTTTTATTTAAAATTAAACAAATTTTATCATTTCATTTCAGATTTTGTTGAATATAAAGAAGAGTGGTGCGAAATTTTGCAATCCTTTCTCAGCTTCTTTTATCTACCTTCCAAGTACTTTGTTAAAGTTTAACCTTTAAAGCCTCAAGGTAATGATATCTCATACATGAGTGCTTGTGCTAAAAGTCTCACCCGTACGATATATCGGTATGTAATTTTTATGTTCATATAGTTCTTTACATTACAGCTAGATAGCTCATATAGTATCTTTTCTTAAAGCTTACCAATTCGTAGATATCGATAGTGTAGGTTGTTTTCATTTTACAATACGTATTTTACAGAATAATCGATTTGAAAATTCCAATAATCTCTGATGTAAACAGAAGTGTGATCCGTGCCTTCATGGTGGTTATGTTTTATTGGTTACTACATGCATTTTTTGGGGATTTTTTACAGGTGTTATAATATTATTTTATGAAATTAGAGTTTCAATTATAGTGTTAGTTGTAGTTTTAGTTTCCGTGATCCGTAAAACATTCAGATTTATTCGTTAGTTCGGTGTTTTTTTTTTTTTCTACAATGTCCGGCCCTAGAAGACGTCTTACTGATGCAGAAATTAATAACTTTTTTGTTGATGATACTGATAGCGATTTCGAATTATCTAGTGACAGTGGGGCTGAAGAAGATGATGAATTAATCACAAGTGATAGTGATGGGGATTCAGAAGAAGATGAAGCATACAGAAACATCATTGAACCGGAAGATAATGTCCCTCTTCCACATCAAGTTTGGAACTCCCCAGCCCAAAACATATGCCTAATCCAGGTTCCACACCTATAATTTATTTTTATTTATTATCTACACTTAATTTATTTGAACTGGTGGTGAAAGAAACCAATAGATCAGCCAATCAATATTTAAATGCAAATAAAGATAGGCTGTCTGAACCATACCGAAAATGGAAACATATTACCATTTCTGAAATGAAAGGCTTGCATACTGAATATGGGGATAATTAGAAAACCTACTCTTAAGAGTTACTGGAGTACAGTATCAACACAGGCAACCCCTTGGTTTGGTAAAATGTTTTCAGCGCACCATTTTAGAATTATTTTGAAATTTTTTCATTTAGTTGTTTTCTACAGTGCAAGTTGTCCCCTGCCTGGCCATGCTGATTATGACCCCCGCATGAGGTATCAACCAATTGTTGATCACGCAAATACAGTTTTTCAGCATCATTATACTCCTCATGAACAAATCAGTATAGATGAGAGCTTAGTTGGTAATAAGAGTCACACTTCATTGTTACAATACTTGCCAAATAAACATCACCACCGTTGGGGGATAAAATTTTGGATGCTATGCGACTCTGTTACTAATTACTGCTTAGCTTTCTTTACCTAGAAAGGGGCTAAAAGTCAAAAAGATAAGCAAGAAATTGCTAGATTAGGTTTAGGCTATTGTGTAGTTAAAAAATTGTTAGTTATGTGTAACTATCTAAATAAAGGTTGTTATGTATTTGGGGATAACTTTTTTATGTCAGTACCATTACTAAAATATTTGTTTATTGCTGGTACATATATCACAGGTACCATCCGTAAAAACAGAAAATTTTTACCTCAGCAATTTAAAAAAAGTTTTCTGTTGGTGAAAAGCTGTATTGTCGTTCTGGTCCGGTACTTGCTTGTGTATATAGGGAAAAGAAATCTCAAAAAGCTCCTTTTTTACTTCTTTTTTCAAGTAAATGTATGGCAAGAAATGTGAAGTAAATGTCCCTCTCAGGCAAGAAATTGTATCAAAGCCGGCTATAATACATGAGTATAATAAGTACATGGGAGGGATAGATATGTCAGACATGATGTTGTATTCATACTTGGATGAAAGGAAAACCATGCGTTATTGGAAGAAGGTGACCTTTAATGTAATGGGGAAAATTCTTTTGAATTCATATATTTTGTATCAGCAACATAACAAGGGACAAAAAATTAAATCAAAACTTCAGTTCAACTAAGAAGTTATTGAAGCACTGCCAGATGAGTGGTTAAAAACAAAAGCCATTCTCTAAGATCCACGAGGGCCACCTGGGTTGAAAAAATTACCAGATAAAAAGGAAACAAGGTGCTGCATTTGTACACAAGAAGGAAGACATAGAAGATCAAGAACAGTTTGTATCTGCTGTAGTAAAGGCTTACACGGAGAATGCCTTTCAAAGCATAAATGTTTAAAAAAAATGATAACAAAAATTTCAATAACTCTGTAAATAATATGAATTTTTAAGAGAAATTTTTTTTATTTTGTTCACAAATAATTTTAGTTTTTAGAAACTGATAGATTAGATATAAATAGCAAGGATTTCTTTCAAATAAAAACAAATTCAGTATTTTTTGTTCAAAAATGAAAAAAAGTTGAATTTTATTTTTAAAATAATTAATAAAGGGTGTAACACCATTTTGGATCACAGCACCACAATCTACATAGTTTAATGAGTAAGTACAATTTTTTTCATAATTTTATTGTTTATATTGTTATTTCTGTGGCATTTCTACCAAACGTCTACTTTTTCTGAAAAATGTGCTTGAGGCTTTTAACTAGTACTTACAAAATAGGCTTGAGGCCATAAGGGTTAAGCATCAAGCAATTATTCAATAAACATCTATGCTTGTTAATGCATACTATGGTATGCATTAATTTCCATACTGAATATGACTTGACATAGTTTTTCTTATGCCAACTATTTCCTATGTAGAGTCTATCTTGACATTATATGATGTAATTTCTAAAATAACTTAAAATTAAATCATAATTTTTTTCTTTCAAATACCTTTTAGTACTTCAACAAGAACTCAATTTGTCATGTTTCAACCTATTATGGAGTTTTATTCAAATAAAACTCTATAAAAGGAAAAATTACAAGAGATAGCTTAATAAGACGAGATCTTGCTTTCACTAGCAGAACTGTGTTGCAACTCTACCAAAATTTACAAGATTCGATTTCTGAAGTAAAAGCAAAAGATATATATATATTTATTGACAGGTTTTATATAAATCCCACTTTAGCTACAGAACTTTTAAAAGCCGATTGTTTTCTTAGTGGAACAATTATGACCAATAAAAAAAAAAGAACTAAAATACTAAAACAATTTGTTGGACAGAAAGTAGGATATAGAAAAGAAAACACACTAGTTTTACCATGGCATGACAAAAGGGTGGTCATAACATTCAGTACAAAACATACTTCTCTTTCACAATCAAGAAGTACCAGGGCTGGAAGTGCCAGTGATGAAGAAATAAACAAACCAAGCATCATATCAGATTACAATAAGAGTATGGGTGAAGTGAATGTTGGCTGACCAATAAGCAACATCCTATTGCTTCATATGGAAGGCACGAAGTGATGGGGAAAATTATTTTTCTGGGAGTTTGAAACTTCTATTGAATTGACACATTTTATTCAATGAATATACAATGAAGGAAAATACGCAAATAATGGCACACAAAAGATTTAGAGAAATATTATTGATGAGTCTACTGAAGACTTTCCTGCAAAATACAAAAACTGGCCGACTGTCCACAGAAGAACTATCCAGCTTTTGAATGGGAAGTTGTTTCATTTTTTCACATAAAACACACAAGGACTGTACGGTGAGTTCCAATTGGAAGGTCAAAAGAGAAAGAAAAGAAACTACATTCTATTTTGATACGTAATAGGAAACCTGTCCATCCAGGAGAATATTTTAAAAAGTACCATACATTAAAAAATTATAAATAATTCATGCAAATAAATTTGTTGAATTTATACATTCCTATTTACTTACTAACTTAGCTACTTTAATACTTAAAAAATAATAATAATAATTCTTACATATTCTACACTGGTTCAATACAACACATTACTGAGGCCTCTTTTTTGTATGTTTTGTAAGTTAATTAAAGAGTTGGTTGTAGGTAAAAAGAAAAAAAAAATTAAAGAATACAAGTGGTTAAATTTATCTAAAGAAAAGAGTGTATAATATTAGCTGCTGTAGATTTCTAAATGACTGAAATAAATAACATTTTTACAGTTTTTTATTTCATTTACTATTATCATCATTTTTTTTTATAATCATTGTATATTTTTTTACTGTCTACCTCAATATTATAAACATTTGAACAAAAATCTCCATTTTGCAAAATCATACTTACAATTAACATGTTACATACACATACAAGCTAAATACAAAATCAACTTTCATGTTAATTTAACTCGGAAATTTCTTTCATTAGTAAAAAAAGGTAAAATAAATCATTGTAGCTAAAAAAGAATTGAATTTGAGTTTTGAGCTACAAACATTAACATTAATTATTAATTAATAAATATAATAACCAATACACAACAAAATAATTGTGTACTATTCGGCAGTCGTCGCAAACATTTTAATGTTGCACAAAAATGCCACCTCCAACTTGCATATACTTATAAGGCAAAGCTCTATTTCTTCTCCTGAAAAATAAAAACAAAATAAAACTACCATTACTCTGAACATAAAAAAATAATAGACTAATAGTCAAATACAATATTTTAATAGTAGAACTGTGAAATGAACTCCAACACAACTTATAATGAGACTTCCGTAATAATGACTCTCTTTGATCAAATCTAAGCATCATTTTTTTTACTTAATGGGATTGTAGAATTAATAAACATGATGTAATGTAATTATTTTTAACATCACGTAGAAGTTTAGGATAAACAAACAAGTTTCAAAAGTTATAAAAAAAAAAACTAAGAGTTTAATTCAATTTAAGATTTCAATATTTTCTTCTGTACGCAAGAACCTTCAATGTTATATTAATATATATAAATAGTATACAATCCCTTTCCTCTTATTTAATTTTCCATAAGTTTTATAAAATTATCAAAAATTTCTGTATAACTACCACATTGTAGTCATATTTTCCCACTACAAACATAACATATCTAGTTGAATTCCAGTGACTTGTTCTTTGTCAATAGTGACTCTATGGAGTCAAGTATTTCTGCTATATCAATGTATATTTAATAAAATGTGCAGCGATTGATTTTTAACAACAAAAAAGGCTAACCCTGGTGATTTCATTAGTCATTAAAAGCAGTTAAAGTGATGAAACTGCAGTAATAGAACTACTCTGAACAGTTTGACAACAAAAATTCATAATGTAACCCTCTCCTAAAAAAAAAACTTTCTCAGCATAGTGATATGCAAAACATGTGCATAACAAAATCCCTAGATGCTGAGTTAGCTGTGAATTATGCACACTACATAGAGATGTTAAATACTTGAGAAAACCTGTTTTAAGATTTATTGAGTTAATAATCCCGTAACAATAATGCTTAGCCACACATATATGATGAGGCTACCACCAAGGGAAGTTGCAATTCAAACCTACTCTATAACCTCCATATTAGTTTTGATATGCCATCCTGCAAATTTCATTTTTTTTGCAGAATTTAAAGAGATATTAAGGACATTCACTTCACCATGGAAAGTGAAGGATGTGGTGAGTTTATGGTCCAAGATAAGATTGCCAGAATTCTTCATTCAAAAACTGCTTCAACATTACAAGAAATGTGTTGTTGTTAATTGTCTATGTTGAAAAGTAAAGGAAAGTAATAAAAATAGGATGTATACTAAAATTAACCAGAAAGTAAAAAATATTTGTGTACAACATTATAAATATTTCTTCCCACAATTATATGTCAGGTACTTCCTTATTGTATTAGCTCAGACTGAGCCAAGCTTTGTGGCTGTAAATATATTTTAACAAGTGTTAAAAGTGTAAAGTGAAAAGTGAAATAGAAAACACTATCAAACACAAAATAGTACATGTAATCTAGTTTAAATCAAAGAAAAATTCACCCAGTAGAAATGAATAGACTAAGTGTGATGTGATAAGGTTTTGAATAAATTAGCTCTAAGAAATGGGTACTTCATTGTCAATAAAGAAAAATTGAATATTCAAGACAAAGTTCACTCTACATGACCCTTTCTTGTAACTGTTAAAAGAAAATTCAAGACTAAATTTCTTAAAGATAGATAATTTTACTATGGATTACATAGTTTTTCAGATTTTAGGATTTCTTCCTACTTAAACTGTTAGAATAATTTTCAGAATGATTCCTTGATGGCAATCTTATAGTTCAAGTAAACACAATCAACCTTGGTATTTTTCAACTGAAATAACCGAGAAAAATTAATTTCTTAAAAATTTTGTTAATAGTGATAAAATGAATTAAAGAAAACACCAATTAATGGAATGATATCATCTAGTTTCAACTCCTTCAAAACCAGAGTCATGCACATTCTAAGCATACAGAAACTGATGATGAGTATTTTTGGGACCAAAAAGGCCTCCTGCTTATTAATTTCAGAGAACAGGAAAAGTTAATTTCCTGATCTGCAAAACAGGAAAGTAACAGGCTGAATGTGAAAAAATAAAACAGCTTAGTTGCACAATACAAAATAAATAATGTGACCTATATTGTCATTAAGCAGTACGCTTAGGAAAAACTATTCAAAAAGTTTAGTTGTCAAATATTCAACCATCTATCATATAGACCCAATCTCATCCCCAGTGATTTTTATTCATTTTCTAAACCTAAAGAATAATCTGGCTGCAGTCAAAATATTCAGTCTTTTACATACCTATTACCCAAGAATTCTTTACCATTATGAAACTCAATCGTTACTCAAATTTCAAGTGAAATTTGAAGAGTTTCAAGAGAAACATTTAAAAAATGTTTCTCCTACAATGTTTTTTGAGATGATTAATGACAAAAAATCACAGTCGTAAATCTGAACTAAACACTGGGATTATGTAAGCACTTTCCCAGCTACTTTCACTAATGTTTACTAAGTTAGTTGAGTGAATACAGATGAGCATTGTCATACAACATAACCAAACATTTACTCCATTTTCCTTGATATTTTTCTGAATCAATGTAGGATTATCCATAGACAGCAATGTATTAAATTTATTGTTTACTATTTTTTTATTCTCCAGAAAGATAAAAATTCACAACTTTTATATATAAAAAGGATGATCAATTTTTTACTGCCTGTAGCTTGACCTGAATTTTTTCTCAATAATGCTATTGAGCAAGTTATTTCAATTTCACACTAAGTCTTTCAGGATCAATATTTTGTTTACAAGTGACCTACTTGAGAAATCAGCACAAAAAAGAAGAAAACAGCATATTTATTCATTATTTTTTTTTTTTAATTATAAAGTCAAAAATTGACTTATATTTCCAAGTATGTATGTTTCACTATATTAAATTTATAAAAGTACGTTTTCAAGTAAGTGTATGAAGTGTAAAGAAACAATACTAAGAAAAAACAAAATGAAAGTAAAAATTCATTGTAAAGACATTACCTAAATTGCAAACATTATATGAGGGTGAGGTGTAAACTTCTGGACCTGGATAAAAAAACAAAATTTTTGTGGGTACATTTTGATTTATTTTTAACAGAGTCACCATTATGGTCTGTACATTTAGCCCAGTGTTCCACAAGAGCGCTTATGCCAGTTAAAACAACATATATTAAAATAATAACTTCATTATTGCTCAAAAAGCCATTTTTTTATGTTAGGAAGCAAGTGATAGTCACTGGGAGCGAGATCAGTCTCATCAACGTAAAAATTCCTTTGGATTGTGCAGAAAGAACTCAAGATAATCGCTTGAATGTTCTGTCAGCAAAAACAACAAATGCGGCATTTAGATGTGTTTTCCTGATCCTAAGCATATTTACTATGGTATATTAAGGTATGAACAGTTGATCAAATAATTACTCAGAATTACCCAGCTAACAAATCCATGAAGGGATCATTCATCCATTCGTTAATAAATGATATGCATTTTCTCAATAAACATAATATTTATAGTTTTATTTTAAAATGTCCCACTTTTTTTTAGTTTTAGACTTTCTAGAACTTTATTATAAATCCTCTTTCATATAATGCATGCCAATGAATAGGAGATTACAGCATGGATTTACTTAGCTATTGTAATGAGTTTTGATTTTAAATAAATTTAAGGATTTTTTTAGGTTTATTGACAATTTATATTTTATTGACAATTGTATATTTCCATTTAATGTTAATTAAAATGTTACATATTCTGTAAATATTATACTAAAGGATGCAAAGACTTGACTTAAGAGTAAACTAATGAAAAATGGAATCATGTGATGCCATCGAGAAATTAAGCAACAGTATAATTAATTATTCTTTGTATTAACTCCTGCTAATAAGAATCTAATAAAAGAACTCTAAACTACATACACAATTGGGGAAAAGGATATGCAAAAAAAAACATGTAAAATATGCACATTAACAACAAAAATTGTACAAAATATGCACATTATCAACCACAATTAAACAGGATTGATTTCTGAGCAGTTTATTAGCAAGAAATTTTACCAAATTTCTTTGGTATTTCTTTGGAGCACTGTCAAATTTGAAATTTACCTTATATATTTTTAATCAGTCAGTTTTTAATACAACTAATGATTTAATGTTGTACTTTTAAATTGTTTGTAAAACTTCAGTTACCTTACTGGTCGCAAAAATATTTTTTCTCTAGGAAATTCAGCACTCCCACTTGATTCCAAAAATATATCAAAACATGTCATAACTTGTAATAACTGAATGGTTAATAACCATGGAGCAAGTTTTGGTGTTGAGCACAATTGTTTACAATATACATTAACTTCTCTCTCCATGTCCTGTTCAAAATAAATCAATTATATTATAAACATATACAAAGCAAGAAAAAGTTATTATGTAAACTACCTGAAATTGGTGGGTCAATTGTAAAACTATTACTAATTCATGTAAAGTTTTCAGAATTTTGTGGCGATAAAGTTTTTATTGTATATTTATACACAAATTCCTAATTAGGTTTATCAATTTAGCAACTGAAAGTAAAGCTTACAATTGTAAAATACTAATACTAATTACACTCTGAAAAGTTGGTTTTTAATCACTGTGTGAGATAAATCTTAGAATGCCTTCATATGCTGATAAGCCAGGTTCTGCTGACATCAACTACACATACTAAAGTGAAATGTAAAGAAAATAAACTAATGTTTAAAATTCATTAAATAAATTGATTTTAGAAATGTATTTAAAATAACACATCCAAACAAGCTTTTAAAAATGAAATCAATTTTTTCCTATGCAATGTGAAAAAAGAAGTCTCATGAAAATTATACTTTTGTGTGTTCAAACCCCTAACCAACTCACACAAAATGGAATAATTCATCTTCACTCACAGAGTAAGTTAACGATGGATACATCCCATATTAATCAGGCTGCATCCTTGTGAGTCATCAATTGGCTGTCAAATGTGGTAGCTCAGGCTGACAGCTCAATAAATTGATAAAGTAGAATTTAAAACTGAAGAACGGAACAAAATGTTTAACATTTAAAAAAAAAATTTGACTGAAATAAAGGGGAAAATTAAATACAATAATCAGCTGGCATTAATTAGAGTCAACAAATTGAAGATGCTCTGAAAATTTTCAGTTTGGCAATAATTAAGACTCAAACAGAGACAGGATAAGAATTTAAATACTAAGATATGGAAAACAATACACCAAAAGGTGGAGAATTTTGATAGTTATACAGTAAAATTACAAAGAATGGAAGAAGCAAGGCAGATATTAAAAACAAATTGGCATAAGGATAGTATTTATGCAGAAATGAAGTCAGCTAGTATTATATAATGTAGATCAAATTAAAAAATTTTCCAAGTTGAAAATAACATGGGTTGATGAAATACAAACAAAGAGTGCTGAACACAAACATAAGAAGAGTTTACAGCAGAATCTTCTAGAGACAACTAAGTTTTTGGGTCAGCCATTAAAGACAATTAGGAATAATTGATTTTAATTTGCTCATAGAAAGAAGTTAGAAGGTAAAGACTGCAGAGGAAGCGGACAAAGAATGGGATTATTTAAAACTGATAGCCAAAGACAAAGGATGCACTAATTATGTTCAAGTTAAATGTTTAATCCATAGCAGACTGTAATGAAGAACAATATGAAACCAATCAAGTACATGAGGAGTAAAAAAAAATATACCTTAAGACTACGTAAAGTTTATTTTTCAAATAACAAAGAAAAGTATTCATTACAATCTAAGCAGTGGACTCTTCAGCGGAACAGGAACACAACAGATAAAATTTATTTAGAAATCATTTTTTCAAATTATTTAATTTATTTATTTCACTAAGTATAATCTGAGAAAAACAATTGTACTTTCAAATGAGCAATAAATAACTACAACAATCTTACAAATAAATTTGCTGAATTTCATTCAAAAATTATTCACAGCATAAAGTAAAATATGGTACAGATGAAATATCTTACCAAAACCATAAAAAACACCAATCAAAGTGAAATTATGAAAAAAAAAATTAATACAGGTTCTATTTGTAAACAAAAATGAATTAATTAATGATGTTAATTATAAAAATTGTATTAGCCTTATTACCCTCACTGATTCACTATTTGTAGCATTAAGCAACTGGCCAGACCAATGAAGCTGAAGCGCAAATAATGGAGGCGAATCGGGGAAGTCACACTTCAATGCACAAACAGCATGCATTTGGGCTGTGGCAATTAAAAAAAAAAATCATAAATAGTACACTCACTAATAAAAACTTAACTTTAAAACTCTAAATATTATGATAAACAGATATATTTTTTAGCAATGTTTAAAACTTCAATGATACATCTTTTTTTTCAAATTAAAATATAAGGCAGCATATATTAAAAATTAATTTTTTAGTAGAGGCAGAGTTTAGAATACACAGATATAATTGGTTGATTAGAAAGAAGTATACAACTTAGGTACATTAAGTTAATGAGAACCAAGTACACAAAATAAAGACGAATAATAAAATACATGTTAACCACACTACAATCCTCACATTATCACTGATAATTTTGATGCATGATAAATTTGGCGATTGATGATTATGATGCATTTGATGGTTCTGATAATGGTTTTGATGCATGATGATTTAATGATTGATGAATCTCATGCATGATGACTAAGAATTTTGATGCAGAATAATTAAGAGCTTTGATGCATGATTGGTGATTTTGAAGCATTATGATATATTGCATGATAATTTCTTGATAGACGATGATTTTGATGAAAGATATTTTCATTATTTGTTTTATGAATGATGATTTTGATGACTGATCAGACTGCTGATTTTCACACTTGATGAATGATGATTCTTATGCATGATCATGATGATTAATGTTTTTGATGATTTTTATGATTGAAGAATTAAACAACTGATGTTTTTGATGATTATCTTGGATGATAATTGTCAATTTTGATGCAGTACTATCTTGATGATTGTGATTTTGATGACAAGTAATAGATTATTGATAACGCATGAATTTTGATTAATCATTTTGATGAATGATGATTTTTATGATTGATGATTCTGACGGTTGATAACTGATTGATGATAATGATTGACGTTAAGCAAAATTTTATTATGTACTACAAGATTACACAGAATAATTTAAAATTATTCATCTATTTCATATACTTCTGTATATATCAAACATAAATGTATAATGTCCTATCATACTGATGGTATTTACGTAAAAGGTATTACTGTTACTTTTAGGAAGTCACCATCAGATGTCATCAATGACTTTGATACTCTCCTTACATTTACTATGTAAGAATGTAGTGATCAAATCGCACGAAGTATTTTTTATACATATTCTTCTAATATAATGACCATGTAGTGATCATTTATTTATATTTAATATTTAAATACACAAAATATAGTTAATAATTAAAAATTTACAACATTATAACAATAAATAAAGGAACCTACCTGACCCTCTCAAAATCAAAGTTTTGTAAAATATATCAGAATCACTAAGGCAGACAACAGATAAAAGATGTGCAGAAAAAGGTAATGAAACAAAATCTGAATGCACAATAGACTGCCACTGTGTAACTGAACAATTTATCTTTGTTGGAAAAGAGTTTTGTATTGCTGGCGGACAAGAGAGTAGAGTTCCTCCCTCTGAAATAACAAAACAATGAAAGTAGAAAATTTTAACACATTTATAGCAAACCATATCACACCATACTTATATAAGTCTAATAAAATAGTTTTTATTTATCAGCACAATAATAAAATTAAAATTTAATAAGAATGTTAAAGAGAAGAATTACCACATAAAACATAAAAAAAAGTTAATTTGAAATTTTCTGTAGACTTACCTACATGGGTGCATTCAGGAATCCATGTTTAGAAGGCAATGCAAAAAAAATGTCTCTTCATCATATGTGGTGCACTGCCAGAAATATTTAAATAAAAAAAAATTGGAATTTGCTAACAGCTACATTGATGCTTTCTAAACTTTTCCCAATAAAATATTAGCTATTTACTAACATCTCAAATTTCCAGTTAGTACACAGCCAATCATCGATCTCAGGTGAATTACACATCTAAAGCTTCAGTTTTTGAACAATTCAGTTTCCTGAATTCATGTTCCTGATGGTTCATGGACTATAAACACATTTTTTTCAAATACAATTTTTTATAATCAAACAAGATCTGATTACATCAATTAAGGTTTAATGCTATCTATCATACCAGTTAGTCTGCTTTCCAATCTATTTGTATTTGTGTGTGTTAGCAACCTCACAATTTTAGTTATTTGGTAAGAAGCCTATGGAGATTAGTTATCTTAACAGATTTACTTACAAAGAGGTGATATAGAGGTGTTTAAAAACTAACATTTTTTTAAAGCCCTATTTTAATTATTTTCAATAAAACAAACTAATTTTTTTATAAATTATTTTCACAAATAAAATTAGTACGTTAATGTATTAATAAAAAAAAATCTAATTTCTATAAAAAGCTTGATAGTTAACAACTTAAATAATAAAGTAAAACATGAAACAAACAATGGTATCATGTAATTAGTTAGAATAGGTTTTTCATAAACAAAAAACATTTTTTTACAAATCCAAATATAAACAATAACATGACTATAAACATAATTACAATAAATTTAACAGTAACAAGAAAAAAGTAGTAAAAGGTAACACTCACCCAGAGCTTGAACTTGTTTATAAAGTTGAATACGAGAACCAAGCCTCATTTTGATAGCATTTAATATACCAGGTAAACAAGCTTGACTAATTGTACTTTTTGGTTCAACCTTACAGTCTTTATCAGCAGTTATAAATTCCAAACCACAAATACGTTGAGCCCAGATGTATGCTAATCCTAACTGACTACTGTTATAACCATCAATGCCAACCTAATAAAAAAACAATAACAATTAACCAAAGTTACAGACATGTATAATTTTTTTCAAAAATACTAAATACGAGTTTTAGCCCAATCAGCTAAATTTTTCCAGAAAATGATGGGCCTTGTGATTTTTTTCAGAAGTTTCACATGCCTAAAACTTCCATTTTATTGGTTAAAATATTCCCAAACTTACTATTGAAGATAGTAATTTTTCTAACTTGAAAATATATTTCTTGTTGTCAGGCAATTGTTACACTAATTAATTTTCAAATAACATTAAAATATTTTTTCCACGTAAGCAAATTGCATGATAAAAACAAAATACATAAATTTACAATTTGGTTTCCACTTTATTTAATAAAACAAAAGAAAATTAAAAAAAAAAAATACAAAGATAATAAAGCATTTAAACAGTTGGAATCAATGTTTGTGGAAGGAAAAATAATCAAGAATAAATTTTTCTCAACACAACATTTAATGTGTGACTTATCCCATCAGTTTAAACTAAGTATACTTTCAAACTCAAGGATCCATCTTTGTGTTTTTGGATAAACATTTTCAGGGCAGTCCATCCATCAAAGTTATCAAATGGATTAAAATGTTTTAAATCAATGTCAATTTACTGTAAATGTAAATAATCTTCAAAAGATTGATTTTGTTAATGATGAATATGTAGTTGTTTTTTATCAACATTTAATGCTTACATCACAAATGGATTATATACTAGTACAAGCTTTTAAACAGGTTTAGTTCCTTCGTAAAAACTTGTGTTCTATTTACTGGTGAAAAAATTATACTGTATCAATTTTCTGTTTTATTTTGAAGTTTATTAAGCTAGAGATTTTAATATAAACAATTAATACACTAGAGCAAAATGAAGATACATTTTTAACATATCTTTTATTCTGAAAGCTCAAAATGAATTCCTTTTTATCCTACAAATGACTTGCAAACTCTTTTAGGGAAAACTGTGAAAGTGAGGTGAAATACTTTATCACTGAATTTCTTTAATAACAAAATGAACAATAATATAGATTTTTTCTGTATCATCAACAATATACACACATATATTTTAAAGTGTATCATAGTGAACTAAAGTTTATTTAAGTTACAACAAGTTTATTTATTCCATGATTATTTATAACAACTTATTTTTATTTCTTAAGCAGGATTCAACAGGTTTTAAATAACTGAGGTATTTTAATAACACTAAGTGATTGAATAAACTTCATAGGACAATACTGAAAAACAGCATGCTGAACATGAGCTGAGAGGACTAATGTATTAGTATTTGTGTACGGATGTTTGTAAATGAACATAATTTAACATCATTTATTTATAGAGTTACCTTAGATGTGTTTCTTTTTCATGATGCCATTTTTAGCTGTTTTCGTATTTATGTAATTAATTTTGGTTTATGCGATTTGTTTCTTCCTTTTGCTCTTGTAATGTAATATGCTTTTAAAAATGTAACATATGAAAAAAACTATAAATTTGATTAACAGATATATAAATCTATTGGATAACAGATGTCTTACCTGTTTAAGTTGATAATGGTTAGCGACGTTAGGGCTTTCCAATCCCTTGTCATCTGGAAACAGATCAGCCAAAATGTGTTCACCTGATATCAACTGGCTGCAAACAGACAGGTTTAAGTTTTATAAACATGATTTAATTAATCTTAATATGTTTTTAATTCAAAAGACAGAATTGTTTATACATTATTTTTAATAATAATCAATTTAAAAATAAATATTTTATTCAGATCAACATTTTATTATCCACTTATACATTACACAAATCAGGAATTAATAATTATGCTAAACTATTAAAAAAAGAAGGAACCGGTTAGAAGTTATTATGACATATTCAGGAACCAGGGTAAAACCCTTATCAGATATCACAAAATACAAATAAGTTAGAACTAATATTAATAAAAATAAAAATCAACTTCAACAAATAGTGCTATGCCAGTACAGGACAGTATAATAGTAAGGTGCCAGCCAACGCAAATTAAACAAAGTTACATGAAGTTAGTACCTCAACCAACCACTAAGCAGCTCAATGGGATTCCTACATCTAAAATGGGATCTCAAGAGCATATAAGACAGAACATCTCACAATCATACCTCATCTTGAGTTCACTAAAGCATATATATGTATCTAAACATCTACAAAGTATTCTTATATCATATTTTTGTATGTCACATTTTATTGTTGTATTATAATTTTGTAGTTTAATTATTATTATTATTATTGTAGTAAAACTTCTATTACCAATTTTGCATTGTTTGAAGCAGGATTTGTATTACATAGATCAGAGGTTTTTTTTTGGTTTAACTTGTGTGGGCTGGCACAGACTACAAAAATAGTTGTTTGTTGTAAATACTTTTACTTTAGTTAATAAATAAAAATACAATTATTTGTAACTTTTTCAACAAAAATTAATTTAAATGCCAGGAAAACATTTTTGAAAGTATATGTTTGGAGTATCGCTTTATATGGAAGTGAAGCTTGGACAATCGGAGTATCTGAGAAGAAAAGATCAGAAGCTTTTGAAATGTGGTGCTATAGAAGAATGTTAAAAATCAGATGGGTGGATAAAGTGACAAATGAAGAGGTATTGCGGCAAATAGATGAAGAAAGAAGCATTTGGAAAAATATAGTTAAAAGAAGAGACAGACTTATAGGCCACATAATAAGGCATCCTGGAATAGTCGCTTTAATATTGGAAGGACAGGTAGAAGGAAAAAATTGTGTAGGCAGGCCACATTTGAAATATGTAAAACAAATTGTTAGGGATGTAGGATGTAGCGGGTATACTGAAATGAAACGACTAGCACTAGATAGGGAATCTTGGAGAGCTGCATCAAACCAGTCAAATGACTGAAGACAAAAAAAAAAGTAACTTTTTAGTACTATTATTTGTTAAGGACGGTTTTTATTTTTTATAAATATTTTATTTTACAATTTTTAGGAGTATCTAGTAAATTTACATATATAAAATATGTATTGTGAAATCTACTAAATATCTCATTTACTGTAGTCAGGATTGGGAAAATTTAAAATCATTGTTCAAAAATTCTTTTAACTTTCTTCACCCTGTTTCAACATCATATTACAAAAATCTAGAAATTGGTTTATTGACATGAAGATTGCACTCACCAAAAATCAAGTTGATTTCTTCATTTGTTACAGAGAAATTAAAAAAATAACAGGATTTAAAAGAAAAATTCAAAAATCAATTTTAACCCTTGAAACTCAGAATGAAACTCAAACAATCTAGAAATTGGTTTTTAGATATACATATTCAATCAGTTCAAACCCAGCTCGCACAGTAATAGACACTCACAGTGCACATTTCTTGAAAGTTTGTGCTTCAACCAGCAAATCTCCACTACATTTTATATATATATAATGTAGAAATATGTTATGTTATGTAATGTATATATATATATATATATATAATATATAATGAGGTCTGTAAATAAAGTAATGAGACTGGTTCAGAAAAACTTTTTATTTACAATCCAATTATACATGGACTCTATTGGCTTTGAAATAGTTCCCTTGGGAAGCTAGGCTTACTTCAAACGGTTTTCCCACTCATCATAGCAGTATTGGAACAGAAATCAGAATATCCTTCCTTCAGATGGTCAGTTACATTTTTAAAAATGTTTTCTACTGTTCCAAAATGGCGTCCTTTGAGGTGTTTTTTAAAGTCAGGAACAGGAAAAAGTTGTAGGGACATATTGATTTACAGTCTGTCCTGTAGCCAAAATCTCTTTATGGACAATGCCATTACTATCGAAGAAACAAATTAGCATGGTTTTGATTTCAGATTTGCTCACTTTTGCGTTTTTGGGATGTGGTGACTTTGAAGTGTGCCACTCCTTGCTCTGGCATTTTGTTTCTGGGTCGTATTCAAATATCCAAGATTCATCAACAGTAATAACTTTTTTTTTAAAAATCAGGATCAGTTTCAATTTGCCCTAGAAGATTGGCACACTTACACGTTCTTTTTCTGTTCAACATTGTTGTAAGGCAGAACAAAAATCGTTTCACAAAAAGTTTGTTTACATCTCACATGGCAACATACCAAAAATATTAATACCTAATATAAATCAGCTGTTCATATAACCATATGTTTACTAGTAACTTTACAGTGTTGCCTCTTTGGCTGCAAAAAAAAAACTAGTCTCATTACTTTATTTACAAACCTCGTATATATATTGGCTAATCATATATTTTTTCAGCCACTCTATAAAGTACAGAATTAGAGAACATTCTCACCTTTACTTTTTTTGCTCATTATAGCACTGTCAGGCATAAGCCCATCTTCAGTAATGTTTTCTTTAAAAATTTTCTTCTTTCTTTACATTTACACATAAAAATAAAATCCAATACATTAAAATCTATAGAACAGATATTTGTTCAGTCAATAAAATTATTTTAAATTTAAAACGTTATTAATATTTAAAATTTCCTATATGTCATCTGTATGTTAAAACGGTAATGTACTGATTATTTGATTAATTAAAATTCTTATCAATCAATTACCAACTTAAATAATATTTATAAGGATGTCCCCATCACTTTCTGTCTGTAGATTCATGAGGCTGAATTTATGTTTATACAACATTTTTCTAAAATTTCTAATCTTTTATTAGTTACATGTCCAATATTTACTTTTTCAATTATTTCTAAATTATTTTCCAAACTAGTTGGTTATATAACGTTTTTTTTAAATTAATAAATGTCTGCTACATACGTGAAACATATTTTTTTTTATTTTTAAATGATCTGAAATGTAGCAGTTCATGTAAAAATCTATGATAATGAGGAATTAATAATAGCTAATGCCTTTAAATTTAATCTACCTGATAACAATACAAATAAAATTATCAAAAATATTATTATTGATACCACAATGAACATTAGCAGAGTTAGCCATAAAATTTCTAAAAATTACAAAAAGTATGACAAATTATAAATCAATTTTTAATTATAACAATAATAATATGAGGTATCACACTAGATTATATCGATTTAGACCATTTGCATCCAAACTTACTGGTCTTCCAAAGATACATAAAAAAGATAACCCAATATGACCATTAATTTCAAATCCGCTCCTTCTTACTTTAATACTAAAATAATAGATAAAATACTCAGATTTAAATTCAATTAACCTAATAAGTAAATTATAAAAAATGGGTACGATTTAGTTAACAAATTAAATAGTTTAACAGTAAATGAAAATACGAAAACGATAAGTTATGACATAACTAACATGTGCCCTAGCATCCCTATAGATCAAACTGTATGTATAATAAGAAATAAATTGAAAATTAATAATGAAGGCCCAAAGTTTACAGATAATTAGATAATATTATAATTATCATCAGAAATATATGTCAACAAAATTATTTTAAATTTAACAACAAATTTTACACACAAGATAATACTTTACCCATGAGATTTTCATTAATGGCTGCTATGGCTGAAATCTATTTACAGAAAAACTTGACAATAGAATAGTAGATGGGATTACCGATATTCATAAAATTCAATTATGGGTTTCGTTGCATTGATGATATTTTGGTAGTCTATGAACCTGTTATAAATAATGAGCACTTAGTAATTTAAAAAAAACTCAATTCCTATCATAGTAATTTAAAATTTACCTTCGAAACTGACAAATACAGAAAATAAATTTTTTAGATGTTAAGATAGAAATTAGTAAAAATAATAAAATTATAACATCTGTATATAGGAAACCAACAACTAACAAAATAATTATTAACAGAAGTTCGAATCATCCTTGGACATACAAAATTAATACATTTACTAACATGTTAAGTAGAGGAATACATCACACATATAATAATAAAGAAAAACTAGATTTGGAAACAGATATTATAAAATTCATTGCAGTAAAAAGTGGATATAACACAATATTAATTGATAATATTTATAAAAAACAGAAATTAAAATCTAATAATAAAACAATGTTGATACCCATAAATAAAAAAAGTGTTGATGAAAATATTTATATAAAATATTCCTATACTAACATTACTGAAAACTTGGTTAATGTTTACAATGACAAAAAATATAAAATACCTTACAGACCATACAATCATATAAATAAAACACTTAAAAATGCATAATGATGATAATGGTTTTAATAATTTGTGTGGAATCTATAAAATAACATGCAATGATTGTAACAAAATTTATATTGGGAAAACTATCAGATTATTTAGGGCAGGTTTGCAGAAAATCTTAGATCTTATAAAAACAATAAGTTAGGGTGCTCCAATCTTGCAGACCATTTAATAGTCAATTAACTATCAGTCACAGATTCAGATATAAATTTAAATATAGTAGAAATTGTAAAAGGGAGTGATAATAATAAAAAATTAAATACTTTTGAAAAATATTACATATACAAGTACAGACAAAAGTTTAATTTTATTAATGTACAGACAGAATTTGAAAATGACTTTCTCATCAAAATCACCTTAGCAGCACATTTATATATTTAAAAAAATTCAAATAACTTCAGTACAGTACTGTATGTGTGGCTAGACACATAATAAGAATAATTTTTAATATTTATCACTACATATTTTTATGTTATAATTTTAATGGTTTGAATTTAATGTGTGATTTGGAAGAAAAAGTTTAACTGATGAGAGGGAAAACCTCGAAAGCGCTATTAGAAAAAAATAATAAGTATAAGGTAAAAAGGATTATAAAATTCTGTACTCTTAGTGGTAAATGGGTTTTATACTTTTGTCTTCAAGGTATTAGTACAGAGGGGAATATGGACAAATGCAATAACAAAAGAATTGTTTTTGCTAAGTTTAAAACATATAAATAAATATATATACATATTGATACATATACATACACATACATATTGATTTTTTGAAATAAAATATACCAAAAAACCTTCTCAGTTACACTAAAAAACATGGGTAAAAGTTTAGTAGCGATAGATCAGGGTAGTTTTCTGTTTATCCCGAACAAACAAAAACCCTCTTCCTCTTTATATAATATTATAGATAATTACTTTAATGTAAATTTAATTCTATTATGTAATATTATTCATTCAATTGTCTCGAATTATTCAGTTCAAACCCTATTCACAGTTTCAATTCATTAAAAGTTTGTGCTTCAACTGGCAAGCCTCCACTACTGTGTATATATATATATATGTGTGTGTAAATTTTTTTTTTTAAGATGAAATATATCCAAAAACCTTCTCAGTTACTCCAAGAAACATGAGTAAAAACTTAATTCCGAAAAATCAGGTAGTTTTTTATGTTTATCCCAATAAACAAAAACCCTCTTCCTCTTTATATGATAGTATAGATATTTATTAATATTATTATATAATTAAAATATGGGTAAGCCTACTAAACACATTGCTCAAATTAGACAGCAATGTTTATAGAAAAGTTGCCAAGAAAGGAATGATTGCTTAAGTTAAAATAAAGAAAGAAATGAATGAATATTTCCTCAGAGACTTCTGAACAACGAGAATATATACTCTCACAAATGAGAATGTATAACTCGATTCTTACGGAATGGAAGTCTAGAGTCATGCTTATTGTGTTAGTTTAATACAAAAACATTTATCAAACTAAACGCAAGAACAACATTCTCACCACCTCGAATTGATATACAAGGAAGGAGAGTTACCAGAAGCTATACTCATAAAATTTGATGACAAGACTACTGGTCTTAAAATGAAAGATGTTGATGGTTGCATAGCCATATCACCAGTTTGTAAAACATTCCAAGCAACAAAGGGATATGGAAATGTTGAGCACAGAATGCTACCTGTAATATGCTAGCTGTACAACTCTTGACAGGGCAGTGATAGATCTCGGCAAGAAAAATTTTGCCAACAGGCAGATTTATGTTGCTCTTAGTCAAATTAAAACTTTAGAGGCATCACGTTTTCTGATTTGGACCCAAATAAATAAACCACATGATGAAAAAGCTGTGACAGAAATGATGAGATGGCGTAATCTATCCTATTTGACAAGGTTTGCAAGAACCCAGTTAAAGAAGTGTTTATAATAACTATAGAATATTATTTATTGTTAAACAATATTATATGTTACACATTGTTATTGCTTCATACAGAATGATGTCGGGATGGGAGCTTGTATGACTATTTAGTTAATACTGTAAAATTAGAATTTATTATTGCATAATATAAATATTTATATTAAATTTCGCAATTAGGGATAGACAAAGAAATGCCATGAATATTTCCATGGAGATTAAACAACAATAATATAGAATGTAATTAATATCCTAGTCATACAGGGAGCAGAGCAACACAGTACTGGTGTGAACAGCCGGAGGCTAAGGGTGTCAAACCATTCAGTTTTTGTTATTTTACTTAAGATTATAATTGGATTTGGTTAAAATTTATATGGGAGCATTCAGAAAGAAAGACCATTCTCTTTCGATTAAAAAAAATTATCAAAATCAGTTTACTAGCATCGGAGATATTGCAAACATACATAAATTTTTTTTTTAATCGAATTGATAACCTCCTCCTTTTTTGAAGATGTTTAAAAAGTCATAAAAATTTACTTTATTTTGCATACCTTCCACAAATGCTGCTTTGCGCTTCAACCAATGTAACTTTTACTTTGATTGACACAATATGTAGATTAATTAAATACCAAAATGTCAAGTATATACTATCACCACCTGTAACAAACAATACAATGAATGGTATTGAAAAATTATTATTTCATTGTGTATTATCAAATATACAATATTATTTTCAAAAGTTAGTTTTACAAAATCAAAAAATAATAAATTTTGATCTTAAAATAAAAGATTAGACAAAAAAATATTTTTCTTAATTAAATTTTTAAAAAATACTCAAAATAAAATAATACTTAAAAAGGAAGTACAAAATAATTTTTAAAAATAGGATAATAAAAATATAAATTAATAATAATGTTATATCTGCCTAATAACAATAAAAAATGTAACAAACGTAATTTATTAATTGTCTTTATAATTTAAAAAGACACAATTTAAAAACAACAAACTTTTTCTTTTAAAATACAAGAATTTTATTTTAATCTACATATGAACCTAAAGCTCTCACTTAAATGTTCTCAGCTAAAAGAACACTATATTAATTATTCTAAATTAAACTTAAGTGAATATCTAGTGCATCATCTTTAGCAGGCCATCAGTGAACCAACTCTAAATATTAATTAATAAAATTATAATATAAAATATCATTTAAGCACATATTCATTTTATAATGAAAAGAAAGATTAAAATTAAATGCATACTTTTTAACGTAATAGTAATGTTAACACTGAGAGGATGTTTCATTAACAACTGTTTTTTGCGTTCTTCATGTCTGTCAGTTCTGGATTTCTTCCTATGATGACGTTTACCAATCTCCTGTAAAAATATGATAATGTAGTTAGATACATTTTATTAATAATAAAAAAAAAGAATGAAAATTTAGTTAAATATTTTTTTTTTAATTTTGGTATTCTATTTTTTTTTTTTGTTTTCTCAATTCCAGTCTTGCCTATATTGAAATTCTGCTGAAAACAGAATTATTAATATTATTACATTTTTAATTTATACATCGTTTTATTTCATTTGCTTTATTTAAATTATAACATCACATAAGGTTTATAACAAGGCCCATGTACAGAGAATTACAATGGTCTTATTGAGCACAAGTACATTAATTTATGTGTTTTGTTTTAACCTCCTCAATACAAAAAAAGTTACTTTTTTTAAAGCTTTTTCCTTTAAATGAACTACGAGATTAGGAACTGGAACCTGAATTACAACCATTACTCAAACTGTAATTAGCTAATCCCCAGAGAAATCAGAGATTTTAAAACTTCTTTATGATATTCAAGCCATGGCATCAGTGACCAAGCAGAAATTCAGTAAAAAAAATCATAAAAAACGAAAGTAATGAAAAATTAAATATTAAGAGCAACATATCCAATATTGTAAAACTATTAAGGTACTAAGTAAAATAACCGAAGGTACACAAAGTAATAAATACTTCAAAATCTGATTGTCACAATCATCCAGAAAAACAGATAAGTATAGAGAATAAAACAGATAAGTATAGAGAAATTAGAAAAAAATTCTTTTAAATATTTTAATGAGTAGAGCACTTATGAGCAGAAAAACATAGACAACGGAAAATCAAAGCGCAGAATGAAGACTTGAATGTCACAGAAAGACAAATAGATAAAAGTTTGAAATGAAGAGATTGTAGGATGGAAAGGAGAAGAGAAAAATTTTTGATAATACCTTCTAGAGACAAACTAGATTGGTGGTTACATATTAGGGCATCTAGGTAAGTTAATTCTAAAAGAAGTGCAAAGCATAAAAAATAAAAAGCAAAACAAAACTCAAGGAAAAAAAACACATATCCGAGTAGTAAATACAATGAGGTTAAAAAAAATTGCACAAATAAAAAGGAATCAAGAATAACATCAATCATCAGCTGACTGCAGATAAATTTTTTTTAAAATTATAATATAAAAAATAACTTCAATATATCAGACTTAGCAGGAAAATTATTATTAATAACTTGTGTTAAAAATATTATTTTACAACTAAAAATAATTTGTATTTTTCTAACTATAAATGTAATCATTGCTATTTTATGATTTAAAACCACCAAGACTTCTCATATTAAAAATTTAAACCAACCAATATCATAGATTTGTGGCCGTGCCTTTTATGTGTCCGTTGCTATTATATGGATTTGAAAGCTACTGTGACTACTGGTGTTCTTTGGTGGTTGGGTTTCAATTAACCAGAGTGGTCAGAGTGGTCAGCCTGAGTCTGTTCAAGACTACACACTTAGTGGTACATTTACAATTACAAACCAGACTGCGCACAGATGCCTTGGCATATCTGCAGAGTACTGTTGACATCATGTCACTGTGCTGTTACTACTATGTAACCTGGTATACATCAATAAATAAACAAATAAATATCAGACTTAACATATCAATATGACATATTACATAACTACAGTTATTCAAATAAAACATTCTACCTCTTGATTATCAGAATCTGAATCATCTTGTGAGAGATCATCTGAAACTGTTCTATGTAATCTCTGAGCTTCTTCTTCGTCACCCATTACAGTTACAGAGATATTTTTATCTGTTAAACAAACAAAATAAAATTCTCTAAAACTAATTTTAAAAAATAACAGTAAATTTAAAATTCCATTCCATTTTTTTTTTAATTTCCTATGTTATTCTTATAAATGAATGCAGTCCATCTCATTCTTCACAATTATCTTGATTTCGTGTTTAATTTTACACAAATTTTTTCAACTTTTACATGTTATCAAAGAAATTGATTTTTTTATATTTGCAGAAAATCTTATATTTATATATATATAAATGAATGTTTATATGTTTTTTGTCCCGTATGTGTTCCTATGCCATTTATCTGGTTGTGATGAAACTTTGGTGAGTTCTTGTGGGCAGGCCTGCAAAGGTTTCTAAATTAGTTTGAACCTGCTAGGTGGTGCTGGGGTCGAGATATTTTGAAAAATTGTATTTACCGTCCAATTTGGCTCATATTCATTATATATATTAGTTATATGAAAAGAGAAATTTTTGCAAAAACTATACCTGCTAGGTGGCGCCAGTGTCAAGATATTTACAAAACAAACAAATATATATACAGACTTTCTTCTTCTATATATATATAAAAAAGGCAATATTTGTATGTGTGTCCACTGTAGACTAAAAAACTACTGGATCGATTTATGTATAGCAAAATGGGAAAGGGGGAAAAGAACTAGGGAAGTGGGGAATTAGGAAAGTAGGGAAATAGGGAAAAAGTGAAAGGTTAAATTTTGTGAAGTCCCATAATGTTCAGTTTTTTAATGTTTTATCAAACTTTCAATTGTGTTAATTTAATTTATATATATATATATATATATGCTCAAATCTAACAATAGCGAAACATTGCCAGTCTAGCTAGTAAGTTATAAAAATGCAGTAATTCAGTGCTTGCAGAAACTAGCTGGCTTGAACAGAAAAAATTAATACTACTGCACTAAAAATAATACCATAATATCCTGCATTTTGAATATAAACTGATCTAGCCAAAAAAATAAATTTCAACAGCTTACTCTATATTAAATTTAATTTGCAATGTTTTTCATCAATAATGTAATTTTTTTCTACATTTTTTCAATAATTCTTAAATGCACTTCTGTAAAGAGAGTATGATTTAGTGATTAACAATTTTGCTTAAACCTAAGCTTAAGCCTATAATTATTAGCTTAATTAAGATTCAGAGGGGAAAACTTCTTCAATGGAGTAAAATTTTTCCATAAAATAAAATATTTTTTCATGGAGTTCAAACATTTTTTAAGACTACCTTACAACATGAAGCGACAATTCACTATTTCAATAAGTAACATGATACAAATAAATATATCTCTTTCTATAAGAAACAATGTAATAAGCATATCAATTCTAATCAGATTATTAATTTATATTTATTAATGTTTACATACACAGACATACTCCACTTCAACACTTTTATAATAAAAAAAAGAAGAAACTGAAGTGGTTTCCAGATAATCAAAGAATACACAAAATCTATTAAGTAATTAAACAATAAATAGTAACAAAAGACACCTTTTAATTTACATAAAAAGGGGTCTATGCACGCACGTGTGCACAGACACACATGCACATATATAAGTGAATGGGAAAAAGGTGATGAATGAAAAGAGGATTAATGGGAGAAGTGTTTAGAAAGGACTAAGCGAATCAATCATTCAACAAATTAACTGACTTAAGGTAGTAAGTTTCCATTTTTGGAAATTATGTTAATATGAGTACAATGGGAAAAAACTGGATGAGATTATTACAGAAGTTTACTTAAAGAAAAATTCAGGAAGAGAATTGAGATGCAGGATAGGATGATTTCGGCATGTTAATAGGATGAGAATTAAGACACTAAGAATATTTAAATGGTTGTTGACAGGAACAAAACCAAGGGGTAGCTGCAGAAAACAATAAGGTACAGCGGGAACAATAGATGCAAGCTAGAGGTGCAAGGATCTGAAGAGGTGACAGAAATTGAATAGTGAAGGAAAGATAAAATTGTGAGTTATGGTTCAGTATCTCAACCGTCAACATTAATAAACAGCAATTAAGCTTTTCTACTTACCACAAGCTTCACGGTGGGCATCAGCTTGTACGTATAAGAAATAAAGAGGATGTGGCAAGAGATAAGCCATCTGATGTAGTTTATGTCTTGGAGCACTGCATAGACCAAGATTTTCCTGAACGGGTTTTGTAACCTGCCAACAATTTTGTTTTCAGTCAGAGTATACACATAGACAAAATTATTACTATTAAGTTAATCATCTAGAATAAATTGTGAATCAAAACAATTTAAAATTTCCAATGTTGGATGAGCAACAAAATAACAATGCATTGTCTTGACTTCTGATGCAGATTACTTTCACAAAAAAATATTCAACCAGAATATTTAATCCAATTCATTTATGCCCACCGAGTTAATTACCTGTGTCTTTAATATATTTTATAAAAAATAACAGTCAATAACTTATCTTTTTCAATAATTTATTCTTGACTGCATCTCATTCACCAGGTATATATATGAGTAATGACTGGCGGTCATTGCAAATCGGCTGATTTTGAGTTCTCCACCAAGAACTCTTTTTTCCTAGTAAATCCTAGTAAAGGCAGTTACTTTCATACAGATTTGAATACTAGATTGTAGATACTGATATTCTTTGGTGGTTGGGTTTGAATTAACTACATGTCTCAGGAATGGTTAACCTGAGACTGTACAAGACTACACTTCATTTACAATTACATATCATCCTCACTCATCCTCTGAAGTAATACCTTACGGTGGTTCTAGAAGCTAAACAAAAAAAAAAGAAAAAAGGAAAAAGAGGTATGTGTGTGTGTGTGTGTGTATATATACATATATATATATATATATATATATAGTCAGATGTTACATAAGAAGCCAAAAGACAACGAATAACAATTTCCACATATATTACAAGAAAAACTTAACAAAATTATACTTCGCAGATATTATTCTACATATAAAAAATACAAAAATAATGTGTACATACAAAACCAATCCAACAATTTTCCAAAAAACAACTACAACAGATTATACAGAATCAGGGAAAAGTAACACATCCTTAAAATTTTCAATACAACAATTTTAACAAATTATACCACAATATTTAATCAACACACTTACAGCCAAAGTAATCCTTAAAGAAAAGATTCCTACACACCATAAATAGGCAGTAATTAAAATGATACACTGATAAAAACAGATAACACCACAATGATAATCATTAATGTAAATATAGCATGCAAACTGACATGTTATCTTGTTTTTACACCACTGCCCAAAAAGAAGTGTAATGTATTTAAGGTGTATGTATATGATTGAAGATATGCAAGCAGAATGATCCAAAATCTCCTCTAAAAAGGAGTCACAGGTTGCATTGGAGCTTCGACAGTTAGTCAATTCCTACACCACAGTAGCTGCCACGCCCGTGCCTAAGCAGATTGGTTCACTGCTGCCAGTCCAGGCGCCAGCAGCCAAAATTAAGCGGACCACTGTCAAGGTCGTCCCAATAAAACCTGGTCCGGGGGCTTCGTCAGTAGCGACAAAGCTAACCCTTAAGAAGGTTCTAGACCCGAGAAGAGAAAGGATCCAAATCTCCCAGGTCACAAAAACAAGGGACAATGGTGTCATTTTGGAAGTTGGAAGTTGCAAGTGAGCAGCAGGTGAAGCAGCTGCTGGAGGCCGATGTTCTGGTAAAGAACGAGCTGAAGGCTCAGTTGCTGGCTGGGCAGAGGCTGCAGATACTGGTGTATGATATGCCAACAGCAACAAGGGTACAGATGTCCTCAAGGCCATGCATGGTCAAAATCCATTATTGGATATGGCCGTCGAAGATTTCCTTCAGGAAACCAAGGTGGTTTGGCAGCTTGGAAAGAAGAAGCCCCAAAGAGTCACTGGGAGTTGGAGACCTCACCAAAGATCTGACAGTTCTTGGTGGCCAGTGGAAATTTGTTTTTGGGGTAGACCTCATGTAGGGTCGTTGACCATACAGGGGTCAACGAACATATAGAAGTTGCCTGATGCTTTAAGTGTCAGGGCTTTGGTCACACCTCTCTCTGCTGCAGAGCGCAGTCGGAGCTGTGTGGTCACTGTGCTCTTCTGGAACACAGGGCAGCCAACTGCGCCTCCTGTACTTTAGTGAAAAGCAGCAATGCTGAACACCAGGTCGGGGGTAGGCAGTACAGGGCATATAATATTACTCAGGTGAGAGCTGTGAAAAATACAACTTATAGCGACACCTGAATTGGGGGAAGCCTTTGAGGACAAACTCCACCATGTTGAATTGCTGCACCTGGGGCAGTTAAATCTGCATCATTCCCGGACAGCCACCAGTGAAGCCATGAGACTCCTTGAGGAGTACAACCTCGAGGTCCTCTTGGTCCAGGAGCCATATGCGGTATCAGATAGGGTAGTTGGCTTCCACAGGGTGAATGTTATTCATTCTCATGGGGCCAGCCACTCTCCACGATCATGGTTGGTTCAGATTCATAGTGTCTTCTGAATGTCCAATTGGTCCAATGAACAATTTATTGTCGTGTGAATCACAAAGGTACGCTCGATGTTGTACTAGTGTAAGGATACTTCCAGTTTGGATGGAGTATCCATGACTTGCTGGCGAAGTTGGGCAGGATTCTGGACAGTCTGCTGGGCACCAGAGTGCTGGTTGCTCTGGATGCTAGTGCCAAGTCTCCCGCCTGGGGTTCACTACTCACTGACCGCAGAGGTGCTGGTCTCGAATAGTTCATGGAAGCCAGGAATCTCTACTTGATTAATGATGCAGAACAACCGCCAACTTTCTCTTCCGAACTGGGTGAAAGTTACATCGACATCACTTTGGTGATGGACTACTTGCTGCAAAGTACAAGTAGTTGGACTGTCTGGCCCAAGGCCAGTATGAGCGATCATAGGTTTATAACCAATGAGATCATTTATGGAGGCGGTCTAAGAGCTCCAGATTCAGATTGCTATAACCTAAGGAGCCTGGATCAGTACAGGCTGCGGCACGAGTGCGCAGCTGGCAGGATCTACAGGGAGGAGGTGGAATTGATGGCTGAGCAATTACGCCGGGCCATCAAGACTGGCTGCGATAGGGTCTTAAAGTGGCCTTGGCCAATGGACGGATCCTTAAGCGGTGGCCAGTCTGCTGATCAGAGAGTGCCTGGAGCCATCATGACCACCGCTTCCAGGGAGCCATCTGTTAGATGGAGGCAGAAACCTGAAAAAAGTGGTAATCCTCTGACCTTAGGTCCGCTAGGAATAGATACCAGCATCACCCCCTAATGGGGATTATCATCGACAATGTGCATGCTGCGCGTCTGCGGATCTACCAGCATGCCCATAACAAGTATGTTCATGCTATCAAGGAAGCCAAACTCAAGTTTTGGGAAGACTCCATGCACGAGTTTCAGAGCAACTCCTGACAGCTCACAAAGTCATGTTACCGGCCAAAGACATTGCACGTGCTGTCCAATGTTCGATGCGGGTTTGGTGGTCAAGACCACACTTTAACATCTGTGGCGACTTACCAGACGTTCCTGAATACTCTGTTTCCAGATGCTCCAGAGGGTGAAGCAGAAGTCGGCGTCAGGGCGGGTGAGACACCATTCCATGGCATGAGCTGTAGATCCTGCAGATACAGGCTGAGTGGTATCTCGAATGGCACTGAGAAAAGCACTAGGGATTGACCAACTTGACTCGGATATTTTCTATCATCTGCTGCCTGTCATAAGAAAGGCGCTTGGCAGGCTGTTTTTGGGGTGCCTAAGCTGGGGCTGCTTTCTGGCTTACTGAAAGGTGGCTTGGATGAGGGTACTCTTAAAAATAAATCAGGAAAGAACCCCATTGAGGTCAGTAGTTATCGACCCATCAGCCTCTTGCCGGTTATCGGCAAGTTGCTGTGGCTCTGGGAAAACATCAATATGAACTGTTTTCAAAATCAAGGCCAGTATAGCTTCATGAAAGGGGTTGGCACCAAAGATTACATTAAATGCTTTTGGTGGAAAGCGCCAGCTGTAAATATGTTTTGGCAATCTTTATTGACATAATGGCAGCATTTCCTTCCTTGTAATGGAGTTCTGTCCTATATGAGTTGGAACACCGCAATGTTCCCATAGCCCTACAGGCCATAATACATGACTACTTATCTAAGCACATGGCTCTGTTTAAAGATGCACACCTAGTTGTGGAAAAATCCATCACCAGGGGAAGCCCGCAGGGTTCTGTTCTCAGTCCCTTGCTGTGGAACCTGGTCTATGACAGATTTCTGGGATTGACTTTCCAAAAGGGGTCACGGCCCAGGCTTTTGCCAATGACTGTCTCCTATTAGTTCGTGGTAATTCACAACAGTAGTTAGAAGATCGAATGTAGGCAGCATTGTCAATGACAGACGGCTGGATGGACATGCTGAATGGGAATTTATATATTTCTGTGCCCAAAACAATGTACATGCTTCTTAAGAGTGCAGACAAATTATCGTACAGTCGGAACCCCCACATTAAGTATAAAGGCTGTGTAATCAGCCGAATTAGAGTTCATAAGTACCTAGGTATTTTGTTTGATGAGAAGTTGCTGTTTAGCAACCACATTAAGCAATTAGCGGTGGACGCTGTCTCAGTGATGTACAAACTTAGGAGAATAGCTCAGAAGGACTATGGGTTGTCAAGCTGTCAAATGTACATGGTATACAGAGGTATCTTCAAAAGCATGATACAATGGTGATACAAACATGGTGAGAGGTGAGATTTACATAGTTTACAAAATTAGAGAACATGTTAACCTGTTGAGTACCTTGGCAAAAATGAAAAAAAGTGAAAATAAAGAAAATATCCTGTGGCAGCTGTCTTTATCGGTTGTGGGATTAAATTCATGCTGATGTAAGGCATTTTGTATTCAGCATGTCCAGAATTTCAGATGAACCATTAGTAGCATTAATAACTTTGATCAATAACTAGAAATATTAGTTTTAAATTCTTTTTTAAAAAACTGATCAAAATATAGAATTGATAATAATTTTAAGGAATTTTTTAAAATGTTGCATTTAAATAAGGCAACAAAAACTAATTATGTCACTGTATAAATTATATCATTATATTTTTTATATTATTTTTACTTAATAATTTTTTTTTATTATTAAGATTGTGTCAGTTACAATAGTGCTAGAAACAAAGTAATTATTTATTACTTTTTTGTTTTCATACAATATTACTTTGACTTTTATTCTAATACATACTATATTGTAACAAGTAGAGAATATATCAGTTAATAGAAAGTGCCAGAATAACAAAGAGAGAAAAAATTATGAATGGAATAAACAGGTTAAGAAAAAAAATCAGAAGAAACAAAGAAATTCTTTCTAGACGGAATTTCTAGAAATGTAGAAGGTTCAGACAATAGAAATCATTGCACTTGAATCAACAAAATAGTAAGTCATCTGCTGTTAATAGTAAAGTCCTAGGCCTGGAGGTATTTATATTGGGATCAGCGAACATCAGTACAGTGTGTGATTAATACAAGTAGTGTCCAATAAATACAAATTCAGTATGCGATAAGTATGAGGATAGTGTGCGAGAGCATTAGAAGTGAGTGTATGGTAACAGCTGAGCATACAAGCAAAGAATTTATCACACTAGAGTATTCCGATTTGGGATAATGTTCTTGTCTACAGTCAACAAGTACAAGAAGCTATTCAGCAAGTTCGTTGTGAACCAGGTACATAGTGACATAATCACTGATGTAAGTGTGAGCTAATTTACTTCTTTGAATATTAGAAGCTATTATTATTGTACAGAGTTAATTTTTTGTAGTTGTTATTTTACTTATTGTGAGGGTGGGCTGAGAAGTTTCTAGCCTGACACATAGATGGCGCCAGCAGGTCTAATTTCTTATGAACATTATATAGTACTATCCTTCACTAACTTGTATACCAAATTACAGGTTAGTTGCTCTGTTAGTCTACGTTTGAGACCTTATTGAAAAAGACACCTTTATTATTTTCATGAAAATGGAGAAATTAGAAAAACATGCAGTTATAAAAATACTTCTATTTGAAAGGTTTAACATTGTTTGAGATCAGATAAGTGGGTTTCTGAATTCAAAAAAGGTCGCAAAAGCACTCATGATGAACTATGCTCCTGACACCCCACTAAAGTCACAATTTCAAAAATGATAGAAAATCCTTATAATCGTGCTGGGGGACTGTAGATTAAAAGTGCATGAGATAACTGAGACTGTTAAAATGTCGAATGAACATGTAGGTAATATTTTATATAACTATTTGGGCATGAAGAAGCTTTGCATAAGGTGAGCATCACATTTGCTAACACTCGAGCAAAAATTGCAACAGAAAACTAAACAACTAAGAATCTGGCATTGTACGAGCACAACCTCAGTGAATTTTTGCATCGATTCATAACTTGGGCCCACCACTACACTCCTGAAAGTAAACAACAGTCAAAACAATGGACAGGACCAAGTGAACCAACCCCAAAGAAGGCAAAAACAACTTTGTCAATCAATAAGGTGGCAACTGTTTTCTGGGACATAAAAGGAATTATAATTATTGATTACCTTGAAAAGGGTAAAGCAATCATTTTTTTTTTTTTTTTTGGGGTGGGCAAAAACACTTTGGCATTATCATTGCCTGGAATAAAATGTTATAAAATAAAAGAAATGAACTAGCTTAAAAACTAAAAAGTAAACAAAAACTTACAACTAATATCACAGCTGCATAATTTGAATTAAAACTAAGTGTAAACTTAAAATAAAATGAAGTAAAAAAAAAATGTAACTAGAAATAATATAGAATTTAATAAAGTCCAAGAGGGGTGTAAAGGACCCCTTCTCGGCTAATGGAAAGACTAAAACCCTAACATAAAAACTATAGCTAACTAGGTTAAAAACTAAAACTTACCACTAATAATACAGATAACTAATATCACAGCGGGAAACTTAAAAAGATAAAATTTAAAACTTAATAAAAAATAAATAAATAAAATATCAACAAAGTCCGACAGGGGTGTAAAAGGTCCCTTATCGGATACCAAATAAAAATAGAAATAATTTAATTAAAAGAAAAATAAACACATTAAAATAATTCTTCAACACTAGAACAAAAAAAGATATATTACAATTTTAAATTTTGTGTAAAATATTAACACTTCATAAAAATAGCAACACTTTGTGTTTCTCTGTAATGTTTCTCTGTAATTTAAATTTACGATGCAACACCGCATAACATATACAATCCACAAGTATGTGGCACAATCAAGCGACAGTTGCATCATACACATAATGGTGCAGCTCCTGCTGACATCAGGTACTTGTGTATGACTCTGGTATGTCCTATTCACAATTGACAGAGGACCACGTCCTCACAACAAGTTTTTCTGCATGAAGAAGAGTCCAATGGCAACATAGAATCTTTAATATGCCAGAGTTTGTTGTCAATAGTAGCCACCCAGTCACCTTGCCACTTTGCTCAAAGAGACTGTTTTATACAATTAATAAAGTCAGAAGCAGCAACACAAGTGGTGAAAGGAGGTTGATTACATGCGTCTTTAGCAGTGGAATCTGCAGGTTCATTACCTGGAATTCCCATGTCGCTAGGAATCAAACAGAAACTCACTTGTGTGTTGCAATGGTTCAACTCAGCGATTGTTATAGATTTCAGTGACCAAAGGATGTCTAGAGTAAAAATCTTCTAAAGCTTGGAGTGTACTACATGAGAGTCGCTACAAATAAGGATATTTCAGTACTTAAGGTTAATGATATTCACAGCCTTATTTATAGCATGCAGTGCAGCAGTAAACACACTTGTAATATCAGGTAGACCAAACATATAAGTTCTCTATCATTGACAACAAATGCACAACCATTCTGTTCTGTTTTAATCTATCAATGTATACTACTGCAACTGGGTTTATCTTGGAGAGAATATAGTGAATCATTTGCTGGAAGACAGTAGGTGGTGTTGATTCTTTATTGTATATCGTAAGGTCAAACATAAAATTTAGAAAGTTGATTCCCCACAGAGGATATGAGCACGGATATATTGAAAAAGTAGGTGTGTCAACATTTGTAAGGTCCAATAGACATCAGGTACATACACCTATAGTTAGTTGCATTACAATGTGGATGGTCCTCATACCTTCCTAAATTACGATTTCCAAGGACTGAGTCAAAAGCCAGGTGATTTGGCTGTCGACGACAGCCAAAGACAAAAATACAAGCAAAATAAGATGCTAAAAGCTGGTCCCATCTATCCCAAAGTGATGGCTCACCACAGTCAACAAGTAATCTGGTGATAGGGCTTGACCTAAATGCACCTGAGGCAAGCTGAAGAAAAGCATGATGTACAGCATTCAGCATTTTAAGCACGGTATGATGCACTGCAGAGTAGGTGACAGAACCATAATCCGAACAGGAAGGAACTAAGGAATAATAAATACGTATTATACATGACCGATCGGCTCCGCAATTGGGATTGCTAAGGACTCACATCATATCTAAAAGTTCAGAACATTTTGTTTTTAATTCTTTGATGTGTTTGGCCAAGTAAGGTGGCTATCAAAAAATAAACCTAAAAACTTGACATCAGGAGAGATAGCAATAAGCCCTCCGTTGAGAAAAACTTGCAGAATGGAAGGGTGGACAGCCAAGAAAAGGCTACACATTTTGTTTATTCAGGTGAAAAGATGAAGCCAGTAACCCTGGAACAAGCTTCAAGGCAAGATAAAGTGTTCTGTAGTACTCTCTGCTGTAGCTGTTCAATGGGGCATAATACATATAGTAAAATCATCAACAAATAATGAACATGAAACAGGTGGCTGCACACATTTAGTAATACTGTTGATGGCTATAGAAAATAATGTAGCACTTAAAACACTTCCTTGTGGTACTCCTTCTCTAAGATGACCATACCCGATACAGAATCTCAAACACAAATACGGAAAGTTTGGTCATTTAAGAAACCTCTGAAAAAAGCAAGTATATTGTCCTTGACTGCCCATTCTTTGAGGGTATATAAAATACCACGTTGCCAGGCCATATAAAACACCTTTCTGATATCAAAGAAGATAGCGGACTAGGCACTGGCATAGTAGGAAAGCATTTTGAATGGCTGTTTCCAATGACACTAAATGGACAATGAATGATTGTGCTTGTCAGAAACCACACTGTTCTGAAAATAAAAGGCCATGTCTCTCTAAGTACCATGTAAGCCTGCAGTCCACCATTCCCTCCAACACTTTACATAAAACGCTTGTCAAAGAGATAAGGCAGCAGCTTGAGGGGCTTCTTTTGTCTTTACCAGGTTTAAGTACTGGTACAACAATGGCTTCTGGCCAGACCAAAGGGAGAACTTGTCAGGAGAATAGACTATTATAAATACACAATAGATGTTGTAGCGCTTAATTAGGAAGGTGTGAGAGCATACTAAAACAAATGTTGTTAGGTCCATGGGAGGTATCACCTAGTTTTTAAATGCGTGTGACAACTCATTGAATGAAAATGGAACGTTTAATTCACCGACCAAATCACCAATATTTAAAGATAGTACTTCCATCTATAATTTGTAACTATGAAATTCATTACTGTATGATAAGGTGAGATTTCCTCCTCTATGAATCATGAGACCTTGCCGTTGGTGAGGGGGCTTGAGTGCTCAGGGATACAGAGTAGCTGGACCGAAGGTGCAACCATATCGGAGAGGTATCTGTTGAGAGCCAGACTAAGGAATGATTCCTGAAAGAGGGCAACAGCTCTTTCAGTAGTTGTTAGGGGCGTGAGTCACAATGACTTAAACGGCCGTATCAACATCACTCAGTCCTCTGAGTACTGCGCAGCTGAAAGCAATGGAAAACTACAGCTGCTTTTTTTCCAAGAAAATGTGGCTCTCTGCATTTTCACATAGCAATAATGGAGGCGCCTTCCTTGGTAAAATATTCCAGAGGTAAAATAGTCCCCCGTTCGGATCTCCGGGTGGGGACTACTAAGGAAGGGGTCACCAGAAAATTAAAAAATAACATTCTACGAGTCGGAGCGTGGAATGTTAGAAGCTTAAAAAAGGTTGGTAGGCTAGAAAATTTAAAAAGGGAAATGGATAGGGTGAATGTGGATATAGTAGGAATTAGTGAGGTTAGGTGGGAAGAGGAAGGTGACTTTTGGTCAGGTGATTTTAGAGTAATTAACTCAGCGTCAAATAATGGGCAGGCAGGAGTAGGTTTCGTGATGAACAAGAAGATAGGGAGGAGAGTGGAGTATTTCAAAATGCATAGCGATAGAATCATTGTAATAAGGATAAAATCAAATCCTAAACCGACAACGATTGTTAACGTTTATATGCCTACAAGCGCCCATGATGATGATGAGGTAGAGTGTGTATACGAAGAGATTGATGAAGCAATTAAACACGTAAAAGGAGATGAAAATTTAATAATAGTTGGAGATTGGAATGCAAGCATTGGAAAAGGCAAGGAAGGAAATATAGTGGGTGAATACGGGCTGGGCAGAAGGAATGAAAGAGCGGACCGACTTATAGTTTTGCACGAAGTATAATTTAGTAATTGCCAACACCCAATTTAAAAATCATAATAGAAGAATATACACTTGGAAAAAGCCAGGCGATACTGCAAGGTATCAGATAGATTATATCATGGTTAAGCAAAGATTTAGAAATCAACTCGTTGACTGCAAAACTTACCCTGGAGTAGACATTGATAGCGACCATAATTTGGTGATAATGAAATGTAGATTGGGGTTTAAAAACCTGAAGAAAAGTTGTCGGATGAATCGGTGGAATTTAGAGAAGCTTGAGGAAGAGGAGGTAAAGAAGATTTTTGAGGAGGACATCGCAAGAGGTCTGAGTAAAAAAGATAAGGTAGAAAATGTAGAAGAAGAATGGGAGAATGTTAAAAAGGAAATTCTTAAATCAGCAGAAGCAAACTTAGGCAGAATAAAGAGAACTGGTAGAAAACCTTGGGTTTCAGACGATATATTGCAGCTGATGGATGAACGTAGAAAATATAAGAATGCTAATGATGAAGAAAGCTAAAAAGAACTATCGGCAATTAAGAAATGCTATAAATAGGAAGTGCAAACTGGCGAAAGAAGAGTGGATTAAAGAAAAGTGTTCAGAAGTGGAAAGAGAAATGAACATTGGTAAAATAGACGGAGCATACAGGAAAGTTAAGGAAAATTTTGGGGTACATAAATTAAAATCTAATAATGTGTTAAACAAAGATGGTACACCAATATATAATACGAAAGGTAAAGTCGACAGATGGGTGGAATATATTGAAGAGTTATACGGAGGAAATGAACTAGAAAATGGTTTTATAGAGGAAGAAGAGGAAGTTGAGGAGGATGAAATGGGAGAAACAATACTGAGATCTGAATTTAAAAGAGCATTAAAAGATTTAAATGGCAGAAAGGCTCCTGGAAAGACGGAATACCTATAGAATTACTGCGCAGTGCAGGTGAGGAAGCGATTGATAGATTATACAAACTGGAGTGCAATATTTATGAAAAAGGGGAATTTCCGTCAGACTTCAAAAAAAGTGTTATAGTTATGATACCAAAGAAAGCAGGGGCAGATAAATGTGAAGAATATAGAACAATTAGTTTAACTAGTCATGCATCAAAAATCTTAACTAGAATTTTATACAGAAGAATTGAGAGGAGAGTGGAAGAAGTGTTAGGAGAAGACCAATTTGGTTTCAGGAAAAGTATAGGGACAAGGGAAGCAATTTTAGGCCTCAGATTAATAGTAGAAGGAAGATTAAAGAAAAACAAACCAACATACTTGGCGTTTATAGACCTACAAAAGGCTTTCGATAACGTAGATTAGAATAAAATGTTCAGCATTTTAAAAAAATTAGGGTTCAAATACAGAGATAGAAGAACAATTGCTAACATGTACAGGAACCAAACAGCAACAATAACAATTGAAGAACATAAGAAAGAAGCCCTAATAAGAAAGGGAGTCCGACAAGGATGTTCCCTATCTCCGTTACTTTTTAATCTTTACATGGAACTAGCAGTTAATGATGTTAAAGAACAATTTAGATTCGGAGTAACAGTACAAGGTGAAAAGATAAAGATGCTACGATTTGCTGATGATATAGTAATTCTAGCCGAGAGTAAAAAGGATTTAGAAGAAACAATGAACGGCATAGATGAAGTCCTACGCAAGAACTATCGCATGAAAATAAACAAGAACAAAACAAAAGTAATGAAATGTAGTAGAAATAACAAAGATGGACCACTGAATGTGAAAATAGGAGGAGAAAAGATTATGGAGGTAGAAGAATTTTGTTATTTGGGAAGTAAAATTACTAAAGATGGACGAAGCAGGAGCGATATAAAATGCCGAATAGCACAAGCTAAACGAGCCTTCAGTAAGAAATATAATTTGTTTACATCAAAAATTAATTTAAATGTCAGGAAAAGATTTTTGAAAGTGTATGTTTGGAGTGTCGCTTTATATGGAAGTGAAACTTGGACGATCGGAGTATCTGAGAAGAAAAGATTAGAAGCTTTTGAAATGTGGTGCTATAGGAGAATGTTAAAAATCAGATGGGTGGATAAAGTGACAAATGAAGAGGTATTGCGGCAAACAGATGAAGAAAGAAGCATTTGGAAAAATATAGTTAAAAGAAGAGACAGACTTATAGGCCACATACTAAGGCATCCTGGAATAGTCGCTTTAATATTGGAAGGACAGGTAGAAGGGAAAAATTGTGTAGGCAGGCCACGTTTGGAGTATGTAAAACAAATTGCTGGGGATGTAGGATGTAGAGGGTATACTGAAATGAAACGACTAGCACTAGATAGGGAATCTTGGAGAGCTGCATCAAACCAGTCAAATGACTGAAGACAAAAAAAAAAAAAAAAGGTGAGATACACCAAACGAAAACAATCTGCCAAAATACTTGCCACTGTAGAAGGTGATGCAAGAAGTTCTCCTTCATGAATTAGTCCGAGAATAGATTGTTTTGGTGATCCGCAGATTGTATGTATCTTTTTCCACACAGTAGTGCATGAGATGGTGTCCACATAATTCCTCCATGACTTCCTCCTAGCGTCTAAGAATACCCAATGACATACCACTCTAGCCTTATGGTACAAATTTAGGTGCTCATTTATAGGCCTACAGTTAAATTTGCATACTGCTTGTCGTCGATTGCTAATAGTGTTTTGGCATTCCATCGAGGAATGGAAAGACATCTTGGGTTTCCTAATGTTTGTGGGATATATCTATTAGCATTGTCAAGTATAGAGACATAAAAGCAGTAAGTTCATCAAGGGCGTCTTCACCATTGTCATACTGTAATGGGAAGGCTTTATGGTATCCATTCCAATCCGCCTTATCAACAATCCATCTCCGTAGTCTTTTACTCACATTGCGGTTGACACCATAAGCTGTAGTAATTGGCTTGTGGTCACTGCCGTGAAGGTCGTCACAAGCAGACTGATTAAGACAAGGGAGTAAATTTGGAGAACGAAAGAAGAGGTCAATGTTTGACAGCATATCAGAAAATGAAAACATTAATGTGTATGACCCAAGACAATGGTCCAATTCTTGTCTCACTCTGTTAATCATAATTCCTCGAGACGAGCAGAAAAATGGGCACCAGGAAACATGGTGGGCACTGAAGTTTCCTATTATTAACAATGGCAATGGGATTTGTGTGAGGAGATTTGACATTTCCAGAGCATTGAACTCAGAGTTCGGCAAGAGATACAAATTACAGATATGCAATTTAAAGGAGACTGAGATTTTTACAGCAACAGCAGAAATGATGGTGGCTTAGTTGTAGCCTTATAGCTGATACCTCATTCCACATGAAAATAGCAACACGACCACTCTCTTTACTATCTACAAGACATTCGTATCTCTCACATGTACAGCCTACGAGTTTTACCACATCCTGCTGTAATAGATGCGTTTCTTGAAAGCAATTAATGATTCATGCGCGCACATCAACACTCAACATCTTCAATCCGGGAACAAAGACCTCTAACGTTCCACTGAATAATGCTCATAAATAAAGGTAGTTAGATGCTGAAATACAGGTAAATATATGAAAAAATTAGTTATAAGTGATCTGGTTTTTCTTTTTCATATTTTTGATCTTAAGAAAATCTGATGCCTGAGATCGGGCGGTTCCTCTACCATATCCTCCAGTAAACATGGTGTTGGGAGGGGGAGATTTAGAAAAATGGGAAGTTGCAGACAACATCCCAGAGGTGGTTGTGTGGGCTCCCTTAACAGGGAGCTTATTTGGTGGCTTACAACCAGCTGTATTTACTCCTGTTTTCAAAGGTAAAAATTTACGGACAGAAAATTTCAGTTGGATCCCACTGTGTTAGTTTCACTGGTTGTAACTATGGACTTCTTATTCACCTTTGTTAACGCAGAAATAGTTGCAGTAAATGAAACAATCTGATCAGATAACATCTAAACAAACTTTTTCAGCTCACTGCAGGATCTGCACTGTTGGTTGCCTGCATTTACAACAGGTTTACTTCACGTTGCAGTGGCAAAAGATACATCTAGTTTAACCAGGTTCCATGAGTTAATTGTCTTTTTATATTCTTTGCATGCAGCTAGTAAAGATAGCTTCTGCTCGGTACAGATTCTGAGAATTGCCTTTTGTTCTTTATAAGATGGGCAATCTCGGGAGCAAGCTGTATGTGAACCACTGCAGTTCACACATTTTTCATCTTCTTGGCAGTTAGTGTCACTGAGGCCATTCTTAGTACATTGAGCACAATCTGTTTTCAAGCAAGATTTTATAGTATGATCATATGCTTGGCATCTGAAACATCGCTGTGGGTTGGGTATGAATGGTCATACCCGAACCGACAGGTAACCCACTTTAATCTTCTCTGGTGGTACCAGGAGATTGAATGTCAGTATAAGAGAAAGTGTTGGTTCTTCCATTCCGCTCTGCCGTTTAATTATACGCTTTACTTCTACATCTTGTGGTCAAAGCTCATCAGCTACTTTAGTGATATCCATATCTAAAAGGTCTCAGCAAAAAGTTACTCCCTGGCTCATATTTAGAGTTTTGTAGCATTCTGCGCTGATATTTATTTATACCACCCATATTATGGAGACGTAAGATAGACAAACTCTGTTCGTCATTAAATGTTTCAATCAGAATCAATCAATCCGTCACACAGTTTTCTAATGATATTCAGGGAACCACTTAAACTTATTATAACTCTGTTTATCAAGAAAGGCGAGACCTTATGGAGGGAGCCACCTTCCTGATTATATCAGAAAACAACAAATCATTTTTATATTTAACATTTACTGCGTCAATATTAAATGTAATCTCTTAGACGTTTAATCTCTTAAATGTAATCTACTAGACTATTATTCTCATCAGACAAGGTTGAACAAGCTCTTCACAAGACTAAAATTGGTGGTTTTATCAGATGGACCACCAACCACCATAGAAATTGTTTGTGTATTTGAAATTTTGGTCCTACAAGTACCGGCTATATAACAAGACCACTCCAGCAGAGTGCACATGTACTGGAGCTAGAGTTAAATACAACTGGTTTCACCCAGGTGCCCAGAGAACATCACTCAAGACTACGTAGAGCCATTCACCCATCGGCAAGATAATTTCCACCTTGGGATACGGTTGCATTTTGTAAGGTGTCGCATCACCTAGTCTAAGTGAAAGAGGAAATAATGTAGAATGTTGATGTGCAGTTGTGTAAGGGTATACATTATAATTTGTGTAGTGTTCCTGTTGTATTGTATGTGTAAAGTGTTCTCCAGCCTTGGGTGTAGTGGGAAAGAAAACTGCAGAGGTTAAAGCCATGGGGACGCAATCCCCAAAGTCTTAAAGAATGAATAAGACTCCTTGTCAGTGAAAACAACCAATGGCAAATATTATGCAAACTTATTGCAATGATGTAAAAAGAAAATTACATTTGGTGAAAAAAAAAATTTGTTCACAATGACAATTCACCACATTCGTAAATCATTGCAATGGCTAAAATCAATGAACTTAAGTTCTAACTGCTTTCCCAACCACTTTATTTACCAGATTTAGCATCCAGCAACTATCACCTATTTCCTAACCTCAAAAAATGGCTTGGAGGACAATGATTTGAGAGCAAGGAAATCATTGATGCTATAAATGGGTGCTTTGAGGAGATAGATGAACTGCATTATGAAGTTGGTATAACAGTATTAGAATACAGTATTGAAAAGTATATTGTATTAGTCTTTGTGAAAATTATACTGAAAAATAAAAACAAAAAAAATGTTGTTTTCTTTATCAGGCCAAAAACTTTTCAACTTACCCTAGTATTGTAATACAATCACTTTTAATTTTGACTAATAAAATTAATACAAAAATGTTTACAGTAAAATTAGAACTGTATTTTGCCTTTTATAACTGACTTATTTTTTACACAGTATTTATTTAAAAGTATATAAACTGTATCTGTAAAAATTTCTGTGTGCTACCTCTCAGTATCCTTGTTGAACTTTGCACATGATCTTTTGATGAATATATTCATTTACATAAGCACAGATTTTTTTCACATTTCTATTTTTGTTGCCAGTTAATTTGTTTTCCTGATTAAGATAGCAATCGGGATTAGTTCCTTGAAAATTACATTGAGTAGATTTTACTACATTATCTGTAGCAAACATACAATTAAAAAAAAAAAAAATTAAAATGACGATGAACATTTCTACTGATGATAAAACAAAAATCTCTTATACTTTTTTACTTACTGTCAAAATATTTAATCTAAATATTCACCTAAAGAGATGAGGAAAAAACTTACGGCCAATATATCTTTTAGCATGGGAGCAAGATCATCTATATGTGTTTTCTTTTTCTGTATAGCTGTAGCAACAGTTTCTTTCTCTGCTTGTAATTCATGACATTGAGCAGCAAGCCGTTTACGTTGGTTCAATTCCCATTCTAATCTGGCTAATTTTAGCTGATGACTATCAAATTTGGTAACTTCCTATAAAAAATTACAATTTATATTAAATAAAATGCATTTGGAGAAAGTTATGTTCATAACTAACACACAGAGCATAATAAATAATCAAGTATTCTTTACACAAAGCATTTCATGATTCAAAACATGTTAAATAAGACTCAATATAATTTTCAGTATGTTCACAGTATACACCATGTTTTTGAAAATGTACCTATTCAGTAACAAGGCAGTGGTAATGCATACTTGCTAAAATATCTGTGATCTTATATATTAGTATATCCTTCTATTTACAAAAGATATAACTGGAAAATTGTTTTGATGTAATAATTAATACTTTATTCTTTCAGAGAATTTTTTTAAATAAATATAAATATTGCATAATGCTTGAAGAATTTAACAAAATTTATACCAACAAAGGGGAGAACCACAATTACAAAATCATTAATCCTCTCAGAAAATTATTTCAGTATTTTTAGAGAAAAATTGTTAATACAAAAAGTATGAAATGACCGAGGTATATAAAAAAATGAACTGGATGTAAGAGTAGAAAAGACATGTATAGATAGAATTAATGTATATGTGAATTACTGCAGTTAAGTCTCGTGTTTCTTGAATCTATGACGATATAAATCGTCATATTTTGTGAATAGAAACAGTGCTACATAATTTATTCAGCCAATAAAGGTCTACAATATAATAAAAGTTATGGATCTGCATCAAAAACATGCTTTTTTATTATGGATTAAAATGCATTACAAAAAATAAAATTTCATCTAATCTGATTTAACACTGATATAATTGGTGTTTGTAAACTTATAAAGATTAAAAACATGAAGTAGAACAGTTACATAAGAGAAATTAACAGAACTGAAAATGCTTGGTTGCACATAGTAAAAAAAGAGTGTACAAAGTGCAGTATAATCATGAACACAAGATGTGTGCCAATGCTGTAGCAGTGATATTGCTTAAAATTCCTTGTGTAATGAATCATTTCTTATGACTTGTCAAATCTATTTGACAAGTCACTAACGCAAAATAATCCTTTAGAAAAATACAACCCCATTTACTAGTTACCACAGTAATTGTTAGTTTGCATAAACTACACAAAATGCTTCTTTATATTTTTTCTAGTTTAAAACTAAAATTATTAATTAAAAAGTGTATTATCAATACAGATAAATAATTTTAATATTTACTTACCGGACGAGTTATCTTTTCTGGTGCTTCTTTATAAAATTCTTCAACAGGAACAAGATCAATTTCTTCATCTTTTGACCTAAAAATAAATAATGGTTTATTTCAAATACTTATTTAATCATTAATAAAATTATAAAAAGTAAGAACAGCGAGTGAATCCATACCACTCAGGTCAGCAGTTGGAATCACCTCAACGTTTCACAGTATTAACAAATTAAATATTATCAGCAAAAAAGCAAAAATTCCATCAGCAAAAAAAAAAATGCTTGAAGAATTTAACACAAAATTTATACCAACAAAGGAGAAACCATGATTATAAAATCATTAATCCACTAGAAAATTATTTCAGTATTTTTAGAGACTCTAAAATGTAACATGGGTTGGTTTATGTTACCATAATCATAGCAACATAAAGTGTATTAGTTGATTTTCTGTTTTGGTAGAACTTTTAAAACAAATCACTAACCCTACCAATTATAACGCATGTTCAGTAATCCATTTGTTGATTGTTTATATCATTCACTCACCAATTTATTAAGGAAAGTGTAATGAATGATAGAAAGTTCAGAAGTCTCTCATTTGTTTGATACAGAACAGAAACGCACAATGCAATGCAATTTAACATCACTGATGACATATCTTCTTTTTTTTTCCTGTTTAGCCTCTGTTAATCACTGTCAGGTATTACTTAAGAGGATGATATATATGAGTGTAAATGAAGTGTAGTCTTGTACAGTCTCAGGTTGACCATTTCTAGTCAAGTGGGAGTTTTCGTTTAATGTGGATGTTCTTTTTGCGCTCCATGTTTTTCTTGTTTTCTTGGTTTTTTTATTTGAATTGTGCAATGGGAATTGTTGGTTGGTTATTTTGGACGTATTGCACATTATATAAGTTATGGATGTCGGACTGTTTTTAATAGTGCATGCGGTGACTTTTTTTTTTACCCTTATTGCGCCAGATGGTAACAAGTGCTATAACTGCATGTCATTAACTTTGATTGTTTACTTGTTTTCAGGAAGCCAGGTGGCTTGTTATCTTAGTTGATAGCATTATTATTTGTTATTTAAACATTCTTAATAATTTTAATTTTCAATTTATTACTTTAATTTTCATAAGAAGATAAGAACATTTTTATTTCATTATTATTAAGAAAAATTTATTTAATTTATTTTGTAATATATACAGTTCTGTGAGGCAAGTGCCTGTTTCTGTATATTATACTAGCCATGGAGGACGCTTTTAAACCTAGAATGAGTCTTCCCAGGTCTCCAGTGAAGGGAGGGGAGGAACCCCCTCTGGAAAAGAAGCAAGTTAGTTTCTTTATTGTGGAAAAGCCAGGAGCAACTCAAGTTCTTGTAGGATTGCCAAAGAGAACGGGGTCTTTGGACCGACTGGCCAAGCGAAGGAAGGATGAGAATAAGGATGAGGATGCTGTTGTGACAGGGATCCTGTGCATATGAGCGACTTCTTGGTGAAGTTAGCCTCCATGTCAAAAGGTTAGCCAAACTGGTGGCGGCAAATGCGAATACAAAACTTGAGATAAGAGTGTTCGCAGTGGCTTACCGAGCTTATGTCGCATAGAGAGGGTCTAAGGAGCTTGGAGTATTCCTGTGGTGTAGTGCAAAAGGGTGATGGTATTGAGGCAGCATTGCAAACCCTGCCGATGGAGGGCAGGAAATTAATTTAGCAGTTGGAAGATGGAGTCCCTGAAGAGGATGTTCCCGATTTGATTATGAGGTGTTGGCCTGCTAGTTAGTTCATTAACTGCAAAGAGGTTCGGGAGTTGGTTTTGGCTTGCAAAGTGTGGACATTGTGACTGTCTTTGATTTAGAGAAGGAGGTTGGAATGGAGCATGATAGAAAGCTCCTTGAGAGGGTCATGGCAGTTAAGAGAATGCTCCGTGTGGGTACGCTGTGTTGTAGTCAAGTTGTGGCTGAAAGGGGTCACACGGAAGTTCTTCCTGATGACGGAGAAGATGACAAGTTTGGTGTTTGTTATATTGTTGTTATGGATTCTAAAGCAGGCAAAAGGGTTGTTGCAGAGGACATTCATAGGGCCTTCAAGAGGATTATGGAGTCGGCAGCTAAAGGTGCCTTTGGAGTTCCTGGGAACCAGGTAGGCAAGTACTTTAAATGAGTACTGGAGTATTACAGTAAGAGACAGGGCAAGAGGAAATTGCTCTATATGGAGGAGGTTACTCCATCTAAGGTCGTGAAACTGAGTCAGCATGAACAATTGTACTTAAGTCGGAGGGCTCTTCATATGCTGATTTGTTGAAGAGGGTTAAGAATGGGGTGCCCAAAGAAGAGTTGGGTGATATCCTTCATATCAGGTGAGGTCCTTCATATCCACGTCAAGGGGCAGGGTGATAGGGTGGAAGGCATTAAGCACCAGGTGCAGAGTAAGCTGGCTGATGTGAGGACTCCTGGGGTCCTTAAGGTGGGGAAATTAAGATCATTAAATAAGACCTAAGATTAATTAAGACCTTCAAATGAAGACACAGTCCCAGCTCCTTGAGTGGTGCTGCCAGGAACAGCATGTCTGGGCCTGGTATGGCTGTGCAGGGAATTTGAGGCAAATGGCACCCTCAGGTTGAGCAATACAGGACTGTGGATCTGACCTGTTAAGGGGAAATGGAAAAAAATTGAAACCCAACTGCCATAGAACACCAGTATCCACAATCTAGTATTCAAATCCATATAAAAGTAACTGCCTTTACTAGGAATTGAACATTGGAACTCTTGACTTTGAAATCAGCTGATTTGCGAAGATGCACTTTTCCACTTATTTCTATGATCTATCTTTAAAAAATTACTACTATTCAAACACATTGAAAAAGTTCATGAAAAGTAAAAAACCAGCTATGGATGGTATGAACAGATGGCAAAGTTTAATGAAAAGGGAGTTATTATGAAGGGTGTACCAAACTATTGAATGACAAATAGTTAAAACTGTTTGGGAACTTGAGAAATAAAAAAAATATTTTTAAAATGTTATAATATTAACATTACATTATTATAATATTATTATTAACATTTAATAACATATTATTATTTTAATAAATAAAGTTTTCTGTTAAGAGAACAGTTCTCACTTTATAAATTACCCTGTATTTGGTGTAGTATACTTTAACTCAATGATAAAACTGCTGATTATTCAAGTAAAAAGAAACAATCACATCTACCAACAAAATACTTTATCATTTAAGTGGAGCAGTGCTAAAAATATAAACACTTTACGTACTAATATAGTTAACAAACATTGGAATACACAGTAAAAAAAGAGAAACATTTATTATTAATTAAATTACTAGTAAGATTAAATTGTTTGTCATCAGTAATATAACCTTTATTAAAACTTTTATGGAAATTACTTTACACCATGAATGTATATAAAGTAGGCTGGTACATAAAAATTACCACTTAAATGTCTGCATACAAAATGGGCAGGTTGTGTTCAACTACAAAATGTATAAACCATTTCGGCTTTAATACCACTGCTTTCAACATAAGTATCGTTTACCACAATGAAGTGATTCATTTAGAACTGGAATTTCTAGTTTACTTGTTACACTTGTTACTTGCATTATTTTAATGTTTGTATTTAACTATTACATTTTAATGTTTAATATTTAGTTCATATAATGTTTGGAAATTTAGTTTACACTTTTGTATGTCTCCAATGTTATAATGTAACAAACTGTAGTAGTAAAATAGAACATACATTCTATAATATTTTCAGGCATAAAATGTAACGATTGTAGTCAACCTGACATGAGTCATAAACCACTCCTGGAAAGAACAAAGGAATAGGAGGTAAAAAAAATATATACTTAAAATTTGTTTAATAAAATCATATAGGGATAAAAATAAAATTTAGGAATGGTGAAGTAATATAATTAAGATTACTTGCCTAATCAGTTCTATAAAAAAATCAGTGAAAATCTTACAAAATTAGACTTTCTATAATTCTGATATTTTTTAAACAGAATAAAGATAAAGAGTAATACGAATGGTAAGAGCAAAAATATTGCTTACCACCTTTTTATCACCACATGTTCTTTATTTAAGAAGCAGTAAAAGTGCATTATTATACCAATATGTAGAAAGCAAACTGAATTTAAACAATTTTAAAACCGTCATCTTAAGTAATTCAAAATGTACTTTCTCTTTCTTTGACACAAAATGGATCACTATTTTAAAATATCTTGTAATCAGATAAAATGACATCATGTGAAGGCAGGAAAGGAATTGTTTTCATTTGTCTGACTGAAGGAACTCCAACACATTCTTAACCGGTCCAGAGATATTAGAGTACCTGTAAGAACTAAACATAATTCTATTTAGACAAATCCTGATGCAATGCAGAGATATCAGTATAATAGATAACATCAACTATACCAATTTTCTCAGGCTTTCAATGTTATGCAAGTACTTAAGTAATTTGTAATGTATTAATAAAACCAGACACCAGTTCAACAAAATAATGAACTACAATACCAGCCATGAGCTGAGATAAAAAAAATTCACATTACAACTTTTTATTGTTAAAATCAAACATTTTTTAATAACCAAGAATTAAATGTAAGAATTGATTCGGACATTCTCAGTCAGAAAATCACGAGACAGTGTCATAAACTGAAATTAGTAACCAAGCATACTGGCTACCAAAAGCATTCAATTATTCAAGTATTGAAAGATATATCTTGATAAGATAAAACTACAGTTTGTAATTTTATCTTGATAAGATAAAACTACAGTTTGTAATTTTGAGCAACTACTTGATCAACTTAAATTTTTGTCATACTTTAATATATCATAGTACATATGCTTAGAATCAGGAAAAAAAAGATTTCTAAATGTTAGAAAACAGATTTGGACAGCGAGTGACTTATACAAGGTCAAAGTCTGCGACATGTTATCAGTATTCAACTTATACAAGGTCAAAGTCTGCGACATGTTATCAGTATTCTAGTCAATTAGCAATCAGTTTTGTGAGTTATGGCAACCTATTCAGTTGGTAATCCATTCTGTGGAGACGGGTTAGAATTAAGGCTAGAGTTAGAATTTTGTGGGGAGAGGAATAAACAACCTTAATAGTCATCAGAGTCTGACTTTGAGTCAGTATTGAAAATGAATGATGGCACTCTTTGTAAGGTGATTATCCACCATACATGAATAATAGCAAGCAACATATGGTGTAGTCTCTCTCTCTCTCTCTCTGTAGTGATTATACTCCCGTTTAAACATAAATTTAGCCAAGTATCCTGCGAGATGGTGTTAAGTATTGCCATACCTTGGTAATTTATCTCTAACCTCTCTCCACAAAAGTCCAAGCTTAACCTAATTCACAATTCTAACTTAATCCTAACTCTCTCCACAGAATGGATTAGCATCTGTGAGCAGTTCTCAGTAACTCACAAAATTGACTACACTACTGATAACATGGCCCAGACTTTGACCTTGCATGAGTCACCCGCTGTCCAAACCTGCTTTCTGATATTTAGCTCTTGTATTCCTGTTCCTAAACATATCTACGAAGGTACATAATACGTAATTATTAGTTAAGTTTTTACAAAAACAAAATTAACACAACTGTCTTTAACATACTTTATATAAATATTAGTTTGTTAAAAAAAAAGTTAGTTATCAAAATACTTACTTAAACTGTAAGCACTTAGTAACTTCTTTTTTCAGATGAAGGACCTCATAAAGAAGATTTTGTAGATGTAGATGCTGACTATCAACTTGCTGTTTAACTTTATGTAAGCCATCCCGCAAATGTTTTGTTCTAAACTTTTCAAGACGGTTCAACTTTTTCAGAGTGACAAATAGCAACGCGGCTTGAGTTTTCTTTTCTGATATCTGATCTACAGTTACCTGATAAACAAAAAATATACATTTTCATACTATGTTTAAAAAGACGACTTTTCCACCAAAAACCTTTTACTCTGAGGATTAATACATTGGTCAGATTTCAATCTCACATGCTGGAAACACTCTAACCAATAAAAATAACTTGTAACTGCAAAGATAACACTACTGCAAATCATATCATTTTGACTAGGTCAATTAATCATTGCGATGTAATGATTTTTTAACAAACAATCAATGATTTGTTATACAGTATCTGAACTAAATATCTGACTAATTGTTTTTTTTTTTAAATTTCAGAAATGTTATTTTTACTTTTATAAATTAAAGCATCATTCTAATGGTAAATAATCTGTAAATACACTTCAACACTCATCACAATTAGACAGGTCATTAAAACAAAAGAAGATGATTATGAAAAAACAAAAAAGTGTTGTGAAGAATCACAAAAAAAAAAGAAGGAATAGCAATCACAAAACAAGTATAAGAAAAGCACAATACATTTTCAATTGTATTTTCAGTGTAGATAAATATAAAAAAGAGTCATGGTTTACTCTGCTTTTAATTTACTGGCAAACTGGACCCATGTAATACATCAGCAAGTAACAGATGTTCCTAGAATGAAAAAAAAATTATTTTTTATAAATCAATTAGTCAAATTGACCTCTTATAAAATGGATTACTAGAATAGTGTTTGTGTGTATAATATAACTAAATTAGTGTGTGTATGTGTGTTTGTCACACACACACAGCTGCAGTAACTTTCATAAGCCAGCATGCCAAGTGGAATTTTTTTAGAATATAAAAAAGATTAGAATGTAAAACGTGTTTCTGTAGCATATGAAAAATGCCAGTCTGACAGGGATTTGAACCCAGGACCTTCTGAATGAAAGGCTGGGATTCTACCACTTCATCAAGTAAGCAGAATTGGATATACTGGATCTGTATTACAAATTTTTTGTGACCATAGGCATACCTGCAAATTGACTATGGACATCAAAGTAAGCAGAGGTATAACTTCAAATCACACATCAAACTCAGAAATTTAATTACAGACTTTTGAAATTATTCAGCACACCAGTGAAAATAAAATAAAAAGCAGAGCAAGGAGTTTTGGGAAGAACATGCACTACAACAGGGGCAGAAAATCATTGGAAGACAAATACAAACAGAACATGCTCATTGTTTTCTCTGAAATCTGTGGGGTTTTGCATAATAAATTCATTCTTGATGATCAGTCTGTCAATGCAAAAGTTCTATTGTAACATTTGAGGTACCTGAGGTAGTCATTTGACATAAATAACCTAAACCGAACTTCCAATACTTCTTCCACCACAAGCATAAGTACTGAAATATTATTGTTGCATTACTTTCAACATTGTTGAAATGCAAAAACAGTGACAAAATTTAAATAGGGTCCTTTTTTCAGCCTACCTCAGAATTTTTTTAATATACCTCATTATATATATATATATATATAAAATGATCTTTTATGGCAACCATTACTGTTATATAACAATAAATCTTTTTAATGTTTTATCTGATATTTATAAAAATTATTACTTAGATCAATTAAATATTGGAAAAAGTAAATAAAGTAGTTAACCTGTTTGCTTTCAGGTACTTTACCACTTTAAAAATTGAATATGCAATGATTTAGTTCAATATAAAGTATGTAATATTTAGTTACACACAACTTATGTCCAAAAAAAAAACAATCATTACTTAAGTACCTAATAATTTCACAATATATTAGTTTTATATGCCAAAGCATGTAACACAAGCATCGAACACAAAAAATTAGCTTTCAAATTTCAATTGATTTAAGATAAAAACAATCTAAAATGCAATAATTCCTAAACTAAGTTGTAAATCCATATTAGCACTTGTTTTCTAGGTTTTCAAGCAATAATTGATCAACTTCAATTTTTTTGATACTTTAATATACCACTGTCATGATGTTCAAATTTAAACAGGCCCCATCACTCAGAAGTTTATACTAAATGCATATTTCAGTTAAAATGTATGTATTGGTATGAGAGGGTAAAATAGTGTGGAAGATGTTGGTACAACTGGAACTGTAGTGGAGAGGACTGTTTATTACTAGCACATTTGAGTATTACCAGTGTGTATCAAGCATTAGCTTTTGAAAAAAATTGCATAATTGAGTGTCGTTTGTTAGAATGTGGTCAACTGTTGAAGAATATGTATTTTCATGATGGAAACTTACTTAAAGATAAAATCCCATGTTGGTGTCTGCGAGAGTTCAGAGGTAAATTTGAAAAGGAAGTACCAATGAAAAGTGTTATTCAGAAGTTAGTTAAAAAATGTTGTTGTGAACAAGTTTGGTGTTGGATCAGAAACAACAAAGGTCAGTTTTAACGATACAGGACATTAAAGCAGTAGTTACAAGATCTCCTCATAAATTTTTGCAGACTAAGCCAGGAAAAGAACATTTCACTAGGTTCTGCCCACACTGCAGTCAGAAGAATGCTGAAAAGTTAGCTGTATTGAATGCAGGTTTTCCATGAACTAACTAATGCTGATTAAGCTAATAGGGTTCACTATTATCAACGTGTCAAGAACTTCATTAGAAGCAAAATTGGCATTTTAGATAAAGTGTTTTTAACAGATGAAGTATCACCTTAGTGGGTACATTAATAACCAGACCTGGCGTACTGAAAACCCACACATTTCCTTTCAATCTCGCCCTATACCCACAAAGAATAGGCATGTATGGTTAGGCTTACCATACGTCCGGGATTAACCCAGACAGTCCTGGTTTTTTAGTGCTGTCCAGGGTTGCCAAAATTTCCGGGGTTTGAGAATTTTATGACTGGCGAGGATTTTTTTAAATTTTAGACCTATATGTTTGACATCGCCTTTTTAAACATTCTCTTACAGCCGTGCATCTATCAGTTGACCTTGGAGCAAGCACTGACATCGATTTTGACAAAGGCGTGGCTACTGGTCACACCACAACTTTTTACTTAGTCATTTGGTAACACAACAGGGGCATGTGTTTATGTTGTTTTCATGTGTGAAGTAACTCGTCTACACGTTTTTAATCATTATCTCTATCCATTTTTTGTCTCATCGTTTTGCAATGGGCAAAAGAAAATGTGTGTAATTTTAACCTGCAACAGGAATAAAAATTTTTGAAATTGTATAATGACAGTAACAATAAACATGCTTATTGCACACTGTACTGCAGAATTTTCTGTTGCACATAAAGGAAAGGGTGATATATTGAAGACCATATGAGAACAGCTAAACATAATTGTGCTACTACTGCTACTGCTTCAGCATATATAAAAGATTTTCTTATAGTCAAAGATGGGAATAACAATAACAGTGATCTGGAGTATGCTACTAAAGAAGCTAGATTTTCATATCACACTGCCAGACACGAACTCAGTTTCAAAACATCAGATTGCACTTCTAAACTGGTTAAAAAGTTATATGACCCATATTAAGGCAATTATTGTTAACATTATTTTACCATTTATATTTGATAATGTGTTGCGTTCTTTGGAAAATATTAATTATGTAACAGTAATGATGGATAGCTCAAACAGAAGTGAAGTAAATCTTCTTCCAATTGTTGTAATATATTTCAGTCTGGAGAAGGGAATTCAAGTTAAACTTTCAAATTTTGATGAAATGTCATGTGAAACTGCTCAAATTTTGACTCTGTATCATTTGCAGTGTGAAAAAATACAAACTTCAAGAAAAGTTGGTTTTTTATACTGCTGATAACACTAACAGTAATTTTGGTGGTATGATGAGAAAAGGGAATGAAAATGTGTTCAGAAAAGTTCAAAGTGATTTAGATAACCTATTTTAGGAATTTGTTGTTCAGCCCACATTGTACACAATTCAATACAAATAGCAAGTGATTTTCTACCCATGGACATATAAGTTATTGATAAAAATTTATACATATTTTCACAAATGAACAGTACGAGTAACGAAACTTAAAGAGTTTTGTGGATTTGTGAGAACAGATTACAAAAAAGTATTATCTCATAGCGGCACAAGTTTCCTTAGTTTGTTACCTGTAACAGAAAGAATTCTTTCCATTTTTTGATGGCCTAAAATCCTACTTCTTATCTTGTGACAAATGTCGAACATTATTATTTGATTTCTTGAAAATCTAGAAAGTGAACTGTTTTTGAAATTGTTATATGGTACTCTACCTATTTAATAATATAGTTCTAAAATTAGAAGCTAATTCTATCACAGCAACAGAAGCATTTCAGACATATTCTGAATTAATTTGTCAACTTCAGGAAAGAAAACCTACAAATTTACACCATCTTCTGCCAAAAAATTGCTATGCACTCTAAAAGAAAATAATGACGTTCAGAAACAAAAATGCTTCTCATATGTAAACAATTTTTATAATTTATTACAATCTTTTTTTTTTTAAATAGAAGAAACTATGATTAGTCTAAAAAATGAATAAAACTTACAATTAATATCACAGGTAAAATCTGAAATAAAAGTAAAAGTAAATAAAATTTAACAAACACAGAAATGGGTATAAAGGGCCCATTCTCGGATGACAAAAAGACTAAAAAATAAAAAACATTAAAACTATAACAAAATTTAAAACTAGATTAAAAACTAAAATAACAAAAATGAAAAAACTTGGAGCTAATAAAAACTATATAATAAAAATTAAAACTAAGTTAAAAACAAAAATTTTTAAAAATGAAATAAAACTTCAAACTAATATCATTAAAGACTTACAACTAATATCAAAGTTGGAGTTTTAAAAATACAATAAATTTATTTAAAAGAAACATAAAAGTAAAAATAATAACAAAAATTATATAAAATTTAACAAAGTCAGATAGGGAGTGTAAAAGGCTCCCTACTCAGATAACAGAATCAAAAACACAGAAGTACAAAGATTAAAACAAAAAGAAAAACTTATTAAAAACTTTTTGAATACAGAACATACATACAACAATATTAATTTTTTTTGTACAAAACCCAGCACTACACAAAAATAGAAACATCCAGTTTAAAACGTCATTATAATTGTTCAAGACACCATGGATATTTCTGGGTAGTTTAAATTTACGACGCAACACCACATAACATATGCAATCTATAAGCATGTGGCGCACAGTCATGCGGCAGTTACATCGTGTGGATAGGGGCGTGTATCCTGCTGACATCAGGTTCTTGTGTGTGACTCTCGTATGTCCTAATCGTAATCGACAAAGGACCACTTCCTCACGACAAGTTTTTCTGCATGAGGAGTCCCAAGGCAACACAGAATCTTCAATGTGCCGGAGTTTGTTATCAATGGTAGCCATCCATTCACCTTGCCACTTTGCTCGAAGAAACTCTGCTTTATATAATTAATAAAGACAGAAGTAGCAATGCGAGTGGTGAAAGGAGGTTGATTACATGCGTCTTTGGCTGCGGAATCTGCATGTTCATTACCTGGAATCCCTATGTGGCTAGGGAGCCAGCAGAAACTTACTTGTGTTGTGATTATTCAATTCAGCAATTACGTTGTAGATTTCGATGACGATAGGATGGCTGGAATAAACGTTTTCTAAAGCTTGGAGAGCCCAACACGAGTCACTGCAAATAAGGATATTTCTGTACTTAGAGTTAATGATATTTAGAGCCTTATTTATAGCGTATAGTTCAGCGGTAAACACACTCGTAATACAAAGTTGACCAAACATATAAGTTCTATATCATTGACAACAAACACACAAACAACGGTATCGTTTTATTTCGATCCATCAGTGTATACCACTGCATCTGGGTTCATCTTGGAGAGAACACACTGAAACATTTGCTGGAAGACAATAGGTAGTGTTGATTTTTTATTGTATATTGTAAAGTCAAACATAAAATTTATAAGGTTTAATCCCCACAGAGGATATGAGCACAGGTACAATGGAAAGAATGAAGGTGTGTCAACATTTATATGGTGCAGTAGATGTCAGGTATGGACACCACTGCATCTGGGTTCATCTTGGAGAGAACACACTGAAACATTTGCTGGAAGACAATAGGTAGTGTTGATTTTTTATTGTATATTGTAAAGTCAAACATAAAATTTATAAGGTTTAATCCCCACAGAGGATATGAGCACAGGTACAATGGAAAGAATGAAGGTGTGTCAACATTTATATGGTGCAGTAGATGTCAGGTATGGACACCTACAGGTGCAGTACAATGTTGATAATCCTCACACCTTCCTAAATTGGGAATTCTAAGGATCGAGTCAAAAGCCAGGTGATTTGGCTGTCCTTTAAGACGAGCAAAATAAGATGCTAAAAGCTGGTCCCATCTATCCCAAAGTGATGGCTCACGTCAGTCTACAAGTAAGCTTGCGACATCTAAATCCACCTGTGGCTAGCTGAAGGAAAGCATGATGTACAGCATCCAGCATTTTAAGCACGGTATGATAAGCTGAAGAGTAGGTGACACAACCATAATCTAAACGGGAACGAACAAAGGAATAATAAAAACATATCATACACAACCAATCAGCTCCCCAATTGCTGTTACTAAGGACTCACATCATATCTAAAAGTTTGGAACATTTTGTTTTTAATTCTTTGATATGGCTATCAAAAAATAAACCTAAAAAATTGATGTGGGGAGAGATAGCAATAAGCTCTCTGTTCAGAAAAACTTGCAGAATAGAAGGGTTTCATAGCCAAGAAAAGACTACACATTTTGTTTTTTCAGATGAAAATGTGAACCAGTAACCCTGGACCAAGCTTCAAGGCAAGATGTAGTGTTCTTTAGAAGTCTCTCTGCTGTGGGTGTTGAACGGGTCACAATCTAAATAGCAAAACTGTCAACATATACAGAATATGAGACAGGTGCTTGCACACATTTGGTAATAATGTTTATGGCTACAGAAAATAAGGTGGCACTTAATGCACCTTCCAAGATGACAGTACCTGAAAGAGAATCATCCACACGAACACGAAACGTTTGGTGATTTAAGAAACCCTGGATAAAAACAAGCATATTGCCCTTGATTCCCTACTCTTTGAGGATGTTAAGAATACCACATCGCCCGGCCGTGTCATACGCCTTTTTTATATCAAAGAAGATAGCAACGAGGTGCTGGCGATGTAGGAAAATGTTTTATATAGCTGTTTCCACTGACACTAAATGGTCAATGGAAGATCATCCTTGTCAGAAACCACATTGTTCTGGAGATAGAAGGCCATGTCTCTCCAAGTACCATGTAAGCCTGTGGTTTACCAAGCACAAAACGCTTGTTAAAATGATAAGGCGGTAGCTTGAGGGGTTAGATTTGTCTTTACCAGGTTTAAGTACTGGTATAATAAAGGCTTCTGACAAGCTGGGTGGGAAGACCTGCTTGGAGAATAAATCATTGTAAATGGTCAATACATGTTATAGTGCTGAATTAAGAAGGTGTGAAAGCATACAGAGTCGAATGTTGTACGGTCCAGGAGAAGTGTCACGTGAGGTTTTAAGTGCATGTGACAATATCTTGAATATGAATGGGGCATTTAATTCGCCAACTGAATCACCAATGTTTAACGATAATACTTCTATTTGTATCTTGTACCTTTGAAAATCATTATTATATGATGAACTGAGACACTGAGCGGAAAGATTTTGTTAAAAGTGTTTGCCACAGCTGAAGATGATGAAAGGAGTTCTCCTTCATCAATAAGACCGAGAATAGATGGTTTCGGTGATCTGAAGATTGCACAGATCTTTTTCCACAAAGTAGACATGGCAGTAGTGCCTGAGGAAGTGTTCATGTATTTCATCCATGACTTCCTCTTAAGAGTCCAAGAATACTCGGCAGCATACCGCTCTAGCCCTGTGGTATAAATTCAGATGTTAAGTTGTATGCCTACAATTAAATTTGCGTAGTGCCTGCCGTTGATTCCTAATAGCCTTTTGGCAATCATCATTCCACCGTGGAACGAAAGGACGTCTAGGATTACCCAATGTTTGTGGAATATATCTGTTAGCATTCTCAAGTATCATGGACGTAAAAGAGGAAAATTGGTCAAGGATGTCTGCATCATTGTCATACTGTGATTGGAAGGCTTTATGGAATCCATTCCAATTCGCCTTTTCAACAATCCATCTCCGTGGTCTTCTTTTCACCTCGAGGTCAACACAGAAACCAATAATAATTGGTCTGTGATCACTGCAGTGAAAGTCATCACAAACAGACCAATTAAGATGAGGGAGTAAACTCGGCAAGCATACCGAGAGGTCGATGTTAGATATAGTACCAGATGATAAAGACATGAATGTGTGTGATCCATCATTCAGTAAACAAAGATCCAAGTCTTGTCTCACTCTGTTTATCATATTTCCTCAAGTGGAGCAGAACGTTGAGCGCCAGGAAATATGATGGGCATTCAAGTCTCCTCCTAATAACAATGGTGATTGTATTTGCGTGAGGAGATTTGAGATTTCTAGAGTACTAAACTCAGAGTTCAGTGAGAGATACAAATTGCAGATATGCAATTTGAAGGGGATAGAGATCTTTACTGCAACAGCAGGAATGAGGGTGGCTAGTTGAAAACTTGTAGCCAACACCTCATTTTTCATGAAAATAGCCACTCCACCACTCTCTCTACTAGGCAGTCATATCTCTCACAGAAATACCCTCGTATTATTGGGTCTTGTTGTAGAAGGTATGTAAGCATATGAGTGGATCATGTGCGTGCACCAATACTCAGATCAGATAACATCTGAACAAGTTTTTTTAGCTCACTGCAGGATCTGCGTGGCTGATTACTTAAATTTGTAGGAGCTTGTTGTGATGTAACGGCAGCAAAAGATATGTCTGGTTTAACCAAGTTCCTTGAGTTAATAGGTTTTTTATATTCTCTGCGTGCTGCCAGAAAAGACAGTTTCTGCTCCGTAGAGATTCTGAGAATTGCCTTTTCTTCCTTAAAAGTTGGGCATCTCGGGAGCGAGCTGTATGCGAACCACTGCAATTAGTACATTTTTCAACTTCTTGGCAATTAGTATCACTGTGGCCTTCCTTAGCACATCTACCACACATCTCTGTTTTTGAGCAAGATATTGTAATGTGACCATACCCTTGACAATTCAAACATCGTCGAGGGCTGGGAATGAAAGGTCGTACTTGAACTGAAAGATAACCAATTTTTATTTTTTCCAGTGGGACTGGAAGGTTGAACGTCAGTATAAAAGAAGCTGTTGGTTCTTCCATTCTGTTCTGTCTTTTCATTATACGCTTCACTTCTACATGTTGAGGACAAAGCTCATCAGTTATTTCAGTGACCTCTATATCAATAAGATCTCAACAAAAAATTACTCCACAACTCATATTTAGGATTTTGTGGCATTCCGCACTAATTTTTATACTGCCCATATTACGGAGACATAAGATAGATCAACTCTGCTCATTATTGAATGTCTCAATCGAATCGATCCATCATGTAATTTTCTGATGTTCTTCGCGGAAATACTTGCACCTGTCATAGCTTTGTTTATCAAGAAAGGCGAAACCTTTTGGAAGGATCCACCTTCTTGACTATTTCGGAGAACAACAAATCAAATTTTTTATAATTCTTCAGTTGGACTTTTATCCTCGTTGGACAAAGCTGACCAAGGCCTTTTCACAAGACTAGGTTTGGTGATTTTTTCAAATGGCCACCAACCATCATAGTATTTATAACTGGAACTGAAATTCTGGTCCCATGAGTACCGGCGAAAAAACGGACCACTCCAGCAGAGCGCACGCAAACTGAAGCTAGAGTAAAATACAATTGGTTCGCCCTGGTGCCCAGAGGACATTGTTCAAGACTCACTACGTAGAGCCATTCATCCATCGGCACGATAGTTCCCACCTTGGGTTACGGTTGCGTTTCGTAAGATGTCGCAACACCACCGAGTGTAAATGTAAGAAATATCAGTGTAGGATGTTGTTGTATAGTTGTGTAAGGGAATATGTTGTAATTTATGTAGTGTTCTTGGTGTAATATACGTGTATAGTGTAAAGTGTTCTGCAGCACAGTGTATTGGGAAGAAAAGCTGCAGAGGCTAGGCCCATGGGGATGCCAACCCCCAAAGTCTTAAAGATTAAGACCCCCCGACAGGGGTTGTGCAGTTGTGAAGTAGTAAGTACCTGCCATGCTGGTATATAGCCGGTAGGTGGGGAGGCCTATTTGAGTTTAAAGACACTCCCCTGGGTGGCGTAATACCAACAAGTCGGTCCGGCCCAGGGGAGCTGAGAAAAAAAAAAGTTTCAGTGGATAAATTTACGAACTGAAATTGCCTGGTTTGATTTAGAAGAGAGTGCACAAGTTGTTAATGAAATTATAAAAGATTCCAAAAATATTAATGACCTATTTGATGAACATACATTGTTGAACCTGGTAATTCAAAACCAAAGGGTAGGTTGTGGTTCAAGTTCTGATAAAATACCAGATACCATTGAAGAGATGTGGAAAGCAATTTTTAAGATGTCCTAAGACTGATATTTCATGTTGCAATATTTCTAAAATGGTTGAGTTTGCGATGTCTTTGCCTGGGACATCTGCTCCAGTTGAGAGTTTTTTTTTTCAATTACAGGGAACAATTGGTCTGCAGAAAGAGTTTGACTTTCAGTATCTGCTATTAAACATCTGCTATATGTTAAAATTAATTCAAAACTTTCTTATAGTGAATTTTATGATGTAATTAAAACAAACAAACCATTTCTGAAAAAAGTCATGTCTAGCGAAAAATACAACTGAATAAATAAAGTTTAATGTTTCAGTAAAGTGTTAAAACTTTTAAATAATTTCAAAAATATGTCCTGGGTTGACCCAAAAAATATGGTAAGCCTACGTATGGTGTGTGGTTTCAAGGTAACAAAAAAAGGATCCTTGTTTTTAAAAAAACTGTGGATGCTGCTGTCTACCACAAAATTATCCAACAGTTCATAGCCTTACTGTAAGAGGATGAGCATGACTGCTGGTTGCAACAAAATAGCACCATTTACCGCCATATCGCTCTACTGTGGAGATACTACAGGACTTTTTCGTGGAAGAATCATTCTAAAGGATTGTGGTCACCAAGATCTCCTGATCTGACACTAGTTCAAACTTCTTTCCGTGGGAATATGTAAAAGAAATTGTTTATAGGAGCAATCCACACACCCTTCAGGAAGTAGACAGGATACAGATAACAAGAGTTGTCAGGAACATGGGAAAACATGCTGACAAGTGTATAGAAGTGAATGGTCATCATTTTCAAAATGTTCTGTAAATTATTAGGCAAGTTTTTGCCAGTAAATTATTACTTATAGACTAAACTAAGTGATGGGGACTTCTTTTTTAAGTTGAACACTCCAGGGGTACAGAATATGTCTGAATTCCTGAACAAGGTTTAAGGGAAATTGAAGCTGGGCTGGGGAAATTTTGAAGAATGTTGAAGAAAAAATCCACAAACAGAAAAGACAATGGAAACTGTTTGTTTCCATTTTCCTTGCGTAGATGGGGTTGGAGAGATGGGGTTATACGGTTGCCTGTCGCAACCTGACATCTCATACCTCTCGCTTTGACCCCATCAGTATGAGTAGCAAGTGGATTGGGCAACTTATTCTTGTTTTTTCCACTGCAGTTGTTTATTACTGTAAGTTTAAGTTTATACAGTATATTGTGTTTTGTAATATTTTCAGCAGCGACTGTGGTAGGTAATTGGAACTAAAACTAAACATAACATTTAACTTTGTATGTACCACTTAAGTAATACTTTTGAACATAATAAAAATAGTAATAATCAAGTTGTATTTTTTTTTTAATTAAAAAAACAACTTGTGGTAAAATACTATGTAATATATTACATAGTATCTACCTACTATATAATTTCAATTTTCACTTCATTGACAGTGTGTGTAAATATTATCATTAGTATTTACCTTTAATTCAATGTAATTACCTGTACCATAATACTATAAAGTATAGTCTATTTCTTTAAGTGCACAATATCAATTTTCAAAAGTAAACAAGTTAGTTGTGCATTTTGTGAGTGGTGAGGAAGAAGAGACAAACTTTCAGGTCATGTCTCATTGAAACATCCTGGTGAAAAACCCAGAACAAACGACCAAGAACCATTTCTGGATTTTTCAAACCATTAAATGTAACAAGTGGTATTAAAGCCTGTACCAACAACAGGTCCCGAACAATTGGAGGAAGATGTTAAATCTTGTGAATTTGAAGATAAACAATCTAAAATAAAAAAAATAAAGGATGATGAACAACCAGCCAACCATCCTATAGAACTGTCAAAACCTTCTTGCTCAAAATCCTCTGATGCGGCTTTTTTTAAAACAAGTGAAAGTGATTATGAAGGGCAGTTATCTAACACAGTTCTAACAGAAAAGTTTGATGCTGTACTTCCTGTAATTAAGCAGCAAAAATTCAAACCAAAACCTACAATGGAAATGACACAAGAATTACCTGAAGAGTTTGAAGCTAAACTAAAACTTATCAGGGTAAGTAAATTTCTTAATGAAATCTATCAATTAATGCCATGTTTAACAGCGAAGATAACAAATTTTAATGTACACCATGTATATCAAACTACAAACATATTCCCAAAAATCCTATTGCATCCTAAAAACTAGTAAGAAGTTTGGGATTATCACATTATGAAATAAATAAATATATAATAAATAAATATCACACTATGAAGAGTAATCAAAGTATAGGATTTAGGAATTTAAATACTCATTTAATTGACCATTTAAATTCTGATACCCACAAATGATGCTTTGAATTTTTAAAGTTATCTGAAGAAAGAGCATTAGAAATGAAGAAAGATCATGAAAACATAGGACTGAGTCGCAAGAGTAGCTATAAAAGAAGGCAAGGGGGTAAGTATTTTAAAAGAACGTTGAGCTTAAATGTAATTAAATGAAGCAGATGGTGAACTTAATCATTAAAGATAATTTTTCAGAGAATTCAGGCAAAATATATTTTTAACTATAATTGAAAAAAAATGTGATTTTTTGAGTGCTGAAAACCCCATCACTAACCAGTACCCTTGATATCTGTCACAGCAGACAAAATTACTAAGCTTCACCGAACATACCAAATAACATGTCTTATTACTCTGGTCAATGAAGTGGACTTGCATTATTATTGATATTTCCCCTTATACCACTTCACATAAGACTCCTCTTACAGAAAAAATTAAATTTGCTTTAGATAAGTTTAAAATAAATTGACAAACAACTGAACGGCATGGCATTTGATGGCCAGTATTTTGACCTGGGAGTCCCTAAGAAAATTGCTGAATTATGTCAAATCATTGACTTAGATTTTTTAACAACTATTTCAGACATAGCTCACAGATTGGAGTGTGTGTTAAATGATGTCAGGAAGAGAAAGGAGGTAATTGGCTGGGTAATCAGGTACAGGTATTCAGTAACCTATGAAAAGTTGCAATTGGGAGATCGGGTTTGAAGAACTAATAAACATACAATCGACTATTATGAACATAACAATATTAATTAAAAATATAATTATACATAGAGAAGTTACACATATAAATTTTGGATTGCGTCTTCCATGAAATCCCTGATGATGAAGCAGTGACTCCAAAAGTACTACAACATATATATTGAAAATTGTTGGCAAGTGGAAACTTTAATTTATACAGATTGTATTAATACCAACGGTTCTAAATACTTAGGAAACTAATAAACATAGCTGAAAAATTAGGCATTGGATTCATGAACCTAAAATCATTTCAGCAAACTAGATTTGTCCAATGCGAATTAAGAGTGTATACAACCGTTAAAAGGGATTTTCTCTTATTTTTTACAGACCTTCAATAGAAGAAAACAGAGAGCATAAAAAATGGTAATAACACTGAAGCAAAAGAATATTCAGGAATTTAAAGCAATTTTCAAATCCTGACTTAATTTACCAACTTCTTGGAACAATTAACGTTCTTGAAGAACTGACCAAGTTCAGTTGTACAGCTCAAAATGTCAAGATCTGTATTTGGACTTTTTTGATTATTATGGTTTGCTAAAAACCAGACTTCAAAACATGAAAACTGAACTGAACAGTGGAGAGCTAACAGTATTTCTATTCAAAGCATTGAACTGTCTGCAAAACAATGTGTTTAAAAACCGTCTACTAATGAAAGAAAGCTATGATACGTCCAGTCAAACCCAAAAAAAAAGAAGAGACCAAGAGTTGCAGGATGAAGAAACAAATGAAGCGAATGATTGTCAACAAACAGCGTTAACTGGAGATCAATTCAAATGACCAAGAAAAATCTAGAAAACCTGTGTGTGCTGATTCTAGGATATCTGGAAAATAGAATTGAAGAACCAAGTATCATGAAAGATATGAAACTGTGTTTTAGTAGCACTTGTTAAAAAGCAACTGGATACGAAATTGACCAATGTATCATCAAACTTGTAGAGTGGATCAATAAAAAGAGGATGTACCTTCAATCATGAAGTCCTATTAAAACAAATGAAAACATTAAAAACCAAAATTTTACAACTGGATTACTTTAAAGGCATTTTCTCTGAAGACTCATCAAAAGGTCAACTTAAGAAGTCATCTCTGCTTGACCAGGACAACAAATTCTGGAGGCATTTACAATCTGTGAGGTATATGATAAAATACCTGAAATAATTTTCTTGTTATAAAACTGTTTGAAAGTTTGTAGTGAAGCAGTGTGTGAGTCAGTTGGGTCTGTAATAGGAAACCACCTTCATAACAGGAATATTAATTAAACAGTCTGTTGACTGAAGTTTTTGTTTCTTGGAATAGGTCTCCTGTACACAATGCCTCTAATTAGCTGAAAGAAGCTTTAGACAGAGATTTTGAAGGAGGAAATACCATTTTACTAGATATTTAGCTGTCTCTCAGCTTAAGGTTACAACACCTCTACGGTTGTTGACAGGCTATATCAAGATAAGGGAAGACTTCCCATTTCTGAATGATAATTTTCCAAAATACCTGTAGAAAAGGACTGGACAGAAGAAATGTAAAAATAATAATAGCTTATACATATGTAAGTACCAATCAGTTGTTGATGTTTTGTTAAATATATGAAATCTTCATTAAGTTTTATTTTTGAGCCAAAATCAAATTTACTTAAGTACCTAAAAAAGGTTGTTTCCAAAATTAAATAGCCATTATTTAAATAAAAACAGATTACACATTACAGTGTATAGTAATCAGTATTAACTGGTAGAAGCTGGAAGAACGTCTAACGATCATTATTAGTCACACATTAACACAATATAGGCAAAACTAACATAATTTGCACAAATATCAAGTTTTTTTTTCTTTCAAACCAATATCTAATGTAGAGGCTTCTTAAGTACATATTGAACAGGAAGTTACATTAGCTATATAAAAGCAGATAATATTGCAAAGTGTGATTGGGGAAATTTTTAGTGAAAAAATGTGTTCTGGGGAAATTTTTGTGCTAGAACATTTTCTGCACCCCTGGAACACTCTATAGATTTGCATAGGATCAGGAAAATACAATTTCTAAATGTTTGAAAGCAGGTTTGGACAGCAGATGATCCATGCAAGGTCAAAGTCTGCACTGCATTATCAGCACTCTACATGATTAGCAATCAGTTTTGTGAGTTCTGGCAATCTGTTCTGGGACTAATTCATCCTTTGGGAACAGGTTAGGGTTAAGGTTAGATTTAAGAGTAAAGGGTAAGAGTTTTATGGAGGGAGATTAGAGGTAAAGTACCAAATTATGGGAATACTAAACACCATCTTGTAGGACACTTGGCCAAATGTATATTTAAACGGAAATATAGCTACCCCAGAAGGAAATTACCCACATGTTCTATGCTATTAGTCATATGTACAACTGAGAATCACCTTATGAAGAGCGCAGTCAAACATCAACAGCTAACTCAAGTCCAACTGACTATTAAGGTTAGTTTATGGTTTATTTTGTATTTTCAACACTTAAATCTACACTGATTTTCACTTTTTATAACATCATCATATGTTAGCATAAAAATTGGTGTTGATCATGTAATTTCTCAGTATTACAATTTTCTAAATTAGTATCAAAAATTGCCATGACACCACAAGTCATGTCAATTTTTGTTACACAAAGCTAAGAATAATTTGTCTCAAAATCAAAATATGTTACTTTATCTTTTACCTTAAGTTTTAGCGCAGCTATTTCAGCAACAGCAGAACGAAATTCTTCACAAATGTTGCGGTATAACTCAAAATCTTCTTCAGCATCACGTAAAACAGCTTCTGCTTCTTCATAATCAATTACTTTCTATAAAAAGAAAAACAACCAAGCAAGTGTCTCTGAACTGTTGTAATGTAAACATTTAAAATTAAAGAGTTAATATAGAATAGCCTATGTACCTAACTAATCAAAATGATATACCTAACACAATTCAAAAGATCATAATTCAAATATTGACATTTGAGCCAATACAAAACTTCAGTAAAAAATAACAAAGAATTCAATAAAAAGCTAAGCAGCATTTAACAAAAAAATTGAAACTAAGATACAAACAAGTTAAACAAAATTAAATTTGATGAATGGAAAAAAATTATAATCAGGATACTAGTTACAAAACATTTACTGATTACTTGTCATATCTGCTGAACACATTTCTCATACATACAAGTTACGGACATCCTACTCTCAGTTTTTTTAACAGATTTAAAAAAGCAGAAATTACATAGACCGATTTATTTCCACGATAATGTTAACAAATGAAAAAACCATGATAAAAGAAATATGAAATCTTTAATTGAATCCACATTTGTGAATAGTTTTAATTCACTAAAAACGATTTTCAACATAATTTTTTGTCGTAAATATTTACGTTTCATTATGATTACGATGAAACTTCACAAAAAAAACATATAATAATTGACATATAAAATTATAACATTATTCTTTAAAATGAAATCTTAAATAGCTTACAAACAAGTTAAATGCATATTATTTTTATAAGTTCAACTTATGACAAAACAACAAGTACCACTCCCATTAAATAGACTTATTTGAAAGAAAAGTCGCTAACAAAAAAGTACTATCTTAAACGAACAATGTCATTTCGGTATTTTATACGAAATAATATTAAAAATGTTAATTTTTATTAAAATTTTATAGATAACATACCTTATATAGGTTAGCATCACTAGATGTGCCGGCAACAGATATTTTAGAGGTCAACATATCTTCCTTCTTGCGTTTCTTTACGGATGGTTCACTATTTTCACGAATACCAGATTCTTTAACCATAATAACTAATACAATTAGTGATTTATTAAAACAATTGGAAACCTACATGGACTTAACCCATACAGCAACAACCAAACACCAGCGTTCGTTTGTACAACTGCAAAGAGGTACAACTCACAGCTGCAGCAAACCAGTCAAAGAGAGTAAGGTTTCACTAACTATCGACATTCTTGAGTAAGTAGAAGAAGAAGAATTTCCAAAACTTAAATTACTCATCTTTCAACGATTATGGTGGCATTAGGCAACGCGCAAACTAGACGTAAGGTGGGTTTGAATACTAGATCGTTACCGGTGTTCTTTGGTGGTTGGGTTTCAATTAATCACACATCTCAGGAATGGTCGAACTAAATCTGTACAAGACTCTTCATTTACACTCATACATATGATGAAAGGTAATTACGGGAGGCTAAACCACTGAAATACTGCTGGAATGGGCACTAGCGTTAGAAATCCGTGCCAACAAAGATAGCTGATTTAGAGGTATACCTCTCTTTGTCTACAGTCCGTTCAAAATGTTTGTGACGATCTGTCATCACAAATCACAAGTTATCTTTCATAATTCAAGTTATTGTAGAAATTTTTTATAAAAACATTTATATGATACAATGATTAACTCAACATTTATTTAATATTCATAAGCATTGAAATTTTTCTATTAATTAAATAGAATTATGAGATTTTATCACTTAATACTAACTACAATTACGTTTAATGGAATCATTTTCTGAAGGGACGGTACGTTAGGTACAATGCGCATGCGCTGCACTGTGCGACTATGAAAACTATACCTCTACATCTGTCTGTCTCACGTTCGTTTTCCGCTCACGTTGGGCATAGGCAGTACCCATTCCAGTATTTCTATATTTCAGTGGGCTAAACAGGAAAAAGAAAGACTGGTCATTTTATGTTTGCTTTGAATATAATTATATGGAGAGCATTTGTGAGAGAGAGACCTTGACAGGCGACAGAAGCAGTGCCCAAGCGACTGCTCTTGAAATAGTTGGTCGCGATTATCACGTAATTAGCACATGGCTTTGAGGTTATATGGCAGATGCAAAAATTTCTTTTGAAGACAATCTTCTGATAATCGAAAAATAAGTCCCTACATGATTCTCAAAATGAATCATACAAAGAATGATGTGAGCATTCGAGAAAATACTTGGAGTACTAATGTGGCAAAATTAAACAAAAACAGGTATTTTATTTTTTGAAAAGTTTCAATTTGATTTTTACAAACGAACAAACTTATCATAATTTTGATTTATGTTTAGTTTATCATACTTATACAATTGCCAAAAAACTGCCCCTGCATCTGAATTTAAAAAATCATTCATTCTGAAATCATGATTTCATATTTTGAACCGGTCATGCTTCCAAAGCCTCCCGCTGGAAATTCAAAACAGCATATTATTTGGAGGCGCTTCTTTAGCTTTGATTAGTAAACAAATTGAAGAGAATTTTCAAAGCATCCATCACATAGCAGATTATGTAAACAACGCGAAACTAATACAAAGTCGACACAGGTCTCGGGTAACACTGCTATAATTGAATAAAATATTCTGATAACTTGGCTTAGCAAACCGAATGAGTTTTCTGAAACTCTTCTTGCTCGATACAAGCGATAAATAAATATCTCCGTAGTCTTGTCACATTTAGCAATTTTTTTCGGATATAGCTTATCATGTAGCTGTTGTGAATGCATTTAAAGTCTTCCTCTGTTTATACAGGCAATTGGTAATAGTTTCTTTTTTAAATGTTTGAGAACGTTTTTGATGATTACCGAAATGTTACAGGCAGATAAACGTTACGCAAAAGAAAAGGAAGTGAAGCTTTCTTCCATGGATATGAACTTGCACATAACTAAGAGTATAAGTTGAATATAAAAAAATAAAACACTGTTCTGGAAAAAGAATCATATTGTCAGTAACTGTTCACGACATTTTATTGATGATTACTTAATTGCGATCAAAGATTTTACACACAGACGCACTTCCTGTTTTATTATAATTATACATAACATTTTTAATTTTTTGTTTCAGATGTAAATTGTAAAAAAGATGGAAACATATTAGAAATTCTTATAACCATTATAAACGTAAAAGAAAATGCGTACTACTTCAGCTCAAAATCTATAAATTTTAAGAGAGACCTTTTTAAACGGTTGAGATTTCTAGAACAAGCTCCGATGGAAAGAAATACTGAAAGCGGTATAAATTCAGATTCAATTTTCTGCTCCCTTATCTCAGCTATCTACTTCAGCTCTTAAGCCAACAAGTAAAGATAACGAAAATTCACAGTCCTCATTACAAATTTCGTCAACTACACTCTGAGTACCAAACCCAACATATCACAAAACATCGTGATGATTTCCTACATCATATGGAGAGAGAAAAACTTAGACATAAATTAATGTAGGGACTGAGTCAGGCGGAAAGGGAAGAAATTTATGACGATGATACAACATTTGGTAATTACGTATCAGTTAAAAAAAATTGACATCTCGATTAAAGCTACAAGTTAAAAATTAATTTTTTTCAATTTAACAAAATATGAAACATTTCATTTTGACATACAGGAAGGTAAGCCAACATCTACGACTATTTCTTCGGCTACAATATCTACATTTCTCCTATTACTGGTGCGTTCACCCCTAAACCACTTCAAGCTACGAATTTGCCAGTTCAACAAGCGCCACGCCCGTAATTCAATGAAGAAAGTTTTTACAAAGATTATCCTAATGTTTATTATCTAATGAACGTCAATAAAATATAATTGTTAACTAAACTATATATATACTTACCATAATGTGATTGCATAAGTTTTTTGAGGCGGAAGTGATACTTCCGCCTCTGGTTTGATCTTTTCCAATTAAACGTAATTAAGCCGATTTTTATTCGATCTGAAAAAATACCTAAATTTTTCTTCCTTCCACTGTCTTGTTCTCCTGTCTCCATCGCGTATTTCAGTCGCGCTTTGCCAAATGCCACCTTAAGTCAGGCCACTGCATACGACTCCCTGTCCGAATGGATTGCATTGGACTCTCCAAAAATTAGCCATCAGGCGAATTCCTTCAAGATCGAAAGGCCTTCGGTAGACGGACTGAAACGGAATCGGGTCGGTAGAAGGACGCAGATATCTTGTTATTCTCGCTAGAGAAACCCCAAGTAAAACACTTCACAAAGAGTCGGAATGCAATCCCAAACTTTGTCCATCTCAAAGTAGAAGTAAATATATAACTGCCACGAAAAATATGAAATATCCGTTAGCTAAATAGAAAGACCCAGCAGCAAGGAATTGATGCCCAAGCTCTGCAATGAATAGGGGGATAAAATATTCCCCGACATACTTGTATCTCATTCCGTCTCTTTGAGTTCACTTTCTATACCTATAGAATACACAACCATAAAAGTCCAAACGAATAGTACTTATATTTTATTATATATAAAAAATATTATGAACATTACCATCAGCTAGTGTGCATTTTTTCTCTGCTATTAGATGGTAGGAAAGACAGAGAAACATAGGGAAAGTTAATTTGTTTGAACTATAATAAAATTGCGTAGATCATTCTTAATTAACAAACATTACACTATCAATGTAATGTACGATGAGCTCTAAGGGCCCACGTACACTTTCCAGAGGCTCCATGTCCGCTCCAAGAAAATAAAATAAACAAAGATTTAATGAAATTAAAGAATAAGAAACAAAAAGTAGAATCAAAATAAAAAATTGAAATTTTTGTAACACAAATGGCTTGATTTATTAAACTTTGAAAGAACTTTACATATGGCTAAGTTTTGACATTATGTGTACTGGTGGTAGTTGAGAATAAATAGAGAAGTAATGGTAAATTCAAAGTTTTTATAGTAAAATCTATGAAAATTTATAGTACATTTAACAAAAATTATGGTATAATTTTCATTGCATGGACATCGCTCAATTAAATAGATATTATCTCTTTACGGTACATTCCCTTTCTATCTACCCCTTCGTACTCCCTCATCAATAACACTACAACTAATTACCATTAACTTGTAAGACATAGCGTAAACCTAAGGGGCTATGCCATAGAAACTGATTCTAAAGTAGGCTCAACGAGTCAAAATGATTAGAACCAAGATCTTTCTTTTTTCTTTTTCCTGTTTAGTCTCTGATAATTACCTTACAGATAATACTTCAGAGGATGATATGTATGAGTGTAAATGAAATACAGTCTTGTACAGTCTCAGTTCAACCATCACTGAGATGTGTGGTTAATTGAAACCCAGCCACCTAAGAACACCGGTATCCACAACCTAGTATTCAAATCCGTGTAAAAATAACTGACTACTAGGACTTGAACGCTGGAACTGTCGACTTCCAAATCAGCTGATTTGGGAAGACACATTCACCACTACACCAACCCAGTGGGTTTGGAACTGCTGCCTAGTCTGAGCTAGCTTTTGCTTTAAATCGAGTTTCTTCAGAGATTGCCATTGGAAGGTACGCCAGTGTTACTACAGGTTTAAAAGGACTGTATTTTGTAATTTATCATTACACAATAAACTTTTATGTAAAAAAGTATGAGTAACTAAAATATGGTTATTCATTTAAGTTATTTTGAATTTTTCAAATACATTAAGAACAACAATGATCTTTTAAAACCTCATCCAAAATCACTGCCACATCAATCGGCACTACACTCGACGCTCTCAACATCATTCTCCGATATAGTTATGTTTACAACGAAAACTAATTCAGAATTAGGTAGTCATTTGCAAGTCTCACCTTAAAATAAATTGTAATATTATTGATTGAAAAAATCTTTTACCTTAAAGATTGTTGTTGACCTTCTACTTACTACTTTCTCTTCAATGTGAAGAGATAGATCCACAGCTTCAAAATTGAACCAAATTAATCACCAATCGAAAGTACTCGTACTAATATTTAATATTTCCTTAATGAATTTTTAGATGTGCGTTAGTAAACAAATATATATATATATATATCAGCGTCCTGTCCGTGTTTGCACGATCTTCACTTAAGACCCGGAAACTGCCAGTTTAATCTGAATTAATTTTTAATCACTGTATATAGGTATTTGAATTTTTGGGAATGTTTTAGGGATAAATTATCTCTAAGATACCTGATTTAATCACATAATAAGAGTGACTAAAACAGAGACTAAACAGAGACTAAAACTTTCAACTTTTTTTTTTACATAATTTATTTTGAAGCAATAATATTTTATAAGATTGATGAATACATTTATTTGGAAAATTCAGAGGATTTTGTTCAGATATTTCATTTATCAAAATCTGGTTAACCATCCTTGAGATATCTCTGACATCTCAAATGTAGAAAATATTATTCTCTATATTTATATTTGCTAGTTGGACGAGTCAGAATCTTTAGTAGCAAGCAATAATTATTCCATGCACTATATGTATAGTTAAAAAGTCTATTCTCAACCTTTTTAGCTCCACGACCCCCAAAATGTAAATAAAATATACGGTATACTTTCCCCCCCCCCACCCAACTAACCAATGAAAACTATTTAGCTGTGTTGGTAACGACCGGTATGCATGTGTGATGCGTTGGTAACGAACATGCATGTGTGAAGTATACAAACATGAACAATTTACAGATTCCAACTTGAAGTGAATGTGCTCCTTGTAATTTGGTCTGCTTGCATAATATTCGCTCTGAGAGCATCTTGTTCGAACATGTATATGATACATTTGAACACGTGCTCTCAGTGATATAAAAGAGGCATAAGGGATTGTAGAATGCTAGTTTAGTTTCAAATGCAAAGCATGCATCTGATGCCTTTATTTAAGCTTTTAAAAGTGTAGTTTCATTGGAAATAATAATAATAACACTAGTCAACACAAAATTTGTATCTAACATGTTATATAACTTTTCTCACTGTAATTTGGGTGTTGATTTCAAATATGCTATTGAAATTGTGTTATCATGTAAAGAATTTACGTAAAACATTAATTTGTAAAATTATTTTATAATAAATTCATTTTGATCAACTACTGGTTACAATTAATAACAATAAAATGAATAGAACAGCTTTGTTCTTTGTTTAAAATACAGGATAGTTTCTGTATTTTTACTTTTAAACAATATGCATACATGTTTAAAAAGTAAAAAACAAAATAATATTTACACTGTATCATGAGAAATAGACACATACAAACATGTCTGTATGATGATATCATGCAGACATCGTTGTAGTCTACTAGAGAGCTTAAAATCTTACTCAGTCTAACTTCACTTGTCTATACTGTGTGTTGTGTTTCAAAAAGTTATTACTGTTTTCTACACTTTCATCAATTCTTTATAACACAAAAGTGATTTTTCTTGTTTTTTATTTGCTACACCGTGGCTTCTGCAAACGTATGTGGATGTTCAAATTATCCAGACGATTTTTGTTATGTCTGTGTTAAATTTACACCTAAATCTCAAAGAAACACTATTTGTGAATTGATAAAAACAGCTTATAAATTTTATTTTGACTGTGCACTTGAGGGTCAAGATAAAATCTGGGCACCTCATGTTATTTGCATATTGTGCTCAGTAACCGAATGGTTGAAGGGGAAACGACGAGCCATGCCATTTGCTATGCCGATGGTTTGGCATAAACCTAAGGACCACTTCACCAACTGATACTTTTGTATGACAAATATATTTGGATTTTCATTTAAAAATAGAAAGTTCATAAAATATGTAGATGTATCCTCAGCACTAAAGCCGGTACCATACAGAGTGGAGTTACCTGTACATGTACCAACATCTAAAATTACATTGCTAGAAGAACAATCTGAAAATGAAGCAGATGATGTAGAGAATGTTGGAGAATTTTTTCCTGTATCTGATGAGAAATCTCCTCCTTTAATTTAACAACATGAACTTAATGATTTAGTTTATAATTTAAAGTTATCAAAGCAGCAAGCTGAACTTCTGGGGTCTAGACTGCAACAGTGGAATATTTTGGGGGAAAAAACAAAAGTTACACCATTTAGAATACAAAATAAAACTCTTTCAACTTATTTTACTACAAAAAATTCTTTGTGCGTTTGTACTGATGTCGCCTGATGAAAGAGCTTGGAATTCAGTATATTTCTGATGAATGGTGTCTTTTTACTAACTCTTGTAAAGTTAATATGAAAGCAGTTTTATTGCATAATGGAAACAAATTACCATCCATTCCATTAGCTTGTGCAGTCGACATAAAACGTATAAAATTATGGCATTAATATTAGAAGCAATAAAATTCAAAGAGCATATGTGGCAAGTTTGCAGTGGTCTGAAAGTTGCTGCATTATTTCTTGATTTACAAAATGTTGTTGTTTTCTTTGTCTTTGGTATAGTCATGATACAAAAAAACATTGCCAAGTAAAGAACTGGCCATTGCGGCAGAACTTTGTGGTTGGTGAAAAAAATGTAAGGCATTTATAATTAATTGAGAGTAGTAAAATCATACTGCCACCACTTCACATAAAACGGACTCATGAAAAATTTTATAAAGGCAGTAGACAAAGATTGACCAGGATGTAATCATTTAAAAATAAGTTTTCCTAAATTGAGTGATTGTAAGATTATATAGGGTTTATTTATCAGTCCACAAATCAAGAAACAAAGCTTAATGACTCAACTTTTGACGATAAACATAGCAATCGTGAAGTAGTTGCATGGAAGTCCTTCAAAGACGTTGTTGGTGGTTTTTAGGCAACAGAAAATATTCTGTTGCCTAAAAAAACATAGTTTTTATATTTAAAAACTATGTTTTTTTTTTGTTAATACGCTGTTAGAAAATTACAAATGTTTAGGATGTAGTTTGTCATTAAAAATTCATTTCCCACACTCCCACCTAGGCTTTTTTCCTGAAAATTTGGGCTCTATCAGTGATGAGCAAGGAGAACATTTGCATCAGGATATTCTGACCATGAAGCATTAGTACCAAGGAAAATGGGATCCTGGAATGATAAGTGACTATTGTTGCTTTTTGTTTAGAGAAACTCATCAAACATCGTAAAAATGAAAATGTTTGTCAACATATTTTAAAAATTAAAAGTATGACAATTCCAATGATTTAAACTTTTAAAAACTATTATTTTAAAAAGATTTCAACGATTTAGACTTTTAGAAATTCTTATTTTAAAATTGAATTAATTTATTTGAATTTATCTGTGTTTGAATAAATAAAAATTTAGTTGATTTAACCAAATTTTAAATGAATACACATAAATAATTTTTTTTAAATATTGATTTCACAGTGATTATGCATTTATTGGTAAATAAATGCAGTTATTTGAAAAAAATTTGAAAAAATGCAAGTATTTTAGATAATCGTATTATCTAAAAAACATGACTTATAACATAAATTCTGATAACAGTTTTGAAGTCAGTTCTTAATAATATATATAAAAGTTATATTACTGAGAATAACCTGGGAATAGATGATGCATTACATTCCATAAGGCATGTGTGTTGCCTATTGCTAGTTTCCAGGAAAACCCACCGTTTGAAAGAATGTAATGCAGCTGCAGCCTTTATCTCTTTATTTTAATTGTAATAATAATTATTTAGTACTACTTAAGATCTCTCCATGTATGTAAATATATATTTTATTGTAGTTGTTCATTAAATTATTGATGTCCTATTTTACATTATTAGAATGTTGCCGAATAATGAATAATTGTACAATTAATATTAATCAAGTAAATGCATACACAGTATTATTTGTAAAATATTAATTGACATAAATAAATGTTCCTTTTTTAAAAAGAGAACATCATTGTATTTAATCATAACTTAAAATAATCATATATATATATATATGTGTGTAATTTAACAAGTTTGAGGCACCTTTAATTAGAAAGTTTGTATTTTATTTAATGGGGATTGGGATCCTCCTTCTAACAAAATGGTTTTAAGATTTATTAAGTGAGAATACATTTTACTAATGAGAACAGTTTCAAGCAATTAAAATTAAAGCAAATAAAAGTTGAAACTTTCATTGATACTTTTGATATTTCTAATGATTTCATCCTGATACTGTAACTAACATTTAATTTTTTTTTTAATGTGCTTATTGGTTTATGTTTTAATAAAACAAAAGAGCTTCAAGGGACAGGACTAAACAAAATACAATTCAAAAGAGTAATGTGAACAATTTTTTTTAAATTTTGACAAAGTTCCTCTCAAGGTAAGAGATAAAACTGCAGTTCTGGACTAACACTGGGTAATTAAGCTTATCACGGAAAAAAATTGTAGAATATAAGGATACATTTTTTTATATGTTTTTACGTTCCTATTAAAGAAGAAAGTATGGTGATCATGTCAGAAATGGGGTATTGGGTTTTTTGCCAATCTTTGCATTTAAGGTCTATTTCATCTAAACCAAAATAAAGCATATGTACATTCTTGTGCAAATTAATGTGAACAAGAGGTAATTTTTAGTTAGTTATGTTGTATCACTGATTCTAAATGCAGTACAGATGTTTCCCTCCATTTCAACTATTGCCTGAAAATATCTAATTTGTTTTGAGAGTTTATGTGTAAACTGTTATGAACAGTGAAAAGTACATCCCATTATTGGAAAATAGGGCTCTACCAGAACTTCAAAAACTTGCAATTTACTTGGAGCCGAAAACACAGTTTTTCAACAAGATCTGAACCCCTGCCACTCATCAAAGAAAGTTAAGCTTTTCATGTCTCAAAAAGAGATTCAGTATTTGGATTGGCCTGGAAATTCACTAGACCTGAAACCAACTGAAAATTTGTGGGCAGTTGTGAAGTAAAGATTGAGAAAAAATGGACTGCATTACCAAAGAGAAGATGATTTGTGCTGTGATAAGGTGTGGTTTCACGATCTAGAGATTAAAGAAATATGTAAAAAAGATATAGATTCAATGCCTAAAAGAATTGAAATGGTTATTAAAGAGTGAGGAGGAAATATTAAATACTAGAAAATATTATAAAAACACTGTACATTATATACATATAATATATTTGATTATTTTTAAAAGTGTACTTTTGTTCTCATTAATTTGCACAGACTGTATGCGCATATGTGTGTTGCACTGCTTTTGGCCTTATATCTCAGGGTTGACCAAGCCAATTTTGTTCAAATTTAGCTGAAAATTCCTCTATATATGAAGCAATGATCTTCTCTTCTTTTTTTTAAATTCGAAATGGTTGGGATATCACAAAAAAACATTTTTGATTTTTTACAGAGGCATTTTAGAGAAAACTATATACTGTATTATATACTTTATACCTACACTGTATACATTTGTAGGTATAATTTCAAATAATCCAAAAAAAATCAACCCTCACCTTTTAAAATTGAAGTATATATTCTTTTTTCTCTTGCAGTACCTCTAAATATTATCAAAATTTTTTTGAAATTATATACTTCATGTATAGATAGCTACCAAGAAATGTCTATAATTTTTTATATTATAGACCCTGGACCAAAAATGCAGAAAGTTTATTTGAAAATTCTCTAATTCTTATTTTAGCCTCTATTGAAGGTGTTAGATTTAAAGAAACCTAAAGCAAAGTTTTAAGTTTAACCTTTGTATGGATATTTTTACAAAAGATTTTTCTTTGAATATGTTCCTCACCTCCAAAAATATATTCTGTTTTTCGGCTTTTTATTAAAAAAAGAATATTTTATATTTTTCTTCCTCACTTAAAAGCATATAAAATAAAAATAGCTTTGGTACATTCAGGACCCAAAATGAGAAGCAATTTTTTAATTACTTTCATAAAAGTTATACTGTATTTTTCAATATTTTTAAACAATCTTTTAATTTAATTTTTTTTTATTAGGAATCACTTCTTTAAAAATAAATGTTTCCTAAATTTCCCCACAGAGAACACCTAAAAGCAAAACCTTTTTTTCCAAATTTATAAATTTGATGCTTAAATCTTATTTTAGTAATTATGACTTGAATGGTGTAGCCAGGAGTCATGTAATTCTGTCATTTTTTTTTAGAGCAGTATTAATTTCATAAACGTATTTTTTACTTATATAAAGACTAGAAACAAAATATTTGAATGGTTTTACTGGATCATGAAATGAGAATTTTTTTTTTTTATTTCTACAATGACTAAAGAAAAGAAAAAGGTATGTCTCAAAACACGTCATGACATGACATGTTTTGTTGTTTCAACAAGGCATGTCAAAACAAGTCAAAAATACTTAGAATCAACTGGTATGAAAATTCATGATTTTACTGTACGCAGAACACTTCTGGAGTGGTCACAGGGCATGAAGGCCTATAAGAAAACGACTTCTTATGAATGTCATGAAGAAGAAAAGACTTCTTTGGGCCAAAAAATACAATAACTGGGGTGCTGACTTGGGAAAAAAGTACTTTTCTCTGATGAGAGTCATTTTCTAGTTCAGAGCGTAAGCATTGAACTAATGTGTTTTATTTAGGTATTTCTTCAACAATTTAAGATATAATAATTATCCATTAAATTGTTTATTATGTATAAAACTGTTCTTAAATTAGTCATTTTTTATGTATGTAGTACTTGTGGATTAAAGTTATCAATAAAACATTACAAGAATGGATATTCCAAATACATGGTTAAAATATAAGCAAGATGTGGTGCAATATATGATCCAAATATAGATTAGTGCCAAAGCAAGATACACAAAGGTTAAAGGATTCGCTAATAATGAGAAAAGTACTTATGGACTTCATAAAAGGAAAAAAGGTAAACTAAATCTTATTTGGAATATAATTTTATATGCAGTGATACAAACCACAAAAATTAAATCAGTCTTGCAACACTGACTGATAATTTGGGGGAAAAATGTAATGAGTATATGAAATACAAGCAGTATACGTAAAAGTGGAGACGTAGTTGTTACATTCTTTGTTTTTAGAGTTTCATGCAAGAAGTCGGAATTTGAAAAGCAATCTTTATTTATTTTAAAAGTGATTAGGATGGAAATTTGTTTTTTTTCATAAAATCAGATTATGCTCAACCTTGTGTCTGAATCTGAGTTATGATATCATGAACATGTTTCTTATGCGCCAAGAAACATTTAATCTGTCAGTGGAAAAAATTACCCCCAACAATTTAAAAGAGATACTAACTTTGAATTATATTAAGGGAAGTGAGGTTACATTAGTGTAGAACACTCATTTAAACCACCTGGTTAGTCTAATGGTGAATGTGTTTTTGCAAATCAGCTGATCTCAAAATCGAGAGTTCCAGCGTTCAAATCCTAATAAATGCAGTTACTTTATAGGATTTGAATTCTAGATTGTGGATACAGGTGTTCTTTGGTGGTTGGGTTTCAATTAACCACACAATCCAGAAATGGTCGACCTGAGACTGTACAAGACTACACTTTACTTACACTCATACATATCATCCTCTGAAGTAATACCCGACTGTGATTCTCAGAGGCTAAACGGGAAAAAAAGAACACCCGCTCAACAGGAACTTGTTTTTTTTTAACGAAGAACTTTATTTTCATTCTTTTATCACAAGTACACTAAAAATGTAATGAATACATAAACTTAAAATGGAATATTATAGAATGAAATTATTTTTACATTTATTTAGTCAAATATTTTTTAATCAGATTATTTTAATACAATTATTTAATTCAAATATAACTGATTTACATGAAGCTAATAAATAAACAGGTATAAAACCTGATGTATTAATTATTTATCAATACTGAATTAAGAAAAATTTCCCAAGTGCATTGCAGCAACAGCTTTATTTCATTAGACAAAGATTTTGAGATACCGATGATGAAAAAGGGTTAACAGATGTTGGTGGAGTAGAATTTTGAAGTAGTCTTGAGGATGTATATTCATTTAAAATCTGTCCAGCCAAGTTTACATAGTCATTTCTGATCACTTTTCTTCTCATTCATATTTAGAGGTATATATTTTTTTAAATCTATATCTAGATTTTCAGTTTTCTTCTCTTTCTTGACTGGAAATAATCTAGAGCCATTTTATTTGTCTGACAGAGACAATAACAATCCTATAATTTCCACTTTATTAGAAATCGAGAATGCAAAGCCCTGTCTTCTCAGGGCACGTAACTGATATTGATGAATTTTTTTGTGGAAACAATTCATTTGTTATGTCATATTCCAGCTCTTGTGATTCTTCAGAGAAGAATTAATAACTGTAGAAGTGAGAAATAATAATTTTTTATTTAAATGATTTGGAATGTCTCACTACCAATTCTGAAATTTCTTTTGGTACGTTTCCCTTTGCATTATCTTCGATATTTTTTTAAATTTAATTGGAGCTTGTACGACTATAAAAAATACAGATGCTGTTCTACCAAACATACAAATTTAATATTAGTTTCTACATCGTTTTTCATTTTATTTATCATCAAATAATTTTAATTTATTGAATGGACACAGACAAAATACAAACAAAAAGTAAATATATTCAGTTACCACAGAAAAAACTCACTACAGTGACACAATTGTTGCTAATCATTTGCATGTTGTAACATAATAAGCACTGACTAATATGCTTACATTTGTTCGTCTCTGAGTATCTTGAAGCTCATTCAAACTGCTATCAGATCATTTTAGTAGATGCTCAGCCTTATTAAGGCCTATCATAAATAACAGATTTATAAACTGAAAAATGTTGATTGAAGATGATACATTTTCAGTGTATAACCTTAAATTTACAGTAATTAAACTGTTCCATAAACTTCGTAGATACCAGTTTTAATTCTTGTAAAACAGTCTTCTGAAGTGGAAAATCATCTAGTGTACCAAATAGTTAACAGGACAAAAATCTATTTCAACTGACAAAATTTTAAAATAGGTAATGCTTATTTCAAAATCAAAATTGTTTCATTTAATATAATTCAAAACTATTTGAATTTCCAGTGATATTTGTAATCAATGTATGAAAAATTTATTTCATTACCATCTGTCATTTGCAATGAATACACTCTTTTCCTGTGCTAAAAATTGTCAAAATCTGTTAAGAAACTTCAATTCAATACTTAATCCAAAGTTTTAAAGCTAAAGATTAAAAAATCTAGAAGCCATTAAGCTATTCCGTGTAAAAAATTACACAGGAAATAGAAATTTAAAATATCATTACATCCTTAGACAAAGGAAATGCACAATACAAGTGTACTAGGAGTTAACACATTTATAAAACTAGCGGTCTACCTGGACAAAGTTTGATAAACAATGGCCTGCAGCATCAAAATGATAAACTTAACAAATATCATGTACGCTTATAAGTTATGAACGGGATGGAACCTGTTTAATTCTATTACATAACAATCTAAAAAAATACTCACTTATTTTAATATTATTAAATATAAAATTTAAAAAAAATAAAAACTAATGTTGATAAATTACCAACTCAATTCATGACTATTTATATGATTGACAGTCCTAAAGCAGGACCCCACCAATTAGTACTCTTTATTTTCTTCCATTTCTAGTTAAACTTTTTAGTTTCTGATAGCTTTTATTTATTTATTTTTTTTTTACTGTATAATAATTCATTCAATGTGATAAGCTACTAATATTAAAGCCCAAAAAATAAACTGGTAATATATACAACATTAATTAAAAGATCCACAAATTAAATAGTTTGATCAGGAAGATTAAAAAGCAAGAATACTGATGAAGAGATCAATAGTAGAATGAATATGAATACCATATGAAAATGAATGTAAAAAATATATAATGGGGATGGGAGACAATAAGCTCATGGATGTCTGCATAAAAGAAGAAAAATTTAACAAATAAAATAATACAAATAATTAGGAAGAATGTTAAAGTACGAAAACAGAATAAAAACAAGAATAGCAATTGTTATGGAAGCAATAAATAGAAATAGATGGTTATAAATGAAGTTGTATTTAGATTTTGAAGGATTATTTAATTAAGGCTAATGAATGTTATAGTTGCAATTTACTTCTGGATGAAAGTAAAACATTACTAAGAAAAAATGATAAAGAAAAGCTGGAACAAATTGAAATCTGAATATGGAAGAGAATGGAGAAATTAGTGGATAGGCAGAGTGACACAAAATAATGGAGAGCTAATGAAAACAAAAGCTTACCTAAGATCAATTCAGAGTATGAAAGACAATAAAATGTAGTAGAAACATAGTCATGAGAGGAAATTTGATTAAAAAGTGCTAGAAGAATTACTAAAAAGTTAAAAAAAAAGATACATCAGAAAAGAGTAACAATTACAGACAATCCAAAAGAAAAGGGTGCTATATAGGGACTAGCTAGAACAAAGTTTACCAAGAAATTAAAGAAGATGAAGATGAACATTGTGTGGGACATGATTACGATTATTTGATAAATAATCATGATTATCTGAAAAAAGATGTGTTTGGTTAGGACAGTCCAAGTTAAAATAGATAAATGCAAAACAATAATAACTGATGCAAATAATTTAATTACAAATATAATTTATTAAAACATTAAAAATACAATAAAATTTGTAAGCATTAAAATCAGTCTGATAATAACGGTTGTTTAAAAACCTATTAATATAAAAAATTTTATAACGGAAACAAAAACAATAATTTACATATTAATATCTACTGTATACACATGTATAAAATAGTACAATAACCAACACAGGAAATAAAATATACAATCAGCCTAATTACATTATCAGTTTAAAGCTAATTACTTTATAATATAACCTGATTTAGAAACAAAGTTATTTTTCTAATATAAATATTTATCTTTTTCACTTTACGAATTCTGTTTTTGGCATACTGTTCTAAATTTTTTGTTCTAATGTACATTTGGCAGTAACTAGTTTTAAGTAAGAAATAATAAATCTTATACTTTAATCTAAAGATGGCTGAAATTTATTGATTGATAAACAAAAATCAAGAAAATATTAATTAGTCTGCCAAGACCAATAGTAAATTTCTTCTTTTATTAAAATATATATATACTTACTACTTGAGCAGTATCATATTTAATAAATAAAAGAATATAACAAAGCAAAAAATGTTTAACTGACACATTAAAAAATAAAACTTTCATTTTAATTTTTTAACAGATTTAAACGTAAAAAAAAAAAATTAATACTCAAAATGTTAAAATCATAATACAATTCAACAAAAAACTTGTAATAAAAATTAAATGCAAACTTTAATAATACCACAGATTTTATTTTCAATAATAAAATGCATAAATTATTAGTAAATTATAAGATCAATATATTAATTACAACATTAATAATGCAATTCTAAAATTTTCTTTAAAAAAATGTCTCTATTTTCACTATTTTTGTTAACATAAAGCTATTTGTGCTTTTTGAAAAAAAAAACTCATTACTGCTACAATCGAACACAAATAACAAATAATTTTTAGTCAGCATATAAAGAAAACATCAATGCCAACATGTAAATAGGAACAGCAAAACATTTAACACAAAGTTAGTCTGCAAACTTTCTGGAAAATATTTAAGAAGTCAATATTAAGTTGAATGATAGAAAATTTAAAAAAAAAAAAAAAAAAACCTATATATACTTATAAGTACAAAATACATATCTGAATAAACTTTAAAATAGTTAATCAGTATAACAGCAGGTTACCAAAATAAGATAACTAACTTACAAGTAATACAGACAAAATTAACTAAACATTACCTGAAGAAAATTAACTGTAAAATAACATTTAACTAAAAAATATTCTATAAAGCATTAAGCATTGAAAATTTATTGAAACAATAAATACAAAACACACAACAGGCATATTCTATAACAAATAAAAGAGAGATGGATAAATATTTAAATCACTGTGTTTTAAAAACATACTGTCTATCTGCTAGTGAGCTCTGTTGGTCCATATCAAAGGAACCCCTCAACATCCAGTAGAGGACCCTAATAATTGCACAACACCACTGATTCAATAAGAAAAGAAATAAAAGACTGAGGAAGCATTTCTGATTGACCTCAAGATGTTAGAGCAAGTTTCAAAAGTCACATGTCTGTTAGCACATTAAAAAAAAAAAATTAAGGATGCTGCAAAAAAGAATTCATCTTTTTTTCAGTTTCCCAAACAAAATTATGCTTAAACAAGTAACTTCTGTAGATGATTTTTGTCAAGGCCATTATCAGAAAGATGTTCTAAATTTATAGACTAAATTATGTGTTCCTACACTTCGGAAGCTGGATTTGAGACTTCAGAAAAAAAAGCAGCTTAAACAAAGATTTAAAATTAATATCAATTAAGTGTCAAAAATACAAAGAAATAGATTGGTTCAAGATAAGCGCAGTATAAATAACAAAAGATTTCAATTTCTTTGATAAATTCAGAAATTTAAGTCATTCAGCTGTCTACATTGACAAAACTTGCATTCACAACAACCCCTTGCAGTTGCATTAAAAGTTGATCAGATAAAGTAATACAAATTCAGAAGAAAATGGGTCTCTTTCCAGACTGTTCCAGAATATGGAAATTAACTCAAACACTGGTGATTGTGATAGTGAAATCAACATAAAGAATTATTTTAAATTGCTGAAAAAACAATTGATATACAATTTACCCAATAAAAGTACATTGCTGACAGATATTGCATCTTATCACAATATCAAGGCAGACCCTCTAAAAACCACTAATAAGTATATATTCAAAATTTGAAGAAAAAAAAATGAAGAAATAACAGTATTCCTTTCAAAGACAAAAAGCTAAAAACTGGATTATATGAACTAATAAAACAGAACAAACTGTAGCATGTTTGTATACCACTGATGAAATATTAAATGTGAAAGATTCAAAATTTAATAATTTTTGGCTAAACTGAAAAAGTCTATAGACCTCAGAATACAATATTTACGTTATATATCAGTGCAAGCATAAAATTTCTTAAATTCACACCAAAAAGGGCAGAACAGAAAAATCCAGAGACCAACTGAAAATATCATCTAGTTCTTTATTATTGACAAAAATAATAATTTACAACAGATCGCAGCAGGTTTCCCAACCGGGTCCAAAAAAAGCTTTGAGGGAGTCCACAAGAAAAAAATTGTATTTTGGGGTCCATAATATGAAGTTAAATCAATGCGTTTTAAAAACAGATTGATAATGTACTATAGTTCATAATAAAATAATTTGTTAAATAAAAATAAGTTTAAAAAGAGCAGGTGCATGTACTCATGTTTGCACATTATAAGTTGCACTTCTTTTTGAAAAAATCAGTGTCATCTGTGAATGTAATTGAAAACAAAATATTATGAGTATCTGAAACAACAAAAAGTAATATTGTCTACTTGTTCTCTATACGCATGTAGGTGTTAAATCCATGAATCATACAAAGGAAAATACAAGACAACATTTGATTGAATACCTGTCATATAGTTTTACTGAATCACCAGAAAATATAACAAACCTATGTGTCTTATATGTATGACTGCTGTCTAATGACAGCATGAAGCTATGTAAGCTTCATAAACATTTGGAAACAAATCAGTGAAAAAAAAATTTCTGGAGAATTTTTGAAAACCAAGAGACAATTTTCAAGGAAGAAACAAATTGGATCAGATTTTTAGTAAACGAGTAGTAAGCAATAAAGAAAGTGGTTTACGGTTTTATAGCATCATATGAAATCAGTAACATAGCAAAATTTGGAAAGCCACAAAGCACTGGTGAAACTGTCATCTAGCCTTCTACATCAGTTGTAATTTCAATAATGTTAAACAAAGACGCATGTTAATTTATAGATAACCTTCCTTTGAGCAATAACAATTACCAAACACACTGAAGAAGTAGAAAATAAACTTATTTCTCACGAGTGAAACAGTTTGCAGTGCAACTCAATGAATCAACTTTGATGGACAATGAAGTACTTTTATTTTCATAAAACCTAAACTCTTGTAATAACAACTATCAACCTCATTAAAGCTAATGCTCTTCAAGATCGTCTCTTTCACAAATTTTATGATGAAAATGAAGAAGGATTTGACATATTGTACTGCATACAGAGGTGCATTGGTTGTCTAAAGGCAATTGTCTTCCATCGTTTTGTCGTTCTTTGGGACAGTACTGTATAATTTCCAGATGAAAAGGAGATTGGAAAACAGTTGGTTGCCATGAAAACAGACATATTTTATCTCTCAGATGTTTTTGAAAAACTAAATTCTCTTAATAAGTTATGACGACATATTTGTGATATAATATCTACCAAAAAATCAATCAATGCATCCCTAGGAAAACTCAAATTGTACAGTCTTAATATCTCATGCTTGCATTTGACCTGTTTCCAAACCTTGCTTCAGTTATTTAAAAGGTGATGATTGAGTCATGTATGTTAGTTATCATTTTAAAATAATTCATCAAGACATGCAAGTTCGGTTCAAGGACCTATCAGAACTGAACATCCCAGATTGTATGTTGATTCCATTTGAGGTAAATGTTGATGTTGAAAATGATTTACAAGAGGAACTTGTTGAATTGCGTTCTGATGAGACACTTCAAAGTTTAATCAAAAAAGGAAAACATTATGTATGGAAGAATAGCAACATTGCATGTAAATGTCTTTTTTTATGGGAGAAAGCTAAAATTTACATCATTGTTTTTCTATCACTGTATCTTGTGGAATCTGGTTTTAGTCATATAACACAGTTGTTAAAAAAAACGTAACTGACTTAATATGGTAAAAAGAGGTGATCTTCAACTGACTCGTAAAACTGGGGCCAGATATTAAAATTCTAATATTAAAACATCAGCCACAAGGATCTCATTGGTAGGGCCTATTTTGGAATCCAATTTAATAGCCTTAGGAATAAAGTGATATGTTGTTTGAAATAGTATTTTTTCCCCTAATTCTGTCATTACAAGTAAAAATATATATCAGTTTTTATCAATTAAAATTTTCAAAATTTATAATTTACATTTTTTATGTTACATTGGAACTGTTTAATATTAATTTTTACTAACTTATAAATTAATATTTCATTTAGGAATACTATATATGTATATATGGGAGTACACATAGGTAAAGATAAGACTCGGGGAGTATACAAGCAAAAAAAGGTTGGGAACCCTTGAAGACTACAGCAATGTAGAATTTTTTTTTTAATTGAAGAAATGGAAGTGATTAATAAAAAAGATATGAGGAACTATAAACTTTTAGCATTACAAATCTTTTTACAGATTTTTTTTTTCACTTTCATCTTGTGTATAAATGAAGTGCAAATATAAAAGGTTATTGTCATTCAATATTCTGTACAGCCTTATAATAAGTCTATTTACCTTTTGTTATTTTTTGGTAATCAATTTACTTAATTTACAAATTCCGTGTAAGTATAATCATTTCACTTTATATTACAGTAGTAATGGCAAAAAAATTAAAAACCTAGATCGATAAAACATATCCTCACATGTGAGTGTGTCTCTCTCTCTCTCTCTCTCTCTCATATATATATATATATATATATAAACTAGGTGAAACAAATTTTTCATTTGTCAGCAGAATAAACCTCTCCACACTAGTTACAAATCATTCTTTGACTACATTGAAGTCAACATTTCAATAAGGTCAAGTATTAATATGCCAAGACTCTACAATTTACAGCTCACTAGCAAGTAAATATAGTCTAATATAAATTTAGTGATCTGAAACATGCCACTGCTGAAAATAGGATTGTCATCCTCAAAACTTAATGAAGCAGTTTCCTATTTTCTGTTTTACTGAGTCATATGTATTGTTGCAAATCAGCACAGAAGATCTCTGAAATGGAGATGACATTCTACCCTACAAGTGACACACTCATACTTTTTCCACCAGAATCAAGTATACAGTGAACAATATTTCTCTAAGAGAAAGAAATTTTAATTAGTATCTTTTGTAACCGAGGTATGTACCTCAGTTACAAAATATTATAATAAATAAAATATAATATATACATTATAATATTATAAAATATATATTATCATATATTATTATATGCACTATAATCGCATGAAAGAGGGGAAAAGATAAAGCAACAAATATATGTACCCTCTTTCTATTGAAAAACTATGCCTTTTGGTCATCTCTTACAGAATGTGATTTAATTTGGTTTAAAATTTAAGAAATTCATTAACTAAACATTTAGATAATCTGAATTAACAAATGTCACTTCATGTTTCTTTATATAGAATGTGCCTCAATGTATAAATAAATATTAATATAAACAGCTATTACAAAAAAAAAATAATTATTTTATTCTAATAATTACATTTTTATAAAATTAATAATAATAAATCAAGTAATCTTCAACTCTTACAAGGAGGTTTTTGCATTTTCTATGCCACCTGAGTGTCAAGCTTAAACCACAACACGTATTTAAAATTGTGGTAGGTTAACTAACTGCAGATTACAACAAACACTAATATTTATTAAATGTTTGAATTGTATTGCAATCCTTCATCAATAGTTAGAATTTACAATCAATATCCGTTTCAATTTTGTATTTTATAAATGCTGTTACTTCCAAACATTTGTTCATTTATTAGATTATGTTTGTCTTGTAGCTACTCATTAAAAAATAGCTATGCCTTCTAATCTCGTAAATTAAATATAGTACAGTAAACAGTGTTAAATATATCAAATATTGTAAAATACCTGTAATTAAAAACTGTTTTCATTCAGGAGAAAGCTTTGAAAAATATCACATTAAAAAATTGTAACTGAAATAAAACTTCAAATGTTTTGATACAAATATAGGATAAAAAAATAATACAAGTTAGAAAGAGAAGAAAAAAGTGTTCATAATAAGGATGTTAGCATAAAAGAGTGATATATAAGAATTTTAAGTACATGTAGGGAACAGAGAGTATGGAGGAGAAATTCAAGGGCTAAGATTTAATATCCTGATTGCTGTGTGAATGACTTATCTATAAACTATATGGAAATTTCAATGCTGAGTCCATGACGGATAAGCAATATACTCTAAGTTGAATTTAACTCGTTAAAAAATTAAAAGTTAACATTGTGATTAAAACATATTTTTAATAATACATATTTTTTAAAAATAGTATGAGAATAGTTTTACTTTTGACAACTGTTTTTCAAATTTTATTTAAAAAAATAAAATCATTTTGATAAATCAAATCAAGCATCATTTTTATTTTCACAAGTTACTTAATAATGTAACACAATATTCAATCTACTTTTATACAAATAAAACACCAACTGTGATGATAACTCAAAATGCGGTGACACAGCCTAAACAATAATAAGTATTCAAGATGTAAACATTACTTGGAATGTATCTTGAGCTTTCAGTGCGCGTTTTAGGATGATCATTTGCTCTAAAGTACAAAAAACTATACAAATCCAACATATGCATTGACAAATAGTTTTTAATTTAGAAGATTCCTTAAAACAAAATAATACAGTCGGAACAAAAAAAAAATTTAATTTGTGCTTTCAATTACTAACAAGCAATTTGAAAATGATCAAATCTGTGATCAGATTATATCAAATGTAAATTTAAGGTAACAACTAATGAAATAATGAACAATTTTAAATTAACCTCCTTGTGACAAATGTTCCAGTAGCTGCAATCCAACATGCAAAACAATAAGTGCAATTTCAAATGTATTACATACTGTCAAAATAAATGCAAATTCATGGTGAGTTTATGTAAAAAATGCTTTACGTGACATACACATATAAGCACTTTTTTTTTTCCAACATTCATTTTAAGTTAAATTTTCTTGTGACCAGCAAGCCACCAAAGAGAGGTTAGACAGATTGCTTTAGGTTATAAAATTTTTCAGAATTATTGTTAGTCCAAAACTTAGTTGTAAAAAAAAATGTAAGATGGAAAATTATCAATTTAGCAATTACTGAACAGATATACCTACCTTCTTATCTTACCTACTATATTTATACTATCTAAAAAATTACAAAATAAATTAATTTTATAAAATAAAACCAAAAGTTGGATTTATATTGTTTTTTTTTGGGGGGGGGGGGGAATTAACAATACAACAGATGATAAATAAATAAAAAATCGTGACTTATAAATGTGAAATTAAATGCAATTAAAAATACAGATTTACATTTCTATTATAAAATAATGCCAAAATAAAATATACAAGCATTTTATCATCAAAATATTTGACAATATATTCATATATATTATATTGTTTAAAGACAATTTAAACATCATAATATCCACTCTATTTTAATAACTAATAATAACAAGATTAAATAAAATCATCCAGTGGAATAATTTGTGAACAGAACTTACCAAATGAAAGATATATTTTAATCATTAAGATCACTAGGTATTAGATAACATTTATTTTGATTTTTTTATTATAATTTATATGTTAAAATTATTTAAACTTTCTTTATTTCTTACAATAATATAAGAAATAAATTAAATTAAAATAGAAAAGAAATAATAAGACTAAAAATTATCTATGAATAAAAAAGATGCCCCCAATTTCTGTTCACAAACTACTGAATTTGATGGATCATTTTTTAATATTGTCGATGTATTTTATACAAATATGTATAAATCAAAATACAAGACAAGCTACTGGTTATTCTGTTTATTAGAACGTAATCTGGCAAGCCCTGATCGTTCCTCTTCTTCATCACTAGTATAAGATGACATGGTGCCTCGGGTAGAAGTAGCTTGCATCAATTCCTGATCTGGTCCCACACGATTTTCATAGAGCAAAATGTTTAAAGTTTCTTCATATATTCGAGCTTCAGGAAACTCTACCTGTTTTATAATAAAATTAAAATAAATTAATTATGCGCTAGAAAATATAACAATCAACATGAACTATTGAGCAATGAAACATAAACCTTTGATCAGAGCAATAACACAAAATAAAAAAGAAAAGTGATACTTCATGTTCTTATACTGTGTGATAAATTTTAAGAGAAAATGAGAAAATAAAAAGATGAAATATCGGTTAGCTTAAAATATTACTGAGCTCCTCATTAATGATACTGCAGTCATTATTTTTACAAGAGATAAAGGAAATATAAAGACCTTGTACATTTTTCAACAGAGTTGGATGATACTTCTATTCCTACAGATCACAGCTATTAATAGGAGCTGGTTAGGTAGCTGACATAAAACCTTGGCAGAGATGGCCCCAGCAGTCTTACCTATTTGTAACCTTTCAAGATTAGAAAAATACATTAACGCATAACTGCCTTATGTATACCTGTTAAAAATTCACTAATCCTAATAAATCAAATAAAAACAAGGTACATGATAGAAAAAGACAACTGTGCATTTCAAAAAGAACACAGGTAAATCCAATTTAAACAACGAAACATATCTAACTTAAAAATTTGCTTTGTAATACTAACTTTATATAAAAATAACCCAAATTAAATTATATTGCTATATGCATACATAAACCTTTATTTCCAAATCTAATGCAGGCTTTCAAAAATTTACTTCAGCCCAAGTAATATTTATATTAATATCCTTATTGTAACAAGGATCATTCAATAATTAAATAGATAAATGACTGGAGAAAAATGATTATTTATTCAATTACAATGAAATTAACACTATTTTATAACATAATCCCCAACTACATTTAGCCACTTGTCCCATCTTTCTGTGATTGTTCTGAGTAGTAGAGTAAAGAATTGATCACCCTTGTGTCAGTCATTCTTCTTCCGCATTCTACATACCTTCACATATCTTCACCAACAATGCGGTGAACTTAGTGCCACGAGTAAAAAAGGTAAACAAACAGAAATCTAATGATGCGAGGTTGCGACTGTAAAATGGATGTGGTAACACATCCACTCAATAGATCAGGACTTTTGAATACCTTTCTATGTATATTGAGTGAAATAGGGATGAGCATTATCATGCAGAAGAATTTCGCATTTTGACAGAGAACCATGACAATTCCCTGTCATTGAAGGTTTCACTGTATTTTCTAGCATCTCCCACAAGAGTACTCACTGTTGATTGTACTTTGTTATTCCAAATAACTGCAATAGATTGGGCCTCTATAGATCCAAAACACAATTAGTATAACTTTTCCAACTGATGCATAGGTTTGGATTTTTTCCTGATGAGCAACTAATATGTTTCACTCCATTCTCTGACGTTTGGATTCCGGCTCAAAACATGGAATCCAAATTTTATCACAAATTATTATGTGATCTAAAATAAAGTAATACACTCTGCTAAAAACTTATTGTTTAAGGTCCACACAATGTGAATTTAGGTGTCTGTGATTTTGAGTCAACTCACCTTAACACATTTTGCAGTAATTCAGCTTATCACGGATAAATGGAATGGTCAGTGTCAATACTCACATCAAATTTTTATGACCGCCCTTAAAAATATGATCATTATTTTAATTTTATAAAGTGTTAGTCAAGACTTCTACCAACTTTCTGCTACGATGAAAATCATTGACATCTGTCTGCTTGATTTTAACTGTTCAATCCATTTACAAATTTTTCCCAGTTAATTCACCTTTTTAACCAAACAGTTTTAACATCCATGAGTGAATTTTAGCTGCTTTTACATCTTCAGAAAACAAAAATCTTATTACAGCATACTGTTCTTCCACGGTACACATTTTAACTGGAACCAACATTTTGAAATAAACCAAAGAGGTTACAAAAAAGGAAATTTTTTTTAAATAGCCAAAAGCTTCTATAACAGAGGTGCCAATTTCATAATACAACACTTTTAAGGAAAACTGTATCCAACAAGAATAAACTACATATTCAGCTATATTTTCTCTAAGAATTTACTATATTACTAGCATCCCAGTCGCGGCTTCGCTCGCTAAATATGTTTGCTTGCCTTTCCTGTCGCAGTCAATTGTTTTTTATTTTATGTTTTTTAATTAAGTAACCCAGAGGTTGGTGCAGCAAGTCGTGTCACATATACAGTAATAATGGCAGGGGCTGTGTTGGTAGTCATTGTCGCACTTCTTAAAAAATTAATACCCAGTAAAACCTGAACATGGTTTTTAGATATTTTGTTGCAGACATTCATCACGCTGTTCTCCAGATTCTTGTCTACGAATTTCTGCTATTCTGATTCGTTGAGCTGAGTTTCTTGCTGCAATTTGTTCTTCCGATTCATGAGCTCTCTTAACATGCATGCGTCGTGCATCTTTGCTACACGCATTGTTAAGGTTAGATTTTTCCGCGGCATTACACTGAAATTGAAAAAAAAATTGATAATATTTATTATTTAAATAAATAAATTAGATCAAAATTAATGAATGAATTAACAATTAACAGATTAAAAAATCAAAATAAATTACAAAAAAAATAAAATAAAAAGCAAGCAAGAAATACTTACATGTTTTTGAGGTGGTATAAAAAATATATTTGAGATTAATAGACAAAAAATGTTATCTACAAAGTTTTATGTTATTATTTTTCTGTTAAAAATTATAATATCCAAACGATACACTGCACAATGATAACACAATACACGGTATAATTATAAAAATCATTCACTAAAAACTAAAATAGTACGGTTATGTCGTGAACATAAACAAATATGACGTGGAATAGAATGTATTATCTAGAAATCGAAACAATGCCATCTACTGGATGTCTACGCAACCTAGATGTCAAACGATATTAGAGAGTTATATCGATGAATTACTACGCAACCTAGATGTCAAACGATGTTAAGAGAGTTGTATCGATGAATTAACTTACACGGCCATCTATTAGTAATTCATAGAACTAACCAATAAATACACACTATTGTTGTATAATAAACATTTAATTTGCAATAACAAATATTGAGGTCAATAACTGAGATAAAAACTATCCTATCTTTTAAGTTGGACCAAATTACAGATAGTTACAAAATTTGATCAAAATCGGTTCAGTAGTTTCAGAGTTTGAGATAAAAACTATCCTACCTTTTAAGTTGGACCAAATTACAGATAGTTATGAAATTTGATCAAAATCGGTTCAGTAGTTTCGGAGTTTATCCCAGACATACACTGTGACACGAGATTTTCATATATATAAGATAAACATTAACAAAAACAACAAACTAGTAAAAAATTTTCTACCAAACTTCAAAAATTTGTCAAAGAAGAATACAACTAAAATCTAATCCAATATATAGTTGTGTTTAACATTACAAAAAAACAATGTACCTGGTGGTCCCTTACTGGGGTCTAATATAAGCAGAATAACCTAGACCACAGAATTGTAGTCAGTCAAAACCTACCTTGCTTGCAAACAACTGAGCGTACATGAATTTGTTAAGTTTTAACAAGTTAATAGTCATGCTGATTATTATACATATGTACACGTGCTAGCATGTGATATGTTCTGTTGTCGTTTCAATTTTTGAAGTTCAGTAGAAAGTTTTTTACTAGTTTGTTGTTTTTCTAATATTTGTAATATAATAAATTCTTAGAGAAAATATAGCTGAATGTGTGAATTATGCTTGTTACTAGTACAGATATGAAAATATTTTAAAATTTTACCAAATAACATAAAAACCACTACATAAAATCACATAACATAAACCGGTTGCAATGTACCTTACCACAACAAATATTTAAACAACTTACCATCCAAAAACTTAATTATAATTGTACAAATATGAAGATAAAAACCTATGCTACTCTAGTTAAATACAACTATTAAAATATCTTTAAAAAAGACTACAACAGCAAAATTGAAAAAAGTAAATAAATTTTAGGGTTGAGTAACATCCTGGAATTGACAATGTGAAAATGCCAAAAGAATTAGAAATCAAAAGATAAAGTACCAACAGCCAAAGTCAAGTTTAATAAACCAGTTCCCAAGGATCACCAAATTTAAAAATCTTTGGTGTAGTCTTAACTGCAAGTCATCAGTATTTATTAGCAGCAACTTAACCATAGCAGTCAATGCCGCTTATAATTTATTCAAAAAAATGTATACAAAAAAAATTTCTTTGAATTATATAGAATCTATATAACATTTTTTTAAATATTATATCAATATACCTTTGTGTGTTTTTTATCAGTTGCATAAACAATGGATGTACAACAAACTTCAGCAACTTTCTTTCCATGGCCATAAAAACTCCAGCAACATATCTCACTTGATCCAATAACATCTTTGATGAATAACACACGTCCACTGAACCTTAATGATAGTTTATCAAAGAGTTCAATATTCTTTAATAGATTATCATCTGAAGTGCTGCAAAAATAAAACATTACTATAATATCCATTATTTAAATAAAAATAAAAAATTACATACAGCAGTTTGCAGTAAAAATTGTTCTTTATTATTAATGTTTGAGTTTTTACCTAATGTAATTATTTTTTTATAAAATTACAATTAATGTAATTAACTATTAATTAACAATTGTAATTAACAATTAATGTAAAATTACATTACTATGACAAAATGCTTAGTATTGAACTTAATTTTCATTCAGTTATGAGATTGCTGTATATTGTTTACAAATACATTTTAGAAAAAAAAATTAATGTGGTCTTTTAATTTACCAAAATTATAATTTGTTTCTTGACATTTAATGAAATGTACATTTTCTTTTATGAGTGCAATATTAAAAAAATAAGAAGTAGCTTAATTCTCATTGTAAATGGCCAGCTGAAAACAGATTTTAAAAACTCTAAGAAAATAAAATAAATTATAAAAGGCCACATTTAAACAGTTTTTTGAAAACAAAGAAATTTCTATTATTGGCCTTGAAAAATTTTAAACCAGCTATGAGAAATATTTTTGAATTAGATCAAGTTTTCTTATGCTGAAAAACAGTTAAATATCCAGGATTATTTATAAATTGTTCCTCACCTTATTTATCAACTGGAATAACAAAAATAGATACTTGTTTCTAATTTTTTGATTATCCAAATCAAAGAAAGTGAGAGTAATTTAATTCAAACTTAATTTACTAACCATTATTTCTTAAAAACCTATGAACCGCCAATAAAAACTGGATAATACTAGCATTATATTTATCATGAAAATAATTAAAAATAAATAAAAAAATACACTTGATAGCTAGCAAACAAGAATTTAAATTAAGTTTTTCGAACATGGCACCGTTTAGTATAATAACTATTATATATAGTTTTAAAAAACAGCTTACCAAATTCCAGTTTAATTTCCTCAAGCGCTTTTGACTATTCTGCTATCTTCAAGAGGAATATAATAACAACATAATCATATTCCTCTTGAAGATGGCAGAATAACCAAAAGCGCTCAAGGAAATTAAACTGGAATTTGGTTAGCTGGTTTATAGAATTATTTATAAGAATTAAAATGCACATAACCACTTCTGATGGTCATTATCAAACTTCAAATTAGATTTTTCTATAACCTTGAAATATGTACATAGTTAGAAAGTGATTAACATCTACTAAAAACTGTCATTACAATAAGTGCCCACTGTAAAGGACCTCAGTACAGCAGACTTCCTACATAACAGACTACATTGAGTTGACATGAAAAAACTACGTTGAGTGAAAAAAAATATTGCCAACTTTTCTACATCATGTCGAAATTACGGCAACAATGTCACCAGATGATGCATTGTATGGTATTTCCATTACAGTACAGTGAATGCTGTGATTGAAAAGACTCATTCATGTGTTAATTGTTCTTGTTTAGTTAAATCTGTACATATGTAGCAGTTTTATAAATGTATTTACCAGGTTATAATTTATATATATAAAATTGTACCTGTGTAAATAGTTTTCTTAGATTTCATTCATTAAAAATTTAGGTTTTGGTTCAAAGTTTTTAAGATGTCTACAAGCAATAACACCTGCAAAAGAAAACATGTTAATTTGTCTGTAGGCCAGAATTTGAATTAGTAAATGAATTAGTCTGGTACAAGTGTGTTAATACTGCGTGAGAAATATGGCATAAAAAAACAAACAGTATCAGACATTTGAAAATTGAAGGACAAATTTGTTAAATTTTCAATAAATTGTAGTTTTTTTAAGACTGATTCACAAACTGAACGAAAACATATGACTAGCCGTTAATCAGAATCTGGAAGATTCAGCATTAAAACGGTTTATGCAGCAATGCAGTCGAGGGGTTTGTATACGCTGAGTGGAAATTCAAAATGCAGCAAAAAAATTTGTCAATCATTTACAACAGCAATGGTTGGGTAAGCAAATTTAGAAATCATCATGGCTTAACGAGTCATGTAACTAATGATGAAGCTGCTAGTGCCCTGTTAAAAAAGTAGAACCGTTTAAAGCCAAGTTGGGCCAACTCGTCAAAGACAAATCATTGTAGCTATCCCAAGTATATTAACACAGATATTGTTTCACAGGTATATTTTGGAGGTCTCTACCACAAAATAACAAGGCACTACAACACAAAAAGAATCTACCTGGGCATTAAAAAAACAAGGATAGATACTCAACCTTATTATGTGCAAATAACGATGGCACACATCAACTGAAGTTGATTGTTGTTGGTAAAGCTGCTTATTCGCATCTTTAAAAGATATACAAAATATTTCTGTGCATTATTATTCTTCCAAAAAAGATTGGTTTAACTAAGCAGTTTTTGAGAACTGGTTTTTAACAAATCCATTCCTGCCATCAGACAGTAAGTATCAAGATGTCCTCAAAATACCTGATGATAAAGTAAAGGCTGTTTTAATTTTAGATAATGCTTAGACATATCCTGTACCATTAGTTATGAAAGCAAAATTAAATGCTTGTTTTCACCACCCAACATAATCTCTTTAATACAGCCAGGTTGTGATTGTAGAATGCAGACGATTATACCAGGCTAGGTTTTTAGATGAAGTACTTGCCATACTTAAAGAGGAAGATGATTTAATCAAAGATAAATGTGAAAAAACTATAAACAATATAAAAAGATATTCAATAAAGTCAGTAATATTTAATTTAAATAATGCATGGCAATCATTAAAAAAGACAACTCTCACACGTGCTTGAAAAAACAATAATTGCTTAAATGATAACAATGTTGAAAAAAATTTGAAAAATATTTTTATGAAGTGGGTGAATTTCTGAAAGTTTTTAGAAGAGAAAAAAATTACTGAAATGACATGCAAGAACAGTTGGAAGATGGCAATACCGACCCTGGAAACAGAAGAAATAATTGATGAAGTCCTTTCATGGATTGAAAATGATTCTGAAGATGATAAGGCAAAAGAAGAGGAAGTGATTAAAAAACCCAGCTTTTCTAGTGTTCGCGATTAGGTTGATGCAATAATTTCATACATGAAGATCACAGAAACAAGATGTGCAGCTATATTATGAAAGTTTTGGACAGTTTAAAGAAATTATTACTATAAAGAAGCAAACCCAGTCAAGTAAGCAATTAAAAATTGACAATTTTTACTCCCCGGTTATGTAAACTTTACGTCAGTAGGCTAAATCAAACATTGTACATATCTAATTTTTTGAAGTTTACCGTAATCAATTTTCTATAACTATCATTGTATTGAGTAGTGTGTAGTTCTGTGCATAATAAAATAAAATTAGTTTTTCTCTTTGTGTTTATGTATTTTCATTTTTTCTCTTAAATTACGTATTTTTATCTCTGCTTCCAGTTGCTTGTACAGAGGCGGAACTGATGGTCAAAGCCGCCGATGCAATCAACAATATCATGGACTGGTTCAACGCCAGTGGGTTGCAGGTGGTTGTCAATAAGATGCAAGCCATTGTCTTTGCTGGGAGGAGGAGACTTGCTGATGTGACCTTCTCAATTAGGGGCACTGTCATGGTGCCGTCTCCGGCGGTAAAGTATCTGGGCATCTGGCTAGACAAGAGACTGACATACCACGTACACATCAGGGAAATCGCCGACAAGGCTGAAAGAACAGCTTCGGTATTGTGCCACATTATGGCAAATGTCAGGGGGCCACGTCAGTCAAAGAGACATCTGCTGGCATCAGTGGTAGACTCTATAATGTTGTATGGCGTTGTGGTATGGGAGGTGGGGCTGTGCATTGCCAGAGGCCAGGATATCCTGGAGTGGATACGAAGAATAATGGCGATACGTGTGGTCTCAGCCTACCATACCGTTTTGTTTGAGGCAGCTATGGTCCTTGCTGGACTTCCTCCTCTCGACCTGCTAGCCAAGGAGAGAAAGGAGATGATGGAGGGCAAGAACAGAAACGAGGCTAGGCAAGATCTGTTGGCTGCTGACAGAGTAGATGGGAGGGTTCCCAAAAAGGGCGATGGACAAGAAAACTGCTGCCTAGCGTGCAAAACTGGGTGGATAGAGGATTGGGGGAGTTGGACTTCTATCTCACGCAGTTCTTTAGTGGGCACGTGTATTGTTTAGTGGGACTCCTATCTGTTTGAGAGGGGGAGGAGACACCTGTGAGTGCGTGTATTACTCGGCACCAGTCGATTCTGCCAAGCACACATTTTTTGTGTGCCCTAAATGGGAGCTTCTGAGAATGTAGATACTCCAAGAAGTGGGTCCTATTTCCCTGGACAGTATCAGAAAGGCAATGCTAAGAAGTGAGACGTCCTGGGCTGTCGTGGCCATGTTTATCAGGGCAGTTGTGAAAAAGAAAACTGAGGAGGAGGCACAGTTTTATCGATAATTACCAATAAGGTTGACGGTAATAGAAATATGTTGAGTCACAGACTGCTATTGAACTTGCAATACATTGACGTGTTTAGTTTTGTGATTTCACTTTTATGACTACACGATTGCATTATGATTATATGTGACCATATTATTAAATACATTTCACCAATGTTTTTATATATATATATATCACCGATGTTATATATCTCACTGATGTTTCATGCTAGGTTAGATTAGATTAGTGATTCTATTTGATTAATGCTATGATCATTTGATTATACACACTTAAATGAATTTATTGATGTTTTGTCTGTTTATTGGAAGGACATTCCACTTTATTAGAAATATTATACAATCATTGTTAGGTCAGGTATATATTTAGGCTAGGCTTATATTATAAAGGCGAGGAGTCTTGGATTCTCATTGTGGATTTTATATATAAAGAAAAAATAAAAATAAAATAAAAAAAATAAATAAAAAATAAAAAAAATGTAAGAAAAAGAAATTAGATAGGATGATCTTAATTGAAAGATCATCGTTGCTTTGTTTTTATTTCACATCCTGGTTCGTTTGTGGCATTTTAAGAGCAGTGTTTTATTTCCTTTGAAGGAATAAGATTATTAGATTATTTAGTTGAGATTCTTTCATGTGTTATTATTTTACTTGATTATATGCATTGTAACAGTATTATTATCACATACGGGTTATGTGTTATCACTGATGTATTGTGTTAGCTTAAGTTAGTGATTCTATTTGATTAATGTAATAATCATTTCATCTTACATGCTTTGTGTTAATTTATCAATACTTTGTCTGTATTATTGGATGTAACCTACCTTGCTAGGTATATAATATTAGTATTCTTAGATTAGGAAAATTGTTTAGGTTAGGTTTATATTGTAAGGGTGAGGACTTGTGTTTTACTTCTTTTAAGGTAGTAAGTTTAGCTTGTAAGAATGGGTTTTGCCTTGTTGGTATATTTTCGTGGCATGATCGCCACGTTCTTCATGTTTCCGAGTAGTGTATTGTTCCAGGTTTTTGCATACGAAATAATGATAACTAGGTTGTAAGAGTATTGTTTGCCTTATTGGCTTGTTTTCACGTTGTGTTCGCCTTTTGTACTTAAGGTTGAATGTGTTCGCCTTTCCGTCCAGGTTAATGGTAAGATCGTTGCACACCTTGCTGACTAGTTGTCGTGTCTCGCCTATCATAATGTTTTGCGACAGGTTATAAGTGTATTATGTGGTCTGGAGCATTCGAGACGTGTTTTTGGTACGAGTGAGCTCATAAGGGGACCTACACATCTTGAACTAATGCCTCGGAGTGATCCTGGGATGCGTAGGGTTACTCCAAAAGAGGGGTGGCTTTGGTCAGTAGTCTGTTGATGGCGGTTGGATTAGACCCAGCAGGAGTCAAACACTTCATGTATAAATGCATTTCCACCTCTGTCCCAAAAAAAAAATAAAGGTATACGGTAATACTGTACTTGAAATTTGATATAACAGACTTTTCCAACAATGGACAATGGCCTTCCCCAATTAGTCCATTATAGCAGGCACTTACTGTACTGAATGGTAAAAGAAATACAAATGTACAACTATATTAAATCAAGAATAGTAATGGAATGTCAAATTATGTCCCCATCATTAAGCCATAAAATTTGCAAAACGTTAATGAATGACTAAAATAAAAAAAGGGTGAAACAACATCAAACTATGTATCCAAGCATGCATCAGCCAGCAGCTAGCAAGCAAGAGAACATTATTTACTTTATTTGTATTCATGGATAACTCATCCCTGGATGTGTCTAGTAAATAACCAACAGTTTTTTTTTATTTGCACATTCTGATACGCATAGTTTACTCCACAAGTTTAGCAAGTTAAAATTGAAAATGAAAATTAATCACCATACCTGGTATATGAATATTTGTTATTATGACGATTTATTAACAGCTTCACAACTGGCTGAAACAAAAATAAATAGTTAAGATAATACAAATATAGTAAGTCAAAAATAGTTCATCAATTGCATAAACTGGACTGACCAACACAGTGCAAAATTGAAAATCCACCAGGTTGGTGTAGTGGTGAACTCATCATTGCATATCAGCTGCTTTTGAAGTCGAGAGTTCTAAGGTTCAAATCCTAGTAAAGGCAGTTATTTTTATACGGATTTGAGTACTAGATTGTGGATACCGATGTTCTTTGGTGGTTGGGTTTCAATTGACCACACATCTCAGGAATGGTCGACCTGAGACTGTACAAGACTACACTTCATTTACACACATCCTCATTCTATCCGCTGAAGTAATGCCTTACGGTGGATTCAGAGGTTAAACGGAAAAAGAGAGTGCAAAATTGGATATAATTGAAACATGTTAAAACTGCCAAAAAAAAAAAATCTTTATTTTATGCTATAAATGTAGATTATGTTATACTTTAAGAAAGTTAATTTGAAAAGTTAAAAACATTCCTAAAACTAGTATGAGTTTAACAGATTATAAATATTATTTCACACTAGGACAATTCATAATAATGCCATATAATTGAGCCATAATCAACTTCTATTATTACAGAACTTTAATATATATATCAGGAGAAATGTCAGTTATCCAAATATCTATCAAGACATCTGGTACTATTGAGAAAAAGTTTTTTAAAAAAATTAATTTGGGAAAAATTAAAATCTTTTTAGGCATAGTGCCCTTACAAATATACAAGGTCAACTTTTTTTTTCTTGGTGCACAATGAAGTGTCGTTATCACCATCCAGACACAATATTTATATAGAGTACGTAAATAAATATTAAAAAACTAAAATATAACCACAATGAAGTACTACATTAATAATCTAAATTAAAACACTAAAATTACCATCTGCCATATGCCAAATGGTATAAATACTGAAAACTACTACTGAATACTCAAATGTTTGAGTATAAAAGGACGGTCCTGAGAAATTGTAAAATTAGATAACATTGTTTCCTAACATATTTTGCATTCTAGCCCCTAGTTTTAAATTGTGACACAATGCCGCATAACAGATACAATCCACAAGGAAGTGGTGCACTGTTAGTTGGCAGTCACAGCGAGCACAAATGGGTGCATCTGTTTGAGTCATCAGATATCTGTGAGTGAGCTTAGTGTGCCCTAAATGGCAAATAATAACTTCCTCTCAATGATTATTTCTGCATGAGGAGCTTCACGGTGACACAGTGTTCTTAACTAGACCAAGTTTATTGTTGATAGTAGCATTTCATTCACTCTGTCAGTCATCATGAACCACCCTCTTCAGAAAACAGACAAGATCATTTGAAACAACACGATTGGTGAAAGGAGGCTGGAAACAAGCCTCTTTTGCCGCACTATCAGCACACTCATTGCCTGAAATACAAATGTGGCTAGGGATCCAGCAGAAAGTCACAGTTGTATTACACTGAGTTATATGCAAAATAACACACTGAATCTCACACACAATAGGGTGCCTGCAGTACATGTCAGTCATTTCCTGTAAGGCACTCCTGGAACCTGAGCAGTCAAGTACATGTTGAAATATTCAGTTAATTATAATTAAGGCCTTATTAATAGCATACAGTTCCACAACAAAAATACTGACAATGCTGGCAAGGCCAAACCATGTTCTGTTGCCAACCACAATAGAACAACCAACAGAATTAATGTTTTTAGAGCCGTCCGTATAAACTATAGCATTAGGTTTCATGCTATTTATAAGATTATAGAATTTTTCCTGTAATTTAACCAGATTTATGTTGTTCTGATAGTGACAAAGACCAAAGCAAAAATTTAGGCTAATGCCCTACAAATATATAAGGTCAAATTTCTCATTTTTAAAACAAGGGTGGTCCAAAAAAATGAACTTGATTTTCACATGGAAATTTAAAGCACACAGCTTTTAATGCCTAACCAAATGGAATACCACATATTCATCTAGAAGAATTGTTGGCTTGCTACAATTAGGAACATGCTAAGTGACCCTGAGATGAAACAACAGAGTTCCCAATAGAGTCAACTTCACCATCTCCGAAAAACGCAAAAGCTGCATGCGGTGTGGGTAAAGTCACGATGAACATCTTTATTTGATCATGATGGATTCATTTACTAACATCAGATACCTACAGGAATGACTGTAAATGCTACCTGGTGCACCTATATGTTTAAGGTAATGCTGATTATTCATAAAAAAAATGCCCTGGAAAAACTGAAGAACCTCTGTCGCAGCCCAATGTCACTCACAGTATGCAAATTTTTTAATGGGAAAGAATTAAAATGGTTCCTCATCCACCACACAATCTAAATTTAGCTCCTTGTGATTTCTGGCCATTTCCAGACGTAAAGAAGAACCTGAAAGGCAAAAATCTAAGACCAAATCTAGTCATAAAAGCCACAGAGGTGAAATGCAAAGTGCTTTGAAAAGATGGCCAGGATCTCATGTTTGAAAAGTGAATCAAACACTGGAAACAGTGTGTTCCATATAAAGGAGACTATTTTGAAAAGGAACATGTAAATATAGATTCAGAATAAAGCTTTTTTTTCAAAAAGCTGTGTCTCATTACTCTTTGGACCACCCTTGTATAACCTTATTAAAAATAGATTATATTGAACTTTATAGCAGAAGTGTAGTCTTCTGCTATAAAATAGTTTATTTGCCTTTCACCTGAAAGATTCTGAGTTTGAATCATGGTAAGGCTTGGCATTTTTCACACTGTATAAAATTAATTTCTCTTCAACATAAAAAGAAAAATAACAATAATCGAACTCCAACCTGTAGTTACTTTGAGAATAAATAAATTATACATTGTAATCTTAATATACAAAAATCTAGACTGACATCACTCTAACAAACAAAAAAGCAACACAATACAAATCAAGACAGTACTCACAAATAGTAATACCATTTTTAACAATGCAAAAACTGGCTGGATGGTAAAAAATATGATCCCAATTTTCACATAGGATGAAAAAATGAAATTCAGGAGTTGAAAAGGCAATCAGAAGATGAATCAATCAGGCAACAATAAAGAAGACAACAGGCTAAATATAAAACTTGAACTATTATCATCCGTGAAAATACACATTATCACTAAAAAAATAAACACATAAAATTAAAAGCAAACCTTAGTTGTGGAACTAATAAGCAACTGTTCTTCTTTTTGTGAATTGATAAGAGGAACACGACAAATTGGTTCTGCATCATTTTCGCGCTTATGAAGCGCAGAATCACACGCCTGGGCCAGTTCTGCAATGCAATAGTACTTTGCTTCAGCTAGCAATTCAGCTAGCTCTCTTGATGTTTCAGGTAATGGAACAGATCCGTCTTGTAAAAAATGTAAAATTAAACCAAAATGTTTTCCACACCTATCAATTAGTATCCAACCTGAAAAAATAAGAGAACAAATATTCTGGTGAAAAAATAATAAAAAGGATAACAATACTTAATGCAATTCTTTTAATCCAGAAAGAAGAATTTACTTTACATGTAATTAATTGCTCAAAAATAAATAGGCAGTCTCCAAATACAGTGGCAATATTTTTACATAGAATTAATTTCACAATCCATACGAAAATATAAACTCTTCTCTCTCTCTCTCATTTTCTTTTTCTACTTGTGCACATGTACATGTGTGTGAAACTACCACTTTAATTATTTTTTCTACTTATCTTTAACAGAAATAAATGTGCTCCAAACTTAAATGGTAAAAAGACAATTATGAAGTCTTTCAGATAACGTTCATAAGCTCTTGTTTCACTCTTTCTGTTAGCTTGTAACATATTACATAAGATATTCTTACAGAATGAAGTAAACAACCACCTGTGGAAAGTAGCTGAAAGACTATTTTCATTGCCACACTTTAATACGCCACACTGTAAGATCAAACGAGATTTGTAGATCAATTTGACAATTTTGAAAGAAGCTGTAAAATTCCTCTCTCCAGATATATTAATTTCTAACCATTTAAGGTTAAAAAAATTTATTAGTGAAATTAATGTATAACATTAATTACATAACTCATAATGAAAGAATCACATTTCAATAATCACATAATAAAAAAACTAGATTTCAATTCACTGGCAGTTACAATAATCAAAAGCATGAAATTAGAGAAGATAAAATTAACTGCTTTTGCAACCAAAAGCCCATAATCTTGCAAACATCATTCTTAAAAACAGCTCAATGGTAGTGGTACAGTTGGTCAATGGTTAACAGTGGTGCCAATTGATTAGGAACAAGTTTAAACAAAGAATTGCTAAATATTAGCTAATTCAAACTTATTAACATGAAAAACTAATAGTTTCAAATGACATTTTCTGGTTACATAGTTAGTAAGTTGTGTAATAATGAATTAATTGTAGCCAAAATGCTGAACATACCAACTGAGAAAACTGGTTGTGAAAACTCACAACCAAGATAAATTTTTACAAAGCACCTATATTACCTTAGTGTATAAGATTTTCTTCTGGAATTACACTGCTTCAACATATATAAAATGTTGCAACATATAATAGAATTACTTAAATCTTTACATAAAAGTATCAAACATATATATGAGAGGCAGCTAAAATGTAATGCACACTGGATAAATAACGGGAGAATACAATTTTGTATGGCAGGTGCTGCCACCTTGTAATTTCATTCCCTTACAATTAATATTCTAAAACTTGTTGACCCATGTCCTTTTATTACTTTGTGTTAGTCACCCATATTATGGAGTCAAATAAGCTGTTTTTTTTTTTACGCACCTTAAAACAAAATGCTGTGAGTAAACTATTAACAGCAGAAAAAGTGAACTCTAGTGACTTTCAGTATCATTTAAAAGCTGTTTATTGTGATAAAATCGAATTACTGTGAATAAATGGGCAAAAAAATTTTGTGCATCAGATACTGGTAAAGTGAATATTAAGGATGAACCTTACAGTGGTTGTCCAGTTTCTGTTACAGAAGAGAAGCCATGGAGTGGATGAACTGATTCAAAATGACCACTGCATCACAGAATAACCGCTATGCCACTCAGATAGACAGATCAAAAGGAAGAGTAGGCACAACAGGGCTACTGCAAAATCTCTTCACAGAAGGTGCCACACAAACTCACAGGAAAGAATAAACGACAAAGAAATGTTGTGTACTGCCTTTGAAATGTTATTGTGATGAGGGAGGGAGCCTTTACAATATCGTTACAGGAGATGAAACTTGGGTGCATCACTATGACCCAGAAAAAAATGAAAGAGCAGTGCAATACCAGCACTACGGTTCATCACAATCAAAAAAATTCAAAACACAACCCTCTCAAAAGAAATTCTCTTGACAGTGTACTGGGATTTCAAACACATGTACATAACTATCTGGAAGCAGGATCAACTATAAATTTTCAATGATATATACAAACATTAAAACACCTTGGGAGATATGCATGTTTTGTTTGACAATCCACGGAGCTAATAATTCTGCAGCACAATAATACTCAGTCACAAACATTGCGATGCAACAAATATAATTTCTTGTGAAATTGAAATCTGACCCTATTCCGTACCCTCCATTACTCAACAGATTTGGTGGCCTACAACTTTCACTTCTTTTCACAATTAAAGTAGAATATTAAGGTTATCTATTTCACCACAGATGATGAACTGAGGTTGTGAAAAAGAAAGACCACCAGGATTTTTCACTGATGGAATGAGAAAACTGATTCACCATTGAGAAAATGTGTAGCTATAAATAACAACAACATGGAAAAATTAATGTATGTTTTTATACAAAATGAAATTATACCATTAGCTACACTTAACTATCCCTTTTCATTTTTATGAAGGACTATGCATTACATTTCAGCCACTCCTACCATTTTATAAATTTGCGTGCTTAACGCTACAAATCCAACAATTTTACATTTAAACAGTCTACTACTACACAATATTTTAACTCAGATTAATGAAGAATAATATTAGACAATGAAAGATATAAAGTAAAAGGAAAAACTAAATCAATAAAAATAACTACTGCGCTTTATTACTTATTTCAAAATTATGCATACTTATAACATATATTTCATCTAAACTGTTATATGTTTTACAATACTGTACAAAAGTAAATTAATAATTCAGTGCATTTGGAAAGTTGCTGTGCACTGGAATTATGGAGATGTAATGACGAAACTTTCTTAATTATTACTTTGTATCTTTATTTCATTTTTTTATAGAAACAAATATTACAATAACTGGAAAAGTTTGTAAAAAATGTTGAAAATTACCTCCTCTAACATTAATACAACACTGCACAAGTTTCAATTTGTTCCAAACACTTTAACCAATGATGTACATATGCCAGTATTGCGGTTTTTAGTTCATCAATCAAGTATGATCTGCTGTAATACACTGCTCCTTTTGCTGCTCCCCATAAAAACTAATCTGGAGGTGGTTATATTGGGCAATCTTGCAGACCACAAACCTCTCAAAATGATTTGTTCACCAGACATTTCAAAAAAAGTCACTGACCTGTTAGCGGCACAATCTTGTTGGAACTGACCATGACTGATTTCCACTTATGTTAACTGACTGATGAAGTTTGTTAAAGGAGCACAATAACGATCAATATTAACTGTATTTTCAAAAAATATTGGACCCACAATGCGTGTTTTACACACACACTGACCCAGACTCCAACTTTCGCTTCATGTAAAGATCATTTGTATAATTCATGGTTAGTTGTCAACCACTGTTGTGTTTCTGTCAATTAATATAACTCCCAGATGAAACCATGCTTCATCAAAAAAAAAAAAAAAAAATGTAATGTCAATGATACCTACAGAATTCTGGTCAATAAAATGGTTAAACCAATAACAATAATTTGGTCTTTTGGCATGATATGTAGGTTTCAGTCCTTGAGCACACATTACTTTCTTATATAGCTTTACATGCGGTAGCAAGCTGATATCTTGTTGCTGTACTAACTTATGCACTGCTTTTGACGGACTTTCTATCATGCAGCTTCTGTTCATTCAGTTTAGATCATTGATGACCTTTTCACCCACCACCCACAATGAAAATCAAACATTTTCTAGAGCCCCTCAAAATTTTTACTTACCATCTGTTAAAAATAATTTCAATTGCTGTTTTTAAGATGCGCTTTTAAAAACATTAACTGCAATTATTATTTTTAAATGTGGCATATCCTATTTCTGAATTGAAACTTACATTTTAGTTTGAAATATTAGGAAGGCATAATTTTTGCCTTTTTTTTTTAACAGCAATCACCTTCCTAGACTGCCTGAACGCCCCCAATTTTCTGTGGGCCTTCTACCATCCCCCCTGAAGGCCTCCAGTGCCCACAAGGAGGCATTATCACCCACTTTGAGAAAGAATGGTTTAGGTGGTCTTCCACTTGATCAGCATCTTCAACAGAGCCTGTTGCCCAAAATTCTTCGATAAGAATTTGAAATGCATTACAGCGAGGAACAGGAGTATTTGGAAACTTTTCAGAAAACCTGTGCTTCACTAAATCAGTGTACTTCACGTTCATGAGAGTGTTCAACAAGTAAAATGCGTTCCTCTACCAAAAAAGAACCATTACGTTTTCTCACAGTTACTGATTTCGATAAACAAAACACAGCACATTCAATCACAACTCAACAACTGACGTCTTGGTTTATTACTGAGTGATGCCTAATAAACCCACAGGTTACTAACCTAATGCCAAAAGAACAGAATGCACCACATAATTCTAAAGCACACTGCACAGCAACTTTTCCAAACGCACTGTATAAATTATTTTATTTAGAGCATTACATGAGTATAATTATGATTATCATGAATGGTAAAAGTTTTATTCCACAGGTAAAAAATTGGTAATGAACAGCATTTGCTGAATAAGACCAAAGAAAATCACTGGTCTTGATTAGGTCAGTAACAAAATTAATTACAAAAATAGGAATAGTAATTAAGTCTAAATTAATCCTTTCACAACTTATTAACTTTTGAATTTTTCCCATACTGCACTATTGACAAAAAAGAGAAAAGTTGTGGTACACTAACTTCTTTTTTTATTCTTATAAACATTACGAATATATCCCTGTATTTATTTTTCACAAATACAGAATATTTACATATAATCATGGAATAAGTTTTTGTAAGAAAAAAAATTTTTTAATGAGAAATTTTTACTAAAATTACCTTTAAACTGAGTGTCAATGAGCAGCTATACATTTAAACAAATTCAATTTTTTATTTATCACTTTTAATATTTTATTAAACGAAACAAATATATCAAGATAAATGACTAATTAATTAAAAGGAAACAAAAGATTGTTACAAATACCTTATAACCATACAAATGAAACAAATAAAACCATAAGAAAATTATATCTCTTTCTCACACATAACGCAACTTTAGATATTTATTTACCACATTTAAAAGATACTCAATTTTTAAAAAATTAAAAGCAAAAAATTAACATATTTTATCCAATACAAAATAATTCAAACAAAAACAATGTAACTATGAACAGCTGGGGATTTGGACAGTGTAATAATTCACAAGCTGTCAGCAAATGTGTGAGACTTAGTTGTGTTATTTTTGTTAACTAAAAGTTTAATAAAGCAACAAACAGAAAGAGTTAGTGGGCATGAAGTACAGTCAAATAAGGCACTGAAGGGAGATTATGCCAATTTAATTAAAATCAAATAAATCAGTGTTTACACAAATAACAAATGTATAAAATAGTAATAGTGTTAAACAGGTTACTGTATGATTATAAAAAACAAAATTATTAAAGGTTGTATGTAATCTAATATGAGTTACTGCTGAAAATAACAGAGCCATTCTACAACAAGCACCCCATCTAGTGCTTACTATGGGGACACTTACTCGCTAAGAATGAAGTGGCTTCCAATTGCTTTCTTGCTTTGGACTTAGAATTAGCATGCCAAGCTGAAGCCAATTGAAAATCAGGTGATATGCAGCCCTAAAAGTGGCATTTTATTGTGTTTACCAGAGTGACTGGTTTAGTAATGAATATCACCTATTTTAGGTAACCGACTGGTAAAAAGTAACTCAGGTGTTTTACACGAATCATAGTTATAAGAAAGGCTGGGTCAAGAAATGTAAACAAAAAAATAGATGTACACCTTTGTAAAAAAACAATACAATAAACACATCAGTTGATTTAGTAGAGGATGTATAAAGGTAATATGCAAAATACAGTAATTTTTTAATTAAAATGAACTAAATAATTTTTTTTTTTGTATACACTAGACAAAGTTGTTGAAAACATTTTTCTCTCTTTTATTTTATAGATAATTAATTCATTATATGATTTATGCTCAGGGAAATATGGAATGGAAATTCTGTAGTTATGAAAAAAATATCATGCCTAACAAATTGGAAACATGTAATAATTTATTTGAGAAAACTATATTTTTTTTAAAATAAATTTCTTTTGTCTTCAGTCATTTGACTGGTTTGATGCAGCTCTCCAAAATTCCCTATCTAGTGCTATTTCATTTCAGTATATCCCCTACATATCCTACATCCCTAAAAATTTGTTTTACATATTCCAAATCTTGCTCGCCACCACAATTTTTTTCCCTTCTACCTGTTCCTCCAATATTAAAGCGACTATTCGAGGATACCTTAATATGTGGCCTATAAGTCTGTCTCTTCTTTTAACTATATTTTTCCAAATGCTTCTTTCTTCATCTATTTGCCGCAACACCTCTTCATTTGTCACTTTATCCACCCATCTGATTTTAAATTCTCCTACAGCACCACATTTCAAAAGCTTCTAATCTTTTCTTCTCAGGTACTCCGATCGACCAAAGTTTCACTTCCATATAAAGCTACGCTCCAAACATATACTTTCAAAAATCTTTTTCCAATGTTCAAATTAAATTTTTGATGTAAACAAATTTATTTCTGACTGAAGGTTCATTTCGATATTTTATATTGCTCCTGCTTCATCCATCTTTAGTAATTCTATTTCCCAAATAACAAAATTCTTCTACCTCCATAATCTTCTCTTCCTATTTTTACATTCAGTGGTCCATCTTCGTTATTTCTACTACATTTCATTACTTTTGTTTTGTTCTTGTTTATTTCCATGCGGTAGTTCTTGCGTAGGACTTTATCCATGCCGTTCATTGTTCCTTCTAAATCCTCTTTGCACTCAGCTAGAATTACTATCATCAGCAAATCGTAGCTTCTTTATCTTTTCACCTCGTACTGTTACTCCGGATCTAAACTGTTAACATCATTAACTGCTAGTTCTATATAAAGATTAAAAAGTAACGGGGATAGGGAACATCCTTGTCAGACTCCCTTTCTTGCTACGGCTTCTTTCTTATGTTCTTCATTTATTACTGTTGCTGTTTGGTTCCTGTAAATGTTAGTAATTGTTCTTTTATCTCTGTATTTGAACCCTAATTTTTTTTTTAAATGCTGAACATTTTATTCCAGTCTACGTTATCGAATGCCTTTTCTAGGTCTATAAATGCCAAGTATGTTGGTTTGTTTTTCTTTAATCTTCCTTCTACTATTAATCTGAGCACTAAAATTGCTTCCCTTGTCCCTATACTTTTCCTGAAACCAAATTGGTCTTTTCCTAACACTTCTTCCACTGTCCTCTCAATTCTTCTGTACAGAATTCTAGTTAAGATTTTTGATGCGTGGCTAGTTAAGCTAACTATTCTGTATTCTTCCCATTTATCTGCTCCTGCTTTCTTTGGTATCACAACTACAACACACTTTTTGAAGTCTGACGGAACTTCCTCTTTTTCATAAATATTACATGCCAGTTTTTATAATCTATCAATTGCTTCCTCACCTGTACTGCGTAGTAATTCTACAGGTATTCTGCCTATTCCAGTAGCCTTTCTAGCATTTAAATCTTTTAATGCTCTCTTAAAGTCAGATCTCAGTACTGTTTCTTCCCCTACATCCTCTACGACTTCCTCTTCTTGCTCTATAACACCATTTTCTAATTCATTTCCTCCGTATAACTCTTCAATGTATTCCACCCACCTATCGACTTTGCCTTTTGTATTATATATCGGTGTACCATCTTTGTTTAACACATTATTAGATTTTAATTTATGTACCCCAAAATTTTCCTTAACTTTGCTATATGCTCTGTCTATTTTACCAATGTTAATTTCTCTTTTTACTTCTGAGCACTTTTCTTTAATCCACTCTTCTTTCGCTAGTTTGCACTTCCTGTTTATAGTATTTCTTAATTGTCGATAGTTCCTTTTACTTTCTTCATTGCTAGTATTCTCATATTTTCTACGTTAATCCATCAGCTGCAATATATCCTCTGAAATCCAAGGTTTTCTACCAGTTCTCTTTGTTCCGCCTAAGTTCGCTTCTGCTGATTTAAGAATTTCCTTTTTATCATTCTCCCATTCTTCTTCTACATTTTCTATCTTATCTTTTTTTACTCAGACCTCTTGCAATGTCCTCCTCAAAAATCTTCTTTACCACCTCTTCCTCAAGCTTCTCTAAATTCCACTGATTCATCTGACACCTTTTGTTCTGGATTTTAAACCCCAATCTACATTTCATTATCACTAAATTATGATCACTATCAATGTCTGCTTCAGTGCAAGCTTTGCATTCGAAGAGTTGATTTCTAAATCTTTGCTTAACCATGATATAATCTATCTGATACCTTGCAGTACCACCTCGCTTTTTCCATGCGTATATTCTTCTATTATGATTTGTAACCTGGGTGTTGGCAATTACTAAATTATACTTCATGCAAAACTCTATAAGTTGGTTCCTTCTTTCATTCCTTTTGCTCAGCCTGTATTCACCCACTATATTTCCTTCCTTGCCTTTTCCAATGCTTGCATTCCAGTGTCCAACTATTGTTAAATTGTCATCCCAGTTAATGTGTTTAATTGCTTTATGAATTTCTTTGTACACACACTCTACCTCATCATTTTCAAGGGCACTTGTAGGCATATAGATGCTAACAATCATTGTCGGTTTAGGTTTTCATTTTATCCTTATTACAATGATTCTATCGCTATGCATTTTGAAATACTCTACTCTCTTCCCTATCTTCTTATTCATTACTCCTGCCTGCCCATTATTTGAAGCTGAGTTAATTATTCTAAAATCACCTGACCAAAAGTCATTTTCCTCTTCCCAGCGAACCTCGCTAATTCCTACTATATCTACTTTTATCCTATCCATTTCCCTCTTTAAATTTTCTAACCTACCAACCTTTTTTAGACTTCTAACATTCCACACTCCCTCGTAGAATGTTATTTTTTAATTTTCTGGTGACCCCTTCCTTAGTAGTCCCGACCCAGAGATCTGAACAGGGGACTAGTTTACCTCCAGAATATTTTACCAAGGAAGGCGCCTCCATCTTTGTTATATGAAAATGCAGAGAGATACATTTTCTTGGAAAAAAAGCAGCAGTAGTTTTCCATTGTTTTCAGCTGCGCAATACTCAGAAGATTGGGTGATGTTGATATAGCTGTTTAAGTTGTCCTGATCTATGCCCTAAACAAATACTGAAGTGCTGCTGCCCTCTTTCAGGAATCATTACTTAGTCTGGCTCTAAACAAATACTTCTTCGATATGGTTGCACCTTTGGTCCAGCTACTCTGTATCAGTGAGCACACAAGCCCCCTAACCATTGGCAAGGTCTCATGATTCATAGAGGGAGATTACAAAGTGAAGGATAGAAATATAAAAAAAAGAGAAAAATTTTTTTCTAAGAAGTGCTAAGAATGGTCACAAATATTGTACAAAATTCCTATCTTTAAAAGAAAAAATTTATCACGTAATGAATAAAATGGGTCTCTATTATATCGTCTTCAACAAAAGAGAAAAAGTAATGAACAGCTACATAAGAAGTTGAAAAACTCTGATATAAATCTTAAGGTCCAAAGTTATGTCAAATCTATAAGGTCTGTTTAGAGAAAAACCAACACTACAAAAATGGAATTACATTACAGAATATATAAATATATGGTTTCCTTAAAATATGCTCATAATATTAAAGTATCCATAGACATAGGAGTATTAGCATCACAATCACAAAATTATTCTACAGAGTAGGCTGTTCAAATGAAGCAATCTTCAAGTAACTGTGATTCAAATTTTAATTTTACATTTTATCTTCAGCAGAGTATAGTTTGAGATCATGTGAAATACTGATAATCAAATACATAGAACAAATGAGCAAACAACTTTTACTTTTTTACAAAAAGTAAATATTTGGCTATTAATGTAGGTGATGATATTTTTAATCCCAGTGCAGTTATTAATATTGACTTGAATTCTAAATGTGAATAAGATCTGCTGAGTTAGGGCTTATATAAAGAAATGGATCCATGTATGTTGGTTTACATAATCTTATGAAAGTTTACCAGTCTGTTTTCTCTTTTGTATCATATAGATTATTAATCTGAGAGGCTAAAAGTAAACACTGCTTACTAGAATATGTTTACTTCCAAAAAGACTTTACAAACAAAATTTTAACTAATTACCAAGGAATCAGGCAAGAGATAAATTGATAAGTATATAATAACCATGTGTATTCTCTTGAAACTAAAGAATTACTTGGAAATATTAGCAAACAATAAACAAAATATGTTGAATATGAACATATATTAAATGAGATTAGATATTATCAATTTGATTTATATTAGTGAGGCTTACAATTGCTGCCAAATTATATCAACAAAACTTCATAAAAAAGCATATTATCTACATAAAAAATGTCTAATTTAGTAAATAAATTTTAAAGTATCCAACAAAATATGTAACTCATTTTAATACTCTGCAATCCGTAAAATTAATCCATGCTATTTTTTTTAAAGGCATACAGGTAGGCAGTAGCAAATTAAAAGCAACTGATAAAAACAATTTTAAAATTATTAATTTCAAAAAGATATAATATTAATGTCTGAAAATGCTCAACGCATTGTACCTTCAAATTTATGTGTAATAAAGAATACTGTATTTATCAAATCAGCAAGTATAAAATAGGTAACTTTTTCATCAAAGTAAAAAAAAAAAAAAAAAAACATTGTAACCACATATTAAAGTGATACATTCTTATCTTACAACAATTTATTTAAAAATGCACACTGTTAATTAAAAATGTTAATGACAATATTTATAATATATATAATTGCAATGATGAAAACTTATTTTTGGTTGTTAGTAGAGCAATCGATACCAGGTGTTTTACTATCAAATTACTTGAGTAAAAAACTATATAGCATCAAATAAGTAATAAACGGATCCAATAAATATTTTTAATAGAATTGATAGTTAAGAATAACATATCGAAAATAAACACTTATTTTCCGACACCACAATAAATAAAATAGCATTCATTACTATCACTTATTACCTTACCCTCAGAATCTGTCAAAACTTCCATTCTGCCACTAAACATTGCTCTTAACATAGTATCCTGTTTAGTTAATGTACCAATAGTTGTATAATGTAACGATCCACCAATATTTAATTTAACATATTGGGAAGGATTCCCTTTAATGACAGTTTTATGATCGCCCGACATAACTTAACATAAGATTTAAGATTTCTAAGGCAATATTTGTACTATTTATATTCAAAATGGCATTGATTATTGAAAAAAGTTAAACAAAATAGTAAAATCCTTTACAAATTAACCATTCATTACCTATTAGGAACAATAATTTATCTTCAATCCAAACGACAAGCAGAAGTTTATTTTTAATTTTAACGGACACTAATAAAGAGATAATAACTTACGACTTTTTACGACATAAATTTAACAATTTTAATTAAAATAAATTCATGAACAACATTAAAGTGAAGAGTTACGCGAAAATTTACATTAACCTACACGGACTCTATACTACATAAACTGATTCAGAGTGGCCATCATAACTAATACACTGAAATGTTTAAATGTTGTTTCATAAGTTTAAATGTTTGTTTAAATAGTAAGGTGAAACTTTTGAAAGAACGTCGTTTTTAAATTTTAATAATTAAAAATAATATATTTTTTCTTTACGACTTGAAGGTAAATAAATCAATGAAAGTAAATAAATATGATCTCATATGTAATGTATATGCATATTTCATGAGGATTGCCGTAAAAAAATCATGAAATACTCATTTATTTTACGTTATTTTTTGAATGATTCGTTATCAGCATGACAATACATGATATTCAATTTTAAAACTTAGCCAAATCATTCTTCCAAAATGTCTTCCGGAGCTAATAATGCACTCCAGAGGAGATGACGTGAATATTTAAATTTTAATAAAAAAAAAGATTAATCATGTAGTGTTCATTTACGAACAACTTTGTATTATCTTTGAGAAAAAAATATAACTTTTTGACCAATTACATTTTGTTTTCAGGTATAGAAAATCCACTACTCGGGCAGTAGAAAAGCTATACTGTCAAATTAAAAATATCTGGAAGATGCAATTCCTACAGGCGGTATTGTTTGATTTATCCAAACACTGTTATGAATTTATGGATTTTATCCATGAAATTGTGTTAAACCCAATTATATTTAAATAAGGTATCTGTTGGACTGGAATTGTTCATTTGTACTTGAGAAACTCATCTACTCATTAATGATGTAACTTGAAAACTCAATAGATTAATCAAGGATTAACTCTGAGCTCTACTTTGTGCTCCTTTGTTAATTATTGTAACCAATTACCTAATATAATTAATTGTTTGGTTAATAACCAGTTACTTTATGTTACCAACTAAAGAAAATTTTTGTTTGATGATAATGTTACACTTGAATTTACATTTAAAAGAATTTCTACCTTGTTTTATTTTAATTATTTGCATTAAAGTTAATTCATTTAATTTTGTATTAATAATATCATTTAAAGAAAAATTATACTTTAAAATTATTGTCTCACTTTCTAAATGAAGAAAAGTATTATCACATTCTGCCACTCTAGTTAACTACATGATTTTTAAATAATAAAGTTTTGTATTTTTCAAAGAGGATGTATCTTTATTTTTTCAAAAGGAAGTACTTTTTTCTTAGATTTACCGTTTTTAATACTGAAGCTGCTTGCAAAAAAAAATATAAGTACATGTATGGATTAATATTAGTAAAATTCTTTTCTTCATGGAATATCCAATGAACAATTTTAAAAACAATTTAATAATAAAAGAACATAATTTAAAGCATATAAACTTCCATGGAGATCTGGATGAATGGTATAATTTAGTTAAATATTTCCTTATGCACATAATTCCAGGGAGGAAGTAGAAAGGTAAAGTTTATTACAGCACCCAAAGTGATCAGAAAATCATTTCTTAATGTTATTGCTACCATTCTGAAAAAAAGTGTTGCATTCTTCAAAGAGATTGGGTTGGATAGCCACCATCTAACTGGAATTGCACTCAAAGACAATCTTACAATTGAAGTTCTTTCATGCTGTATTACTTTGGGTTGATCATTTTTATCATCTATTAACTTCTTGACCCCTTCTTCCAAAGTTGATTCTGTGGTGGGTTTAGACAGGTTCTTGGCTTGATCTAAAGTTTTACAGTTTATCAATCCTAAACATAAAATAATTATGGCCAACACCATAATTAATTCATTACTGCAGAGGGACCTATCTATTATTAGGCTATTAATAATTGCACAAAAAATATAATATAATTGGTTAATAACCAGTTACTTTATGTTACCAACTAAAGAAAATTTTAGATTTTTAAAGAAAAGCTGGCACTTTGTTGTGGTCTAACTTCCAACTCTAGTTTTCCTCACATTTTCGGCCTCTTCTGGGTACAGCATTCTTCCTCCATAAAACTTCCACCTAAAACTCCTTGCTTACTACCTGACTACATGGAACAAATTCATAAGCCTTTCCAATGTTTGACTGACTTTTGCAGGCGTTTTTTGGTCGGATCAGTCCTTTCTCCACCTACTACAACAATTTCATCTTAGTTTCTACATTGCAGCTATAAACACAAGCCTCATATCCTGATATAATATTTTTCAAAATTCAAAAATGTTTTCATCAGCACTAGCATGGCCAAGAAGGTATTGACTGATGTTAACACAATTCTCTTTCTGATCATTGGCAGTAAATATGGCATTAATTTTGTGGAGATGCCATGCATGTTATGTTTGGCCATTAAAATTGCATGGCTTGATCCTATGCTAATTGACCACTTCCTCAGCAATCTCTTAAACAGTTCGTGGTGGATCTTCACAAATCATAGCATCAAAAAAATTATTTTGTCATCATGGAAGGTAGTCCAGGTCTCAGATATAAATTAGTCAATGTTCTGGTTCTTTAAAATGATTGAACCATTTGCAGCACTGCAATCTGATAGTACAAAAATTATCACTAATATGTTCTTCAAAATATTTCATTCTCACTTATAATTTCAGTGGGAGATTAGTACACACATTTACTCTAATTGTAGCATGATATGCCAAAACGGCATTGTTTTTCTGAAAGTAGCCAGTACCCAGTACCCAGCACCACTTGTTGGAATATGCTCTGTGCATTGATTGGCGCACTATTTCAAAAAAAATATCAGTCTTTTTTTTTAACACATCTCTTACTTTAGAGGCTGTGTAAATGGCTGACAAGGCATGGAGTAACACAAGCCTGACTATTATTGTTAATTGTTTCAGATCATATGAATTTATAAAAGAAATTCAACAGGAACATAAAGCATTGTAAGTCAACAACAAATCACTTACTTAAGATAAAAGATATAGTTGTTTGAGTTGTCTTGAAAAATATCAACAGTGACATCACATTTGACACTGATATTTGGTTGATGTCAGCATACTTTTCTAGCTTATGAAAAATGAAGGGCAATCGGTACAGTTAATTAAGGTATCAACAAAAATGATAAGGATTATAATGAGGAAAAAACTTGTGGTTCTATTGAAGAAAGTCAAAGATCGAAAAAAAGAACTCGAAAGTTACGAGTGTTCTTTGAGAAATCCAGTAAAATAGAAGACAGTACTTTTTTTGGTCTTTTGGGAACCCATTGATTTCCTGGTACTTCAAAAAAAAACTTTTTTATTAAGTTACAAATATTATTTCTTTAATTTTTATACTTATTTTAAGTATAAAAATTATACTATATTCCATTGAATTCGAAAAAGAGTGGTTCTGTTAAAGAAATCCAAAGATCAAATCAAAACACTGGAAAGTGCTTTGATTTGGAAAGTGCACCAGAAAGTGCATGTTCCTTGAGAAATACAATAAAGGTAGTAGACAGTGGTTTTTTTGGCCTTCTGAGAACCAAAAATAGATATGATTTCCAGATTATTTTTTTAAAAAATAACTCTTTTATTCAGTCACAAATATTATTTCTTTTACTTTTATAATTTTTATACTTAATTTTTTTTAAAAAACAATAATACTTGCATCTTTTTTAAAAAAAATAAACTAAAAATATTTTGCACTTCTGCAATTTGAAAAATACTATAACTAAAAGTCTGTGATCAAAACTCTTTAATTTGAAAGAATTTTTTTCCTACAGATTTAAATTAGAAGGTTCAACTGCAGTTTCATAAAGAGTACAGCAAATCTTATTTCATCTTATTGATCTTATGAAGATATAGTTTTAAAAAGGTATTAAAAAATGAAACAATATTTTTATTTAACATTATTTATTTTTTCAGTAATATTATTTTAAATGTCTGTTTTAAAGTTAATATAATAGTTTAATCCTTATAACTAACAATAAGGAATATTTACAAAATGATGTCATATGATGATGATAAATATTTCAAAATAGTATATCTTAATCATAGAAATAACTAAGAAATTTTATAGTTAAAAAGAGAGCAAAATAATTATTATAAAAAGAGGACTCTCATGACTAAATTATTAATAATAGTAACAATAAGTAATTGATGAAAATTCATTTTCTTCAAATACAAGTAAAATAATAAAAAAATCTGTAAATTCAGCTGCACAAAAGAAAAATTTTATCTATATAAAATTACCTTGTATACATGTATCAATTTGAACACTTGAGTTTGATATCAATTTAATTCTATTAATTTGGAAAGTTTCAAATATCACGTGGATAAAGGGAAGGGTCACCAGGGTCACTTTATGATCACCAGTGATACAAGATTATATAAGAACCAAACATAAAAACAAAATGTGTGAAAGACTTCTTTGTAGTATTTTGACCAATGAATGTGTTTCTTTTCACCCACAATAGCAATTTATCTTTTTCAGATTAATCTGTCCCTTTCATATTTTTTTGTACAATATAGTATTATTTATTTCTTACGTAACTACAAGTACTACATCTAGTTACATAGTTACTGACTGTGATGATAAGTGATTGTCTTAGTGTGTGAAGTATGCAAAGTGTCACTGGTATTCAAACCCAGCACCTTCCAGATGTATTTCATTTATGGTACTGAGAAAAATTTATTTTTTTCAAAATAAAAATCTATTTTTTCCACTAAATTATAGTATAACCTGTCTTATACTATAATTTTATATGCTAATGTGTATTGATGAATAATAGTCATGGACATAGGAATTTATTAAAGTAAAATATAAATATTTGTTTCAAGTTTCCATTTACTACCTTACATGCAAATTATTACGTTAATATAGCATAGATTTTATATGGTTCTCAAGTAGAAAAAACACTTACAAAGACATTTAATTATTCCTGAAATTCTGCTTTTGAAAGTCAAAGTGATTAAAACTTGAAGTCATTACATGAATGGAAATTTTACCCTACACCTCCTAGATCCATTGCTAAAAATCAAATTTACCTAAAAAATAATGTCAATAATTAATTTTAATATTGAATCATGAAAATTACATAAACCTGACATGATTTCAACTTACTACCACACCTTCTATTATTTCTTCTTCCAAAAATCAGAATAAAAATTTAAACAATTTAACTTTTATACAAACAAATAACCAAAACTAACATATCCAAATTATTAAAGCCATTATATAAAAGCTAAATTATTAATCATTAAAGCCATTAACATTTATTACAAATACAATTCTATATAATTGTTTTGGGATAGACAAGTTAAGATTACTTTATAACAGAAGGAACAACTAAAGCAATGCTTTTGACTTTTACTTTAAAGAAAACTACAGAAGTAAATTAGTATAAATATCCATCTTCACAAATTAAAATGGACTTAAATGATTATATATTGTGACAGATCTATTATGACGCCTTAATAGTTCAAACACGATAGAATATGTCAATGTAAATATGGAAAAAATAAAAATTTAGATTTATAAAAACATATTTTTGGAAAGATGACATTTTTTTTAAAGAAATTATGAATAATAATTTCTGATCTAATTAAGTACCAATTGAATAATCTTAATACGTTATAATGAATGTGTATCATAACACCTTCAAACTTTAATTAAAATAAATTACATTTTCCTGTTTTAGGTAATTTATACTGTTTAGTGTTCAGATTGTTTAAACGTGAAAAAACAACATAAATATTCTATAAGAAATTGTGGAAATGTTAACACTGATGACATGATCATAAATAAAATTAAAAAAAACATATTATGAATATGATTTTGTTTTAAAAACATAAATAATCATTTAAAAATTAGTAATGTAATAAAAAACTCTCTCAAAAAATTACTTACTTTTTGAAAATCAGATTAACAGTAATGTACTCTTTCATAGTAGAGATATCTGTTTGTTTCACAAAGTTTTACTTATTCAAGCACAGTTTTATTAAAATAATGTATGATATATAAATATATTGCATATACAGAACAATATTGGTTATATTTATAATTATAATATAATTATGTACTCCTTTTTTTCTCTTCCATGCTACTGCCAAACTATTTGAACAATATTATAGTGAAGTTTTATACCAAAAGAACATAAACCTTATTAAATAAAAAAGTTTAAGAGAGAAAGTTTCTTACTCTTTTAATAGGAACAGCTTAGTGAATATAATATGAAGCCAGAAAGTGAATTAGGGATCATTATTTAAAATTATTGTAATAAACATGAGCAAAGACACTGATTATATCTTGAAAATACAGCAGCTTTAAGGACTTCTAAGTACAAACTAGTAATTACGTAAATTAATAAAAAATGATTAACATGAATGAAAACTTGTGGATTTGTAAATTGCCAGGCATTTTCTACAAATATCTTTTATCATTCAATAAATTTGTAGATAATTTATTTAGTAAAGTAGCATCTAGTATAAATGATTTAAGAAAATTTGCTGAACTGAATGGTAAAAATTTACATGCAACAGTTTATCATGGTTTTTTATAGTACACATTAGATAAGAAATCGTTTTGAAGGTTTCACATAATGCTTCAATCTAAAAATATTTTAAAAAGTGCCATTATATTTCTGTTAAACATGTAATAAAATATTATTTATTATTAATATATACATTTAACATAATTACAAAATTAGTAGTCATATATAAACGATAAATTAAACTGAATCTTCCAAACAGAGTTAAAGACCTAACAGATGGAAAATAATTGACCATTTAAGATGATGGACTATTAAAAAAATGTTTATCAGCAATGTGCCCCATAAATTGATGAATTCCTTTCCTCTATGAAAAACTGTTTGCCAAATCAGATTATTAAATTAAGTATTTAATTATTTTAATACTTGATAGTACTGAATGTTAGTTTTAGTTTTTATAATTCACCCTATTTATTTTGAAATCTATAATTAATTATATATAAAAATTGAATGAATGCCTGAAAGAGCTCTAGAGAAGAGTACATATAGTATTTTAGCTTCCTATCTTTTTCTTTGAGAGGACAAGCTATGGTGATCTATATAATGCACCTCTTGAACTTTAAATTTCTCAGCAAGAGAAAAAAATGACTACCCTTTTTTGATCATATGTAATAAAAACTTATCACATTTTCCACAACTTCTCAGTACTTATTTGCTAATTATAATGTAGTATAAATAAAAAATATATTTTTATATGGTTACTATGTGATAGAATGTAATATGTTGTAATTATTATTTACAATATGATTTATTTGTTAAACTAACATTTTTAGAACTACATAGCTATTTTTTTTCTTTTTTTTTTGTTATATTTATTTTAAAAAATTCTAAATCTATAATTACAATGATAATATAAAAATTAGAACTAAAGACATAAATATTCTATTAAAAATAAAATACTTATTATATATAAGTTTTGTTTTCGATATATATTATAAGATTATTATAATTGTAATACTGTTTAGTTAATTTGTGAGACTTATGTTAAATTTTAACATTACATACAATTTAATTTAAACTGTTTGTAAGAATAAAGAATAAATATTATATATCCCTGAAAAATTAGCATAACTTAAGGCTGAAACCTGTTACTTTAAAAAAAAATTAATATATTACTTCATAAACAATATTTTTTTATTTTCTGTAAACCATGTCATGCATGGTTATCTAAATAAAGTTTTGGTCTCCCACGATTATGCAAATATCAATAATTTTAAGGTTTAAACATGTTCATATAGACAAGAAAACTTAAAAAAATATATATATATTGTAATTTAAAAATATGAAACTTTATAATAATAACAATCTTTTTTTTTAAACCTGAAAATTTATTTCACAAATTTTATAATTATAAATAAAATTACTGTGCAATATTAAAAAACCCAAAATAATTTATAAATAATTAAGAAGGAGATTTTCTAATAAATTATGTAAAACAATAATTATTTAATATCAAACCAAACTAAATTTATGCGTATAATGGTTTAAAAACTCATTTCATAATATGTCTTCAGTTGTTTTTACTGCTAACTTTAGCAACTGGTTGAAAATGTGACGACTGTCAGTATCACCAGGAATTGGTAATTTTTTAGATACATTTAGGAACAATTTGCTGAAGATGACTGCAAGGATGACTGAAAGCACAGTGATATGAGATGTGTTTTTAAAATATTATAAATTTGGCTCAGTTAGTTTTTAACAATTAACAGATTTTCATAATTTCCATCATCAGCTAGATATATATATATATATATATATATAAATAAATTGTTTTCAACATTTAAAACTTATAACTTTTTATTGAGAAAATAATATTTAATATTAAATGACTGTTTTCATCAATAAATCCATTATGACCAATTCATTTCAGATATTTTTAATTTTGTGATTGATGCACTCTTCACTTGTGGTATGAAATAGTAAATAATCAAGAATATCCTAAGATGAAGAAGATGAAGTCACTACATAAAATGCCCAGCATTTAAAATGCAAACGATAACATCATACTTTTGATAATGATTTGTTGGTATTCTGAAATGTTTTACAGATGAAATTCATATCTAACTATACAAATAATTTTAATTAGGAATGCTTTATGGCTACTACATTAATGAGATAGATGAACAGCATCTATTATTTGCAGTAAATATAACTATATAATTTATTATGAATTTTTGTCCCAACAATCCTGATGTTTTCATTCCAAAATCACTTATTCAAAGATTCCTTATACTGATTTTACTAGTCATCACAGCAGTTAAAGAATATATCCAATATTGAATGGTCCTTAACAGATCATGAATATTGATGGAGATGTAAAACAATGGTCCATTTGACAATGTAAAACTGCACATTATTATTACTAATGTGATACGTAAATAAGTTTAAATATTATATTAATAACAAAAAATAATAATAAATTTAATGATACCCATAAAACAATGAGTATAAAAATTATTTGGAGGGGACTTTTTTTTATTCATTATTTGACAACATTACCCTCTCCAAAAAAACCTATCACTTTTCTGTACAAAAAAAAGCTCTTTATAAATAATAATATATATAACAATAAATTATTTTAATTACCTCTAACCTATTACATACGAGTACTAAATTAATAATTAAATAAATAATTTAATTATATTCATGCATAAAATAATGATATTAGAGAAACATGTAACAGCAAAGCATCATTATATCAAAAATCATTTTTTTTCTCGTAATGCAAATGTTATCACTGAAAAATTATTATATGGTTCACTGTAAAATTGTACATGAAAACTTGGGGAAGTAGAAGCTACATGTAAGAATACTCGCATTTTGGGATTAGAATCAAACAATAAATTTTTTAAACTAAATTATCTAAAACAATTGTTTTAATGAATAAATTTTTATCTTAGAAATTATAGGGAACTCATTTTCAAGTTATTAAAAACTGTTCTTCAAATGTTACCTGCTATTAGTAATTCCACTGACTAAATTGGAAAAAATAATTAATTTATAAATTGATTTCAGGTGATAAAACAAACTCACTCGAAATTTTTATTGGCAATATATAAATGTGATTTATATTGCTTGCGAGGCCTCCTACAAATTAATTATTATAATATTAATATAATTATTATTATATTAAAATTGTTACTGTTGTATATAGTATATATATATGAAATTAATATTATCAGTCCATGTAATACATCGTTAAAAGTATATTTCTTTTTATATCAGCTAATACTAGATATAAACACACAGATTCTTGTGTAAGTATTTAAAATACTTAGAAAGAAAAGTGGTGTAAAAAATGTCAATGTTATATAATTCCTAGTTTATAAAAGAATGAAAAATGGTGTAAAAAAATCACTGTGTAAAATACCTAGTTTGTAAAATCTGCTTAAGAATTACACATTTATCACACTACATTTTTTATAATAACTGAATAATAACATTCAGTTAAGTTACTGAGTTAAAAACAAGTTCAATTACAATAGGTGTTCAAAAAGTTTAAATTAGTTAATAATTAAATGAAAGTAACATAAAAAAACAGTAACTATATGACATTTGGCATACATTAATTACTTTTCTGTAATCTAAGTTTTATATTTTATTGTTTAAATACGACAGTGATATCTTAAGTTCAGTATTTTTCACATAATTAATAGTCTTCCAATATACAAAGCAATGTGTAATAACCACGAGTCTACAGCATAACTCAGTAATTAATTTAATATTTTTTATTTATAAGCATAAAAAAACAAAAGATTAAGTTAATTTTGATACCACAATATATATTAATATATTTACTGTCACAATACAGTATAATTTAAAAAAATATATTATTAATAGAATTTTTGAAGGAATAAAAATATTTGTTTATAGTATAATAATCGATAATAAAATTACAAAGCTACAGAATTTAAAAGTACTTATGATACTAATAACTAGAGGAATTTATTTACAGTAATGAAATGTATATGATAATATAATAAATGACTAAAATTATAAAGTAAAGTAACAAAAAAAAAATGATTTCAATAAATTTCACATTTATATGAATTGTATATGAAAAATACTTAAGTGGATGGCTGAATCAGGGCAGTCATTATCAATATTCTGAAAAATTAAAATTGAAAACTTAATTTAACTATTGTATATAAATTATACTTTTATTTTGTTTTATAAATAAATATAGAATCAGGGCAGTAACGACATTTATTACTAAAAAAATGATTAATTTTTACTTTTTAAAAATTCAAATAGGTTCACATAATGATGAGTGAAATCCTCAATATAGGATATAATAGGGTTAAAAACTGCTGTATAGATTGTGATCTCTAAAAGATTTTATTAATGAAATTAATTATGATTTTGACCCACTGCACTATATTTTGAACCACTGTATTAAAAAGGTTAACTAATTTAATTAGTATTAACTAATTTTAATATCTTTATCACAAAAAAGAAAGATCTAAATTGTTTAAGGAAATTATTTAAAGGCAAAGACTTTTTTATTTTGTTAATTAATTCTTTAATGTTAAAATCTAATATAACATACAATGATTAGTTCTATAATATCTATACTGATTTTGAACGAAAAAATTTAACCTTAAAAAACTGGTAATTAATTATGATCATTTTTAATTATTCTTTAAAAGTGAAAATAAACATATCCCAAGGAAGGCTTTTATCCTTCATTCTATGCCCTTTTAGTACATTGTATATAAGAAGTTAGCTTAAAAAAAAGCATTTATCAATATAGTTTAGAATTTAGGTTTAAGAAGTAGGGGCTTTGCCCAAAAGATAGTTTTGGATTTTGTACCATTCCTGAACAGGAAAATAGTCCCCAGACAGTTCCTAAGGTAATCACCACTTCACTGAGCCTCAATAAAGAAATTGTCCTAACAGTTACCAGAAGGTGCCAGCATAATGCCATGGATGGAACCAGCTCAGTGGATGACACAATTTATAAGGTAACTGTTTAAGGAAGAAGGGATAACTAATTGATGAAAGGGGAAGAGTACAGGAAGGAGACTTAATCAATCTATTGAGACAGAAACTCTAATTCGGATATGTTCAGCATAAAAATTAAGTTCTTATATAGTTAAACTGAACTTCTTATAAAAAATACAACTTTTAATAATCTGTAAATCTGTGATCTGGAGAAAAAATATGTGAGAACCACTAAGGAATTTCATATGTGTATTAAGGAATTACATTAACTAGTAGTTTTGAAGAAGTTTGTATAAGAATATATAATTTTGTTTAATCTTGATCATAAAAACATTATCAACCGTTTTTAAGTCTATGTCCAACATTGTGAATTTTCTGTTTAAAAAATATCAAAATAAAAAAGTAATATTCTAATGATGATAAATAAATTAAAAGGTTTTTTTCTTAAAAATTAGATATTAAATTGAAATCATTTTTTAATATACACTTCTTATAAATATTTGCATTGTGTACATAAAAGTAAGGTTGTATTTTCTAATAAATTTTTGTAATACTTATTCTTTAAAAGAGAAAATGAATTAATGGGTGATAAAAGTTATTTAGATAATAAAAAAAGAAGATAAAATCTGTTTCAACAAGCTAATAAAAATGTATGGGTATATTAAAAGAGTAGCTGCTAACCCCTAAGAAAAGAAGCCTTTCCTTATCGCCATTTTTGTGTGAAAAGTTATTATTATAAAGAATTTTTTGTTTCAGAAAAAATTGATCTTAAAACTTTGCAGCAGCTTTCCAGTTCTTATCAAAATCACATTTTTTTTTAAAACTCCAAAATATCTAAATAACATAATATTGTTATGTAGTTGTAAAAGAAACAGAGCTTTGTGTTAAATAGTAAAAAAAAAAGCAAAATACATACAGGCAGTTTAAATAAAGAATAAATAATGCATAAAATTTAAAGCTTATTTTTTTGTTAGAGTAAAGTTATTCAATTACTGTAAATAATATTTCTTTTCTCAACTTTTGCAAAATTGATTATTCAAGGTTTTAATTATTTGAGCTTGTCTTTGAAACAATCGTCTTGAATTGCTTGAAATCTTGCATGTTTATTTAGTTTAATAAAATACTTATATCATTAGGACGACTTATTAATTAAAAAGTTAATTTCATTTATATTAAAGGATAATTTTATAGGATTATTTATAGTCAAAATAAAAAATATCCTATAGGGTGAAAATTTTACCTCATGAAATGGCACATAAGGTATACAAAAAAATAATTGTACCATTGGAGAAACTTCCCTTAAAATAGTCAATTAACATCAAACATCTTGAAATGAGTTAGTTATAAGAATTAAAAAATTTTATGGATAAAATTATAAAAAATTTTAAAATATCATAAAAACCTATGTGTTAGGTTGATGCACAAAGTTAAAACTTGGCTTTTGTACAGAAGGTTGACAGTTTCAGACCAAGTTAGCCAAGCAATATCTTGTCATGAGCTTCTTGACACTGTCAACCACCTACCAATCTGTTTTTACTTATCAATTAAAACTGCATCCTGGTTTGATGATCCAAATATGTAACAAGTTTTATGTACATTCACTATACAAAGAAGGTTCTCAGTTGCCTGGAAGCTCGGATTTCAAATAAAGCTGCATATATCTAGGAACATTTTGATAGTATCATAAGAATCAGTCCAACCAAAAAAAAGAAAATAATAAATAAAATTAGTGCTATGTCTTAATTGGATAAGTGTTCATTCAAAGTTATGAGTCAACAGAAATATGTGTTATCTATACACCATAATCTGTGAAAAGTTACATTATTAATAGCATAAAGTTAGCTATAATATTATTAACTTAGCTGTAAAGACAGTTTATTAGTATAAAATTAAACTGCTATTGCTGTAAATCTGATACAACCAAGTTATATTTCTGAATATTTAACTAAATACAATTATAATTAATCACCATTTTTTACAGTAACAGTATACAAACAATGAATATTAATCTCTAGTGACTCAACTTGAAATTGTAGTGACGATTTCATCAGATTTGGTTTGAATGTATTGCCATAGTACATTACATTTAAACATTCTTGTTAGTATTTTCAACCCTTTCGAATTAAAAATCTAAAATTACATTTTTTTAACAATGGAATGCTAATAAAAGGAACAACAATTTTCAAACAGAAAAATTCTGTTTTTAAATAGAAAATACAACTTATGTGTAGATAAACTTAACATTATAATGAAATCTACATGAAATAATAAACTATTTTAATATATAATGTATATGTATGTAAAATAATATTATATGAATTGTCTTTTAAACAAAAATAATAGTAATAATAATAACATGATGATAATATTACAGCAACAATGAATATTTACATAAAAAAAGGAAAAACAATTGAGTTCAAAATGGCAAATAAAAATGCATTATTAAATAAATAAATATTATACTATATGAAAACATATCATCTCGTTCTCTCAGCTATATGAGTATTGCTCATTGGAATAATCTGTATCGGTGTATACCTTGTACGACCCCATGCCGGTTTTAACATTGCAATTGTTCTATCTTGAGTGTTGTTACTGATACTTGTATTTGTTATAAATCTTCCAGTTCTTATATAACCAAGGGTTGCAATTACTAATAATGTAAATCCAATTAGAAAGAAAAACATTATAAATGCTGTTTGAATTGGTGGTGCGATAATGAAACATAAATCTAACAAAAAATTTACTGAGTCCGGTAATTGTGTCATATTCTGAAACAAAATCAAACCATAGAAAAGATAAATAAAAAAATAACACAAACTAAATTTTTGATAAATCCTTTAAGAAGAATAAAGCCTGATCTTATTTTAATACTAGTCAGTCTAGGCATTTTTCACAGGGTACAAATTTTCATTATCTTATTTTCATGGACAAGTATTCCTTTAATTAAGAAATTTATACTTTAAAACTGATAAATATATTAATATTTTAAACATTTGAAACTTTTTGAAAATGATTAGTATTTTAATATACATTTACATGATATAAATAGTTTAGATATTCCTATAAATCAAATTTGAGTAAAATAGGACAATACTGGATATCTTACTCTGCAATAAGGTATTTAAAACATGTAAAATCCAGTAAATAATACACAGTGACACATGATTATATATCATGAACTTTTCAACAGAAACAGTCACACATTCACTTGATAAAAATTTAAATAAAACTTCAAAAAAGTTTGCTGATTGAACTAGTTTTAATACTTTTTAATATTATTTTAGTTTTATACTTTAAAAGTAATTTAGAAGCTTCTTATAAAAGCACATATTCATGTAAAAAAGTAATTTCTCAAAAGTAACAAGTTTCATATGCTGGGAATAACAGTTCTTCTGTTTAACAAGTGTTATATTTCAGAATTTCTCAAATAAGGGTAAATTTTGGTATTTTTTTCTTAAAAATGCAACTTTCTGGTAAAAGTAAATATACAAAACAGGATTAAAATATTTTTAAAAAACTTGAAGCCTGAAATGTGCTTCAGAAATTACATTGTAAGCAAAGAAAAACATATACATAAAGACCATTTGTAAACCAACATTAAAATATGTGTTCTAATAAGTAAGATGAGGATAAGAATTGCAAAACAAGTTCAATTTAAGTTTTTTGAAAAGTTATGTTAAACCTTTCAAGTCGGTGATTGGTCAATCAACCACAAGTTCTAAAGTAGCAGAGGCAAAGACACATGTAAAGACAGTTTAAATCCTTTGACAACGGTAGGAACTTAGATCACCGCTATGATTTAAGAACAAATGAATTACATATAGCATCGACTCATTTGACTGAAACCAATATAGAAACAACTATAGCAATACAGATACCATCAATAAAATCACTGCACCTTTTCACACATCATTTATACAGAGAATTTGGTGATAGTCAATGATAAATTTTTTGAGTAGTGGATGCAAACACATAGCAACTTAATATCTTCAGTCCAACAAAATTTCACTGAAGATATTCCTGATCACAAAGTTAAGTTGTAATGATATATTGAACAATTACAACATGACCCTTTATTTGGATTAAACATTCTTTACAATTTTTTTTTAGATTCTTCAATGTAAATTTCTGTGTTAATGGTATAGTTAGTAGTTAGAAACACATATTTACTGCTCATCTGATAACTCACTTTGAACAGATCTAAGCAGAAAAGTTTTAGTTTGATGTTAATGAGAATATTACTGCTACTGCAAAAGACTACTGAAAAGTGTTATTTGAACAGTTCTTTACTCATTCCTTATATAGGAAATAGGATGTCACCTTCCTGCGTATTTTAACAGGATAGAACACACTTACTATGGTAAAATTTTCAGCTAGTTTAGAAATTTCAAGAATCAAGATCAAGAATTTGATGTCTGTGGATAAGTAGGGGATCTCTATTGAATGGTCTCCATGATCTCTGGATCTAAAATTAAAACTACTTTAAAGTTGTCTTTTCATACTATTTAAAGGTAATATACAATATCATGAAGATTAGTTAATTAATTGAGGAAATGTTTATATTACTTGCAAGTATACACTTGATTATATTTTACTTTATGCTTAGCATTTATGGGAGAATCAACTATGAATTATTGCAACAGAAAAATGGGTTAACACTTATTTTAAGATTGTAGAGAGATACAATTTTTGATAGATTAGAGTTATGTTGAAATAAATGCACATTCAACTGCTTGTTAAATTCTGATTGAAACTGATGAATATGTGATCCCATTCCTATTCAAATAATGGAAGTTGAATTGAAGATGATGGACGACAACAAACACACATTTTGACTCAAGGAATTACATTTTTTGTCATGCTTTATTTTGCTCTGCATAATGTAATTAATTTTACGCAGTTGTTAACTGAATTTTGACTCTCCTGTAGTCAAACAGAATGAATGTTACTGAATAAACCGAAGGTAATAATCCTCAGGTAGATGTGGCTTAAGAATAAAATATTTGTAATTATGTAACTTACAACAATAAATAAATAAATAATTATTTATGATACTTACTACTTGTAGCCAGAAAATTGGTATAATTTTGTTATCAAATTTACGGACACTATATTGTTGCATTTTTGTTTTCCTAACAACAAGATTAATTTGTATACTTGTTTTGACAAACATTGGTACACCCATATCCTACAAAAAAAAAGAAAAAATATTTTTAATAAAAAAAATTTACATATTACTGTTTCCCTTCAATGGGAAAGTTTCACAAAATAAAGGGAGAACACACTACATTAATTTGTTGCTTTAATATATTTCCTTAACCTTTTTTTATGACTTAGCATCTAAAGTACAAGGGCATCAGTCAGAGTTGCTTTGTAGTAAACAGGTTTCACTTATAGAGTTTAATCTGAATTTTGGTGATGTTGGCATGGTGATAGGTTCATGCAGCTTAATCCACCAAGTTGGTCTAGTAGTGAATGTGTCTTCCCAAATCAGCTGATTTGGAAGTCGAGAGTTCCAATATTCAAATCCTAGTAAAGTCAGTTATTTTTATACGGATTTGAATACCAAATCTTGGATACCAGTGTTCTCTGGTGGTTGGGTTTCAATTAACCACACATCAATTCAACCCATACTGAATTGTTATGCTGAATATAGCTTCAATACAAATAACTTTGGCAAAAGCTTGGTTGTAGCTTGACAGTAAGCTTGGAATATGTATTTTTGATTTAACTAAATTTTTCCAATTAAATACTGGTAACAACAATGTTGAACCAGTGCATATGGCAGTGTTTAGTAAAATTTATTTCTTTGTCTAGATTGTAACTCTTTTTCAAATAATTTTTTTAGTTCCTTAATTGCTTTATTCATGATTAGATAAATATGCTAAACGAAACAGGCTAAACTTTTTTCCTCATAACTTTCTACATTACAGCTTATATCGCTGGTTTCCTACTCTTATTTTAATCTACCTTACTATAGAACTAAGCCATGTATGTCGATTTTAACAAGAAAGATTATGTGTATGTATCCTAAGTGTCATAAACGTAATGTCAAGTCAAGTCACCAGCAATAATTCATGAATAAAGCAATTAAGGAACTAAAAAAAATTATTTGAAAAAGAGTAACAATCTAGACAAAGAAATAAATTTTACTAACCACTGCCATATGCACTGGTTCAACATTGTTGTTACCCGTATTTAATTGGAAAAATTTAGTCAAATCAAAAATACATATTCCAAGCTTACTGTCAAGCTACAATCAAGCTTTTTCCAAAGTTATTTGTATTGAAGCTTAATTCAGCACAACAATTCAGTACGGGTTGAATTGATGGAGAGTGCGTACCCCTTCTATCTCTGGATCAAATCCACTCTTATAACTTAAGTTACATCATAAATCTGGGAAATCTTTTGTATTATTTTAATCATTCAATTATAGAAAAATAGTACCAAATTCTTACATTAATTGTTATTAAGAATAATGCAAGATAGGTTTACTCTTACTTTCATTTTCTGTAATTTTACCACCAGTAATAGCAATTATGACTTCACTCTTTGTCTGATACAATACTTCTTTTAACCAAGATCCAAGACAAGTATGGTACAATTTAAAGTTAAAAGTTTGAAGGATTAGATGACTATTATTAATTTAATAACAAATATACACATTTGTAAATATAAATTCAAGGAAGAGTAAGAATTTTTAATTTAACTTCAATCTAAACAATTCATATTTACTAGCACTGATCAAAGATCTAACAGTCTGGATGTAAGTAAGCATTAAAAATATTTAATATTGATGACAGATTTAGAATTTTAAGGCATTTTAAAATGGAGTTATATGGTTTGATTTCATTTATTTGAAATCAAATAATTCTATGAGAAAAGCCCATTAAAAAAATCCATAGTAATCTCTGAGAATTTAACCAACATACCCAACAATTTCATACTGTAGGCAATAAGATCATAACTGCTGCAGTCATAATATGGCTACTGTTGGCAAAACTAGATCAGCTGTAAAATCTCTTATAAAATAACAATTAGTTATAAACTTACAGGTTGTACACCAAAAGAAGTAGTGTGTTTTTCTTCATCTGGATAAAGTCCATCAAAATCATCTAAAAGTTTTGGATCTGATTTAAAGAAGTGAGGTCTTGACAGTGCTACAGGGATGCCTGTAAAATATGAGATATAAATGTAATTAAAACAAAATTACATTATAATACATTTATTATTTTAAAATTACTCAGCATAATCTAAAATAAAAATAAAAATCTAGTCTCCTTATAAATTATTATTATTTATGTTTCAATAAAATGAATAAACTAGGTAATAAATTTTTAAAAAAATACTTTTTTTATTGTTTTTAGAATTACATTTATAATAATACCTATCTTCTTTATAGGATTATTAAAAACTTACGGAAATAACATGGTGAAATATCAGACAATCCTGATGGTAAACATGTCCCTTGATCGTGATTACAATAGCAAGCATTATCTTGATTCTTGTCTGGACTATCAAAAGCATCATCTGCCATCTCATAAACATACATAGGAATACCGCGTTCATTAACAACTTCTCTTTTATAAACAATGGGTAATGTTCTACAAAATGCTTTTCTATATAAATGTAATGTTTGATTTTTTTCCAAATGACGAGGAAATAATACACCTTCTAATGTATTTTTAAGATCATTACATTTTGTCCTAAAAAACAATAAATTGACAATTTAATTCTGCAAAATATGTATAAAAAACTTATATTTATTTATAAAACCATTTATCTTAAATAATTTGAACACAGGATTAACAGTTTGGATATTTTGGTTCAGGTACGTTAAATGTAATTTCTACAAAGTTTTGAGTAAAAATGATAAATGTTTAACTCCTTTATGAATACTATATATAAATTTAATAATTAAATCAGCATTTTGGTTTACTGTAAAAAAAAAAAAAAAAAAAAAAAAAAAACAGCTATGATGCTTTTTTTAACTGACTCTACTGATTTCTTTGACTGCTTAATTTATAGCAATTTTAAAAACAAAAAAGTTAAAAAATATTAATTTGATTGCAATTTTAAAAATTGTTTTTTCTCTTCTTTTTTTACTGTTCTACTATACTAGAATAAAACAATCGACTAATTTTCTTAAAAAATCAAATAAAAAGACTGCTGAGATTAAAAAATTGAATTCTCTATCTGTAACAGATTCTGCAATTGTATGTAATAAATTAAAAATGAATTTCAATTCATCTGTGAATTTTTGGTGATTATCAGTTTGCTACAGTATATTTATTATAGTTGGAATTTCTAAAAACTTTTCTAATCATTAAACAACAGTGATCTCTGGAGAGAGGTAACTCAAGTGCAGGGAAACATAAAAACATAATATCAAACATAATATCAATGAATACTTATTTCATTCTAACTTTATCCAGTTATTTCAGTTTTGTCAATAGCATGTTAGATATATGTTACTAATTAAACATGTGCTTTTTAATTGCAATAGCCTAAACCTGAAGCGGAAAATCTTTATGAGCTGAAACATTGAGGTATAATTTTTTGAATATGCCTTAAATTTTAACATAATATGTTTTACTTGTCTAAACTACATAAATGTTGCTCAAATACATAAGTTTTTACAATTCCAGCAGAATTAAATTTTTTTAAACTGTGTACTACATTTAGGTGTATTTTCATTTGTGAGGCCATGATATCAGAAACTCTATTATTGATTTTTCTAAAACAGATTACATTTCTAATAAAACATTTTCAATAAAAAATAAATGTTCTAAATTTAACTCTTTTTTTTCTTCTTTTTGGTGTTCCCTTGGAATTATTTGCAGAACTTAATGGATGATTTTTTAAACAGAAAAATTACATTGTCTACATAGATGATGTGAAGAAATTTAAAATGTTTTTCCATCATTCCTTAGTATTAGATTATAAAGCATAATGATATTCAAAGTATTTTCAAATGAAAATTCAAGAAAAATAATTTGAAACTGCAAGATAAAAAAATAATACATAGCTTTAGCTCAATCATAGCAGTCTTTTCATGTGTTTTCCTGCATTCCTTTACTTAATTTTATTAGGATACAGGTTTTTTTATTTGCATTTTTTTCATGTAGCTTTTTTCACACAAGCAGTGTTTTTTTGTAGATTTACTCAACTTTTTAATTACAAATAAACTGAAGAACAAAACTAAGAAATATTTTTTCAATTTTGATTTTTTCATGTGGATACCAAATTAAGTGTTGGAGTGCTAGTTTTTAATTTTGCACTAAGTTCAAAAAGTAGAAAATTCAGGAAAAATTGAAGTGTGATTATTTTTTAATTTTTAGTGATCTAAAATAGATCACTACATTATTTTCTATCTTGTTCAAATTAATTTATCAGTATACTGAGTGAGAACTGATAAGTGAACTGAATCCAATTTTGATTATATGAAATTGATGGGTAGGCCATATTTGATCTGTAGATCTGTAGGCTTGAGCTGTATTCTAACTTGATGAATTAGCATCTCTACATTATTATATAAGCATACGAGTATATATATGTTTTGTACAGAATAACCAATTTAAAAGTATAGTTATACAAGGTTGCCTGTAACAATTGAATATGGTTCATAATTAATGCAGAATACTCTTTTGAACTTGATACCATACTACTTGGAGGATATTACAGCTTTATTTACCTTACAAATTATTCGATTTTTAAAATTAAAATGTTAACCATTTTAAAAGTAAATTATAAAAGAATAAAGGTAAAGGCTCAAAATATTTATAATGTAATTACTAAAAAAGGCCAGTATTGCATTTAAACTTACCGATTTTCTTCTGGATTGTATCCCCATTGCTTAATACCTGGTAATCCATTATAATGGTCAATTGAGAATGGAATTTTATTACTGTCTTTGTCTTTAGGAATATTCATTGTAACCGTATTATTTCCTTCATCAAGAATCTAATTTAAAAAAACAAATGAAGTAAAATTATGTTTTTAACATTAATTTCAATAACTGTTACAGTAATAATATTACAAATAATGTAGTAAAAATAATTTATTGAAAATTAGTGTACTAAATAAACAAAACATTTTGTATTTTTAACATTTGTTTTATTAAAAATGTTTATTACAAAATTTGATTTGCTTTATTGTTTCAAAGTTTTTATTAAATTAATCAATATTTTACATAAATCAGTCTTTCAGGATCAGTTTTAATACAATGCTAACTACATACTTTGAATGATAATCAAAGTTCATAAGTGACACATTTAAACTTTTTTAATTAACATAAACCAACAAATCTTATAAAAAATGTAATAAAATTACTGAAGTTACTTACTCTATCAAGAAGTCCAAATCTAGAGAAATGAATCCAACTAGGCAGAAATTTACTACCCAAATTTATTAATGGATCATCATAACCCCAAAGAAATTCATCGACAGACAGCGTTTTAACTGGATGTAAATCAAGTTGTTGAACTAACATACGTAAAATCAAATTAAACGCTAAAGAAGAACTGTGTAACATAGATGATATACCCTGGACAGACAAATTAATGTAAAATATAAATGTTATGATTAAAAAAATATATTTAAAACTGATAATATTTTTTAAACTAGTTATTATTTTTACAATTATTTCTATAGCAGTCATTCAGCATCACAGCTTATGTAGATAAGAAGAAATATTACGTTAGTAATTTTTCAATTTTTTTTTTGTAAGTAATGTTTCATTTATTTAAACAAGAGTTTTAATCTATAGATAAAAATTTGGAAATACATTGGACATTTGGACATTATATAAATATAATCTAAAAATATTATTATATTTATTTCTCCAAATATGCATATTTTGCCCTTGAACACTTCTGAAATAATTTTAGAACTTTACAGGATGTTACTTCATTAACATATTTAAGACTAAACTGCGTGTCCGGTCGGCAGTCTCAGATTTAGTGCACGATCTGGTTTATTGAAACAAGATCAGTTATCACAGTACAGGTACATCAATGTGAATATTGTGGTGCCACACCTAAGAATAAAATAATACTCCAGTGGTTTAATCGGTTTAAGATAACAGGCAGTGTCTTAAAGGAGAACTCATCAGGCAAACCGTCTGTACAGAATATGGAATGAATCCAAGCATCTTGTACATGTAGCCTGAAAAAATTATTAGGAAGGTGCAGTTTGGAGTTAGGAATACCTAAATCTATAATCTGTAGTATAAAAAGTGGTGCTTAAGAGACTACATGCAAATAAGATACAATTTTTTAATGAAATCAAACCCAATGATAAAGTGAAAAGATTAGAGTATGCATTTTTAATGTTTAACAACATTGATGAAAATGAGGACAACTGAAAAATGTCATGTTTTTAGATGAGGCAACACACATTAGTGGGTCAGTAAATCAACACAGTTGCAGGATTTGGGGATCAGAGCCATGGTATGAAATTATCCAACATCACTGTGACTCTCCCAAAGTCAATTTGGTGTGGACTGATGAATGATCATATTATGAGCCCACATTTTTGTAGAAAGCACAATTAATGGGAGTATTTTCTGTGATATGCTCAAACTTTACATCTTTCCATAGATCGACAATATTGAAGAAGGAAAAAGATTCATTTTCTAACAGCTAGACTGTGCTCCACCGCATTACAGTAACTGAGTTCGTGTTGCATTAAACATTTGGTTTCAAAACAGGTGAATTGGAAGAGGAGGGTTGATCGCATCCCCATCAAGGAACTCAGACATAAATAACCCCACTAGATTTCTTTTTGTGGGGGCATGTGAAAAACATTGGTTTTTCAAAGAAAATCTGTGTCATCAAACACCTACGGGAGAGGACTGTTGTAGCAGTAGTATCCATTATACTCGACATGCTGGAAAGAATGTGGGAAGAGCTGGATTACCATCTGGGCATGTGCAGAGCAATGAATGGTGCTATATCGAAGTGTATTAAACACAAAAAAAATTCAGAATTTACCCTTTCAAAATATATACTCATGTAAGTAATACTTTTAATATAATTCTGTTTAAATAATACTTCAAACCAAAGAGTTCTTTTAAATACTCTGTATTTTATTACAGAACCTTGGAGGGGTGTTACTTAACCATTCTGTCTGTAACCCAAAATATCAGTTTTAATTATATAAATTAAAACTTATAAAATAATAAGTCATGACCTAATGTAATAAATCATTTATTTATATAATTCTATAATAATACCAATTCTAGAACATAGAGACCTTTCATTTTCTTCTACAGTATCAGTTCTTAAATTCATTAATAAAAAAAGCAATCAGTGTCCCACTTTTATTCTAGAAAAACTGAATCAATTTATTCTAAACAAATTCAAAGTGCAGTCAATGTAATTCCAATTTGGTGATCTGTAATACCTAGTTTAATTATGGCTTTAACTATATCTGAACTTTATATTCTTTGATTTTTAAATAGAATTCCCTTACTTGTTACAAAATTATCAGTTGTAAAACAATTCAACCTATAAAACAATACTATAAAAAACAATATATACATATATATATAAAATACTGTTAATTATTGATTAAAAACGTACCACTAAAGGAATATTAATAACATTGACCAGATCAACTGTTGGATCACCCACTGAAAGTTCTGGTTCAAATGCTAAAGTTCTGTAGGGCATGAATGACAAAGTGTTATTGCTATTAAACATTATGTTTGTATTTTCTAACATCTCACTGTAACAGAAAAAATGTAGCACATAAATAAACAAGAAATTAAAATACAAAAGAATAATATACATTAAACATATAATTAAATATCCCAACATACCACTGATACAAATTTACCAGTTGATGAATTATTTTCCTAAAAAATTAACCTTAAAATCTATTCATATATAAAATTGTAGATGTAGTATTAACTTTTAATGTTCAATTGGGATTTTTTTATTACTGATAATTTTCATGCATTTTTTTCTTTGTATTTCTTGTCACAGTATTTAATTGTTCATTTACACAAAAAAATTTACATTGTTAAATAATAATTAAAAATATTACCAACCAGTTATGAATTAGAATGTTATGGTTGATAATAAAATAAACATATCTAAGAATACAAAAGTAATAAGGATAATATAAAACAATAGGCCAATGTAATAGTATTGAAATTAAAGAAGAATTACAATTACTAATTACAATTACATGATAGAAGACTGCAAAAAGTGAAATGAAATAAAAACTAGAACAGCAGCGATTATAAAATATTTATTAACAGAAAAAAACAGTTATTAAATACTAAGAGGATACTCCAACTTCTAGACTCACTAGACAACTTTGAATTATTTAGATGAAGTCTTGCTAGAATTTGAGAAAGCCAGAATTATTATGTTTGGAGTATACTTCTGTCCTATCCTAATTTTGAGATGAAAATGAGAATAGTGTACAACTATTAAATGACACTAAATAAAAAGTGCTAAACAACTCCTGATTAAGCAGAACAAAACAGGCATAATTTCAACAAACAAAATTTAAGAAAACTGTCGCAGTAAGTGCTTCAAAAGAGTGGTATTCTGGTTTTAGTTAAGAAAGAAAGGATATTGCACTGCTGTAATGATTTTTAAAAATAACAATGCTTTTGGTGTTTATTTCATGTTATGTTATATGTCCAAAACAACTAAAACTTCAAAACTGATGTTTTTGGACACCATTCTCTTTTCTTCATATCAGATCATAATTTGGATTATTATAAAACTAAACTACAACAGTTAAACTAGTTTTTTTAATTGTGTGTTTCAGCAGTTTGTTTAAGAAATATATATATATATATATATATATATATATATAAAATGTCTTTCTAAAAATCTCAAAAACATGAAGATCAATTTCATTAAAATTTAGATATGTTGTAATAATGTATTTGAAGTTGTGCATGTAAAAATTTGATGAAGACTGGTTGAGTCATTCTTGAATTAAATTCTCAACAAGGTCAAAAAAAGGAACTACTCCATTTAAGTATAAATCAGTACACTAGGTCACAGCAGATACCATTTTATTTTACTAAAGCTTTTTATAAAATATTTTTTACTGCTTTTTTTTCATTTTAAATATAAGTATTAAGCTAATTATTTTTTGTTTTTTCTCTATATCATTGTTGTTATAATTTTAAAAATAATGTATATTATACAATATATTTTTAAATTATTTTTATTATATCCTTAATATTTTTTGCATATATATATATATAATACAAATGGAGCTATAGTTCTCACGAAAAAATTAGTTTAAGTGCATGATTTAATAGTACATAATACTAGAACAAAAAAAAACTGAAAATATACCCATAAACCCCATTTTTTGGCTCTAATTCTGGTTACTGTGAACCATACTGCTTGAAAATCAATAGGGTTCTATCACAATAGGATTACTTCACCCCACCAAGTTTCATCAAAATTGGTTAAGCATCCTGTAGAGCGGACAAAAAAAATCTTACCCATACATACATACGTACATATATATATATATATATATATATATATAAACATGACTAGGTGCAGTAGCGATTTCCAAATTTGTTGGAACTCTGCTAATAACCTTCTTTCATTTAAACACTTAATTAAACTAGTTATTATTTCTATTTTTAAAATCCAGTAATGCTTAATACAATATGTATGAAGATATAATTATTAATATTATTAATTATTATTTTATTTTTAAAATTAATTTTTTGCATTTGCTGTTTTTTCTTCACGTTTAATACTTTTGCAGAAATCTTTGCTTCATCTGAAAGTGGTTGTGGGATTAAATTAAGAATGTAATTTAAAATAAAAATTATGGTAAGGTATATTTATCATCTGTCATTGTTAAAAAATTACAGATTTCTCTAATGTCATCATATAATTAGATTTTTGTTATTGTATAACTGTCTTTGTGGATGTTCCTAAAAGTGTTTTGTAAAATCCCTATTTGTCATTTATATGTAGATAAATAAATCAAGTAAATAATCTCCATTCTGATCAGTACATGATATTACATTATATAGATCACATCAGGAGTGAGTAGGTATGCTAGCTACTTAATGAATAAAAAAAGGAACTGCTATAGCATTTGCTTGGATGGATCGAAGGAAACCAAGGTTAAGTCTTGATCAGAGCAGTTTCACAAATAAACAATTAATTATGAAATAGAAAATAGATATGATTTATCTCCACATAGGTTATTTTAAATATAAACACATGAAATAGTGTTAAGATAAATACATGACATTATGAAATGTAAAAGAATAGCTACAAAATAATCCACAATTCAAAAGGCATTAATTATTTGAGCACATATTTACAAATTAATCAGTAGTAATAACTGTTTCTATAAAAGGAATCTTTTATTTTAGATAAATTGGTGGAAAGATTTTTTGTAGATAGTATCAAAATTTATTAAAATTGATAAGGGAAGGATAATTAGACCCTTTCTTATAAGCTTAAGTATAATGTTGAATTACACCTGCTACGAGATTCTAATGTCTGACTGAAATGGCAAGTATACATATATATCTCTCTCCATAAGATTTTAACTGTTTTTAATTTAAAAGCATAGATCTCTACAAACGTACTGGTTATGGAAGAAAAAATAAAACAGCAAGTGAAAAAATTAATTTGATAAATAATTATGTTTTGGTGCTAGGGTGCAGTCAATGCATTAATGTTGTATATCTTAACTGTAATAATATTCTTACTGAACAGTATAATGTATAACAGTATAAAGTTATTTTAAAGAAAGCTTATCACACTAGCAGGGATTAAACTAATATACAAGAAAACTTTCTAATTAACTGATTTATTGATTCATAATAATCAGTCATTTGATTCAATGAAGCCAAGCAGAATAAAATATAGTAAATGAAAAATTGTTTTAAAGATCATTGAAAACATTTTTAATTTATAATTCACCCTGTTAATTTGATTAATTCCTTTTCAAAATAAAATTAGGTTAGTTATGTATTGTATTATTATGTTATTATATATATGAATTTGGTGAATAACTGTTGTACCCATATTTTGATCATACTCCATACTAGTTATCCTACCTATAATAAGTTAAGACACAGTAAGTTTTATTTTACAAAAAAGTGGTAAATTAACTTGTTATTTTACACTATCTACCTTAGTCTTACTTATGGCTATACCACAAGGAAAGATCCTGAGGTAAAAGAGATACCAATTCAAGTCCCTTTCTCTGAGAGTAATGATTTAATTACACAACCAGTCAGTCCCTGTGATAAATATAAAGAAAATATCATTTGTAGAGCTGAATCTCAACTATTTTTTTTTTTTTGTTAGCTGGAAATACTAATATGCAATAACACATTCATCAAGGTAAGAAAGGGAATATAAGCTGGTTTATTCATAATTTTCTCTCCAAAAACTTAGAATGGGATGCTAGTTATTTTTCATGTTGATTATTGTTTTGTTTTTCAAGAGAGACTTATGTCTCATATAGTTGCCTAAAACTGTTATTATTATAGCATCTATCATAAACTTTCTTTTTCCTGTTTAGCCTCCAGTAATTACCGTTTAGATAATACTTCAGAGGATGATGTATGAGTGTAAATGAAGTGTAGTCTTGTACAGTCTCAGTTCGACCATTACTGAGATGTGCGGTTAATTGAAACCCAACCACCAAAGAACACTGGTATCCACGATCTAGTATTCAAATTCGTATAAAAATAACTGACGGGACTTGAACGTTCGAACTCTCAACTTCCAAATCAGCTGATTTGGGAAGATATGTTCACCACTAGACCAACCCGGTGGGTTACTTGACATAAACATACTTATAAATTATTTGGCCTGTTTTGATTTATGTACAAATTATCAAGAAAATGAATTAAACCACACAGATTTAGTAATCTATGTACAATAAATATTATACTATTAAGCCATACTGAAATGGATAATGAAGGAATAGATGAAGAGAATTTTGAATAAAACAATAATACGAAATAGAAATTCAAAAGAAGAAGAAATCAGTAGAGGTAGATGTAAAGATAGCGTGATTCAGTAGATTTATTAAGTTATGTAAGTAGAGAAGTTGTAAATTGTAGCTTGAATAATATGCCAGTTAAAATTTTTTTGTCGTATCATAACAGTCCCCTCTATGATGACATATAAATAAAGTTATAAAAAGTATATTTTCTAATAAATATTAAAAATAAATATGCCTGCACTAAATTCATTTAGTATTTTACTATCTTAAAGTAGAATAAAAAAAAAAAAATTAAGTAAATTATTTAGTCTTCTAGTAAAAGTTTGACATTAAAAATTACATTCTACTCATGGTTGCACTCATTGCAATTACAATCCAGTGCTACATTATTAGCTTATACAATTATATTAAGTATTTTCTAAGGAAAAGAAACAAAGTTTGTGATTTTAACATTGGCAGAACAGGAGGTACCAGAACTCTTTAAGGTATAAGTATTTACAATTATATGTTATTTTGTAATGGTTAGATACCACTATAACTGCAGTAATACACATAGTAGTCAGACCACTATCTAAGTTTCTATGTAGCAGCTAATTTTTTATGACTAATTTATATTGTTAGGTGCCATAACCATAGTGGTAGTGATCTGACAAGAGACAATGCCACTCACAAAATCGACATACCTATTTCCACAGGGATAACAAATATCCCATGCCAGACTTATTAAGTTAAGTGAGGAATGAAGCGGTTTCCTGCTACCTTCTTTATTTAGCCAAATATATTGCTCCATATATTTTATTTAGCATAGGGACTGGCTGTATAGTAAACATCACTACTCTCATAAAAAGCATATTTGATTATTGATGCTTGTATCTCAGATGTTTATATGTCACAATCATAAGGAATACTGACATGTAGGTAAAGCAACAGGCTAATGTATTCCTTAATAATTAATAGCAATAATAAAAATTCTTAGTTAATTTCAAATCAAGTATAAGCAAATTATGATGAAAACAAACGGAAAGAGAAGAATAATTAAAAACACTGATAATAGTTAGAAAAAAATAACATACCTATAAACATACGGGCCAATTTCAGTGACTTTTATTTTTTTATCCTGTCCAGATAAAAACCTTTCACTGTTAGTTATGTTGAAGAGAAACACCCCAACATAAACTTTAACAGGTGGCTTCTTCCATATACTAAAAGCAAATGAACCTTCTTCCATTTTCATTAACTGCAACAATAAATTCAGTCAATAATTACCACAAAATTAAAAATATCAATATAAATAAATGCATCTTAAGATAATCTATTATTTTATGATTAGCTGTTACATAATACTAAACAATACATGTTGTTATGTTGGTTAATGCCAGGTACAGATCAAGTTGCCAGCCTCCGTGGCACGAGTGGTAGTGTCTTGGCCTTTCATCTGGAGGTCTCGGGTTCGAATCCTGGTCAAACATGGCATTTTCACATGCTACAAAAATTGTCATTCAATTCATCCTCGGTAGTCCTGGAGGTTAAAAAAAAGGTACAGATCAAGTGGTCGGAACGCTTCTGATGAGGCATTAAGGACTCTTGTGGTATGCAGGGTGGGCACGCTTGATGGGAGGGGTATGCGTGAGGTGCATACTCAAACCCTGAGTAGGATAGGACCGACAAAGGTAGCCCTCCTGAGGAAGGGCATCTTGGCAATCCAGAAGGGACTGTTGGGTTACTCTTGTGATCCAGGAGGGATCCTGATGGGTGATAAGGAAGAGTCCAAAGAAAGGGGGCACTTCGACACCACGACACATGGGTGCGACTGAGGCAATGTCTTCTAGGCGGTCGCTCCATGTTGTGTTTAAAAGTTAAAAAAAAAAGTACAGATCAAGTGAAATGTATAATTACTTTTAATAGGATTTAAATTCCATTTGACCAAAAATGTAATTGTTGATAGGGTAATGACCAATTTCTCAAGAATTTTTATTCCCGCAACTAGACAAGATTAATTGTTGAACTAAACTGAAATTATAAATTGCTATGAGACAGCATTATCTCAAAATACAAAATATTCCATTATTTTTTAATTAAAACAATCGATCAAGATATTCAAGTATATATTTTACTAGCATGTATGTGAAACACACGACACTGATATAATAGTTTTGCATTGTACCAAATTCATTTAATTACAGTTTACTTTGTGTTCAATTACACAAACATCTTGGGATTGGTCGACCTGAGTTTGTGCCAGATACACCTCATTTGCGTATCATACATATTATCTTAGTCTCATTGGGCCATAACACAGCAACATTAACATAGCATAGCATATTTGGGCAGTTGCTTATTGTTCACTAGTTGAACAGATTGCAATGTACACAGAATAAAATAAACAATCAGTGCTACCTTTTTAATCTTTTGAGCACTTTGGATAAAGAAGACTGAGAATAATTGTTTAAAAATTCAGTCTACACTGGAATATTACATGTATAATTATATACATATAACTCAAATAAAATTTTATTGCAGCTTCATAAAATGCACTTGTTGCTCATAAATGGATGTAATTAGTGAAGTAGATTGCTGAATTAGTTAAACGTAACTATTTATTTATTTTATAAAAGTTAAATTTTATAATATTATCTTCATAAAAATGTCCTTATTAATCAAAAATTATTCAGGACTGACATTTAAACAAAGCAATTTTTTAACTAACTATAATCATAATTCTCAACTGTACTTCTAGCCAAATGTTATTTTTCTTTAATCAAGAAGATACATATTTTTGATATTTTCAATAGTGATCTTAGCTACATTTTTTTATTATCCGTATATTTCAATCTGTTCAACCACCCATGGTCCAATGAGATGAAGATGATACGTAAGACATCCAAATGAGGTGTATCTTGTACAGACTCAGGCCGTCATTCCTGAGATGTGTGGTTAATTGAACCCAAAGTAAATTATGATTAAATGAATTTGGCAATCAAGTTACTTTACAAAAAGAAATTATAAATTTTATTTGATAAATGTATGTATAGTAATACAAATATTTGATTCATTTTGTGTTTTCTAATTTTTATTTATTTGTTAATTACACTATGCAACATGATTTTCTATGTTTCTGTAATTTTACATGTTCCTAAAATATTTGTTTGTGCTGATTTCAGAACTAATTAGTTTTTTCTATTATGAACAGATTCTTTGCAAATCAAGTGAACTCATTTTTTATTTAAACATAAGTTCCACAAAGGGACCTTTTACTGGGTGGGAGGGAAATTTTATTTTGATTAGAGGGATTACACTTGTTACACCCGGCTGGCTGTTAGGAAGGAAACGTAGTTCATTGTTGATATGCTGTAGTGCTGTGAGGTTATATTTGTGCTATCATATGTAGTTTATATAGTTTCTTTAGAAATGAGTTCCTGTAAGTGTTTGAATAACGCAAACGTGTTCTGTAATATTTGTGGTAGCTATGTAATTGCTACGCAAAGACAGGACATAATAGTTTCGTGAGAAATGTCTATTACGCATACTTCAACATAAGGCCTGGTGATAAAGGTAGCATACCTTTATCACATGGCACATTTGATAATCAAGAATCATTTATCACATGTACATTTGTTGAGGGACTAAGTCTGAAAAAATGGTGCGAAAAAATCAATGCCTGTTGCAATCCCAATGGTTTGGAGGGAGTCACAAAATCATATTAACGATTGTTATTATTGTATGGTTAATGTTTAAGGTCATAATGCAAAAAGTAAGAAGGATATAAAATATCTGAAATTTCCTTCAGCCCTATAACCACTTACGCATAGTGAATTGTTCCCTCTCGTAGTTCCACCTCCCATTCTTGAAGATGTGCCACAGGAGAGCAGCTCAGAAAATGAATGTGATAAGGCTGATGATTACAAGCCGGAAGAAGATTCTGCACCAAAATTATTCAGTCAAAATGAACTTAATGATTTAAATCTTGACTTGAATCTGACAAAAGATGTTGCCCATTTGCTTGGGTCAAGACTGAAAGAATAAATCTTCTACTACCCATACTTTAGTTCTATTGGTATACAACTAGAGAGAAGGAATTAATAAAATTCTTTAAAGAAGAAGACTGATTTTTTGTTCGATATTGAGGGTTTATTGAATTTCCTTAACGTCACTTATAATCCAAGTCAGTGGAGGTTATTTATAGACTCGTCAAAATGTAGCTTCAAAGATGTACTTTTACGTAATGGATATTTGTTTGGCTCAATACCCATTGCACATTCAGTACATCTCAAGAAGACATATGAAAATCTCAAAGTTCTGCTGAAATACGTGAACTATGAAAAACATTCTTGGACAATTTGTGGGGATTTAAAAGTAGTTGGTATGCTACTTGGTCAACAATCCAGCTACACAAAAATTCTGTGTTTTATTTGTGAATGGGACAGCCTAGCTAGAGACAAGCATTGGAAGGTAACAGACTTGCCCAAAACAAAAACCCTCCAACCCGGTTCACAGAATATAAAAAATGTATCACTTGTTCATCCAAGCAAGATACTATTTTACCTCCTCTGCACATCAGGCTCAGATTAATGAAACAGTTTACTAAAGCCCTTCCAAAAGATGGTGACTGCTTCCAGTAGATGACAACAATATTTTTGAAAGTATCTTATGAGAAACTTAAAGAAGGGATCTTTGTGGGGCCACAGATCAGACATTTAATGAATGACAATTTGTTTGAAAGTACAGTGAATCCAATGGAAAAAAAGGGCTTGGATTTCATTTACAGAAGTTGTGACCAACTTTTTGGGCAACAACAAACAACCAAAATACAAAACCATGGTTAAAACAATGTATGTTGCAGAGTTTCATGAAATTAGGATGTAATACGAATGTGAAGCGTCATTTCTTGCACTCACATTTTGACTTTTTCCCTGCAAACCTAGGCGATGTCAGTAAAGAACAAGGAGAACATTTCCACCAAGACATCAAGGACATGGAAAAGAGATACCAGGGAAGGTGAAATGCAAACATGATGGCTGACAACTGTTTTATGCTAAAAAGAGATGGCACTGGTGAAGGGAGACAATCAAGGAAGAGAACTTTCAACCCACATCAGAAATAACTTGAAGCAGTGAAATCAGCGAAGAAGAGGAATTAAATTGTTATGTTAGCATTTTTTAAGTGAGTATATGCCATTGCCTACTCTAATGCAATGTGTTGTAATATTATACAGGGTTACAAAACACATATTCTTTAAATCAAACTAAAATAATAATTTTCCCTGTTTAAAAAATGCGATTTTTCTTTAAAAACTTCAAAAGTGATTTGGATAAAAACCTTATGTGTGACTGAAAAACAAAAATCAGATTTGAAATCAGCATGAAAAATACTTTTAAGACCCCCTTAAAGTTATAAAACATCGTTCCAAAAGTTTTAAAATGTTGCATTGTGTTATTAAATATCTTCATTATCACCCTGTTTTATCAATTTTAAGTACATTTTTGATAAATGGTTTTTGAATGCTTTCTCATTTAACAATCTATTTCAATAACAGTTTAGCATAGTTATATAGTTCATACATAAAATAATTTTTATTCATACGATAAAAGTTACCTAACTTCTATTTTATTTATATTAAAAAAAATTACTTCATAACTTAAAATAGATTTATGAATAATTTTATATTTTATTTACTTATTATTAATTTTAAATGACACAAACAGCAAAATTTACTAACCAGTAATGCTAAGAATAACTGTTATTTATCAAAATAAAATTATGCAACCAATGTTATTTCACAGATCTTACAGGAGTCTTATCAAATTTTTCTAAATAACTGGCATGTTATTTTATATTTTACTTCAATCTTTTTTTTATTTTCATGCTATTTTAGATTTTTCAGGAAGGAATGTGGCTTACTATTTTAGTCAGTACTCATTTCTATAACTATTTATTTTACTATATATATATATATTTATATTTATATTAACAAAACATTATTTCTAAAATATAATATTAAAATATATTACCTTATTTTTTACAACTTCTAAGGGATTTATGGCATGAATTGCATATGATAAGGCCATTAGAGCAAATCCACATAAGCTTAATCTCAGATATCCTAGAACAAAATAAATAACAATAAATTTCTATTTAAAAATTGTAATAAAACTTAGGCTACAAAATTAAACAGGAAGAAATATTAAAACAAATTTGAAATTTGAGTTTTTTTTTTTTTAAGAAAAAAACAAATGTGAAACTGATCTCCGTTATGCAGTATTACAACAAAAAACAAAATTATAAATTCTAGCATGTAGCAACCATAAACTTGATATATATAAATGTTAATGCAATCAATTTTAATTAGAGATTTGTATTTTAATAAACTTCCATGTAAAATTTAAGGAAAATATGAGGAATCATTTAAAATATACTTAAATAATTATTTTTTAACTTAAAATTCTACATGAATTAATTGAATTTATTTGGTAGAGGAATAATATATAACTTTGCTTTTGATTTTTTATGGAAAAGAATTGTATGTTATTAATATTATGCAAAGTGTACAGGATTTTAGGCATACATGTTTTTACTAGTTACATCTTGCTGAAATTTATTAATGTATTGTTGTCAAGTGTTTCTGTGATAGTTATTTCCATTACTAAATACAGGTGTTATTTATTGACAACATTTCATGACAGAAAGGTTTCATGTTATATTCATTGCTATGCACTATTCACTGGTATTTATTTATTCATAGCATCTGAATCAATGAGACACCAGTTAGAGTTAGTTTTGTTCATAGTAATGATGATATACAATCTTCAGTGGTGATAAACAGAGTTATATTACTTGTAGGGCTGAATAGTGAATTTTAATATAATTCTGATAACTTTGAATATGTTGCAAATTATAACTTGCAAATTACGACTTTTCTCATTCTCCCAAGTAAGATCAGCATACAATGCATAGGGGTACTTGAGAGTATCTATGCCATTTTCACAAGTATGTTGTTTCTTATGACAGGTCACCTACAGTCATTGGGTCATAGCACATAATTTACAATTTTTTTCTTAAACATGCACCCTGACTATCTTCAAATCTTTTAAAAGTTTATGAAGAATAAATTTGAATCTGATTTTATAAACTTGAGTTTTTAAGCAGTAGATATATTAGTATTTATGTAAATATAATGTATTTCACAAAAGTTACACCACTTCTTCCTTCTAGATTTCTACTCTTGCAAAATGTCTTGCACACAAGAATTAAAATTTATCAATGACACTGTCATTCTGGTAGAAACCAAAAATGAGTTAGTAAGATTTATGAACAATATGAGCTTATTGCTAGAAGAGAAATTAGATTTGAAAACCATTGAGAATAGAAAAATCCAAAGAGGATCTTGAAAATAATTTCAGTTGATGAAATATAAAATGAAGAGAGGGTCATAATTTAAATAAGATAAAAATTTAAGGTAGAACTTTGTATAGAAAATAGACTAGATTGGTGGTTCTTAGGTCTTAAATTAAGACATAATTAGTTTTTTTTTTTTTAACAGAGGTATGTGAGTAGTCAGTTGAGGAAGACAAAGATTAATGATACAGATACCAGAGGATGTTGTTTGTTTGTTGAGATTAAATAAGCAGCACAGAACAGAAAGGAATGAAAATTGAATTTCATGACTGAATGGAGTTGTTTGAAGTGATTGAAATTGAAAAAATGACTGATTGAAGTCAATGACTTAAAAAAAATTGTTTAATTACATCAATTCATGTTTAAGGATGCTGTGCGCTTTAATAATATTTAATGAAGCAACTTAAATCTAAAAAGTTGGAGTACGACTGTTCTAGAATAACAAAGGTTTTTTTATTAAAAAAAAAAAAAATTAATAAAACATACTAATGAACATGTTAATACTGAAGGAGAATCGTTTAATAAAGAATATACATCATTAATCTTTTTTAATGGTATTCAGTGGTTAATTACATTTTGAATACTAATTTATTAAACTTTTTTATTTTGTGATTAAAAAAGATTTATGCATGTTCATATATGTAGAAAATTAAAGTGTAAACAATTAACATATAATAACACTTAAAAGATAATAATTAACAAATTAAAAACCATAATTCATAACTTTAATTACTTCAAAGGGATCTATAATTACAAGGAACAGAATATTTATTTATTTTATTTTGATAATAAATTATACACATGTAATTAACTTAATTTTAAAATCTTGCAATTAAATATTAAAAAAATGTGAACAAGCAAGAATTTAGAACTTATGAAAATCCATTAATTTTGCAATAATAATTACATTAAATAATTTAATATTTACTCATATAGATAAATATTAAATGTTTTTATTTAAGATATAATTTTAGTTTTATAAATAGTTCTCAGTTCTACATTATAATCAATTGTTTAATATGTTTTATATCCATTAATTACATAGTATGTATTATTATACAGATTTGCGGAGTAGTACATTCTCGGACCAGGATTTGCTAGTGAGGGTAGAATAATAATTATTATATACAATATTATTAGCTCAAATTGTAGGATGAAAATAGAAGGAAAGGATTTATTCGCCAAACGTAATAGAGGGAGTCATGTTTGCCAAACATGATTGGTAAATTAAAGCTTCAGATTATATTTATTCATTCAGTTTTTATTTCTTATACCTTTTTTAATGCATTGTGCATTTTTGGTCTATATCCTTTTAAGAGGGGTAGTAACTTTTTATAAGAAAAAAAATTTAGTCATTTATTCAATATTCAAATCTAATTGGTTTAATGTGAAAAACAAATTTTTTTTGAATGAACAAGCAATCCAAAAAAAAAATTATTGCCTTTTAATTCAACTGATTATTTAATTTTTTATCTATGAATGTATATGCAATACCTTTGTTAAAAAAAATATATATTCACATATTCTTAAAAAAATAAAAATAACCTTCAAACTGGACAATAGACGTGATTTCACATAATCCAACATAAGATTTTAGCTTACTTTTCTTACAATTTTTCCATTACCATTTTTAATAAATTATCACTCTATTTAAAAAAACTTTCCATAAATTTAATTAAAATAAAATTAAAAAATCTATTTTAGAGAACAATAATAGATGAATTTAGATGAATTTTAAAATAATAATATAAGGTTTTTTAATTAAATCTGAAATCTCTTCATGTCCAATTAATGTGTACATGACATTAACATTTTATTTTAAAATGTTAAAAAGTTTTGAAATTATAATTTATATTTATATTTTTAATTATTAATATGGCCTTTAACTGCCTCAATTATTTTATAATGCTGCTCTAACGTTTTACCATAGTTTCCCTTAATATGACCAGGCAAATGTTTTTTTTTTTTTTTATCTATGGAATAGCATACCTACTCATTCCTGATAAAATTTACATTTAATGTAATATTATGTATTGATTAGAATAAAAGATTGATAACAATGACTGCTAATATTTTTTTGATATCTTATCCAGTGACCTTCATCTGAAAGAATCTTTTTCTTTTTTGTATGGTTACCTTTTAAAATTTATATAATTGATATATTGCAAAAAAAAAAAATAGAAATTATGTTTCAAATTGATTAACAAACATGTTTTTTCTTTAGGAAAATACTATTAGTTAATACTTAAGAACCTATCACATGACGAAAACAGATAATATTATTTTGTAGGTTCAAGAATATTCTTCTAAGGATAGGTTTGTAAATCTAACTACATTTATTAAAAAAAGATTATATTTTTTTATAAAAAAATATATACAGGTGTAATGTACATTTTTTTCCTATTATAATTATCTAATTATAATTCATTTCATTTACTTTTAATTACTTTTTAATGTTTAATGGTAGTTTTATAAAGGAAAAGTTATGTAACAATGATTGTTATTCGTTACGCAGTACAGTTTATTACAATTATGAATTGCAAAAAAAATTTAAGAATATTGTTAATTTTTCGCATAATATAGAAATGGTCAGTATAAATTAATTCTAAGAATTCTGGATACTTCTACATGCATTTATATACAAATTATATTTAGTTTAAAATTTTAATCACAAAAAGGTATAACAAAAATTATGAAAACACATTTTTTCTATCATAATCTTTATCAATTATTAAAATTTATGTATAAATTTTTCTTTATATAAATAAATATTGGACAATCTAGATATTTAATGTTTAAAAAATCCTATCAAATAAACAATCTGATACATTATATAGAAGAATAAAATTTTATTGGTGGTTGAAAAATAAAATTCATAGAACATGCATAATAGCAATACAACTTTTATTTTTTCACATTAATGCTATTAAAATTTCTACTTGAACATGAAGATAATTTATTGGTTAATTTAATAATCTGTTTATTATATTTGTTTGATTTATATTATTATTTTAAGTTCAGAGTATTAAAATTTGTTTGAATATTCAAATTTAATTTTAATTAGAAATTTATATTAATGAGCTGTAGTAAATATGTAATTTTTTTACCATCGCATCTTTATATGAAAATTTCTCAATTGTTTCCATTTTTATAAGATTTTACTGCATCTACTTTATTTATTTATCTGCAAAAGATGAACAAGTACCTGGAACTAATTATTATTAAATAGATCGTTGTTCAGACATACTGATGCTCCAGTGGTAAATTAGTATTGTCCCTGTCTTTCATCTATCCCAACTCTGAAGGGGAAGACACCTACCTACCTTGTGGCGCTTACCCAGTTCCTAGCCCTGATGGGCTTTAACGGTAGTCATCTTTCACTCTCTAGCTTTTACATCTTATAGTAATAAGCCAGGCCTCATTGGGATGCCTCGGTAGACATTCACATCAGTGATTTTTTAAACTAAGCTCTTGCCTTTACTGTAGGCCTCATCTGACATCTTATCTTTCATCCAGTACCTTTGGTTTCAAATCCCACAATTAACATAAGTTTATTACATATATTACAAAACTTTATTTTTCATTATCAAAATATGATCAGCTGGTAATTACTGAAGAAAATAAGTATATATAAATTATTCAATGAAATCATTACAAGATTTGAGCTGGCCAACATTCAAGAAATAGAAAGGAAGATAAATAATACTTTTTCCAAAGTTTTTTTTTTATATCATTAATAAGTATCATTTTTTTTTCTATCCTATGAACTAATCATGGTGGTATGAGCTTTTTTTATATAGAACTATACAGATGTGTAAAAACATACTTCATGCATGCATGTGTGTGTGTGTGTGTGTGTGTGTGTGTGTGTGTGTGTGTGTGTGTGTGTGTGTGTGTGTGTGTGTGTGTTACAGCATCATACCTTATTTGTATTTGTTTGGTAAACACATAATTTTACAGATATACTTAACTTAAGATATACTTAAATGCTCATACAAAATTAAAACTGCTCACAACCTTGATTTTTAATTTCTTGATTATAACTCCAAATATGATTATAAATAATATAACATTTAACGCAAAATCCCTTGAATAGTTTTTACAATGAACTTTCAGCAAACAATTTTCCCCACGAGGCAGTTTTAGAGATTGAACAACTGATATTTAAAATGATAGAAATTTTTAATCACAAATGTAAATTTTTGTTTAAAAAATTTATTTAATTTTGTTTAAAGTGGCATTAGCTGCTAAGGCCATTAGTTATTAATAAATGTCAACAGCATGTAATTAAATGTCATTAAACATGTAATAAAGTTGTACTCAAGAATTTTTTTTAATTGAAATTATCTACAATAACATGATTTATTAAATTAAACATAGACGGTTAAAAATTTTAACTTATTTCACAATCTTCAGTTTAGAGAATGTTATTTTCTGAGACCTTTCTGGAAGTAGTAAAAGCAGTAGATTGTAAGGGGGAATGAAGTTAACTTTAATATATGGCATATTAAAATTATAAAACTTCTAAAATTTTTCAGTTAAATAATGCAGCCTGATTATAATTAAATAAATGCAGCCTAATTACAATTAAATAAATGCAGCCTATATATAGATAGCGACTAGAAAAAAATACTTGAAGAGGAGAGGAAATTCACATACTTGTGATAGATGAATTGCTTAACTGCACTTGCAGCGATCATAAAAAAATAACCTTTTCTCCAATTATATTAGAATGGTTAGTTATGATACACAATAAATAAGTCAGTATTGAAAGTAATTTTCAAAAGACTGCTGAGGTCAAAATAAGAGCAGCTTGATAATTACCTGCATTGGTTACACTCCACAAAAAAGTACTATTTTAAGCAACTTTCAAATATTACTTCTGTCATATTATTTAGATTCAATGAAACAAATGTAGAACATTAAAAGAAGAGAAAACAAAAAAAAGAGAAGATTGTGAGTGTGTCACACAATGAAGTATAATTAAAATAAATAAAAGAGGTAAATAATTAGTGTAATAGCATAATAAACAATAAATATGTATATTCTCTAATAGAAGTCATACCAAATGAATTGGGGTCAATATCATTTGGTGTAATGAATGATCATTTGGTGGTAATTACAGATAGTAAATATTGTAAACAAAAAAAAAATTGTGGCTTAATACAAGATAATATAATTATTGTACATTCATTAAAAAAAATTAAATAAATAAACAAACAAAAAAATATAAAATTATTGTAAATGCTAATGAATTTTCCATGTAAACTATTTATTTACATTTTATTACATTAATTAATTTTTTATTTATTTAACTAGACTACAAAAGTTAATAATGTAATACTCGTATATTTTCGCTTTATAATAAAAATCTTATCAAAATTTGTTATTTGTGTATTCCAAACATTGATATGTTTTTAACAATTCAAAAATTTCATGGTTTGCTTGATTGTTAAACCAATTTATTCGAAAAAAATTGATAAAAATAAAATTCACAAAACTTGATACGTTTATTTAATGAAGTGGATTAACAAAAAATATAATATTTAAATAATAAACAACACTTATATTTAAATTTTATAGAAGTTACAGTACTTTTTCTTTTATTAGTGAGATGTTTTAATATTTTTTTTTTTATTTGTATGGATTTAAAAGATAATAGAAAAATAACTTTAAAAAAACGAAACTAAAAATAAAAAATTATGAATTTTCATCTAACCGCCTATATGGCACCAGCTTCAAAAAGTTGAAATGAAGAGATGAGCTTTAAAGAAGAGATTACAAAATATAACTTTTAATTAATTTTAATAGCGAATTAAATTTTTTTACTTAAAATATGGTGAGACTTACAAAAACATTTTCAGAGAGAAAAATGGTAGAAAGAAAAGGAATTTCTTATGTCTTATATCATTTTTTATGTCGTTTAAACGAAATAAAGATTACTACTGTGTGTGATCTAAGATTCTTTAGAATATACGAGTATATTATTATTTTACCCAAAGTTTTTGAACTGATTTTATTGAATTTTCATATGAGAATACTTCAAATATTACATCAGTCAAATGTAAACCGGAATTTGTTTTTAATATTTATTAGTAAGAATAAAATTAGAGATTAGAAATCAATGAACAAAATAGATTTATTGTCTTTCGTCGAAGTCTCCCTGAAGTTCTACACATTTTTTCCCAACATGTCGAGAGCTTTTAGATCCCTAGTTCACAAAAAAATTGAGAACGTGTCACGAACCAACCGCATACGAATTCCTCTAAACGTTGTCGCTCTGGAATCGTTGCCCTCCCAAAGTCTGGCCCAAACAAAAATCGCATGGCGATAATTCTTTTCCATAAATTTTGCCCAGTTTACTGTGAGCGCTAACGGCTGTATGAAGCCTGGTGTTGTGAACGAGGATGACAATCTCTGAGTGCCTGACAGCCCTTTTGTTCCTGTAGGCAGTTTTTAGTTTGTTCAAGAGCTGGTAGGCGAGGGGGCGGCTGCACTGCCGAGGGTGTAGTAGTCCATGCAACCGTGAGGTGTAGGATTGCCATGCCAAGAGTGGTCTCTGAATGTGATAAAGTAAATGTTACGCGGGACTCTGCGATGGAGCCGAGTGGGAGAAGGAGGTCTGTCCTCGACTCCCCGGTGAACCAGGCCAGAGTCCGTAGTAGTTCAAATAAATTATGAGGTACAAATATGATCACTTGCGATCAACTGAGGGAACTAGGTTCAAATTACCGTTGTTGCAAATAACACATTTTGTGGTATGAATTAGTTGCTAATTAAACTTAAACAAATTCCGAAATATGAGACATTTACTGTCACTTCAGTCAGAAAGTGTGTACTAGGCGCGGGGTTCGTAGTTCCGCAAACTCGTTTAGAGGGCTACGGTGTAGGACAGAAGAGAGAAGATGTCCAAAAGAAGCCTACAGCGAAGCCTTTGCCTTCGCTGTAGGTGAATTTTTGAGTCAAAAATTCACTGATGTAAATGTCTACCGAGACATTTACATCGGTGGCATCCCAACTGAGGCCTGTATGATGACTGTAAGATGTAATCAGTTAGAGGGTCAAAAACTCCGTTAAAGCCCATCAGGGCTGTGAACGGGGGGCGGTGGTGTCGCGACCGGAATCGTCATAAGGTGGTTGTCTTCCTCTAGGGGGTTGGAATGTCCAAGAGCTGGCAGTAGTATATAGCATTCATAGTGCGACGTAGCTGGAAAAAAACTGACGAGTAAATTTCCATCCCAAAAGTCGATTGCAAGGACTTTTCCACCTGATGGAGTGTTTTTGCCTTTAAGTGCCAAAGCTCTCAACCCTACACTACTACATCCTCACAAATTTTGACTCGAGAATGTAGTGAATGACTCCTGTCCCATCAAGTAACTATTCGACACAAAAATTATTTCCCTGTCGTCGAAATCTATTCAGAAGCCTTTATAGAAATTTTCTTCGAGCCTGTTTCTAATTTTGGGCTAGAAGTCTTCGAACCCACTTCACAGAAAATTTGAAGAACCTCAGGTCCTTTGTGATAATGGAATGGGCACTTGCACGACTGATCCTCACTTTCGAAGCAGTTTCATCGAATGTAAGATGCCGATCATCTTGAATGAGTTAATATATCGGTCGCATGTTGTCATCCATCATTCCTTGAATGCATATTCTACAGTTTCAGGTCCTTTAAATTTGAATTTGAAATTTCAATCGTAGACGTGGGTACATGACAACGTCTTATCCCCGACTGCGCAAGCAGTCTAGTCAAAATTTCGGAGGGTTTGATGAAGTCCTTATCTGTGAGGAACTTCACGATAAACGATACGTAGCCGACGACGGAACCTCTTGCTCTGACACGAAGCTACTGGCGAGAATACAAAAACGGCTGGAGCGTCTAATCCTCCCCTCATCACCACTACTAATATTCCTCTGTGCCAGCCCACACATGCAAGCCGCGAAAACAAAAGTCTGGTTTACAACTGACTAACCCTCGAATCAGAATGTACAACACCATTACTCTACAACAATCCAATACCAAGCAGTGATGATGTCAAAAAAATATATCTTCATATCGCCGATTAATTTGTTTAAAAAATGTTCCACTTAAATTATATAGGAAAACATAAATTCGCCTAATAAAAAAGCTTTTGCTACAAAATAAAACAAAAAACATCATCAAAATCGAGTCCGTTTGATATATATTTATGAAAAAGAATACACTAAAAATATACTGAAAAATATTTTTCCGTATGCTCGATTATTTTAGTGAAATTTTTATTTTTATTAATTACAGGAATATAAGAAAAAATGAAGAAAATAATATCAAACCGGTCAAATGACTGATAACTGAAAAAAAATCCACAAGAAAGAAAACAGTTTAATATTCAATATTTAATAGTAAAATCTATACATTTAATGGTAATATATACTTACCATTAAAGTGTACTAAAAAATAACTCGATGTTAATACTTTGATGTTAACTCGGATGTAAAAATATCTGCAGGAATAATAAAATTAAAATTATTTATTAGTCGTTTGTACAAAATTTTAAAATAACTACGAAATGAATGCAAGTTATAAATTGAAAAATCATAAAAGGAAGAAAATGAACTGGTGACAACTATACCTAAAGAAGGAGCAACTGCTGCCTAGCGCAAGAAAGGAATCTCTTATTAGCGTCTGAGCTGACAAAAATTGTAACTATTTATTATCTTTTTTTACGTTAATAATTTTAATAACATAATCATACATTTATAATAAATACAGTCAATTTATTTTTACATAAGTATTAATTTTTTATTTTATTTTTAATATTAGGGTTTTTTATTTGACCTCGTCAATATTAATGCATTAATATTAAGAACTAATAAGTAATGTAGTAAAACAAAAGAAAAAAAACCAAAAACCTATTAAAGGCTCATTACACTTTTATCAGACTTATGAAGTTAGAGATTTAATAAGCATTTTATTTATTTAACAAGCTTCGAGGTCAACGTTAAGTATTTTTTTTAAGTAACTAACAAAAAAAAAGAAGATAATTTATTTCTGCATAAAATTAAGTTCATAAAAAATAGTCCATAAAAATATATAATTTAAAGATTACCGAATTATGTATTTAGCTGTAAAAGACATATATATATATATATACTTGATTTAGGACATCTATGCACCACTCACGTGAACAATCTTACGTATCGAGGAGCGTCGACAGCACCCCCACTGGCAAGTATGACAACTTGACAGAGAGACGGTGATGCTACCTCTTTTTTTCTTTGGCCTTTTTGTCACCTTCCGTACCTTCAAATTCATTTTATTAAATAAATAAGAGTGATGTGTTTATGAATGATTGTGTTTAAGAACCTGAATAAAAATTTAATCCTATGGACAAAACAGTTTTTTGATTAGCATTCTTGTTTTTTTTATTGGAGCGCATTGAAGTCCAACAGTAATTACCATAAAAACATTCAGACTTCAGAAACGGCCCGATCGAGATCAGCTGATCCTGATCGGTCAAGAACGACTCAACTAATTTATATCAAATTTTAACATGCATATCTAAATTTCAATGAAACCGATGTAGCAGTTTGGAGATTTTTGAGCCTCAAATTTCAAAGTATGCATATACTATATATAAAATACATCCCGTCAAGTATTTTTCATGATTTAATCAATATTATATTGAACATTGTTTACACATACAACCACGCTTTTTCAAAACAGAAATTTGTCTCCGAGTTTAGTCTCAAAATAAGCGATCATTTTTTTTTACAAAAAAAGATTATTTATGAGCAATTAGTACTAGTTGCTCATTTCTTTTTCATTTAGATAAAAATCCTTTTTTATTAATTTTACATGAAACTCTATAGAAGCTTCACATACGAGGTCTGGCTATTAAATAACGAGACTAATGCTGCTTCAGAAGAACTCCGCATGCGCCAAATTCGTACGTACGACAGCTGTGTAGCGTTAAGCCTGCTCTTTCGACTGCTGCCACTCCAGTTTCTGTAGACATATTAGTCTGGTCGTGACATTCGTTTGAATAACATTTGTGTTTTTCAATAAAACGATAAGTATTTTATTAAAGCAAAGAATTGTGAAATTTCATATGAAATTTGAAAAAACCACTACTGAAACTTATCTTTTATTAAAAAAAAGTATATGGCAATGAATACTTTTCACATGCGTGGGTTTTTGAGTGGTTTAAGCGTTTCCAAGATGGCCGAGAAGAAAGAAGTTGAAGATGATGTTCGCCCGGGTCGCTCTTTCACATCAAAAACGGATAAAAATATTGAAAGAATTGGTAATCTGATCCGATATGACCTTCGGTTAACTATTCTTGTCTTTATTCAAGGTCCTTGCTCAACTCCGTGAAAAAAATAAGAAAAAAAAAACGACCGAATTGTGGTAGAACAAGTCACGGGTTCTTCATTAGGACAACGTACTGGCTCACACTGCATTGTCTGTCAAGACGTTTCTAGCCAAGTATAACATCCCGGTGTTAGACCATCCGCCTTATTCGCTTGACCTGGCACCATGTGACTTATATCTGTTCCCAAAGGACAAATCTGCATTAAAAAGAACAAGATTTCAGACCGTTGAAGCTGTGAAAGAAAAAGCGGCACGCGTTATGAAAGAGCTCACGAAGATTTCCAGTACTGTTCCGAACAATGGAAAGTTCACATGGAACGTTGTAGGGATAGAGGAGAGGTGTATATTGAAGGGGATAATAACTAAATATGTATGAATTTAAAATAAAATATTTTACAGCATTAGTCTCGTTACTTAATAGCCGCACCTCGTACATCTTCAAATCTATGCAAAAAATGAAATCAAAACACGTTCTGTCAAGCTTAAACTTTCATTCGATAGTTTTCTTACTGTATGACGCTTCTTTTACACTTCAATATAAGACTTTTTCTCTACTCACACAAGTTGAGCTAATGATTTTTGCAAATCATTTATATATTAGATCTCAACGAAAGGGAAACGATGAATAAAATGTATCACAACTTATTTTTAAATAGTATTCTTAATAGTGTTTCGTGCCTTATTGAATTCATCCTGTAGAATTCATTGTAGGAAAAGACAAAAAGTCTCGTTTTAAAACGGGATCCTTATATAAAAAATGGAATCGACCAAGTAACCCGCACCGTTACTCGATTTATCTTCAATCGAAAACATACCGGACTTTTACGCAAAATAAGAGTATAACTTACTCCGAAATCTCTTTTGCCGGATCGATCAAGTAAGATCAAAGTTTTGGATGAACTGTAAAATAACATAACTGAATGTGATGCTTTAGAGTGCGTTTTCAAACATTATGAGACGTGTTCAGGAATGCCTGGAGGCAAGCAGTGGTTATATTGTTTATTGGGACGCCGACATAATATTACAATTAAATTTAGTAAATAATCCGATGGGGAAATCATTTGGCCGTAGAATTTTCTTAGTATACTTGATTTGAAGAGCTTGTTAATCTTTAATTATGCCATTCTCGGAAGTAACTTGTATCTCGAGTTAGTTGACATAACAACCGAAAACGATGTTATGTCACTGGTAGATAGTTAATTAAAATTATGAAATTTGTAACATACTAGGTGCGAAATTATTTTATATTATAACTCTAGTAATTAAAATATAATTAATTAAAATATATTCTAACAATTCTTTATGTACGGAATGTACATACATGTATGTATGTTTGCTAATTTTGTTTTGACAATGGAATATAAACGATCGATTTGAGAAGTTATTCATAAAAATGCAAATTTTTTTATGTTGCGAAATCATTTGATACTTAGCTCGCTTTTTTTCAACAGAGATCTAAAATATCCCTTTAGAGGAATTTAAAGCGATTCAGTGATTTTTATTAATATTCATGCTATTACTTTTCCCGGCTATATATCTATACAGTACACTACATAAAGGGAAGTAATATCGGTAAACATTTTGAGGGTTTTTAGAGATTTTGACGTTTTCTGATACTTTCAAACAAAAAAAGAAGAAAAAAAAACAATATCAGAACTGAAACATTCTGGAAGGACATATGTAAATATGTTTGGCCTGTTTTTTCATATCACCAGAATGGATGGACCAATTTTGATGAGATTTGACATGATGATTTCTGTATATGGTGCATTTATCTCGATTTTGGTTACAACCTGATAAGAGGGCAGGGAGATTATCAGATATATTTACTTTATGGAACCCGTATCTCAAAATTTTTACCCAAAAGGAAAAGAAAATTTTTCCACATAAGTCAATGTGCTTTAGTTAGCTAAGATAGTCTCTAATCGTGTTCAGTCTTATTCAAACTAGAGCGAAGTGGTGGTCCTTACTAATTATACGATTCAAATACTTTTACATTACACTTTGGTGATATATTCGGACAATTCATTCAGAAGTGGGTAATAGTAATACTTTATTTTTAGCCTGGATTAACCAGTCTTATAAAATTTTGTCCGATGACAAAACGATTTGTAAATCATTGATGCCATTTAATTCTGGTGAAAATTGATCAACGAAATGGGGAAATATGATCACCACGGGTTCTGTATCTAAAAATTTTACCTGGAAAGTAGGATAATGTTTATTTGTCCATAATTCTTTACTTTGAGGAGAACATCGCAAGAGGTCTGAGTAAAAAAGATAAGGGGTGAAAATGTAGAAGAAGAATGGGAGAATGATAAAAAGGAAATTCTTAAATCAGCAGAAGCGAACTTAGGCGGAACAAAGAGAACTGGTAGAAAACCTTGGGTTTCAGACGATATATTGCAGCTGATAGATGAACGTAGAAAATATAAGAATGCTAGTAATGAAGAAAGTAAAAGGAACTATCGACAATTAAGAAATACTATAAACAGGAAGTACAAAATAGCGAAAGAAGAGTGGATTAAAGAAAAGTGCTCAGAAGTAAAAAGAGAAATGAACATTGGTAAAATAGACAGAGCATACAGCAAAGTTAAGGAAAATTTTGGGGTACATAAATTAAAATCTAATTATGTATTAAACAAAGATGGTACACCGATTTATAGTACAAAAGGAAAAGTCGATAGGTGGGTGGAATATATTGAAGAGTTATACGGAGGAAATGAATTAGAAAATGGTGTTATAGAGGAAGTCGAAGAGAATGAAAGATGAGAAACAATACTGAGATCTAAATTTAACAGAGCATTAAAAGATTTGAGTGACAGAAAGGCTCCTGGAATAGATGTAATACCTGCAGAATTACTGCGTAGTGCTGGAGAGGAAGCGATTGACGGATTCTACAAACTGGTGTGTAATATTTACGAAAAAGGGGAATTTCCATCAGACTTCAAAAAAAGTATTATAGTCATGATACCAAAAAGTAAGCAGGAGCAGATAAATGTGAAGAATACAGAAAAATTAGTTTAACTAGTCGTGCATCAAAAGTCTTAACTAGAATTCTGTACAGAAGAATTGAGAGGAGAGTGGAAGAAGTGTTAGAAGACCAATTTGGTTTCAGGAAAAGTATAGGGACAAGGAAAGCAATGTTAGCGCTCAGATTAATAATAGAAGGATGATTAAAGAAAAACAAACCAACATTCTCGTACTTAGCCTAGAAAAGGCATTCGATAACGTAGACTGGAATAAAATGTTCAGCATTTTAAAAAAAATTAGGGTTCAAATACAGAGATAGAAGAACAATTACTAACATTTACAGGAACCAAACAGCAACAGTAATAATTGAAGAACATAAGAAAGAAGCCGTAATAAGAAAGGGAGTCCCACAAGGATGTTCCCTATCCCCGTTACTTTTTAACCTTTACATAGAACTAGCAGTTAATGATGTTAAAGAACAATTTAGATCCGGAGTAACAGTACAAGGTGAAAAGATAAAGATGCTACGATTTGTTGATGATGTAGTAATTCCTAGCTGAGAGCAAAAAGGATTTAGAAGGAACAATGAAGGGCATGGATGAAGTCCTACGCAAGAACTACCGCATGAAAATAAACAAGAACAAAACGAAAGTAATGAAATTTAGTAGAAATAACGAAGATGGAACACTGAATGTTAAAACAGGAAGAGAAAAGATTACGGAGGTAAAAGAATTTTGTTATTTGGGAAGTAGAATTACTAAAGATGGACGAAGTAGGAGTGATATAAAATGCCGAATAACACAGGCGAAACGAGCCTTCAGTCAGAAATATTTGTTTACATCAAAAATTAATTTAAATGTCAGGAAAAGATTTTTGAAAGTAAATGTTTGGAGCGTAGCTTTATATGGAAGTGAAACTTGGACGATCGGAGTATCTGAGAAGAAAAGCTTTTGAAATGCGGTGCTATAGGAGAATGTTAAAAATCAGATGGGTGGATAAAGTGACAAATGAAGAGGTGTTGCGGCATATCGATGAAGAAAGAAGCATTTAGAAAAATATAGTTAAAAGAAGAGACAGACTTAAATGCCACCTTTTCCTGGAATAGTCGCTTTAATATTGGAGGGAAGGTAGAAGGAAAATATTGTGCAGGCAGACAACGTTTGGAGTATTTAAAACAAATTTTTAGGGATGTAAGATGTAGGGGATATACCGAAATGAAACGACTAGCACTAGATAGGGAATTTTGGAGAGCTGCATCAAACCAGTCAAATGACGGAAGGAAAAACAAAAATGTTTTACTTGTGCCCTTTCATCACTTTAATATTCTACTTAATTCTCTTTCTAAGTAATAATAATCTCAGTGAAAAGGAAAGTCTTCAGTAGCCAGAGTTGTATAACTTATCTGGCGAAGCCGAGAAGCAACCTTTTACCAATATTTTTTTACATTTCTAACAATTTTTCATGCGTATTATTATTACTACTAAAACTTATTTATATTTTTTTACATGTAAATATTATTTTCTGTTCGTTTATATTGACGTTCTCTTAATACCCAGGAAATTCTTGGATAATCTGAATGATTTTTTTTTTTACCGCTGAACTTAATTATTAATCTTTGACATTAATTTTCCTAGATAAAAAAAAAAACTTTTTTACTGGATGATTAGTAATCTAGAGGGTGTCGTATTTAAAACTGTGATTTTTCGTATAATAATATTTTCAGTAGTCTCAAAATTTGATTTGATTACCATTTGTAAGAGATCTTGTAGGGTCCCCGTAAACGAAATTTACAATTTACAAACTTTGATAAAATTTTATTTTAGTATATTGGTTAACAAAATCGGGTAAAATTATCATTGTCAACATTTTTTTTTTTTTTTAGACTAGTGATTAGTGAAGTTTTGTTTACAGACTGGCAAAATGGGTTTAATTTTTTGTTTTATCTTTGTCAACTTAACTTTGTCAATTTGTGTCCTTTTTTTAATTTTTTTATTTGTACACCCAGATCACATGTACAAGAAAAGTATTTTAATAAAATTCACAGAATGAGCTTATTTTAATTACTATTAGCAGTTTTTACGATTGGAATATTGTTTTAAAATATTTACTACTGGGCCGCCGCCTTTAATAAAATATATTTTTTTTGCATTTATTCGGCCACTATGTAATTAACCAAAAACAAGGTAATTAGGACTAAAAATAATCCACTCATCTTTTGGGAAACGCTTTTCTGATTTATTTGCTTCGGATATATTAAAAAAAAAAAAAAAATCAATAGACAAAAATATAATTAAAAAGTAACATTCAAATAATTATTTTTTCCCCAATAAAAGATTTCAAATAGGTGATATTTAACCTGAAAGTAAATAATAAAAATAATGAAATTTTAAAAAGGATTATTTTTCACATACGCGAGAAATTTTTCTGAGATTTATTCAGCGGGTATGTAGTTCAGTAAAAGAATTACAGCTGAAATATTACAATCAAGTTTTAAACAATTTTTTAACGAAATTTTTTATTTTATTTTAATTTTTACTGATGATATCCCTTTGACTTTATTTAAAACAACTGCTACACAGAGGAATATATTGGGTAATTCATCATCTAATCGTACATATACAGTGTTCATTAAGCATGGTAATCCTGAAGTTACTTTTCAACCGTTAACATAAAAAAATAAAGTTTACTAGATGCTCCTACCTCGGAATTAATAATTTTTTTGATATTAAGACTAACATAAAGCACCAGGAGGACCAGTGAAGGGCAATTTAAAAATTAAAAGAGTAGTGTTTTAAGACATCATAAAAGCCATCGATATGCCAACAAATTTGACCGTAAAACATTAAAAATTGTGCTAAAACGTAAAAGAAATGACGGCTGTTAATTCTTTTTTAAAGCTAGATTCAAAAATGGCCTATAGTACTCCCCAAGTAGTGGTCTCTTACAGAAAAATAAATTAATGTTTTACTACTCAGCAGTTATTTAAGAGAAACTGCTCTTTTAAAATTAGCTTTGAAAACCCCCATTAAATGGCTGCAAATTTGGTTAAATGTCAAAGAATTTAGGTTTTTTTTTATCAAAATTTGTTTTTCAGCGCCATTTAAATTTGCATCATATGTCACTACCCTACCCTTTTCATTTACGATTTTTGAGTTGCTTCCCACGGTGGGCTGCGAGTGTGATAAGTCTCGTAACGAAAAAAAAGTCGTTTCGAGGAAGAAACATTTGATAAATTTAATTTTTCTGTTTAACGATTAAACATTTTAAGAGTTCCCATAAATACTTGTGTATAATTACTTGTAGAATTACATTATATAAAATCTATATATAAATATTTGATGAAATAAGGTAAAATATTCATTTTATACATTCTGTTAAGAGAATAAAAACATACATAAAGTTTCATTCAGAAAAAGTTTATTATTCTATTTGTATCATAGTCAAATAACAATGTATAAGAAGTAAACCGATTGTTAAAATTTACTCCTTTGTTTAATGCATTTAATCGCTGTTGTAATAATAATACCTATTATAAATATATTTAAATTTTAAATCTAAAGATACTTTTCACTAACATAAAATGTTCCTTAAATTTGTTTTTTAATTTAAAAAAAAAACGGGATGGATTGATTTAAACAAAAATTTCAATAAGTTTATTTCCACAAAAATAAAAATTAAGAAATTTTTCTGGGGGACTAACAGAACCTAATGTATTATGAGGGTTACTTTTTTTCAAGGTCCGATCGGTCGCGAAATAAAAACCCGCGCAAAAATCAGATGGACCTTTGCGCAAATGTGTTGCGCAGCGTCTCTAATATGGCCTTCAATCACGCCGCGTCACTTCATTTAGTTCTGAACACGCAGCTAGCACGTAAACATGTCTACAACAATAGCATCTCCCGCCAAGTGTGAAGTGCATGCGGTAATTCGATTTCTTTAGGCTGAGGGGTGTAATGCAGCTGAAATTCATCGACGAATAAGTAATGTGTACAGTGAAACTTCAATGAGTGACAACAAAGTGCACAATGGTGCAGGAACTTTAAAGCAGGACGTACAGATGTTCATGATGCACGCGGTCAGGGAAGGAAGCGAGTGTCAACCGATGATCTCGTTGAGCGAGTGGATGAGGCGATTCGAGAAAATCGTCGGTTCACAATTTCTGTATTGAGTGATTCGTTTCCTGAAATTTCAAGGTCGGCTCTCTACACCATTATGAGTGAGAGACTTCAGTACCGCAAACTGTGTGCGAGATGGGTTCCCAAGATGCTGTCCGACCATCACAAAACAATGAGAATGAACGCCTCCCTAACGTTTCTCCAGCGCTACCACAATGAATGAGAAGATTGTTTGAACAAAACTGTAACAGGGGACGAGACACGGGTCCATTTCGAAACTGAAGGAACAAAAGAACAATCCAAACAGTGGATGTATTCTCATTCTCCCAGTAAACCAAAGAAGTTCAAGCGAACCTTCTCCAACAGAAAGTGTATGGCTACTGTGTTCTGGGACCGGAATGGAGTTCTCTTGGTGGAATTCATGGAACGTGGCACGACCATCACTGCAGCCTCATACTGCGTGACTCTTCAACGTCTACGAAGGGCAATTCAGAAGAAGCGGAGAGGATTGTTGTCATCAGGACAACATGACAATGCTCGGCCGCACACTGCAGCTGTAACAAAGAAACTCCTGCAGCGTTTTCGTTGGGAAGTGTTTGATCACCCACCATACAGCCAGGACTTCGCTCCATCCGATCTTCACCTCTTTGCTCACATGAAACGCTGGCTAGGAGGACAACATTTTGACACAGACATCGAGCTGCAGACCAGCGTAGAGACACGGCTGAAAACACAGGCGGCTCCGTTCTATGACGAGGGTATTGGAAAGTTAGTACCACGCTACGACAAATATCTAAATCGGAATTTATTTTCACTGTGGTTTTAATTTCGTGACCGATCGGACCTTGAAAAAAATAACCCTCGTATTATCGCCCGTAATTCACAAAATAAATTAGAAACGCCAAAAACTGTTTACAAAAAGTCTATTTAAACTTTAAAAAAAGATAGTCCATTTCCAGGTTGTTACACGATAATCTCAGTAGAAAATGAGGGATTACAATTAAAAAAATACACAAAAATAACCGAAAAACAATAAGGAAATAATTAAAAAGTAGTCAAAAATGAAAATAATAATTATTGTTATTGTTATTAAGTATTATTATAATAACATTGCTTTATAATAATTATTTTTTAATTTCTCATCTAAATTTAAAATTTAAATACTTATAAAAAATACAACTTCTTTATTTCCTTTGGAACATGAAAATAAATATTATAATTAATTAATCGTAAAATAACAATACTTAACTAAATAAAAAATAGAATATTTATTGCTTAATTTTCCTCCGCTAAATTTATTCACTTTATTAATTTTAATATAAAAAGATGCCATTAATAGAAAAAGATAGAATATCCATGAAATTTGTCATTTATTATTATTAAAATTACTGGAATTAATAGTAATAGTAGTAGAATAGTATTCTACAAGTAAAAGTGAAGCAAATGATTCGTGAACTACAATACAATTATAATAACCTATCTGAAAATTACAATATACAATTGGTACCATACTGACCGAGGTGATTTCGATACTTGATCGTACATTCATGTAATAAACATGTTAATTTAATAGACACTGTTAGAGCTATCTATTATAATATGTATTATTATTATTTTACTATACAATATACAACAGGTACACTATTCTGTACGAATAATAAAGGTCTAGGCTGATTGTTGACCTTGCATTTACTAAGGCCACAGTTTGATAATTTTTTTTAACTCTAAACTTTTTTCTTTATCAAATTTATAACTAGACTCATTTGTAAGAGCAAATCTCTCAATATAAGGAATCTTTGAAGGCCTTAAAAATATATACTGTATCAATATAATATGAATAAGTTTTATAAAATCTTAAATTAATTCAATAAAAGTGTAAAAGAATGTTACCTAGTGTACATGAACAGTTTGGCATTAAAAAAAAACTAAATTTAAACTTTAAATTTCCTGAACTATTCATCCACAAAAAAAAAACTCAGATTAGAACCGTACACATTTTCTAGCCTTACTTGCTGCCAAATTAAAATTGATTTCGGTGACTTATTTTTTAAATTTTATAGTGGAATGTTTTCTGGAACTTTTTTAATTTCTAGTAGTCTTGCTCTAAAAGGATTGATTAAATGAATAATTGCATGATACTGTAGACCACCAGTTGAAGATATTTTTATTTCTCTGTCATCACAATTTTTACACGTATTTTAAGAAAACTAGAGGGATAACTTGAGATTATATTACATAATCTCGCATTCCAGAAATCCTTAGTTCACGCTCGGTAATAATTACAAAGCAGAGATGAATTACTGGATCGATGGGGAGGCACGAGGAATGTAAGTACAAATACATGAAACAAAGCGACTGGTTTTTTGCTACCTTCAAAGTCTTGTGGTACGCTATCCCTTCCACCGTACTATTAATAGTGCTAACTTTATTTCAGACACTCTAGGTAGACCTGCAGTCCATCTGCGTTAAACTTTCTAGACTTTGATGAATAATAATACACAGAAGTAATGCATTTCATTAATCATCAAGATTTGTATTTATTAATCTGTTGTAAACATTTTTTTAATACCACCTATTATTATTAATCACTGAATAACTTTTATTACTTTTTTAATGAATTACAACATACAAAATGTACCGAATAAAAAGCCAGCGCTTTAAATAAATAAATCATCAAAAAATTTTCAAATTTAACATTTCTAATTAAAAAATATTATTATTACTGTTTCGGAATTCACCCAAAGGAATGCTACTGTTTGTATAATAATTATTTTTGTAATTATATTATTATTGTTGTTATGGCCAAACAAAAAAATATTTGCAATTTGTATTGACTCTTACGAAATGGTTACAACGTTTGTAAGCAGTAATGAATGTATTATGTCCTATTTATATTCTATTTAGTACAGGCAATTTGTCATCAAAATAGGCTGTATTTGAAAATCCTTACCTACCGATTGATCTTTTATCCATGCGTTAGGGGTGATGAGGGAAGCTTAGCTCCAGATTTTTAACATCCTCCCATCCCTCCCATAGATTTTTGAAAAACTCAAAAAGTTTTTGAAATGCGTTTTTCTCTGAACCTATGCATTTAGAGAAACATTTTTCAAACAAAAAATGTAGAGGACATTCTCTTCTACAATTAATGTCTTTGAAGTTAAGCCGTATAATTTTAAATTGAAATACTAGGTGGCGCTGAAGTTGTAAAAAACGTGTTTTTTCGGTTTTTTCATGAAAAAACTGTTTTTCTTCTGTATTGCATTTGGAAAAGTTGTTAATCTCAAAAAAACAGACAACTTTTATTCAAACAATTTTCTTGTACGACTTAGCATTCCAGAGTTATAGCGGTACAATGGCAACGCAGCGGTCCTATTGTTACTGTAGCCGGGGAGATCGGCATTGTCCAGCGACTAGACCGGTTTCGAACACGTGTCCAATTCACACTTTCACAAGCTACAGCTCCAAAACGGTAAGTCGTACAAGAAAATTGTTTAAATAAAAAGTTGTCTATTATTTTGTGTTTAACAATTTTTCCAAATGCAATACAGACGAAAAACAATTTTTCCGGTGAAAAAACCGAAAAAACACGTTTTTCACAATTTCAGCGCCACCTAGTATTTCAATTTCAGATTATACGGCATAAAGACATTAAATGTAGAGGAGAATGTCCTCTACATTTTTTGTTTGAAAAACCTTTCTCTAAAATGCATAGATTCAGAGAAAAACGCATTTCAAAAACGTTTTGAGTTTTTCAAAAATCTATTGGAGGGGGGATGTTAAAAATCTGGAGTTAAGCTTCCCTCATCACCTCTAACATATGGAAAAAACATCAATCGGTAGGTAAGGATTTTCAGATAAAAATACAAATTGACTGTACTAATTTCTAATACTACACGGACTGTAGCGAAGATTGCTAGTGGGAGGGGCATTAGGACGTTTAATAACTAGTGCGCATACTCAGACCAACGCTCTTACCAATTTAGCCAAACTATAAGTTTTCTATTATATTTTCTGAAGTATATATATTGTATAAAACAAAATCATTGAACTTAATAGAAATTTAAATATTAAGTATTTTTTTATGCTTGAGAGAGTGCGTTCTGGAAGAAGGAGTACTCTATCCACCGAGTAAATAATTATTTTTCTATTACGACTATTTCAACCGGCATGTTTTGTTGTTGTATTGGATGAGTAATAGAATTAGTAATGCTTGCTGGATTCAATTAAATTGTTTACTAAATGCTTTTTTTATTATTAACTATATTACTAAAGCTATCTTTACATTAATTATTACTTAAAGATTGATATAAAATGAATTACTTAATAACCTATACATCCACAAATCATTACAACTTACTTTTTTTTTTCAAAATGAATAACAATTACGACAAAAATGATAGCCTGCATGAAAGTAAAATGAATATTTTGCAAGTTCGACCTTTAATGTTACTAAAATTTAATATGTATGTGCGTACACCGAACATAACATCTCTCCTTGGATTTATTTATCTAATTATTATTTATATTAGACTACACTTTACTATTTTTTGTTTGTAAAATAATTTATCTGACCCTATTAAAAAAAAAAAAAAAAATCTAATTTTTACTTCCGGTTATAATTTTAGATAGCTGTTTTCCTTATATTATTTAGAGGCTGAGATTAAAAGATACAAAAAATTCAAAATGTAATATATTAAAACAGAGAATCAATAAAAATGTACATATTTAAAATATTACTTTTTAATTCTCAGTATGTATACTGGTTTGATTAATCGTTAAAGGTTATTGAAAAGAGTTTTTTATTCTTTAGTTATTTTATAATAAGCTATTTTACATTGTCGTGGATAAGGAAAATTTTATTAAAAGATTTTCGGTGATTTAAACTGTTTTCAAGCAAACTTTACGTTTTTGATGGAATTGTCTTTAAAAACATAATGATCTTTAGTCAAACACATATACGAGTAAAATTATTTCTCAACAATTATTTATTTTATCAATTAATAATTACTTTATCATTATCACTTTTTCTTTTATTTGTATTATATGTTTAGGATAATTTCAATTCCTTATATAGACTGATGATATAATTGTGTAACAAAATTACAAATTTTAATTTTTTTTGACGAGTTTTATAAAATCGTATTTAATTAAATAGTTTACCATGACTCTCTCCTTAAATCCCTTTATAATTTTTTTTTTGCGCGCGCGCGTGTGTGTGGGCGCGCTCGCGCGCTTGCACTCACAGTGCGAATATTATCCCACGCAGTGTTCATAAAGTATGAGAATCCCTAAATATCTTTTCAACCGTTTAAAATAGAAAAATTAAATTTGGCAAATGTTCCAATTTCAAAACGATTTATTTTTTTTCGGTATAAGACTACCATACGTTAAGTACCTACAGGGCTTTTAGAGGACAACTCAAAAAATGTTTCAAAATAAAGAAGCAGAATTGTGACACATACATCAGACTACGATAACTCTAACCAAAATGGCAGCCATTTATAATTTTCATATATCATTTGAAGCCTACAGTACACCCCAAGTACTGGTCTTATACTGGAAAAATAGAGTGTTTGCCAAATTTTATTTTTTTAACTTTTAAAACTAGTTGTGAAAAACATAAAACAGCCAACTATTTTAAGCCCCCACCATCATAACCCGCTTGTTTTTATATCAGCAAGTTTTTGCATGCCCTTTATAGTGTTGAGCCACATTTTAACTTTCCACTTAAAACTTTTTCCATAGGGGGCCCTCTAGAGTGCTTGGCGTGTAGTGGATCATGCCTGACAAATAAACTGTTTTGAGATAAGAGCATTTATTAAACCACATTTTTCTATATTTAACGATTTATGAACTATTTAATAGTTTCCATACTTTATATTAACACTCCGTATACTGAATATATATGAATGCATATACTTTTCTGTTTGACAATTTTTTCTTTTTGGATTTGTGTAACTACATAAAGTACATTACTAGAGAAAAAAAGAATTTGAAGTGATTCATATCAAACAGAGAAGAACAAAATTTTGTTTTTTTAATCTTAAGTTTATGTTTTTTTTTTTTTAATCTTAAAACTACATTAAAATTAATTGAATGTGTTCTGGTAGTTGCGTTTGTGTTTTGTCTTTTTAACGCCAAAACAGCTTTACATTAAATATTTGTTATACGAAATGTATCAATCATTCAAATAACAATATGAGAGACAATTTCATGAAACGAAATGGCAGACGGTAGGCATCTACGTATTTTTCCAACCCTCATAAAAAAAAATTGTTAGAAATACATCAAATGAATTATAAAATATACGAAAAAAGATGTTTTATAAGGTTTCGTAAAATTTATATAATAAAAACCATTAAAAATTTAATTACATTAAAGTATCCTGAAAATATAAATAAATAAATCAATCCTAATAGTTAAAGTTTAGATAATGTAACTGGAGAAGTATTACATTTCTTTACCACTTTCTGCAAATTATTTTTGAATTCGGTTTTTATTGCGTTAAATAACATTTTATTTTAAACTGTTTTGTTTCATTTTTAATTAAAATAGGTTATAAAACGTTACCGATCTGAAAGAAAAACTGTCCGCAAGAAACGCAAAGACGAGAAGCTTGTCGTCTGATATCAGTAATTACAAGTAGAGAAATAACGTATTACAACCAATCGATACGAGAAGCAGAAATTTCAAACTAATTACCACGAATTATTCCTTACAAGAAACTTTGAATATTATAATAAAATCAGGATATAAATTATCGTATAACAAAAACTCGATACTACGAATGATAAGTATAAAGAAATGAAAAATATTTTCAAATTATCTGGGTTGGCAAAATAATTTTTCGTTTAAAAGTTTTCTAATTACGAGTTAGGTTGAGCACAAAGGAGTAACCGGAAGAACTTACTCTACAAAATAAAAAAAAAATCTTTGACTCAATCTCCATTCGGTGAAAAGTAATACATTTCGGGAACCAAATCGATAAAGATATTCTTTTTTTCCAAATTAGGTTAAAAATTAAACCGAGCTATTTCAAAGTTTATAATTTATACCATCTAAAGATTATATTCAAACGTATTTTAAATTCTATTAATTTTATTTTACCGATGTAAGAAAGTTATAGACCTATTCGACAATTCATTAAAAAAGTTGTATAATCAGTTATTAAATATCGCAGTACGTTATAAAATTTTATAAACTAGTTTTATTTTAACTATTTTTATTTAATTAATATTTTCATGTAATCAGCGAAGTAAATATAGACCTGGGAAGAATTTCATTATTTGTTGATTTAATTTTGTAAATATCAAATAAATATTTTGAAATTACAACTTTCATGGTTTTTTCATATACTTTCTGTATATCAGGGAAAAATTTAACCACGATTTTTATTATGTAATAATCTTTATATTTTAGCATCCTTGAATTACATTAACTAATAAGTCTTTTTTTTTGTAGGAGGAATTTATACTCTTACATACACTAAGTGGTAACACTACAGCCTTTCATCCAGAAGATCCCGGATCGAATCCTGATTCGACGAGGAAATATTTCCATTCCATACTCTTAACGCACAAGCGTCAAGTTCATATGTATTCCCAAATACGCAATATAATTTTTATTCAAAATCATTTGTTTTATATAACATCTTTAATGTTTACTCATTTTTTTCTTACGTTTTTATATTTGCTTATGTTACCGAATTAATTTATTAATTCAATCTTTTAATTTTAATTATTAAATTAATTAGATTTTAATTAAGTTTAAATAATTTGTACGTCTTCTTGTTCATATTATATTTTCGTAAAGCGCTAAAATTAAAATAAAAGCGATAGAATTTAAATTAAAAAAATATTGGATTTGTTAAATAAAACATTAAATTTAACTTATTTAAATGATATTTAAAATAAATACTTAATTATATATAAAAACAATAGTTGTAGAATACTTCATTTTATATTTGGACTGAGATAGTTCATTTTAACATTTAAGTTATGTTTTTAATTTAATTTCTAGAAAACTATTTGGTGAAACAGGGATCTGTAAGAAATTAGTAAACGAGGAGGAAAAAATAAAGCAGCAAGTGAGAAAATTAATTTTTATATATACTGAACTAGAGTGTATTTTACTAATATACCAGTGGACTCTTGCTGCTCCGCAGCGTTAATGCTATACAGCAAAGTAATGCTGTATTTTAGAAAATAGGTTAAAACCCTACTCCATTTACACACATCACCACCAACCCCCTTGTTTTTCTCTTTCCTTTCCTACCACAGGTAAAATGTGTGCTTAAAACCTACTTCCAGTCAGTCTACAAGTTTCTACAAGATAATTTTTTTATTCTGCTCGGATTGGGCCGCAGATATGTCATCAAGCATTGAATAATAAAAGCAGAATAAAAAAAATATTTCGATTTTAATATTCTCGTACATAATCGTTTTACATAACACAACATACACTACATTTTATAATAATAATAATTATTATTATTATTATTATTGCGTATCTGAAAGTTGATTGCATTCAATTACGTAAGTTGTTAAAGAAACTATAATGAAAATTTGCAGATTCATTATTAAAGTAAAGGATAATCAAATGTAATAATTTGTTACGTATGAAAAAATAAAATCACATTGTGTTAATGATTAATTGCACGACATCAGTAAATTTTATAATTACTATATGTAATATACGTTATGCCGTACAGAAATACACTAGAGTACGAACTACAGTACTAAGGAGTAAAACGAGCTGGACGGTTTAAAGAAAATAATTAAAATAAAATTATTAACAAATTATAGTCCCATTACGTAAATTATAGTACAAAGTTATCGATATAAGACAAAATGAACAACAGATACGATTCTATATCGAGTTTCCTTAATAAAATAAGAGAAAGTTCATTTCATAAATTTATTACGACCGAAATTGGCAAGATAAAATATGATTTGTAATATTTCAGAATATAATGTTCAAGAAAGGTTTGATGGCTTTTCAATTTATGATATACAGGTATATATTCCAATTGGTGGTGGTATCCACATTATAACAGAGGTGTAGATTTAATAAGTCAATTAATCGAATAAAGTAAAATAAATTACATTTGGTAATCTCACAATCAGTTTTATGTTTTGTAAAATAATAATTTTCAAATACCTGGACGAAAGATTAAAATAAAGTTTGTTAAGGAAAAAATAGCCAAATGTTTTTAATCCCTTGCCGGGTTAAAGCAGTACATCATAACGCATATTGTGTCATTACAAAAAAAAGTACTTTGATGTTTTATAATATCTGTCTTATGTTTTCTATTCTTATGGCTGTGACGGATATAAAGCCTCTTAAAAATCAAGAAGCACAGTCAGATCAGCTTTCTTTGTCGGTAACGATGTTCACCATACAACCAGTTCTTGTAGTGAGCTGAATTAAGGTTATAACAGTAGGGCTGAATTTCATTTGCGTTTAGGTGAGCTTAAATATGCAGATATACAACTATATGTCTGGTTCCATGAACAAGGCAACGGGAAATCATCTCACTTCCCTAAGTAAGCCTAACGTGGGATGCTTGTTATTCGTAAGAATGATTGTATCAATTACGAAAATGTATTGCGATCCTCCACAATAAAATACAATGAAAAATTCTGATTCTTCATTAATTTCATTTAATTTTGGCAAAAACTTCTTCCCAGTTATAATTTAAAATGAAAGTTACTGATTTACAAAGATCTGATGTGAACACCACATGACTTTCTTGTACGCCTATTAAATTACATATACACATTTTTAAAAGTACATAACATTTTATTTCATTAATAACTTCTGATACTTTTTAATAATTTTTTATTTTATTGTTATTGTTGAATTATTATTTATCGTAAAACTTTTTTACAATCAGAAGTTAAAAATTAAAAATTCAATATATTTAAATTAAAACAAAAAGTTAAAAAAAAGGAGATGAAGTCTGACTCGAGCCGATGTACCTTCCCCTTATAAGATCCAAATATTTCATTAATTAAAATTTCATTTGGCTATTATTCTGAAACCAATGGAAAAATAAGTACGATTTATTATCGTTGAAAATCTCTCAATGAGGCCTTATCTGCAGTTAAGAAAAAGTAAAAAATCCAAATTTTTGTTGGATTTGGGCTTTTTTTGACACTTTTGATTCAGTCAATTGCAATCAAAAGCGGAGGTGCACAACTAGATTTTACAAAAGTCCTAAATCCAAAATTTCAACATCATACGGCTAATCGTTTTTGAGTTATGCGAGATACGTAAATAAGTACGTACAGACGCCACACCGAAACTATTTAAAATGGATTCAGGGATGGTCAAAATGGATATTTCCGTTGAAATCTGAAAACCGACATTTTTGGCGATCACAACACTTCCTTTACTCCGTACAAGGAAGTAAAAGTGGAAAATTATCAAATTACATCTTCCCCGCATCAGAACGTTTTTTGTGCAGCTATTGGTTTAGAATAGGAATGCTGCCATTTTTGGTTAAAATTCAATTGTGGGTCATATAATTATTCGGGTGACACTGTAGTAATAAGATCAGTTAGATATCAAACGTGTGTTTCATAATATTTTATTAATAGATTTGAATCCATTCGTTTACTTGTTCGGTTTGTCAAGAATCAGTGTTTAAAAGTTCCGTGATTTCGTTCAGATTTAAGAAAATTTTTAAATTATCAAAAAGTGTATTTTGATAATCTTAACTGTTCATTCTCTTAATTTCAGTGATCTTATATTTTTCGTAAATATAAATATTATTACTAATAAGTAGTAATTAAAAATTAATTAATAAATTTTAATAAAAAACTGACTATACTGCATCACCTGATCTGTTGCAATCGGTCATAGTCATAGCAACAAGCTACACACTTTTTTCCAATATTTCAGATTATTGGACAGTCACTGCGCATCAACTTGGCGATAAGAATTTGTGTACTGATGTCAATCAGAAAAATAAAACATCTATGGGAAAGAACGCGACACGAAAAGTATTTAAAAACCTTGTTTTGATATCTATAAAGTAATTTCTAAGAAATTATTGCATGTATTAGTATGAAAAAGAATTAAATGCTTAAGCAAAAGAAAAATTAATTATATTAACATCTAATAAAAAATTTACGAATTAATAATAAAAATTTACGGAACAAAAAAAAGAATTGTTTTTTACGTCGTAAAATTATATAATTCGTACACCAGGTAATAAACAATTTAATGATTCTTCTAGGACTACGGAAAAAAGGTTATTTTCTAAGTATTATAAAAGCCCTTCCGGAAAAAAATAATTTTTTATTGTACATTAATTGCAGAAAAAAATTAAAAACTGAATAAAAACCTATAAATTAGATACCAATTATTTACGTGTACTATACAGTAGAAAATAATGTGCGAAATATACTTGTGTGAACGAAATATTAAGAAACACGTAGTCATTGAAACATTTAAAGATTTTAATCTCTCTGTAAATAATAAATAAATAAATGTTTATTTTGTGGTTTGAAAAAATCATTCGTCCAAATGTTTGCATATTATTAAATAAAATGGATTAGTATACGGTAATAATTCAATTGAAATGTAGCAATACATTACTGATAGATTTATGTAAATTACTCTGCGATTTTCTTCGTCCTTTATAATTAAGCATTTATTTACCTACAGATCTTAAATATAAATTACTATACTTTAAACTATTTCATCTGAAATTAATGACATTTTATTTTGCAGTTCACTGTAATTTTAAAATAATTCTATGAATAAAATTATTGAACAATAATTTAAAAACGTTAAGTTACTAAATTGTACTTTTTCTTTTTAAATTACCTACCACTACTGTTAATAATCACGATAGATATCAACAACTAACCTATAGAATTAAAAGAGCTCTTACAGATAAAAAATTACTCCTTTTAAGAAAATTCAGCTAAAAAGTTATCGAAAGACTTGTTACAAAAATCAGTTTTATATATAATTAACATACATCAGCTTGGTGAATAAAACAAGAAATCAAATCAAAAACTATACCCTTTCCCCGGATTTTTATATTTTTGAAGTTTTGAGGTGGTGTAATAGTAAAAATATAGATAGAAATCTTCTATTTGTACATGGATTCGTTGTGTTGGTCTTTAATTTAATTAATATTCATAACTATCACTGAGTGAAATAAGCATGACATGGGGCAGCACATAGTGTCACTTCCACATAACAAAAAACGCCAACTATGAAACTCTTTAAATTCTACTCTTAAATACAACCTGCCCATTTTATGACAATCAATAAATGTAAAATTGAATAGCCTGAAATTTCATGAATTCTTAACAGAACTTTTAAGTTCATTTTCCGATATATTTATCTAATTTCTCGGGATTATTATTAAAAAATCGGATGAATTTAATGTTTTAATCTAGTTATAAACCTTGCTATTATAAATGACAGGAATTATTAAAAGGATGCTATATTTCAAAAGGGTTAGACTTGAAGTTTTTTTTATTATAATAAAATGTATCAGACAAAAACATATATTAATTTCTTTTGAAAAAAAAGAAGAAATTGTATTAAAGCCCTTTCATCTCTAAAACTTATAATAAACAATATTTTTTTTAATACTTACATAATTTGTTAAAATTATGTCTGTAATTTAACTGTTTTAATTCTATGGACTTATTAAAAAATTCTCAGTCTTTATCATTACATTAGGAAGCTATTCTTAATTAATAAGTTTGAATCCATTCGTTTATTTGTTAAGCGTCATAAAAAAACGACCAAAATTATCCTACTTACGAAAATATTTAGGATATATACTTAATTTGACCCTCATTGAGATTTTAGTTACGTCCTAAAAACTTATAATTTCATAAGATCTTCTAAAAAAATCTTACTCTTTTGCATTTACTACCTCAGAATGAATTTTATTACCTTCCTCCACCAAAAACCCCTCCAAAAAAAACAACAGGAAAGATTAAAATCTGCAACATTTACAACTTTTGAAGTTTTTTTTTTAGTTCGGGGCTCCAGATTTATTCCGTTTTTATGATTTACTTATAGATAATGCATAACAATAAAACATTTTTAAAGACAAAGAATAAAGAAAAAAAAATTTGGACGATATTATTCTATAAAATATTTTTGTAAAGTAATTCTCAGTCTTCATTAGCGACGCATTTAAATTGTATAAAGTAGAAATGACAAATTTCTGATAATAAAAAGAAAATAAAGCAGCAGAATATCACTTCATTGCTCACTTTACATGTAAATTTGGATACTTGTGTTCTTAAAAATCAATTTCGAGATTACGTATAACTCATGTCAAATCGCTTACAACCGCTTCACGGTTATATCACCAAATATATGATTTAAATACAATCAGCTTGAATTTCAGTAAAATATTTAAAAAAAACTTAAAACAATGAAAAAATAAGAAATACAAAATACAAAAAAGGCACTTTTCGTTAATTTAATTTGGTTTTAATGTTTAATAGGTTTTTAATTTGATTTAATATTACTAACGATACCGCAGATAAAGAAACGTCAACCTCCCATTACAGCATCATAACGAACGATGCTTCCAACTTAGTCAAATTTTTTCAACCTTTAATTGAGCGTAATTCAAGAATGACTCCACCAATCTTCATCAAATTTTTACATTCACAACTTCAGATACACTATTACAGCATATCTAAATTTCAATGACATTTATTTAATAATTTTGGAGATTTTTGAGCCATAAAATTTGAGGTGAACGTAACTCAAGAATGACTCGAATAACTCGAGCAATTTTCATCAAATTTCCACATGCATAATTTCCGATACACTACTTAGCATATTTAAATTTCAATGAAATTGATCGAGTAGTTTGTTTTCACACGGCTGCCCAAAACGGAATGTAATGTATTTAGGTTGAATGTATGTTTGTTCCACCGTGGCAGTTCAATGGCTGAACCGATTTAGATGTATGACCCCACGCTGGAATCCTTACTTTACCGGGAGTAAAGTAATATATATATATATATATATATATTTGAAAAAAAATAATACTACTGAATGTACAAATACTATGTACATAATTGTCACCCGCATCTTACATTAAAGAGTAACGTTTGTCACCAGCACGCCTAACATGCTCAGAATACCCTCATCTGAAAATCAAATGATTTCAACCGCTAGGTGGCGAACTCCTTTTTTTTAGCAGTCGTGTTTTTCAATTTTTAACAAATTTAAAACTTATGATTAATTAATGGTTAAATTCAAATGATTATTTCAATGGTTAATTAATGGATAATTAATATTCGTTAATTCGAAGGTGTATAAAAGTAAAAAATTTAGGTAATAGAATTTTAAACACCGAAAATTTGCTGTTTTTAAAATGTTTCATGCCCAGTTCTATTTCTTCTGATTGAAATAATTTTTGTATTTATATCGAATGATTGTGATAGGTTTATTAATTTTATCAAACAAACAATAAAGGAAACATAATTTAAAACATCTTTACCAAAGAAATATTTTAATGAATTCCGACAGAGGGTTGAATTCTTTCCAGGTAATAACAGTAAAGAATTGATACCTGGATTAAAGCCAATTTATTTAGCTAGCATCATATAAATATTTTAATTAAATATAAGTATCACAATTATTTTTATTATTCCTGGAAATAGTTACCATTACAAATACTTACGATTTTATCTGTTATTTAAACGTCCATCTTGGACATAATTATGTAAAAACTATAGGAATAATTTTCCACCATAGCAGTTCTTTAATAATATCAAGTATGTGGTACAACGTTTTGTGTTACCATTCCTATTATCACATAACCTGCGTTTAAAAGTATAATATTTAATTTCATTACACGTGATTCGTTTCAATAATTTCCATATAAGTATACTATTATTGTTATTTATTACTAAAAACTATTATTGCCGCAACAAAACTCATTATTTTATTACCTTGAAGGTAATGGGTTTTATTTATTTATTTCATTTTAGAAAAAGAATAAACGATTAGCAATAATATATTTTTAATTAAGATTGAAATAAAAATAATATTTAACGACTTTTTAGACTTATTTTGAACCGCATTCAGTGGTATAATACTTTTAAATAAATTCAAAATAGATACAATTAGTTTTAAAATAAAAAAAATTATAATTTCTAGTATCACATTGGTAATAAAACTGCGAGTAAGTAGGGTTTAATATATTAATTGCTGAGGGTTTATACCGACAATCATAATAACTGAAAGATCATAATTTGAATCTACGTAATACAGTACGTCAATATGAATTGCCTGAAAGGTAGTTAAATTATGTTGATTATATACTACGGTTTACTTTTATACATTGAAGTAGCAAGATTATTAGCGAGACGTGGTCGCGCCTAGATACATGGTTTTTATTATATATTAATTTTACTAATATTCATATTCACATCGAATCATATAATAATAAAAAACTTGTCAAACGACCTCATTTATTTATCCTAACTTACTTCAAGAAAAAAAGAAGCCAGATCAGTTATTTTCCGCTCAGTTATTTTCAGAACTGGCGGCTTTTAAGGTTAACAGAAGAAAATAAACAGGTACTGCGAAAATACTTGCAACCGACTTCCGCTATTTCCATACTAACTTACCACACAATTCAAATTCATTTACGGAAAAGACTACTTTCCTTAGTCTAGTCAACCCACACACGCCTGTAACAGGAATATAGTACTGTGCCATGTAGGAAAAGGCCCTGTAAATCGTCTCCGGCTCAAGCCCCATAAGGGATGGTCACTCCTAAATTCTTGACTTTCTGTTCATTTTAGACGGAAAAGGATCGCATCAAGGAGGATGAGTAAATAAGCACATCGCTCCGTCGGTTACTGTCCTCGAAAAACCGAACTCAATTCACACAATAAGAATACAAGCCAAATATTATTTTTTATCCGCAAGATTAGTAGAAATACACAGCGGCAAAGGATGTAACTTCGTATATTGCAGTAGATAGGAGAGTTTTGTATCCTCCGACATCCCTAAACAAACCCGATATTATTCGTTGGTGGGGAAGAGGTGACTACACCTAATAAAGCATGGAAGTTACAAAATGTTTTCCTAAATTACAAATAGAGAGCAAATAGTCTACTATAAATTACTGTAGTGGCGGTGCAACCAGAAATCTTTAATTACAAACTACGTTTGGATATAGCAATTTATTGTTTATACATTTTCAAGATACATTATTTCAGGGATATATAGTTTATATATGTAAGTAACACAAGCAATATTCGTTACGTAATTTGTTGAAAACATTCTTGAATATTATCTTTGATCGCTGAATTATTAACTGGTATGAGATTTTGTTCATGCCTTTCCAAAACAAATACAGTAATTTTTAATGAAAATTGTTCAAGGTTGCTAAAAATGGAATAAATAAAAATCTGGAGATGATAATATCTAAAAAGTATATAAAAAAATCTAAATAATAATATTAAGTAAAGATAAGAATTTTCGGATTTAAAATACTAATCTCAATATTGAAACAATGTTTTATTTTCTGCTAAGGAATTTATTCAAACGTATGCAACAGTTTATTACATAGGCTACACGATAAAAATATATTAGTCTTAATTTAAAGACTAAGAGTTAGTAATATATGTATGAAATAATGCATTAACTTATGTTTTTTTAAATTTGTTTTTAATAATACGCGGAATCTACTGAAGATTATGAATCTGACGGGGCATGCGGGTGTTTTGTAGCAAATGCGCATACTGAGACCAGCTCTTAATTAAGCCGGCCTGTATACAGAGTATCACGAAGTTCACCCGAGATTTTCGTAACGTATTTTACTCGTAAAAATAATGGAAAAAGTTCATTTAAACATATATCCTAAAATTCTTCGTTTGCGAGTTACGGCTAGTGAAAGATTTTACTTTGATTTCAGCTACCCCGGTGAAATGAGATCGTACTGAAATTTTTAGGACGTTAATTAAGAGGCACAATTTGTGATCTCATTTGGCTTTTGATCTGAAAAAATCGAATAAAAAAGGCCCAAGAACCATATCTGCAGCAGTTTTTGAGAAATCTGGGGTGAAAATCAATAAAATGGGGTAGAATCCCCTGTTTTTTTTATGTTGTAACTTTGTTAAATGGGTAATAACACAAAAAAACTTTTAAACAAAACTTGTAGAGAAATTAATTCTGAACAAAATGGTGTAAGATGAGTGGAATAAAACAAAGAAAAGTTAGAAAAACTATAAAAACTTTATTTAAAAATAGTACTTGCTACATTTCAGTACTTTACATTACCCTAACGAGTTTCTCATACATATATGGAACTACAATTTATATTAATAGATGTAACCTTTGGAGATAATATTATCAGTAACACAATACAAGAAATAAGAAATTACTTTTTTACCTAATATTTTTTTTATTATGAAAATAGCTTTTAATTATTAAATGGAATAAATGAAATTGAATGGGTTCAAAATTGGTTTTCCACTAAACAAATTTTAAAATGAACTTAAATAATATTTAAAGTTTTTATTTTTTATTATCTTCACTTATTAAATAATTGTTTGTTGTCTTCGATGTGATTCAAATGTATTGTAATCTAAAATGAATAAATTGTAAAATAAGCAAAAATAACTGAAAAATTAAAGATTTGAAATTTCATTAAAAACAAATAAAATTCACTAGTTTATGACTGTTGTTAGCTTTTATAATTATATTTAAACATTTTTATTTAAACGTTTTAAAACGGATTTGATGAGAATAACTCTCGTAGATTTTATAAAATTCAATGGAAAGACGATTTAATGATTATGGAAAATGTTGAGTTCTGTTTAATTGTGCGATTTAATTGTTTAGCAATAAATAAAAGTTTTCGTAAAATCAGTATAACCTCTTTCTAGTTATATTAGTGCCGCCCTTTATAACTTTCAAACTCTTCTCCGATTGGGTAAAATTTAACTGTAAAGTTCTTCTATACATAAGAACCATTGTATCGATTTTAAGATATCGTAATGACTCAAAGCGGCCAAATCATACATACAGAAATTTATATGGTTTTCATTTTTGTATTTTGGTATCAGGAGAGTTCATTATAAAGTCTAAGGGCAAAAGCAACATTTTGACGGATATTCGTGCTTTCCCTTTTAAGGAAAAGGAGTCGGGCAAGCAAAGATAAAATAAGTTTTCTTTTATCCCAACTGTAGACAAGTAAGTATAAATAATGAACAATTTTTCCAACACTAATAAATATCTTATTTATAGAACATATTACGGAAACAGATTCAAATTTACAGGCAAATAAAAATAAGATTCCTGTTTTTGCAAGGGAGAAAGTATTTTTTTTTTTAAATTATTTATTTTCAAAGATATTTTGTCATTGTTTTTTTAAAAGATAAAACACACAACACCCTTCAAGATATATATATATATATACGCATCAAGGTATCTATCCCTAAACAGATTTTTTTTAAATAAAATTTTACATTTTTAAAATTATTTAAACAAATTTGTATTATATCACAACCTTTGAACATGCTTTTACAGTAATTTAACAAGGAAGATAAAATAAATTAAAAAATTGATTGACGGTACAAGCTACCCTCACCAAATTTTATTATCATTAGTTTAATTAATTCTAATATATAATATATAAAAACACATTTCAAACCGAAATTTTTGATCAGAAAGATCTCAAAAAGTACAAACATATAAAATCCAAGGGGACTGAAATTCTTGACCACGTTATGTATTACTACAGCGGGAAAGTAAAATAATTAAAATTCTAATAACAGACCTAAATAAGTAATCAATTAATTTGATATTATAGCCAGAAAACATAATAGTAAAATTAACAAAAAAAATATTTCTATAATAACCAACAAATAATTAGTAAATTTGCATAATCATTTTTTTTTTTAAATAATGTCATGAGCAAATAAAAAAGAAGATTGTTAACAAGCTGATATGCGTCTTTAACTTATTACTGATTTATAATATTGTTTATATTAAATCTCACAGTAATCCAGTTATTATGATAATAACGCAGATTAGAAAATGTACAATAAGAGAACTACTGTCTTTATTCGAAGAGTCTTGATGCGTATATATTTTAAGTTATGAATAAAAACAACCTTATTATCTACTTTTATTCTTGATATCATATTATGATATGTTTGTACAAACAAAAATGCTGTTTCAAAAGGTCTTCCAAAATTATAATTATAATTATACTTATTTCTTCCTTCTGGTTTTGTATAGGTGTCCCGAAAGTAATGCAGAATTTAAATCTACTAAATGACCGTTTATTTATGCAAGAATTGGCAAACTTGTGACATACTTTGAAAGAGTAAACACTCTGATTAAATATGGAAAGTAATATCCGGGCAAATGTCCTCCACGCCTCATATGACAATCGTGCAATTTTTTGAAAAGATCTGTAATCACATTTTCGCAGACTTGCGCTCAATTGTTGCGATAACACTCAGATTTCTTCTTTCAAGAACTTCGAGAGTGGTTGGTATGCGTTTGCCGAAAAGCTAGGACTTTAAAAATTCCCAGGAATAGAAGTCACAAGGTGCGAGATATGACATTGGTGGCTAATTGTGATCACTGTTGCGGGAAATCAGCCGCCCGTGGAATTTCTGCTGTAACAACTCAATGGTTTTCCCGCGCCTCAAGTCACGTGGCGGAAGAACATCTCATCAACATAAAAGCCAAAGTCCATTACGTCGAACTGAGGTCACAAAAATGCTGTTATCATCCAGCGTAAATGTAAACCATTGACAGTTAGTAAACTTTCGGACTCATTTTCGAAATACGGCCCAATAATTCCACCACACCAAAGCGCACTACACAGACAAACACTCGTTGGGAACAATCGGCTTTTCTTCATTCCTTCCGTGCCCCAAATGGTCAAAAACCTTCCGCCCAAACATACCACATAATTTGCGTACACTTCAGCGTAACACTCTGTATTTGTGATTTGTTTTTACAATAGTTACAAGTTCCTGTAGCGTGAGTGTATTTCTCTTTTACGACTAACTCGCTACCAACCGGAATGTGATTACAAGCACATGTCCTTTAGAGAGCGCTGCCATCACAACGGAAAAACATAGTACGCAATTTAAATTCTGCGTTAATTTTGCAACACCTGTATTTAACGGCTTATTACACCAATTTGCAAATTTCCAGTGGGATTCTAGCTAAACGATTTAAAAGTGATTTAAAAGTTTAAGAAACTTTTAAAACAAATAACTGGTAGCGCAAAACACAATTTTCTAGACATAAAATAACTTCTTTAAATTCCTAGTAAACAATTAAAATTTGTAGAGAATTTAATTTTGGAAAAATCTATGAGAGTAACGTCGACTGAACATGAAGAGTTTAAGAAATTTGACTTATTAAAAACAAAACGTACTGGAACGTGGGATAAAAATACTGTCCGAAAGTAGAACTATTATGATATTGGAAAATAACTTAAAACAAAATCAATTATTAAAAATAAATAAAAAACTGATTTAAGACGATAGTTTAATAACGTTATTTAAATTACATTGTGTTATGTGTAATAAATATTATTAAGAAACGAAAATTCATTATCTAAAAATAGTTTTGAAAAAATAAATTGATAAATTATTTATTTAGTAATTTGGTAGTATTAACAGCTGACTAGCAATTGAAATTGATGTATTACATTTAAATAGTTTTGTATGCTTCGAATATTATAATACCTCCGGGACCACCGTTAGGTATTGAGAGGATGAATGATTTTTAGCGTATGAAAATGCCATGCCTGACCGGGATTCGAACCCGGGACCTCCGGATGAAAGGCCGAGATGCTACCACTCGCGCCACGGAGGCTGGCATGCTTCCAAAATGAAAGAAAATTACAGTGCTTGAGTATAATTTTCTAAAAATACCTTTTAAGTTTTCAAATGAAGAATACGCAACAATTTCATATCAAACCTAAAAAATTGTGTTTTTTGAGTCAAGATTATCTATGTTTTAATCTTTTCAAAATTTGCAAAATGTACAGTACTGGAAATTGTATTATTAAAATCTTTAGGTTAAAATTCATATGAAATCATCAAATTTACCCCTTAAATAAAGTTCAAAGAATTCATGTATGGCTTTATTTTACCCCTGGAGCAGACTAAGGAAACAAAGCGTTTTCCAGACGTTCTTTATATAATTTTTTTGTTTATTTTAATTGTAGAACATGTCCTGTAATTCTTTCCTTTTTCTTCATGACACAAAAAAAGCATTCTCAATTATTTATACATATGCTGGTAAAATAATAAAAAAGTGAATACAGAAATATTTAATTATTCTATATTTCTTAATAATGTCAAACGATGAAGATATTGGCTAATGGAGTTTTGATATAGAATGCCGAATATCCTGAAAAATTCGAGACGTTGAACAAACAGGGTATTTGAGAACAACAAAAATGTACACGCTGATTGGTTATGTTATCTGAAGGCGGGTATTGTTGTCTAAGTAACAAGTTCCTAGAAACAGATTGCCTGTTTCATGCACGAGGAGAAAGATTAAAAAAACATGGATGTCACAACATGCCACCTATCATCCGCTACAGATTCATTAATATTTACGTCATAATACTATTTCAAAGACAAAAACAAGATTAAAAAAAATAATCAAAAATAAATGAATATTGACCTGATGACAACATAAAATGTTACATGTGACCGCAACTTTTAATAAATTATTGATTAGTTAATCTGAACGGCAGTGGCCAATTTTAAGTACAAAAAAAAAAAAAAAACTGGAGCTGAAATAAAATAATTCTTATATCTACCAATATGCCAGAAATTATGATTAAAAAAAATTGAAAACAATTACAAGACTTACAAACAAGATTTGTTTTTTAAAAACTAAATACACGTGTCAACAATTTCAAGTACATACATCATTAGCAGTCTAATAAGGAATTATTATTTTTAAAACCTACAATTAGGAAAAAAATACCAAGTACGACTTAAGCGCTAATGATGCTGATGTCATCATTTAATTAATGATAGATAAACATATACAAAGAATAAAATATTATTTACATTTTTGTTTCATGTACTTGAAATCTAATATGAACTTATTTTTTTAATGCCCCATTCTATGCAGAAACGAAGTACGAAGCACAACTTAAAAGGCATCATTATTGTTAATTTACACATGATTAGATAAATTTATACAGAAGAATTAAGTATTATTACTTATGCATCTATATAATCAATACTTAATACTACAACACATATTTGAAACTATACGAATAAGTCTTTTGCATCTGAATACATAAATATAAACAAAGAATTATCTTTTGATTAAACCTGTTAAAATAAAATTAAAAAAAATATTCAAACAAAATTAACTTTTCTTTTCACGTCGTTGAAGGATCTATAAAATCACAATGAATAAACCCATACGTATTAATAATTAGCAATAGCAATATGATGATCTAAAATTAATTACTTTCAACTTATCTTAAATCTTTATTGGTTTTTTTTTTAAATATATAAAAATGTACGGAAGATAGTATTTCTTAAAAACTTTAATACTTTTACGATTTTTAAATTATTCAAACAGTTTTAAATAAGAATTACAAATGGATACTAATTAAAAAATTCAAAGTAATTCTTTACTTCCCCGGCTATTAGTAATAAAAATTAAAAGAGTTAAAAATTAAAAAATAAATTAAAAACGATATTTTTTAGAGGTGGAGTATAAATTTTAAGAAGAAATTTTTAAAAAATATTCATGCATGAGGTTAAGCTTAAGAAATATGCTTAAGTAAATATTTCTCTAAATCTAACACACCCTACAATAAAGGCTAAAATAACATTTTCAAATAAACTTTTCTGCAATTTAGGTCCGAGATCTACAATTATAAAAAACTGTAGACATTTCTTGAATGTTTACATTTAATATAGCACTATACACTTATATGAAGTATATAACCTTTGAAATAGATTTGAGCAAAAGAGTAAAAATTACATATTTCAATTTTAAGAGGCGGGGGTTGATTTTTTGAATTTGTTTTTAGAATATTTATGTATATATGAATTGTAGGTAAAACATTTGCTTAAATAAAGTTCTCTAAAATACCTGTTAAGAAAATTGAAATTGTTTTTTTCCTGAATTTCCCAACCTCTTAACGAAGTTTGAAAAAGAATTAATATAATCAATGCCCCATATATAGAAATATGAGCTACATTTGAAGAAAATCGGTTCAGTCAGTTCTGAGATATAAGGTCAAAAGCGGTGCGATGCGACATAAAACTTACAAGCTCAAAAGCGGTGCATCCCACAGTTTTTGACCTTACGCACATACATTCGTTTTTTGATCTAGTCTAGATGAACTGCCGGCCTCCTTGGCGGGAGTGGTAGCGTTTCGGCCTTTTATCCGGAGGGCCCGGGTTCAAATCCAATATGGCAAATTCACACGCTACAAATTTTCCATTTAATCTTATCCTCTGAAGCAATAACTAACGGTGGTCCCGGACGCTAAAAAATAAGTAGTCTAGATGATCTAGTCGGATTCTAAAATGTGAAAATTTGCAGTAAACTCGATATCCCATTTTTGACATGATCGCCATAATTTCCCCTTTAAAGATCAAAACTGAGAAAGTTAACTGGTGGAACATTTATTTTCTTCTTTCTCTTCTCAATTCACGGTGTCACCCGGCACAAAGATCATTCTTCAATAGTTTATTGTTCCTAAATCAACTAATTGATTTGATAATATGATAACGGTTCCTTGATGTCATTTAGGAACGCCATTATTGGTCGTCACTCTTCCTAGTCTTCCAATTAAGATGAATCAAGAGTGAATGACGCAATAAATGATCAGTCTAACTGCTACGTCTTCTATTGATAATTTCGATAAATATGAGATATCCTCAAGAATTTATTTAATAACCAGGGTTCGACTCAATATTTCGAAGCCGCTTAAGTTTTGATCTTTAAGCTTTCAGCAATGTCCATATTTTTGGAGCCATATATTGTCACGCTCCAAGCAAAGTTTTTTATAAAATGTTTTGTAACCGAGAATCATATAGATTTCTAATTAAAGATCTGACCGATCCGACAGCATAAATTTTTCTTACACTTATCATCCGACGAAATCAGGCTTTCCTAAGATCCTAAATTTACTAAATTGTATCAAATCTTTTTATCCCAGCAGTCAAATATTGAAATTCTGATCACTGTCTCATGTGCGTTCATTTATCTTTGTTTTCTTTTTTTTTATAATAATATTTATAAACTTGTGATAATAAAAATTATTTAAAAAATTTACTTACGTTTAAAAGAGCGGTTATTATTTATAGATTACGATTCCTTACCTGTAAAACAAAAATAATAAAATGTAATAAAACAAATTATGAAGAAAAAAATACTTATCACTTAGTATCGAAGGATAATCCGTACGGACAAATGTACATAACATATGTATGAGAAGGCTGTACATTTGTACAGTCCTCTCATATGAACCCACCGGGTTGGTCTAGTGGTGAACGCGTCTTCGCAAATCAGCTGATTTGGAAGTCGAGATTTCCAGCGTTCAAGTCCTAGTAAAGCCAGTCATTTTCACACGGATTTGAATACTAGATCGTGGATACCGGTGTTCTTTGGCGGTTGGGTTTCAATTAACCACACATCTCAGGAACGGACGAACTGAGAATGTACAAGACTACACTTCACTTACACTCATACATATCATCCTCATTCATACTCTGAAGTATTATCTGCACAGTAGTTACCGGAGGCTAAACAGGAAAAGGAAAAAAAAAGAAAATAAAGGTACTCTCATATGAACTCAAACTCCTACGTAATTTCTTTGAAATATCTAACAGTATTAAAATGCTGTAATTAGATTGTTTTTTCTATATGAAAAAACAAAAATAAATTAATCAGAACTATTAACTATTTCATTTTTTGGTTGTTTAACTGTGATAATCTACGGGATACGGTTTATTATTATAATATCAATCATGGATTTAATCATTTTCATCTTAGCTTACTTTAAAACATTCAATTTGCAGATTGTTACTCTCTAAAACGTTTTAGGTTTTGAGACCATCTGGTTGTACGGAATCCAATTTACCACTTAATATCCTATTTAATGATGATACCAATTAAAATTAGCAATGTTATTTCATTTTAGATTTACGTAATAAAGATTTTACTGTAAAATATGGTTTCTCGTGAGAAAAAAATTCATTACGGTTTCATCCTATATTGTACTAATCTTTCATCCTCGACATGACTTCAGCAAAACATTTTCAATTATTTCATAATATTTATCTTCTTTTACACTTTTATTCTCTACCCTTCCTGAAAAAATCAAATTAACTAACTCTGGATGTTTTAATAAGATACCCGATCTTGTTCCTCCTTAAAACTCTACCCTAATTACCCCTCCAAACCAATACGTTTTATAACTTCTTAATTTCATAATTATTTTAGTAATAAACATTTTCAATAATACCAGTTATCAATATTATTTTTCTGATTTTCTACTAACCGTTATTAATCATAAAATACTACCACTATATGCAAATATTCTTAAAAATTCCTGTTTAATTTCTAAATCTTTTTTACTGATCTATCATCAGATTTCTTTTCAACATGAAGATCTCCGGATTTATGCCAACACTAAAAAAAGCCGTCGATTCATTATTTCACTTTACCATTTTATGCTTTTTTTCTCATCATCAGGGGGCTTTTTATAATGAATAAAATACTTAAAAATTAATTTAAAATAAGTTTTAAAATTGATTTTTGATAAATTACAATCGAAATTTAAATTTTTTTTCAATTTTTGTAAAACGTTAGGAGCTTTCTCATTAGGAGGGGTATAAAGTTATTTTAGTGACTTTATTTACAAAATACGTTTTGAGCATTAAAAATTTCGAAATTTCTTTTTTCACTTTGGGGGCTCCCATACTCTAAAGAGGAGCCATTTTGTTACCACAGACCAATGGAGTGAAATGGGCAAAAAAGTTTATAGTGGTTGAAGGCTTCAACTTTTGCTAAAGTACCCCAGCTAAGATTTGACATTTTATTTCGGCCAAAACCCCACTTCTTTTTCTAATTTTTACAAAAATTCCTCCCCCCGAAGGTAATATGCCTGCCTAGAAAGTTTGAAGAAAATCGGTCAACGGGATCAAGAGTTATACGACCAATTACAGGCCCCAACATACACACGCGCAAACGTCTGTCTGACGGAAATAGGTTTTTTAAAGTCGGGAGCATTGAAATATATTTTTTTCAGATTATTTACAATTTATTTAAATTATAATCTTTTTTTTAATTTTTTCTTAAGGCACAAAACTTAAAAAAAAAATTTATTTTTTTGAAGAATCTGAATACTTTCCCGTTATAACTAAAAACAAAAATAAAAACCAATGAACGAAATCATATAATCAAAATTAGTTCAGTTAAACATTAAAAATATTGAATATTATACAATTTAGATAAATCATAAAATTTATTCTATGCAATGAATTGTTTTTTTTTCAATATAATTTATTTTAATTTTATACTTTACCAGTATGTAGATTCTGAATAAGGAAAAAATGTTTGTTTATCCATATAACATAAAACAACACAATTTTTCCGACAGTATAGTAATAAATATTTATTACTTTTTACTACAATATTAGAATTTTAAATGTAAAAAATATCATAAGTAAATACGACTTTATTTAAACCTATGAATATATCATCATAGATTCTATACAGCAGATTTAAGAAAGAAATAAAGTATAGCAATTAATTTAATTAAACTGATAGTTGAAAAGTCATCTGATTATTACTAATACAAATACACATATTTATTACAAATACATGAAATTACTAAAGATATCGTTAATACAATCGATCACGGCATCGCCTCATCTGTCGGTATTAGTGAGAAGTACACTCTATTATTTATAAAATTTTGTCCAAAAACGACAAACAACCTTAAGACCAGTTACTTTTTACTTCCTTGTACGAAGTAAAGGAAGTATTGTGATCGCAAAAAATTTCGGTTTCCAGATATCAACAAAAATATCCATTTTGACCACCCCTGAATCCATTTTGACTAGTTTCGGTGTGGTCTGTACGTACGTTTGTATATATTTATGTATGTATCTCGCATAACTCAAAAACGATTACCCGTAGAATGTTGAAATTTTGGATTGTTGTAATTGAAAATACTGTTGTAATATCTAGTTGGCACCTTCCCTTTTGCTTGTAATCGACTGAACCAGTCGATTACCAGTGTCAAAAAAGCCCAAAATCCAAAACAAATCTGGATTTTGGATTTTTTCTTAACTGCAGTAATAAGGCCTCACTGAGAGCCTTTCAATTATATATCATAAGTGGTACTTGTTTTCATTGGTTCCAGAGTTATATCCAAAAAAAATTTTAATTAATGAAATATTTGGATCTGATTAAGAGGAAGGCACATCGGTTCGAATCAACATCATCTCCTTTTTTTAATTTAAATATATTGATTTATTAATAATTATTAAACCTCTCATTGTAAAAAAATTGACGATGAATAACAATTCAATAATAATAACAAAAAAAAAAACAAAATATGAAAAAATATTAGAAGTTAAAATTTTATGTCCTTTCATTTTAAAAAAATTGTGTAAATGTAATTTAATAGGCGTATAAGGAAGTCATGTGTTGTCCACATCAAGTTTTTTATAAAAATCTCAGAAGTCACAAATCGATAGTTGATCTCGGCTATTATCGGTAATAGTGGTTACTAATTTAAAAATAGTTTCCTTTATATACGATAAACTACATCAAATTAAGCTGATTTTATGAATTAACGTGTGTTCTCGTGCGCGCTTATGTTGAATGTGCATTTCATTCACTAATTCATACAAATGAATGAATGGATTTGAGCACGCTTATTTATGTACGAGCAATCGTGGTGCATGTGTATTGCGAGAGAAAGAAAATGATTAAATTTCTTCTTTTTTCACAGACAAATTAGTGAAAAGATTGAAGATTGATTACAAAAGAGTAAAAAAAAAAGAAAAAAAAATTAATTTATCCTTTATTTAACTGCTATTATTAAATTTATGTGATAAATAACATTGACCTCGTAAGTTTTATTGAATAATTAGCACCAAAAAAATAAATAAAACAAATTCTATTATACAATATTTTCCTGTATGGACATTATAATTAATTAAATGGATAATTAATGTATCATAAAACTGCTTTTAACATAACTACAAGTTTTTAAAGTGAGAAAAAATGAAAATTACCCATAACAAATGTTTTATTCACACATTTGCAATACTCTAAAAAAAAAGCTGGCAAAATTGATGCTAAAAATTCCCCGAAATTTATGTAAAACTTTAAATTGACGCCTCCTAAAATGAGAACGTTATTATTCTTAGAACTTCTTATTTTTATTTTTATACTTACTTTCTTAAGAATAGGGCAAAATAAAAATTCGACTATATTTTTTTTTATTAAGTTGAAAAAAATTAATTCAATCTTGTATTAAAATACTCAACGTATTATAAACGGGGAATATGGAGAATTACAGGAAGAAAAGGATGACGACGACGACAAGGAGGAGGAGAAAAAAAGGCGGATGAAAGGGGAGGAATTTCTAAAATTACAATAGTTGGTCAATTTGAACAAAGCGTTAACCTTTACAAATTTACTCTTTACTAATCTGGTAAGGGTTGAAAGTTATTTCCACTCTGTAACGACCCAGTTGGAAGAGAATATTTTCAAGTAGATCAGATGAAACAATAAAACTTTTTACGAATTTTGGTCGCCGTATCCTAAATCGTATAAACGACCTGAAACGAGACGAGTCATTAATAAAAATAGCACAGCCATTCACAAGAAAACAAAAATCTTATGCCAGGCGCACTAAATGAGTGAAGTAATTTTCCATGCTTCCTTTATAGTCAAATATTCTGCTGATTATCAACAAACCGGCTTTCCAGAATACATCTGACATTCAGGCGATACGTGCAATACGTTCAATGCAGAGACTGATTGAGTTAGTTTTAACAAACCTTAATTTGGCACGGATTAAAAACTCTAAATATGTAACTATAATTTTTTTAATTTTAAAGTAAGGTTTTATCGTTATTAACTTTTTTTTATTGTGTTTGAAAATTAAGTTTTATTTTTATTTAGTAAAAAATATGAATGGTATTGAATAAGTAATAAAATTATCAAGAATGGACAAAATAAGTTAGAAATCAAACGTAGATTGAACACTAGCAAGGGGAGCTTATTTACGTGCATAAAAAGCGTCTGTATTACATATATAAATCTAAGAATCAGATAGATGTTCTTAAAAATGTTTGTGTGGATTAACAACATAAACCACTCATTTTATTTTATCTTATGGTAATAAAACCGTAAGATAAAATAAAAACCGTAAGATAAAAGATGTTTATTAATCAAGGAACAAGACAGAGACCCTTTTAAATGCGGAGATTGTGTCAACTTAGGCCTGTTAACAAAATTTGAATTAAAGACGTCATAAAACAAATAGGTGAGGAGAAGATTTCACAGTCTCGTTAAAAAAAAAGAAACGAAATATGGAGTAGGTAGGGAGAGGCCGTGGATTAAGACATCCGCAATTATTTAATTTGGTAATAGACGGATTTGTAGAAAGTAAAAACGGTAGATGGATACATACAATAGGTAATTGAAGATGTAGAAAGTAGTAGTAATTACGAATGTAGGAATGGAAAATAGAGTTAAAAAAAAAATAAAGACAGAGGGACTACTAAGGGCACTCAGGGGAACGGAAATATTTACTATTTTTAACCTTCAATTTTTCATCAATTTTTCTCGAATTTTTGCGAGAAAAAATTTAATATCAGAAAGGAAGATCACCAAAAATGTCCACTAGAGAAACTTGTGTTAACTAAATATGAATCATAAAATAGTTTCTCTGGTAAAGATTAAGAATGTAGGATATCCTTTTTTAGAAGGCTCTTAAAAAACGTTAAATAATATGCTTATTTTAAAAATTTCTTTAAAATGATATATTACTTGATCACTACTTCAATTTTAAAATTCATAGAGTAATCTTTCAGCCACTAAAGAACTGACTGTATTCCTTACTTATTTCTTATGTGGTAGAAAATGATGTTATTAAATTCTAGATATGCCATTAACTGGAGAATATTTTACATCAAAACTCGACAATAAAATTCATCTGGAGATGATCTGAACGCTTCTTTTCTTTTTCCTTATGTCATAAAAGAATTGAGAAAGCCTGCAATCTATCTCTCTCTTTCTCCCTTTCCACCATCAAATAACCTCTTAACGTCCTCCCCCAATTTCTCAATGTGCTTTTCGTAAATAATCCCAGAATGTTCAAATCATATTTACCAATCTTCTTGGACACCACAACCTCTTTTCCTGACAGTTTCTAAAGTTGAGATTTCAACTTTTATATTAATGAATCAATTCACCACAAAAGCTTATAAAGAAGCTTGTGCGTGGGAATATGAAAATGGAAATTTATAGCCTATGAAAAATGTCATGCCTGACCGTATTAGAACCCGGGACCTCCGAATGAAAGGCCGAGATGCTACCACTACGCCACGGAGATCGGAGAATTTCTTCTTCCACTGTAAAACAACGAGGCTTTTGAATACTTTAGAACGCTTAAATTCCCCCGTCTAAGAAATCACCATAGTTAGCATGGTGGAGTCTCCTATACCTCCACATATGCTTACTTCAATTCCCAGTTTTCTTTAATAACCCTGGAACGTTTCAAATTTTTAGAAACTACCCGTCTAAAAGAGACGTTGTATTTACTTCATCCCAGGAATCGAATTACTTTGTACTATTAATAAAAAATATTACGTGGTCACTGAATGACTTCCTTGTACGCCTATTAAATTGCACATTCATTTTTTTAAAATGAAAGTACATAAAATTTTATTTCACTAATAACGTCTGATTTTTTTCATACTTTTTTAATTGTTATTACTGAATTATTATTTATCGTAAAAATGTCTTTACAATTAGAGGTTAATAATTATCAATAGATCAATACATTTAAATTAAAAAAAAAGGAAATGAAGTCGGATTTGAATTGATGTGCCTTCCCCTTGTAAGATCCAAATATTTCATTAGGCTATAACTCTGTAAAAATGAAAATAAGTACCACTTATGATATATGTTGAAAAGCTCTCAATGATGGCTTATTAGTGCAGTTAAGAAAAGGTCCAAAATCCAAAATGTTTGGATTTTGGTTTTTTGGGCACTTTTGGCCAAATCTATTGCAATTAAAAGAGGAGGTGCACAACTAGATGTTACAACAGTCCTAAATTCAAAATTTCAACATTCTACGGCAAATCGTTTTTGAGTTATGCGAGATACATACGTACGTACAGACGTCACGTCGAACCTAGTCAAAAAGGATTCAGGGATAGTCGAAATGGATATTTCCATTGAAATCTGAAAACAGAAATTTTTCGCGATTACAATACTTCCTTTACTTCGTACAAGGAAGTAAAAATGGATCATAAAAATGAAATGTGTAAAAAAAAAAGATAATAAAAACAAATCCGAAATGATACCTAAACCTATTTTATAAATGATAGATTATCTTTTATTGATTGATTTGATAAATTTAAAAAAATAAATAACTCTCAGTGATTTACAAATTCATTGTAATACGATATGTAGTAATAAATTCAAGCAAGAAGTTCAAATTTCAATTTGTCATTAATTAATTAACCTCCTCTAGTAATAAGGATATTATCTCTATTGTAAAAAAACTAAATAAAAAAAAAATCTATGCCATACTTAGTTTAACAGGTTTATGTTTCAGCAACAACAAAAAGAAAAAAGGATAGAGAATAAATATGCGGTAAAAAGAAATAATTAGACCGAAAGAGAGGTTATTTATTGCTTATCAAGGGTGAATACTAACAACGCTGTTTAATGATCTGTTGTGTAGCTATAGAATAATCAAGGTTATTAAACATATTGATAGGATGTATTATATAGTTGTAATTCTAAATTATATCATTTTTAATTCTATATTATTTAATCGATGGAAGTAAATAAAATTGTCAATTGAATTTTAGTCTATTTAATTTAGAAGGGTCCTCACATTAATTAGTAAATTGTATTTTTATTTTTTTTTAATGTAAGTGTTTGTCACTTTCACTAAAATAATTATTGTCTTAAATTTAGCCCAGAGAAAGTACGATGTAATTATTTAGCTTATTACATGTCTGTATAAAATAACTGATTTCGTCATGCGGAAAGTAAGATTAATATAAATAGTTATAAAATAAGGAGGTGTTTAAAAAAATAGAATCTCTTTCTTCATATTAACACGATTCCGGAAGGAGGATAAAAAGACGTATGCATAAAGTCATGATCAACTAACTAACTTATGGAAGAATTACAAGGCATATTCAATCAAAACAAAAAATCCTATAAAACATACATATAACGATTTTTAATTTTCCGTCTGCCTGGTGTTTTATAAAATTAAAAAAAAATATTTTGTGATTATATTTAAATAATAAATTTATCAATATTTTGATGTAACTATTAGTAAAGTCAACTGTGCAATATACTATAAAAGGAAAGTATTTTCAAACCTCAAGATTTGCCAAAACTCCAAAATGCAAAATTTGACCCAGGTCTCATGATCCCTCTAACCAAAAAAACACTATTTTAGCATTGAAAAATCTCAAAGGGATGTAAATACGTTGGCCTGTTTTTTTTTTGTTGGGGGGGGGGGCGTGATGATTTCTGTATACAAGGCGTTGATGACATTTAATTTTGGTCTTTGTGAAGGGAGCAAAGGAGTTACAGAACTTATTGATCCCGTATCTCAAAATCTTCATTAAAGGGTAAATACATTCCTTCACATAATATAATGCCAATTACGTAGCGAAGATATTTGACAGCGTTCAGTCTTATTTAATCTCCATAAAGGGAGAGGGGTAAAAAACTCTATTTTCTTTTTTGTGGTGTCTAGTCTTAAAAGTCATATTTGGGCAATCTCATTTCGAGGTGGGCGGATAAAAAGCCTAATTTATTTTCATCAGCAATCTTTTAGCTTGATATCATAAGATTTAATCAAACGAATTTTATTAAATTTTGTACGATTACTTTTGAATATGGGTCATTGATGTTATTTAATTTTGGTCACAATTGGTCAAGTTGGTAGAGAGATAATATCAACTTATAACATGGACATTATAATATAACATGGATCCCGTATCTCAAAATTTTAATCAAAGAATAGAAACTTTTTTACATAATTCTTCACTTGCATACTTTAATTTTCTTCCAAATTAGTAATCAGTCGAAGGTGAAGCCCTCACTCAGTAACTACAGTTGCATAAACCTTTCATAAGCTTTTTTTTTCATTAAAGTAAAACAACGCGATACTCAATAAAAACTAATTAAAAAATTTCTGAATAATAATAGTTTCGTACACAAAAAAAATATTAAATTTATTTCAAAATTCACCCAAATGGACGACGACTTCATCATAACCATGATGGGAACCTCAGTAATACAAGATTCGTTATCTGTGGATCCTATATCGTTCCGCGGTTGCAGTTTTTATCTAAGTTTGATTTACTTCTCGATTAATCGGTTTTACATCAGATCATACTTTTCCGTATGATAAAAAGAAGATGACACAACCATAAAGACAATCTCCTTTTTAGGTTCAGTTCAGTTATTTAAAAATTTTTCATTATATAATTTGCGTCGATCATTTTCCAGGGCGGTACAGATTTTATTTTTAAAGCCCATACGTATATATATATATATATGTGTATGTGTGTGTGTGTTTATAAACAGATAAAAGATGTTAACAAATATTAAAACACGTATCTATGTTATTACATTTAAAGTAGTCGGCCTATGTGTAAAGAAGGTCATTGGACAATAAAAGACCAGCCACAGTTATTTATTATCGACTTTCATTGGAGACAATGAAAGTCATGGGCAATTCCGACCGAAGATAATAAACATAGATATTTTTGTATTGTTTAAAGAAAAAATTTCCGGAATCATCACAGAGTGTGGTCCCATATTCTATTATAATACTCTGTTAATTGTTACAACAAAATAATACACAATTAAAATATCCATTGATAAACCTCATTAAATTTAAAAAAAAGGTTCCGGCGATACAAGGACTTTTTTGAGTTTAAATGATGCAAGGAGTTCATTATATTAAAACCAATGATGCTAAATCATTGCACTTATATGCAGAATTATTTCGCATTACAAAAGGTGCATATTACATATAGAAACCTTGACACATATTGTTGTTAAGTAACCTTGTAGTATTTTTTTTTTATATTTATTTACAAAAAAAGTAAACAATAACATGTCACTACTGCTGTATTAAATCACAGAGGGTAAGTGATCATTACAGGATAATATATATATATATATAAAACGATGTCATTTGAAAGATAGTTTATCTTGTTCATCGTGTAACATCATTTTATTTATTTTCTATTTTTTTAATTTAATATAATTAAGACTGGAAAGTTGTAAAAAATGTATTAAATTTTTATTACGAATGATAAAATAATGTATTTGACCATTTGTAATTCTCTTTAGATATTTTTTAAATATTCGGATTTTGTGACTGATAATTTTAAAATTTTAAGAAAATTATTATTTTCTAAAAAAAAGCCAGCAAAAAGTTGCATAACTTGCATATCTATGCAACTGTGGATTTCAAGGGCTTTGCCCTCGAAAAACTACTTACTACTTAGTAATGACTATACAAGTAATTAAATATGTAAAAACGATTCTTCTTGGAGTAAAATTTTGAAATGTGGGACCCAAGATGACTAGAGGTCATCTTGGTAGACATTGTAAACAAAATTAAACAGCGTTAATACCCCGGTATATAGAAATCAACGTATCAGTTTTCATCTAAATCGGTCAATCCAATCTGGAGATATCAAGCGAAAAAGAGATCAATGTACATCCTTCAGGAATTTATCAACAGTACGAGTAATATTGTGTTATTTAGTTAGAAAATGCATAAGACATTAAGATCTGCAAAAAATCCGATTAGCATACTTTCACGTATGAATAATCAGTATATATCTGTCTCTCTATATCAGTTTATATATCACTCTGTAATAATCAGTATAGTTATACAGTATAACAATATAGCTGGAAAAATAAAAGAAGAATTGGGGAAATAATAATTTTTAGAATCGGTTGATTCCAAATATTGTAAAATAAGAAAAATTATATATTTAATTTAAAAAAAAATATCTTTTAGTAGATCACCAAAGCAAAAAAAAAAAAAAAAAAAAAACAACCATTAAATGAAATTTCTTTTCACACTTTTGCCATTTTAATAGTACGATTAATGACCAGAGCAGTTAATGTAAGTAAAAAGCAAGAAGTGCAAGCAACATTAATGGAAAAACGTCACTTTTTTCTGTGTTTAAACAACTTTATTGACATGATTGTTACTTTATGAATAATTCTCAAATAGAATTTATACAAATAAATATCTAGTCGCCTCAAGTGAAAAATCTCAGAAAAATAATGATAATAATTAAAAGAAAAAGCAATACTCAATGAAACATTTGTGAATGAATTACTAGGAGTAACGTTTTCTGTAGAGGATGAGGAAAAGAGAAGAAGAAGAGACAAGGAGGAGGATAGAAGAGGAGATGGAGGAGAAAAAAGGGAAGAAGAAGGCTGAAGGAAAGAAAAGTAGACAGAAGGAAAGAAAAAGAGAAGGTGGAAGACGGGAAAGAAGAAATAGAGTGGAAGGGAAGAAGGAGAAGCGGAATTATAACAAAGCAGATAAAGAAGAATAAATGCCCAACAGTTGCAATATCTTGAAAATCTTCACAAGAAGATAGATACGATGGTATATAGTCTTATATACATGTATGAAAAAGTATGTATAACTGATTCTAATCAACTCAAACATTTCCCCATTACTGATCATAAAAAAAAGTTTGTATTAAAATATACGAAATAAATATCGTTATGTGTTCTGTTATGCAATAACAACGATATTTAAACTTTTGTTTCACTTTAAAATATAAAAATATGTCAACATATTATTTACGTATTATTATTAACGTGTTGTTTATCTACAAAACTAAACTTCTTTTAACTTCCAGGCGGTTTACCACTTATGTAGAACATTAAACTTATCACATAACACTTAAATATATTTTTTTTAAATTATGTAATAAACGGAAGAAAAAATTTGAAAGCTTGTACAAAAAAAGAATGATTAGCTAACTGTAGTTAAAGAGTAAAAATGTAGATGGGGACATTCTATTCATTCAGCTTTCATCTTTTTTTACAATCTGTAACGACGTGGCCAATGAGATATGATCAATCTCAATTATTTTACGTGAAGCGAACACCTTTCAAACAAACACGTTTTCTTTAATCACCAAAACGGGTGCTAACCCAATTTTATATTATTATGTAAAAAAGAAAATTAATTTGACATACAATCCAGTATATTTAATAAATCATTTTATATCTCATTAATCATTAACACACCATTCATTGACCAAGCGAAATGTTATATAAGAAAAGGTTATAGTTAATTTGTTGTTTTACAAAATTTTTCCAATTTTTATTTTAGTTTTTACAACTATGACATACGTAAAACTGTTACTACACAATCATAACTAGTTTTCTCTGAAGTAAAGATTTTTATTTAGCTGGATCCAACGGTGAACAATGAATTTACACTTAAAGGGCTGAATATCATCAATTACATTTCGATGGATATGGCATATTTATACAGTTAAGGCATACTCAGTTCAATAAAAACCGACTCATTTTTAAGCCTTTTCAGAAAGGGTTAACCTTTAATTTTTTTCAGAAAGTAGCTTGTAACTTACTACAAGTTGCCTATATTTCTAAATTATATATATCTCTAAAAAGCGTGAAAAGTTAATTTAAGATTAAATGCAATTAATAAGTTTTTTTTTATTCTCCGGGACCACAGTTAGGTATTGCTTCAGAGGATAAGATGAAATGACAATTTTATGGCGTGTGAAAATGCCATTCCTGACCGGGATTCGAACCCGGAACCTCCGGATGAAACGCCGACACGCTACTAATCGCGCCACGGAGGCTAGCTTAATCAATAAGTTTGATTATAATTAAATGTAGATAGCATGAAAAGAACTCTTTGGTATTTAATATTACGAGCAGGATTCACATTTAAGCGATCTGGTGACTAAACTAGGCACTATGAAGTAATTAATGAAAAATGAAAATATCCGAAGAAGGCACTAAGAAAGCGAAAGGCTGAGAAAAAATATCACAGATGGAAATGTGTATAGAGGGAATTTACAGCAGTGTGTTCGGGCTAGGAATGCAGGGAGTAGTACAGTCAACGGAACCGTTACAAGACGAGAGTGTTTGGTTGAAAGCAAGTAGGAAAATGTAATATATGTTTATTTAGAATTTCCATTGTTACTTAAGGAAATTTATTGAACAATAGAAAAATAATAATAATAATAAAGGTACAATATCACGCACACTGAATATTTGATATATGGAATGGAGGGAGTAGTACAGTCATCGGAACTGTTACAAGATGGGAGTTTTAGGATGGAAGCAGGCAGGAAAATGTAAGATACATATATTTAAATTCCAATTATTACTTAAGGAAATTTATTGAAAAAAAGAAAACTAATTATAATGATAATAAAGTTGCACTATCTCGCACACTGAATATTTAATATGCCTGTTTCTTAAATATTTGGGTATCATTTGTGAGTATAACTTAAGATTATTTTACATTTTTTAGTTATGAATTGGTTTTCCTTTAAAATTAAATAAAGTTATTAATACCCAATCTCAGGGTTAACTTTCTCTTTTTCATGTATTATTTCGTTCCAGTATATATATATATATATATAAAGCGAAAGGCTGAAACAACTAATTTGTCATAGAAATATAATTTCATTCATCTAATACACCAAATTCTATTATTTACATTTACCATTGATATATGCTACCTTCACTGAAAACTAAATCAAGACATGACCGGCTGAGAAACGGATAATAATGAAAAACATTAGTATTTTTCCAAATTACATTAGTCAGCAGTAAAATTAAAAAAAAAAAAAATTGACTGGAAAATTTATAATCATGTTCTGCATCTAATTCGAATGAAACCGGAACAAACTCATCCAACACACTGAACTTTATTCAAGAAATAATTTTTTTTTAAATTATTTTTTTAATTTATTATTAATTCATAAATCTTGTAAAGAAGTATGTTTTAAATTTATCTAATGTTTTTGTTTCCTAATATGTAATTAGTTAATATTAAAAATATACGATGACATTGAAAGTTTAGCAATTCCTAAATTTATAAAAAAAAGGAAAAAGATAAAAATAGCTAAAAATATTTATAGAGATGTACATGATTTATTTGTAATAAAATATCAGTAATAGATAAAGATAAAAAATTGTTTTTTTCTTCTTTAAAAACAAGACTCGTGTAATCTTCATAAGGACATCAGAAATAAAAGTTATACGTAAATAAAAGATTTTTAATTTGTACTGTCTATACAGAGCTTTACAACCTAATCTATTGTATTAAAAAATATTTAAAGTTAATTTTTTTAAGAACTATTTAAAAGGAAAAAACTTTAGAATAGAAGTAAATAAGCAAATTTAAATATTAAATTCATCATAATTCAATTCAACAAACCGTTTGTAAATTCAATAAGTTCTATTAAATTCTACAAAAGTTCCGGAAAAGAAAGACTTAATCCGAAATGACGTAAGTTTTTTAATGACGTTTTTCGATGACGTTTTTTAATGACGATTATATCTTCGGAAAATAATCTATAAAGTTTGGTTGTTGAGCCTTACATAATACTGCTATTCTTTCTAGGAAAAATACATCTGAGAGAGCACATGCTTCACCAATGACGTAATAATGAAACACACAGAATAATTTACAGCCATCTCTATCTGCAAAGTTAAACCAAGATGCGCGCGCGGGCACATGTGAGACTGTTTAATATTGTGAGGGGGGACAACCGGATGGAGCATTTTCGTCCAAAAGATAAAAAACTAAAAAATCCTTTCTTTGCAGTACTTTTTCAATTGCAAATTTTCAGAAAATGAGTAAGGAATAAATATGATAAAAAAATAAAATAAAAATAAATTAATTAAATATGTAAAGATAAACCTAAAAATATTTATAAAATAATAATAATTTAGAATGCGATAATGGAAATCATTTAAGAATGTATTTATGTACATGTTACATGGAGTGCAGAAAATTAACTATTTTTTAAAAAACAATTATTTAAGCTAGTTTTTTTTTTTTACTTTTAAGGCCGCAAAGGACTACTTTAGTCAGAATAATTCAAGACTTTTTTGCCGATCTTTTGGCCTTTAAGTTCTTAGCTTTTACGTTCTCCCAATATTTAGTCATTCTTAATGATCTCGCTTTACGATCCTCTTCTGAATAAACCCTTTTTGTATAATTAAAAGTTCTTACTTTAAAGTCGGTATTCGGATCTTTAATAACAAATTTTAATTTTTCGGATTTATTAAGTAAATCTTCGTAAGTCAAATTTAATTCTCGCATGTCTTCTTTAATTTCTTTGATCCATCATAATGGCGGATTTTTTAAAGACCAAAATTGATCGATAATTCTCTTAGTAATCCTATCCTGCGATAATCTTAACAAGTGTGCACAGAAAGAAATTCGCTTCTTTTTCATAGTATCAATTAAGGATTCCAAGTTTTCGTACAGAAATTTATTAGGCGATAATCTGTACTGATTTTCGTGTTTATATTTTTTGTTTATGCAGGTTCTAAGAATCCTGCGTTCAACTTTAAGCAAAGGTTCAGTCCTATTTTTCTGAATTAATCTAAATAAAGTCTCGCTCGCATAAGTAATTACCGGTTTAACCGTAGTTTTGTAATGTCTAATTTTAGCGTTAATCGAGAGCGATTTTTTGTTGTAAGTATTTTTGGTTACTTGTAGCACTTTAAATAATTTATTAAGTCTTTCAGTCCAATATTGTTGTTCGTTACAATTACAAGTAATGATATCTCCAAGATATTTAAATTTTTCTACAAGTTCTACTTTGTTTCCATTAATATTCACAGAATTAATAACTAAAGGATCTATAGCCATCATTTTAGCCTTTTCGTAAGAAATCCTCCAATTTTATTCGCAAGTTCTTCTATACTTGTTATTTGTATTCTGGCTTCTGCGATATTATTAGCTAATAAAGCTAAGTTGTCGGCAAATCCTAGGTAATTTAAATTTAAGTTATCTCTTTTGTATCGTATGTGAATATTTTTAAATACTATGTGAATATGTAAATATTTAAGCTAGTTTTATTTAAAAACTTTAGACAGAATAATATTCTTTCTGCGAAAAAACCTTTTATTTTAAATACACATACACTTTATACATAATTTTTCATTCACATGAACGGGCGGACGCGGGCATGTACACACAAGTATAGTCTAAATACACACCGAAACATATAAATGAGGAAAGTTTGTCTCCACCAAAATGAAGGATCCCTATTGTAATATTTAAAATTTTTTTACTGAAACCGAAGAGACCAGTTTCTCTCATTTTTAAAATTTTTTTAAATAATTTCTGAATGCAACAGTTATTATACTTGGTAATCTTAATCGATAACTAGAAAACTACCGATTGAAGACGCCCAAAATTAAGTAAGGAAAATTATTAAAAATATATTAGAAATTTGTTAATAAATAAAAGAATATTTTTAAAATTTAAGTAGTTAACGAAAATAATATGGGCTTAGAATTGTATTAGGTTAAAAAATTACTTTTAAAATAGTTACTTTTTGAACGTTTTTTTTAATATACATTAAAGAAAATTTGATGTGGACATTACACATGACTTCCTTGTATGCCTATTAAATTACATATACATATTTTTAAAAGTACATAAAATTTTATTTGATTAATAACTTCTGATATTTTTTTATGTTTTTTATTGTTATTATTATTAGTTATTTTTTATTAATTATTAATAAATCAATATATTTAAATTAAAAAAAAACGAGATGAAGTCGGATTTGAACCGCTGTACCTTCCTCTTGTAAGATCTAAATATTTCATTAATTAAAGTTTTATTTGACTATAACTCTTTTACATTTTATTTGGTTTTTTTCACACTTTTTGTTCAGTCGATTGCAATCAAAAGGAGAGGTGCACAACTAGATGTTAAAACAGTCGTAAATCCAAAATTTCAACATCCTGCGGCTAATCGTTTTTGAGTTATGCGAGTTACACACGTACAGGCATCACAATACTTCCTTTACTTCGTGCAAGGAAGTAATAAATGAAATAAAAAATTTTAATAAAAATGTTATGGTACAACACAACACCATCCCCTAAATGTTTTCCATATCTTTATCAAGCAATAATATAAAATTGGAGGGAGAAAAAATGATTCACACGTACATATTTTTACCTATGTTTTCTCTTTTGTTAAATTATATGAATTGATTATATATCTCAAGTTACGTAAAAAATTGAGGTTTTGGCTCATTCATAATATACAAAAATACACACTGAAGTTCACGTCTACATTATCTATTAAAAAAATAAAACAAGAATTTTATTTTATATGTAAGAAATTGCTTTTGCGTTTCATAATAAGAGGAAAAATACAAGTTGTTAAGCTTACGTAAAAGTTGTAATTTTATTCATTAAAATATTTATTTCTGTAATGCTATGTTTATATATTGAAAGATGTTATGTTAATGAACCTTCAAATTCTACGGTTATTAACCTGTATATGTAATTGTTTCACAACGAAAGGTAAACTTATTTATGTTGATCTTAAAAATTTCTTGCTATGCGGTTCAGTGATTTTAGATGAAATTTAAAAAACGGGTAGTTTTACACGAATAGAAAAATTGATGTACATTAAAAACAGAAAATATTTATCATTATTGTTTCTAAAACTGGTCATACATGTTATTATTTTAATTAGTAAATCATGCCAAAAATAACCTTGATTAACTGGTTTATGAAATGTAAAATAAATGCATACACCAACCGGTCATAGAATTTTATAAACTTTATTTATGATATTCAGAAAAATAAATACATAAATACTATTTAAAGTAGTCACCGACTATAAATGTATGTCAGTGGTTATTACATAACTAACATGTTGTATTCATGTAGACTAAGCTTAATTATGTTGACTAACTATATTAACTGATTTTATGTACATATTAGGTGGTATAAGATAGTAAAAAACATATTGACATAGTATAAAAATTATCAATATTATTTTATTTTAATTTTCATTCTTTTTTAAGATTAAGTACTACTCAAAAAGTTGAATTTCATAATACCGATACTAAAGATTAAGATCTTATGAATATTTCGAATTTGTTCGTTAAACGTTGATAGATTGCATAATGTTATCATAAAATTAAAATTATAAAAAAAATTTTATTTTATGGAAGAAACTTAACATAATAAATGTACATAAAATGTATTTTTCAATGTTTTTTGTAGTATATTAAGTCTGATACACATCCATATTAAGTGACTATATGCAGTAATATCTGAGAAGGTTTGGGGTTCCATTTTCCACATTAACGTATTTATATAATTGAGATTTATCATCTTGATAGTAGCATTCAAATATGGAACAAATTTCATTTTAAAAAAGCTATTTTAAAAGCATTTTTGCAATTGATTCGTAACTTACAAAACAGTATTAAGTAAACGATTAGAAAATTTCATATTCTAACGTGTTCATTTAACCATTATTTACCATTACCAAGTTTCAGTAAGATTATACGATTTTTTGTATTGTTATGTATAGAAGAAGCAGGTTCCGGGATTTGATGTGCGTTTTGTAATGTATTTGGCATATTGTTGGAATCGTCAGTGTAATAGGGATTCGACAGTAACAATCTGAAATCGAAATAAAATGAAGGGCGTAGATTTCAAATTACTTTTTTAATTAAGAAGACGAGTACGGAACGACAGTTCTGTAGATCAAGTACACACTGTTACAGCTGAATACCGCACTATTCAGTTATTAATGTGTACATTCTATAAAGAGTACAGTAAAGGAACCTGACTTTAGTACAGTCTGGTTGCAATGTAATGTTGTACTCTAATTTTTATCAAAATCAATTGATTTTTTACGGCTGCCTAAATTTTAATTTACCAAAAATTTCCTGAAAACCCATGTTCTTTTATTCAACATAAAAAAATGACACGCAAGTGACATTTTATACATTGAAAAAGACTGATGTATCTGATGATTTAATTACTTTTTTTTGACAGAAAATTAACATAGCAAAGTCACCCGCCATGTTGTGCGGCATTTAGTATAATATTTGACTCTATTTTCAATTAATTAATCTTTTATACCTCTATTACTGGAACACATTTCATACTCTAGGTGATTAAACTACTTTTACAACAACTAAAAAATAATTTAAAAAAATCAGTTTTCCATGAATCAAAAAAAAACGATAATCCCCACGATTTGTTCACAATATAATTGGAACACTTATCTTGTTTCTTTGTTTTCTTTTAAGAAACAAATTATATATATTAATAGATTACTAATGAAAGGTATTAATAATTTTAAACGTTGTTATCCGTAATATTTTGATAAAATTATTTTTCAATAATAATCTGATCTAACTAGGAAGTTTGTCTTCCGTAAACAATGAGAATTATACATCTTTTAATGTCATTTTATAATTAAAATAAAAGGAGGCTTGGTATTAATAAACAAAAATGAGAAAAAAGTTTATTTTTACTTATCATTAACGACCGTGTCTATTATTAAATTTCATATAAATTTTTTTATTTTATAATAAATAAAAAAAGTGTTTTCCAAGAACGTAACAAACTTTCAAGACAATTCTACTGGTAAATATAAAAAAGAAAGTTAATATTAACATAGATTGGGAAATGTTTCGTTAGCGAGTGTCGGCAGGCGAAATATTTCGCCCTGACTTCTGCCCCTTGAGTAAATTAAGCCAGACTGTAATTCTTGGGACTCAAATTAAGCAGTAAATTTAGTGGTTTGATATGAAAGCTGACGTTTTGATATGTTTTGTTTATAATTAATTTCGAAATTCTAAGTTGTATTTAGTTTCTGTGAACTTTATTCAGAATCAAATTATCTACTAGTTTTGTTTTAAATTTTTATGTTTATTTCCCATTCAACAAAGTTATTTTACGCCAAACATAAAATATTTCGAGACCAATCCTTAGTTTTTTACCCCAGATTTCTCGATAACTACTAAATACACAGGTCTTTTTTTCAAATTTTCAGATCAGATTTCTTACAAAACCACTAAATTTACTCTTTAAATTGAGTCCTAAAAATTACACTGGTTTAATTTTATGAAGATGCAGAAATCAGAACGAAATATTTCGCCAGCCGGCTCTTGCTAACGAAGCGTTTCCGAACCTACGTTTATATGATTTTTTTTTATTTTCACTAGTAGAACATGTGTTGAAAAATTGTTACATTCCTCGTGAATCACTGAAATATAAATATATATTTTATAATTAAATATTAAAGATATAGATAAAAATGAAGATATTAATTAAAAATATTGCCATTCAAAAGATAGTATTTTGACATGACTTGTGATAGCGCGTGGGGTACATGTAGTATCATTCTTCCGTATCGACTGATCGGTATGACACTTAACATTCTGTTGCATTACAAAAAATATAATAAATATTTAATCGATCTTGCACTACATCATCATAAATGGCTTTGTGAAAGAAATAGTTTGAAAGATTCAGGGTTTCTCGTTAATGAATCAAGTATAAAAATATTCAATAAATTTATAATAATCAAATAATTTAAAATATTTTAATTAAATTTAATTTTTTTTGTTAAATTCAGAGGAAATTAAAAATTATGCCGAAAAGTTTCTACTAATTATCTTTTTTTCACTTCCTTCATAGATTCAATTTTTTTAAATTTTTTTTTTTTAAAGTAGTATTCAATAGAAATATGTTATATCTTATTGTTCCTTTCCCTTCTTTAGAAAAAAATTAGATCACGAGTAGTAATGTTTTAACCCCTTATCTCACAGCAATAGTAGTCTAATTATTAGTATATATACCTTATCTATCTATATATGATAAGTTTATAATCTTTATATGTAAATTATACGTTACAAATATTACTGTTTCTGATATTTTACTGCAATCAATATGCAATCGAAATGATAACGATTGTCTACAATCATTAGTTGAACAGCCGTTCGACTCAATATGAAATGCGCCAGATTATTTCCTAATTTCTGTTACATTTTTTCTATAGTCTAATCACAAAAATTATCACCGAAATATAGAACAAAATTTTATTTATTAATAATAATTAAAATATTATATTAAATTTGTTAATATTCTCATGCTTTAAAGTAAAATTATCTGGTGCTCGTATTGTTGCATGTATGCATGTACCACACATTTATTAAAATTCAGACTATAGAAATTAACTGATCAATAAACGTTTATTGGTTAGCATACTGATTTCTAGATCAGTTCTCGTGTTTGATTCTCAGCGATGATCTAGTATTTTTTTTTGTCTATCATTTCATATCCAAAATTAAAATATGTGTTGGCAATTCCGATACAGTAAAAAAAAAGGAAATACTCCTATAATGTTAAAAATTAAGTTGTTCTAGTTATGAAATATTAGAATTCCATTTTCTTCTTAATCATTTATAGAAATTTTCCAGAGATGTTTCTCGTTGTCAGAAGTTTTTTATTTGAACTAGTATAGAAAAGCTTTAAAAGAAATTAACGTAAAGAATATGTCGATTTTTGATAGTAAAATACGGCGTCAACTACCATCCGTAAACATTTTGATTAGAAGCATTGTAGTTATGCTAGAACGCTTTGATCGTTCATTATTACAAAACTAAAACCCTAGAGTATTCCGTAGAGTACATCCAAACTCAACAAAGAATTTCTTTTATAATCACAAGTAGATAAATTCATTTAATGTTTTGTCCAAAGTAACGAGCATTGTCAATCTATATAGAACTGCAGAGCCAAACATGTAAACAGTTGGACAAGTCTATCGTCTTAGGGTAAAGGTCATGTGTAAAGGCCACATAGATAAATAAAAAAGAAAATAAATTATCTTTATTACGAATGAAGAAAAAGGCCAAATGACATCTAATAGGATAATTGTCTAGCCCATAAATAAGTTGATACTTTGGGACTAAAAATAGTACTGAATTTTATATTTTTTCTTCTTTAAAAATGTTTTGTCTTTAATGTTTTGTCCTAGTGTGTTATGACATCAGACAAGTTCCTGTTAATAAATCGTTATTCAACCTTATTCATGAAACTTTAAATTTCTTTTAAATGGTTTTTTAAAACTAGTATTCCAACTATATTTTTGTTAACCTTATTTATACAAAATTATTCTTTTTTTTTCAATACAATGTCAAACTATACCTGTAAAGAATTTCTAACGATTAAATTTAAACCTATTTTAAATAAAATAATCGTCATTTATTTGTTTATTAAATAATATTCAAATTAATTTTTTTTTTTAAATTAACATATTTAAAAATAATTAAACCATTTTACTTTCCTGGTAAAACTCTAGAGTAATGCTGCAAGAAGCAACGTATGGATGGGGTAGTCAAAATATGGGGTATGGTTTTTTTTCATTTTTCGACGTTTCATGACCTACGGACCCCAAAAAATAAACAAACTGGGGGTAATGTGCGTGCGTACGTACGTACCGTGTTAATTTGGCACAGAGACTCGTGTATATGGGGCAATTATCAGTAAAGTTTTGAGATCAATATCTCCTCAGTAAGAGACCAATCTCTTCAGTAAAGATTGGGGTCAATTTTCTCAAAATTTTGCAAACATAACCCCAGTTTATATTAACTCAGTACATGGGTGCATGTTTATCTTACCATTTTAAAAAAAATTTGCCCCAAAATTTTCCCTTCCCTAAGGGAAAAATAAAGCTACTCGTATATTTTTATTTATTGCACATTTTTTAATCGTTTTTTATTGTCCTCTTAGGCATAATAATGGTGCAAGCAACCCCCCAAAAAAATACTTTGGGGGTAATATTTTGGGTGGGGAAGCCGATCAAATTTCAGAAAATTCGCTTTATGTACAGAAGTACTATCGTTATCATTAATGGGAACTCCATCGTCGCGATCAGCAATGTTACGTCTATCCGGAAGCACAATGTAAAAAGGTTTCACCTTTACAAGAAGGTCGTAAATTATTTTATCTTGGAGTATTCATACCTACTATACCAATCAGTCCCCCCCCCCCCATGTGATGAACGCATATCGGTCAGAATTACCACATGAATTTCAATGCGGTTGAAATGTGTGATGTACAATTAAAATTAATTTGTAAGTGAAGTCGATTAGTAAACTAATGAAAACAAAGATTAAAATTACATCTAAAAAATAACCGGTATTGATAAAAAAAAGATTCAGTCCCATTTTTAAAATAAAAAAATCCGTTACAAAAGAAATAAAACTATTTAGGTAAAAACTAGATCGGTATACTTTATATTTTATTAAAAAAAAAAATTATTCCTAAATAATTCACTTCCGTAAAATTCAAACGATAAATAAAAGAATCTGAAAAAAATACCTATTACATTCAAGAAAATAAAAAGGAAATAAACTGATCTAGTTCTTACAATAACATAAATTTTCCATTAATATTGCTGCTTCCTATAAAATAGAAAACGACATTGATTTCATGGCATCACATACAATGAGGTTATCATTGTTCATAGTCAAAAGGTAATAATAATAATACTGTACCGCTATTTCTGTAGTGTGCTACATTGTTATGTAGCACTTTAGATACAATGCAACAAAGAATATTTTATATTAAATGTCCTTTTCTATACAAGTATGTAGAATACATAACAGAAGTAGTAATTCCACAATAATTATTGTTTGAACTAAGATGTTAAATGGATGGATCTTCTGCACGCGTTAATATTATTGCATGTATTACGGTATAGCTTGTGTTAATACTTTTAAATATTTTTTTGTTTTAAACATATGAAAATATTGTTAAAATTAAATTTTTCTTTTAATGAAAATTTAATAACAATTATTTTAATACTAATAATAACAATATCATAAAAAAACACATATAAAGGCCAGATTTTTAGAGTTACTTTAACCTTGAAATATAATATAAAATAACAGATTAATTTACCAATGGATCCTTCATTATATTAAAGTTTAGGCATTAGTATACGCTATACACAACATGTAGGTTGTAAAGTTGTTTAAACTTTTAAAGTTATTATGCAATAATACAATTCTTTTTTTTTTAATTTAACCGTGAAAGAAAAAACGCGAACTCTTCTGAGAAATTTATTCAGAGTAAAGACCTTGTAAAAAAAAAAAATAACTACCAATAAATACTTAGTTGCAGTGTGTAAATGTATATATATATATATATATATATATGTAGATAGTGAATAAACTACCAAAATTTACAACAGCTTATTTCATAAACGTGTACAAACATTAACTACGTGCGTGCACGCATTTACACTCATATAAAAACATTTATAAAAATCGTAAAGATACGCGGAGGTTAATAATAATTTTTGAAATACTAGTAAAAATAGCAATTCATGCGTGTATTTTTCTAGTTCAAATAGATGTAATAATGTTAATAATAATACATTTCCGAGGTCTTTTTTAATAAAATACAAACAAGATATTAATCATTTAAAAAAACAACAACAATAAACAATATAAAATGCATATTCCAAATTTCTTTTTGAAAGAGAAAAAGGCTTTATTAATAAATATTAAAAATTAGAAAATACGACTCCAAAATAAAAGACATTGCTGACAAACGTTAGGATAATTAAAAAGGGAGGGGTGACAATTTTGTTATAGTATTTGTATAATTTTTTTCAAAATCTTTTAATTTATTTAAACACATATGTATATATATGTATAGCCTATGACACTCCCGATAACGTAAGGTTTACAACGCGGAGTCATACATTTAAATCGGTTCAGCCGTTGAGCTGCTACGGTGGAGCATAGATATACATACACACCCTAAATATATTACCCTTTATTAACTTAGAATTTTTCGGTAAAAATGTCCAAATATTTCCTTTCAAAGAGATTTCAAACGATAACCAATTTTTTTTAATATGCGTGTTGAAAATAGATAAAAGAAAGTCATTTGGAAGAAGATAAAAAAATCGATGTAGGAAGAAAGAGGATAAATTATCTGGTTCACAGATACGTGGTTTTTTAGGTTTATTTAAGGTTTTTAGGTCGATTTAAAAATTAAGGAACCCTAAACTGTGGAATGAAAATGAATGTTAGAAAAACTTAAGTAATGAGGACAGGAGATATAATAAAGGCAGCGAATTTTTGCATAAAAAAAGGAAAATGAGATTAGTAAAATTGTATACATACTTAGGTATTACGTAATAGAAAATTACAAAAGCGAAAACGAAATACTCGTAAAAATAAGAATAGTAGTGGTTAAGGAAATATTTGAAATAAAAAAAATAATTGTTATGTAGTAAGATGGAAATAGAACTGAAGGAGAGTCTTTTATTTGGATTATACTTCTACATGGATACCAAGAAAAAGATAAATATGAACATAGAGTGAACATCAAATTATTACTGAGGAAAGTAAAGAGAATAAACGCTTATAAGAACGATTGAGAATAGGTAAACTAAAAGGTTGGAACATCTAGGGAAGGAATATCGATTTAAATAGCACTACAAGGATCAGTAGAAGGTGCAAAAATAGAGGCTCTTAAAAATTAAGAATAAAAATTATAAACGATCTTAAAGCTGTGAAAATTTTAGAAGTTCAGTTATGGCTAGAGGAAAATGGAGATAAGAGGCTAAAAAAAGAGACAAAAATGAGGAAAATAGTAAATGAAACCTACCTCAGAGAAGATAATCACATATGTTTATATTAATTTTCCTAGACATCGATTTATAAAAAAATTATTCATTGTTAACTGGCATCAAAAAAGTAGAAGTTGTAAATCCGATCTGTTAAAAATTTTATAAATGTACATTCAATGCTCTTTACAAGATAAATCCGTTAGATGGTTCATTTTTTTATTCTACACAGAACATATTTTAAACAAAAATAACATAAACTTTTAAAATAATATAAAACATACTTTCACAAAACCGCAATAAACCTGAAAAATATCTTTTTTTCAATTTTTCTTTAAATTTCGACATGTTGAAGTCGACAAATATGAAAATAACAATTTGAATTCCTGTAAACTTGTTCTCGAACATCAAGAAACTAAAATTTAACGAATTGAAAAAATGAAATCAGATTTATTTTTCTGAAAAAAAAAATGTATATAAATACATTATTTATATACATATATAATCATGAAAATATTAACATAAAATATTAATATTAAGAAAATAAGCATTTTTTTTTTCAGAAAAATAAATCTGATTTCATTTTCATTAAAAATGTATACATTTTAACCTATAATTTTAACACAATTTAATTTATTTCAACACGATTTCATAATTCAAATAATTATGATTTTTCGAATTGGAGAAAACGTCTTTTTACCTATGGCTAATTTATTTTCTTCTAATTGACATTCGTGGCACTTACGTGATTGGAACGACTCCTATAATATAAAATATAATCCACTAAAGTGAAAAATATTTATATGTATTTTTTTAAATTAATTTTATCAACGTTATCAATACAAATATAAAAAAATATATAGTCTGTATAAATTTATTATTTCAGATAAAAGTTTTTTCTTTGTGAGAAATTAAATGTATTTAAAAAGTTATCTTGTAGGATGTTTTATTATTAAAAAATATTAACAAATATAAATAGTTAGTTTTAAGTTTAAAATATATTGTGTTTAACTTTTTAATCATATTTTGGTTGTTGAAATCAATTTTCAAATTAAATTCGATTCTTTTTCGTAAATCAGTTCGAATTAGTGAGCAGATGTATCTTTTTTTAATTTCGTAATTTTACACACAATTTTCATCATTACACTTTTACTTTTAATTCCAGATAAATTAAAAAAAATAATAAATTTTTTTAAAAGCTTTTTTAAGATAAAGGTAAAAAAGAATGAGTAATATGTGTTGCCAGACATGAATCAATCATCATATTATAGATTCTTCCATTTTATTAAAAAAAAAAAAAGTTTTAAGATAATTTAATGAGTAAAATCTTTTCACAGAACTAAAAATGATACATATATTATATATATATATATATATATATATATATATATATATATATACATATATTATATATATATATACATACATACATACATACATACATACATACATACATACATACATACACACAAGGTAAGATTTCTTCTTAATTCAGTTTTAATTCTAAATATTAATTAATTCATAAAATTTAACCCGACCTAAACCTAGATATTCAAAGAATGGAGAAAATAGTTGTTTTTTTTGTATCAGGTAAAAACCCACGTATAAACAAGTAAATGGTTTCCCGTTGACCATGAATGAATTTGTTAACATTGATGTATTAACTACAATTTCAATCTGTATTTTCTGTTTATTACTAAAATTAAAAATAACGTTAAGATAAACTGCACGTAATCTGATCTATGGAAATAAATTTTACTTGTAAAATTTTCTCATTTCTTGGAACTTCTATAATTCAGATCAAATACGATTGATTACGCGATATTAATCATTAACAATTAAAACAATTCAATAATAAATAAAGAAATATGTTTTCTTCAGTAGGTCTATATAATTTGTTTAATAATATATTCTACAAAAATAAAAGTGGATCCTGTTAATTGAATCGCAAAATAATGAATTTATAACAATTTTTTACTCAAGTTTATCATACAAATTATTGTTCTTTATTTTGTATTTATAGTCTAAAATACGAATAATTTAAAATTATTAGCTCATTTTGCAACCTATACGATCTGTATAACAAATTAACATGATTTTTTTTTTTTGTATTAACCATATAATAAATAATTACCATTCAGAGACTATATTTTTGCACAATTTTTTTTTTAGCCGTTGTAGCATTATGGACTTACCACAAACCAAGTCCCAGGCTGCTACCATAAGTACGTTGCGAAAAATAGATATGCACCATTTAGTAATAGCATGTTAAACTACACTATTACACATCTTAAACTTATACAAACCGATTCACAAAAAATGTAACAAACTTTCACGAAATATACTACAGGTGAAAATAAAAAAGAAATTTCCTTCATTAGCGAGTGTCGGCTGGCGAAAAATTTCGCCCCAATTTAGCCGGGATGACCGAGTCCCGGCTTCTAGAGTGGGGGAACATCCCAACCCCGTAGGGGAAGACACCGACCTTGTGACGCTTCCGGTTGCCAAACCACCCCTCCCGTTCATAGCCCTGATGGGCTTTAACGGGAGTGGTCTTTTAAGAGTATATAGCATAGTAATTAAGCCAGGCCTCGTTGGGATGTCACCGATGTAAATGCCTCAGAAGACATTTACATCGGTGATTTTTAAACTCAGCTTTTGCCTTCGCTGTAGGCCTCGTCCAGACATTTTGAATGTCCTATATCGTTGCCTTTTGAACTAGCTAACCGAGCTCGCGGAAGCACGAACCCTGCGCCTAACTTTTATTGAGCCATTTTCTAGTAAATGTCTCGAAATTAGAGGCAAATTAACAACATACCACCAAAAATGTTGTTCGCAACAACGAAATTTAGTCCTAGTTCCCTTACTGAACTCTACTTCAGTTCATACCCCTAACTTTAGGTTAATTTACGAACTCCGGTTTGGTCTACAAGGGAGAGGCGGACAGACCTCCTACTACCAATCAGCTCCATCGCAGAGTCCCGTGTGACATTTACTTTCTTCAACCATCGTCGAGATGCCGCTACACCTCATGGCTGCATGGGATCCATGCCCTCGGGAGTGCAGTCGCCATCCCGCCGATAGTGTCGTGTGCTCGTTCAAACTGCCCTCGTCAAAACAGCGCTATACCTCACGGCTGCATGATAACCCATGCCCTCGGCTGCGCAGTCGGCATTCCGCCGATTGCTAACATTCAAATAGTCACCAGAATTTCTATCTAACCGTGGCTCGACGCCAATACGCCTACCTCCAGCCAATCAACTGTCCAGGCGGTCCCTAGCCACCCGAGGTAGTACTCTACTGTACCCCTTCGGCCCTCCTGCTCAGGGCGAGGAATCGAAGGAAGCCAGTCACAATAGTTTATGCGAGTCTTCCAGTTGACACGCAGATCAAAGAGGGATTCCACTCTTTCGAGTTCCCTAACAACTCTGATACGTTCAGCTTCCTGAGATGTGTGGTTAATTGAAGCCCAACCACCAAAAATTACTGGTATCCACGATCTAGTATTCAAATCCGTACAAAAGTAACTGCCTTTACTAAGATTTGAACCTTAGCACTCTCGAATTCGAAATCAGCTGATTTCAGATGACGAGTTCATCACTAGACCAACCCGGTGGGTTATATTTGAGTCCAGAAAAGAAAAAGGGTTTTTTATCCTCAATCCTTTATAAGGGTTTGAATAAGCAAAATACCATAAGAAAGTATTTTAACTTCCTAAGGGCCAATAATTTATGTAAAATATTTGCATACCCTTTGAGTAAAATTTTGGGATGGGACTCATAAGATCCGTACCTCCCTGCTCCTTTAAGCGATTCTAACCAAAATTAAATGGCATCATTTCATCCAGTTTGGAGAATCAAGAAAAAAAATTAATTATCAAAATATATATATATATATATATATATATATCCGTAACCATATAGCTTTCCGGAATTTTTAACGTTAAAATTATATATTTTTGTTTGTGGAAGTCATGAAACGTCAAGTATTGCAAAAAATCCGTTATGCAAAACTTTTGGCCCGATTAGCATACGAGAAAGGATAAATAATATATACTGCACAGCTATTTTAACAGGGAAAATTATACTACATATTATAAAGATGCTACTTATTATAAATATACTGCTTAATAATATTTTATTTTTAACAAGGAAAATTAAAATAATATATAATCCCTTAATTTTAAAAGTAATGAAATATGTTAAGAACTAAAAAGAAAAATTATAACATAATTTTTATGGGCTGTGTTTTTATTATTATTGTTTTTTTCCGATTTATACAAATAAATAAAGACATAAAATATTAATATTAGGAACTACACACAAGGTTATTAAATTAAATCAGATTGGTAATGTTTAATTCAAATCTTTTTTTTCAATCAAATCGATCGAGAAACATTTTAATATAAATCGCGGTAACTATTAATTAAATACAATATATTGATTTATAACAACTATAGTTTTTAATATATCAGATTTGAATAAGAAAAGATAAAAGGTAATTAATTAAAGAGTACGGTAGGCGTTCCGCATATTTAGTTATGTATGATTAGTTAATAACTAAATCGAAAAACATCGTTTTTTAATTATCAGGAGACCAATACAAAAAACTTGACCATCAATGTTACGAAATTTGTAATGATCGATAATAAACAAAATTAGGTCCTGTCTAAGCGAAGCTAAAATAATAGATACTTCAGAGTGTAAAAGTAGGTATACTAAATTGAACGACGATTGTTTTGAAAAATTTCTATTTCATGTTACAAATAAAAGGTTCTCCGACTTAGATAATTTTAACTGTTTATTTTTCTTTAGAATATTGTATTACATTTTTTTCAAATTTTTATAATTTTCACAAAACTATTCATAAATAACTTATTCGGTTTCGGCTTTTATCACTTCATATATTGGCTGCTCTTTTAAAAGTATTGTGTTGAGTTTTTACTGCAATATATGCTGGAAATATTGAAAAATCTGATCTGGAAAATATTCTAACATTTCAGTCGACTCTATTTACAGAGCGACCCAAACTGCAGAGGCAATACTTCGGTGGCTGACTGGCAGTATTAAAATACATAAGCCAAATTTGGGTTAAACATTTGGCGAAAACGCTGTTTTCGACAAATTAATTACGGCTAGGGCAATATTTCACACTGATTTATGTTCCATAGGTAAAATCAAGTCATACTGAAATTATTGGGACTCAAATTTGGCAATTGTAAATTTATTTTAACCTGAAAAATTGAATGAAACTAGTATTAGAGATGTATCTCAAAATTCATGAAAAATAAAAAATAACAGCGTAGAGAAAAGGTTTTTTTAGGTTAAACTTTTTACGTAAAAAAACTTGTTAAATTGTCAATAAACAAATAAAGATTTGTAAAGAATTCAATTATAGAAAATTTATGTAAATAAAGCTAACAGAACACAAATTCAAATTTAGGAAATGTTATCTTTAATTCAAAACAAAACAGTCCCAAAATGTGGCATGAAAATCCCGGTCAGATACGGTATTTTTCATAGGTTGTAAAATTCCATTTACATATACAAGCCTCTACATAAAGCCTTTCAAAGGAAGAAAGGATAATTAAATGACTGTATAACTTTTATCTTAAAATAATAACCGATATATTTATTCATGATTAAAAAACTCTTAACATATAATCAACGTAGTTCGATGCGGCGGCAATTTTGTTGAATGCAGCATTCAAACACGACGAATCTATTTTTCAGAATTTATGAAAAACAGAAATTCTTCGGAACAGACATCAATACGAAATATTTCGCTAGCTTTAATTCGAGAAGAAAGCGTTTCGGACGTACGTTTACACATTTTTTAAAAAATAAATCACATCCCGAAGTATTAATCTGAAAATATGAATCGCTTCATACATCGGTGGTTTAAAAGAATTGCAACCAGAATAGATAACATAAAAATACATACGGATTCTTCTTTTACGATTAACTAAGGAAGATTCCGGATTACCCAAAAGCACTTTATTGACGCTTTTCAAAGAATTTTGAAATGGCATTCTTGGTAATTCCAAAATAATAAACTTATATGTATATTTTTACTGATTGAATCTAAGACAACTGTATGAATCTTTTTGGGGCAACCAAAACAATGATTAATGTTTTGGGGGGAAGAAGACTACAGTGGTATGGGGCAGTTTCCGAGAATGGAGGAGTACAGATGGCCTAGGAGGATGTTGGAATGGACTCCAGGAGAGAGGAGGAAACATGGACGTCCTCCAAAGCAAAGGATGTCTGGAGTGATGAAGGAGATGGTGAGAAGGAATTTAGAGGAGGAAAGTTGGCAGCTGGGATGTGGGAAACGGCCATTTATAGCTGTAAACACTCGCCTGGAAGAAGAGAATCGTATGACCTACCAAAAACCTTCAGACATCGAATAAAAATTGTTGAATTGCGGTCCGACAGTCCGAACGACTTAATTGTAATTATATAATGACTACACCAATAACTTATTCAATCCCAGGATCTCCAGTCCCGAATGTCTTTTTGATTAGACCTTAAAAACACATCGTAGCCGGAAGACAATGTAGAAAACAAGTTACCGTTAAAATATGAGTAATTAGGCCGGTTCTAGAACTGCCTATTTCTCCAACCGAAAGACAAACACGCTAACCATCCGGACCAATGTGTATTAATAACGTTTAATAAATTCCAATTAAACATCATTATTTTCCAATTATGATAACATACTTCCTAATGGGAGTTAGTCCAAAATTAAATCAAATTACCAAAACATTTCAGTCTTTCAGTAATTTTTTTCTTTGCTTAAGATTAGTAACACATAAATTAGTACGCGATTTTCTGATTTTTGGTAATATGTTTAAATAATATCACAAACTACTTTTAGTTGAAAATAAATAAAATATATCATAACTCAAAATCATATTTTAACCTAATAGTGACACGTTTAAATACTAGTTATATTTTTGTGCAGGACTATCATTGACAATAATCAATGACAGTCCTACATAAAAATATACAAATATGGATATATATACAAATATAACAAATATGGATGACAAGCATAATAAAAATTCTGAAATATTAACTTTTCTTCCTATACAAAAATAGAAATACATCATTAAATAAAAAAATTAAACGTTAGAAAACAAGTTGGTCTGTTATGAATAAAATTTAATACTTCCTACAACAACACACTAAAAATATTTCTTGAATTTAATGTAACAATAACATTGATTAAAATCACGCAACACAACCGCTACTATAAATACGAATATAAATAAATATAATCTGTAAAAAATTAATAAATAAATTTATATAAAAATGAACAACATATGTATTTTTGAATGTACTAGCAAGTGTTTGTTTGTCCTCGTAACTAACAGTCTGATTTAAAATTTAAATACATTTAAATTCTTTTAATTAATAAAACTACTCTTAAACTTAATGTTACTTTTTTTTTTTGTTAATATTTTTCCTTATATTTTTTCCAGGATAATTATTGATTGAATAAGGAAGAAAGGATTAATTATTAAATTGCCTTAGATGAAGCAATTCATAAGTAATATTTTGTAAACTTCATTAAAATTGTAAATTAGATATGTGTAAAGACTAATCATAAATAAATTAGCACATCAAAAAGAAATGTGTGGTATGAAATGACTAGAAAACGTACTTTTATGAAATATAAATAAATTTATTTAGAAATAAAGTTATTTCCATGGATTGTAGAGCTTTTTTAAAAAATTGACAACAGGAAAATTACAAAAACAAAGAAATTTTTAAATGTAGTATGACTGAGTGTTAAAAATCTGATGTGGACACCACATGACTTCCTTGTACGCCTATTAAATTAAATATATAATTTTTTTTTTAAATGAAAAGTACATAAAATTTTATTTCATTAATAACTCTGATATTTTTTCATATATATATATTTTTTTATTGAATATTATTCGTCTTAAAAATTTCTTTACAATGAGAGGTTGATAATTTATTAATAAATCAATATATTTAAATAAAAAAAAAATTAAAAAAAGTAAATGAAGTCTGATTAGAACCGATGTGCCTTCCCCTAAGATCGAAATATTTCATTAATTAAAGTTTTATTTGCCTATAACTCTGGAACCGATGAAAATTATGACACTTATGACATATCTCGTTTGAAGCCTATATGTTTTTTTTTTATTTTAAACGATGTACATCAAGACGAAGATTACTCGAATTTTTTCATTTCTTTCAAAAAAGATTTTCCTCATATACAGTATTTTTTTATCTGGTCGGTATTTTAAGTAAAAAATTTCAAAAGCAGCAATAAAGAGTAAATAAAATGAATAATACTTTTATTTTTTTTTTTAAATTTCGAATTTTTGAATTTAGTACCAGTTCAGATTTAGTTAATTGTTTAAACGAACTTTTTTTTAGGCCAACTTCACAAAGTTCATTTTCACATGTTATATTTTACTTACTGAAAGAACATTTTTATATAACTAATCACCATTTTTTTTGTGATTTTAGAATCTCTAGTAGGCGGCTGCAGCCGCTGAACAACGATCCTTGTCATCCATTTTTTAAATATCACATTTTTAATTTTTTTTTCTACAGCGCTTCAGGCGAGAATATGTAGATTAATTAAATTGTTTATTTTTATTATTATTATTATTATTATTATTAATAAACAGGCTGTCATTTTTATTACGTTCATTAAAAACTAACTTTATATAGTAGATATTATTAGCTAAAATTAATAATATCTATTAGCTTGGTGATATATTTCAGTTATTGTATTTAAATAATACAATTAATTATTATCTATATAAATATACACATAGCACATTACGTTTGTAAATATATATATATATATATATATATATATGATGGCCTTATAGTCAAGACAATAAATAAATTTGCCTATATATACATCAATACACAAACAAGTTACACCACTACACATTTCTTACCTCAATAAATTAAGTTTATTGAGGTAAATTGCCAAAATAGTATAAAAGTGCCAAAACAGAAATTTTGGCACTTTTATTACCCTGTTATATAATAATAAACTAACCAGAAACGTGATAACAGTAATACAGTTTGGTTAATAAGACGTGACGTGGCGTAAATCATGTACAGATGGATGAGACACTTTTAAGAAAATTTGTATTCGTCAAGAAAGTTGGAAATAACACGTTGAAAGAATCACTAAAACAGCACAATTTTAAAAGTTGGAGTTAAAAGGCTTCAACATTCTTTCCATTCTCACCATTCTCTTGGTTCTTTTAGGGATTAATGTATGCACCTGCATTGTTAAAATCAGTTTGTTTTATTATAATTTTATAAAATATATCTTCAAAAACCGTATTGAAAATTATCTAATGCAAATCGGAAATGATTAATTCAAAATTAATTGATAAAAAATGAAATAAAAATGTATACAGATTGTTTCTAAAATGGTGAGCTGGCTATACTCTTTTGGATTCTACGTAAAAGTAGACAAAAAATATCTTTAGGAAAAATGGTGATTTCTAAGGAGAAATCACCATTTTTCTCCCCCTGCCCGCCATTTTATTACTTATATATAAAAATTTATACCTCATGTTCGGATAGACGAATCTCATTAAAATTTGGCAAGCGTCTTGGTAATAAAGTTTAAAATTATTAAAAAAATCAGGAATTATACACTACACCTTCGCAAATTACAAAACGGCGTATTAGTTTTATAAAATGTATGTTATTGGTAAAATATTAAGCCTTTTATTTTGAACAAAATGACTCTTTATATTTTAAAATCGGCTAACAAATAGCCGAGTTATGGCAGAAAATTGATGTAATTTTGTGCCTGTTTTCATGTCCACCACTTTACGTTCAGTTCGATTAAATATTGTTTTTATTTATTGTTAATTCTAGTGTTGTAAATTAGAATCAAATTAAGTAATAATTTTTCACAATAATAGACCTAATAATGAAAAAATAAAACAAATACCTGAGATAATCTTTCGTTAATTATAGTAGAACATTAGGTGTAATTAAAGAGTTAACAATTATTAAAAGTTATTAGAGATGTTCAAAGTGTCCACCATTAGAAATTACACAAGTCTTCAGTCTTTTTCTGAGAGATTCTTAACCGTTCAAAAATTCCGGTAGTGACCTAATTTCTTGAAATTCATTTTGGATCCTTCGTTGAAGATCCTCAATGTTGAGTTGAATAAACAATAATATGTTTCAAATGGCCCCACAGGTAGAAGTCAAAAGGGTTAAGTCAGGTGATCGGGCAAGCCAGGGCTTGCCCGACACAAATAAATACCAATTTTCTTAAGCGAGAATTTATTTTTCGTTAACGAACTCAATATTACATAAAAACAGTTAAACTATTTTAACCCTTCCTAGAATACGTTTTATAATTATTTATACTTTTACTCATGTTTTACAAAGAAGCACTTTTATAAGTTTTTCGATTTATATACATATACGCGTTTATTACTTTGAAAAAGATTATTCAAAAATTTATCATGGAAACGTTATTATTCTATCATAAATAGCCGCATGGTTTTCGCAAATAAAATTTAAAATGTAGTTTTAATTTAATTCTTTTGATATCAGATATTTTATAATTAAACAAAAAAAAAAAATAACGTTATTTTTCATACTTTACATACAGAGCGCCCCCCCCCCCCCAACATACTATAAAATTAAAATTTGGCCTGTAAATTTTATAAGAATTTTAATTTTTTTATGCGCCATTAAAGCAAACGTTAACTCAATTTCTGAATATATTAGTGAATCTTGGTATACATAATTATTTGTGTGTATTAATGTATTTGTTAACTCCAATTATACTATTTTTCCTCCTTCTGCTCTGAGGCATTACTAGAATAAGTTATGCTTGTGCGTCAGCGGCATAGATTAGCAGTCTTTATATATAATAAAATAAGTGTATACAATTTAATTAGTTCTACAATCATTAAGTTTTATAAAAGAATCCTATAGCAATTTTTAAATTCCAAATTAATTTCATCGATATAGCTTATCTAGAATACAGAACTAAGTATAAGATAAATTAAAAAGTAAAGTTTAATTTAAGATTATTTATTGTAAAACAAAATTGTTCCTTGACCCTTGCGCTTAATATTTTTAACTGAGATAAATGTCTTTTTGAAATAAAAGACAAAAAAATTCCTGAAGAGAAAAAATTTCTTTTAGGAATTTTAAAAGTATATCGTGTAGTTGGAAGTAGTAAATAGATTCTACAACGGGTAGGATGATTATTTTTCTTTTATGTAAAACAAAAGTAAAAATTTTAATATTTCACATATAGTTGACAAAACATGGAATTTGAAAAAGATTCTTCTTTTACTCGGGAACAGACGATTCTAGTAAATGTCATTATAATAACTTATTTTAAATCTGATGAAATCTTTGTTATACTCTATCTATATATATATATATATATATATATATATATATATATGTATGTATGTATGTGTGTGTGTGTGTTAACTTAAAACAAATATTTATCAAGGGATCTTGAAAAACAGATTTTTTTTTATTAAAAAGAATGAGAATAAAATTTATTAAAAACAAAATTAATAAATAAAATTTAATTGTGGGCGTCCAATACCTTCCCTCGTCAGGTGAAAAATTTGCGATTTACTCTCAGAGGATGCATGCAGAAGAAAATCTCATAGAATAAGTAGATACTTATTATAAAGAACTTAAATTTTTTTAAATAAACATTTATTCTTTGAGATTTTTTTTGTACGCAGTTACAACTTTTAAATTAAATGACGTACGGGGTTTCTGTCATTCCTCTGTATAATGAAACTAATTTTTTTTTTTCTTGTAATTTATAAACTCATGATGCATAATAGAGAAAAATTAACGAACGAAAATAGCATTTTAAACAAAAGGATTAGGATTTTAATAAAAAAAATTCAAACTACGAAAATTTTTTTTAAGATTAATTTGTGACTCTTGACCACAATACTGGCTATTAAAAAATAATAAAACGTTGTTGCTGGATAGAACGAATTTAAAAGGCAAATCTGGTTAATTGCTTTTGTATTTTTGTTATAATAATACTTCAATGAGTTTTTTGCGAACCAAAATAACTGAAGGAGGCCCTTCTTATAATATTCATATTCCACAGGGATCTTTTCCTACTCGCTCTCTCTCTCTCTCTCTCTTCTCTCTCTCTTAAGTGTAATTCTCCTCTTTGTGGTTATCTTTTGTATTAAAAAAAAGGAAAAAAACAGTTTATAATACTGTTTATACTATGACAAATTATTTTATCGTAGTAAAATAATTATTTTACTTGGCAATTTTGCTTAGCAATTTAGTATGTCTCCTAAGACATGCATTAATTTTATTACTAGTATTTATGAACTTACACAGGAAAGTTAAAAATCATTATTACGTAAAATAGTAAATTAATCATCGGGAGACTAATCATACTCTAACCTCTATAATCGATTTAATAAGTCTGGTATATATCTTTAATTATAATGCTATTTAAACTCATACAGTTTTTTCTTACAAGTGTTCGATGTGAGCGTCATGTGACACGCATCCAATCAAATTCGTTCCATACGTTTACCGGTATGTCTGGAATAATGGAAGCGACAATCGTTTCAATCCTGTGCCCCAAATCGGGTATATCAGAAGATAGCGGAGGTACATACACAAGGATTTTATAAAACCCCAAAGAAAAGAATAACATGGGATCAAATCGGATGAAATCGGGGGCCTTGGATGTCATCGCAAACAAGTTCTGTCATTGGGACCATGCCGACCGATCCAACAATGAGGATAACGTAATTCATCCGATCACGTAGAGTGATGTCAGTGAGGAGATGTACCATTTTCTTCCGAAATAAAATTCTCTAGTCCATCTTGCAGTTGAAGAAAGAGCCGTGTACGCAGCATACCCAAACAAGCAACCCCTGCTGTTACGCTTGCTTCAGCCCGTAAAGTTGCCGTCCGGATATTCCACAGAAAAGATTTAATTTTTGAGAGTCCTTTTCGTACTGTAAGAGTTCATGGGGATTTTGTCTCCCAAATATGGGAATTATACGTGTTAACTTTTCCACTAAGATTAATTGTTGACTCGTCGCCATAACACGATCAAGAAAGTCATCCTCATGTTGAAACATTTAGATTACGATGTCGGCAAGCACATCGTAGTCTGTAGACTTCAAAACCTACGGATTACGCTAATCTACACTACGAAGCTATAAACGGCATGAATACATATGTAAGCATTTTCTTAAAGCATTCCACACTGTCATCAGTGGCATTGCTATTTCGCAGCTGGCCTTCCCAACAGAATTTAAGGACTTTATCTGAAGACTTCGTTACACGTTCAACATTTAATTCAGACACCGTCAGTCGTCCCGTACACTCTTCTTTACGCAGACATTCGGTCGTTTTAAAACGATTACTTCATCGAAGAGTGTTATTGTCTGCATAGATTGCATCACAAAGAAAGTGTTTCGATGATAACATTAAAACAATTTTACAAAAATCTTTAATACAATACAAGTTAGGGATTTATACAATAGAATTGAAAAATTAAAATTACGCTGAAGAATTAAAAGTTTCCAGTTTCAGAGGTTTACATGTGAAAGAAACATTTCAGTTTACAAGTAAAGAAACGTTTCAGTTTACAGGTAAAGAAATAAAATAAATCCTCAGGAAATCATTGCATTTGTAATAATTTAAAAAAATCCGATTAGGACACCATATGACGTTTTTGTACGCCTATTAAATTATATATACACACTTTTTGGTGCACTTCATTAAAACTTATTTCACTTGAAAGTGAGATACGATCCAACTCTTTAATAAAGAAGGCAGTTACCCAATTGCATTGTCGTGGACACCACATGCATCATATTTTCTCGTGGTGTCCGTATCAGAATTTTATATTAGTTTATATATTAATTTTGTTTCACGTAGCTCGAGTAGTTATGTGATGTAAATAAGAACGTGTCGGATCTGTAACCACGGACATATCGGTTCGAATCCGACTTCGTATATATATATATATTTTTTAACTTTTTTTAAATTTATATAAATTTTTTATTAATAATTAATTAACTTCTGTAAAAAAAATTGAATTAAAACGAAAAGTACATAAAATTTTATTTCACTAATAACTTGTTTCCTTTTCTTTTTTTATTGTTATTATTGAATAATTATTTATTATAAACGTTTTTTTTTACAATCAGTGGTTAATAATTACTAATAAATCAATATATTTAAATTTAAAAAAAAGTCGGAAATGAAGTCGGATTCGAACCGATGTGCCTTCCTCTTGTAAGATCCAAATATTTAATTAATTAGAATTTCATTTGGCTATAACTCTGAAACCGATGAAAATAAGTTTATGATATATCGCTGAAAAGCTCTCAATGAGGACTTATTACTGCAGTTCAAAATACTGAAAAAGTCTAAAATCCAAATTTGTTGGATTTTGGGCTTTTTTAGACATTTTTGGTCAAGTCAATTGCAATCAAAAGAGGAGATGCACAACTATATGTCATAGCAGTCCTAAATCCAAAACTTCAACATCTTACGGCTAATTGTTTTTGAGTTATGCGAGATAAATATGTATGTACGTACAGACGTCACGCCGAAACTAGACAAAATGGATTCAGGGATGGTCAAAATGGATATTTCCGTTGAAATCTGAAAACCGAAATTTTTCGCGATTACAATATTTCCTTTTCTTCATAAAAGTAAATAAAAAAATTATTTGGACAGCAAAAGCAATACGGCTTCTTTTTAATGAGTAATGTAGTATAATATTACGATACCAAGGAATACAAGAGTATTTTCTGACGTCAGAATGTGCAGTTTTTTGTTTTTTTTTTATTTACTATGGTAAATCATATGAGTAGTAAAAGAAGTAAAAATAAATTGTTTTTGCTATACGGTACGTAAGCGTATTCAAGTTGATTATCTTGTTAGGTCACTTCTACAATATTTTCTTAATAAACACACACTTAGGTGTGGTTCAGGTTTATCGAATCGGTATTTACAAATCATGATAACAGTGTATTATTTAACTCTCCATTCACTTTTCTCTTTATCTATGCAGTTTTCAGATGACCTTTACTTACCGTTTTCACCAAATTTTGGTTATACCACTGGAATTCAAGTTATCGGCGTGTTTTTTCAATAAAATTGATTTTAGTCACAGTATTCTTAAAAAACTGGTTCTTCGTTTTGATATGTTAAGTAAGAAAATGTGAATCATAATGGGAAAAAACCTTATTACGTGTGGATGAATTGATATTTGTAAATAAAAATACTTATATATTATAAATATTTAGATAATATATTTGGAGCCGATATGAGATGTACAGTTAATTAACACTTGCAAGAAAAAACTATTTACACACTATATTATCAACTCGGTGAGTAAAGCAATCCGTATGGGTTTTTTCTTATTTACGTTTTTCAGATTATCAAAACGTGTATATATTATAAATATTTCTTTTGTCCGTGTGTATGTGACTGAACTCCTCTTAAACGGCTGGACTAATTTTTATGAAATTTTGTGTGTGTGATTAAGTTGATTCGAGAATGGTTTAGATTCACAATTTGATCCGATAGAAAATGTTTTTTTAATTTATTTATTTATGTGTTGTTGTTGATCTTGGGATAGTTAAGGTTCACAATTGGACCCGGTAGGCAGCGCTGCGATCGCGTTTAGAATTGCGCGCTTATTCAAAATATTATATTATATTATTATTTATTGAAATAACGTTTTAAAATGTAATTAAAAAATATACATTGTGCAAATTTGTAAGATGCAGTATTGATTTTACATGATTTTTTATGAATTTTAATGATGTATACACGTGCATTCAATAACAATCAACTTAACCTACAAATTTAAATTGTCAGTTCTCATTTGATTCTACGCAACTTATGAAGTATTAACGGCTCTTTGAAAATAAAAATGTAAGTTTGTAAAGTAAATTATAACATTTATAAAATTAAAGTATAAGTTACTTATAATAACTATTATAGTAATTATAGTTTAAAGTATATTTAAAAAATTGAAGTTATAATTTTTGTAGCTGATAATTTTATAAAAAATTTAAAAAAAATTTTTTATTTACAATTATCTAAAATTTGGTAAAATAGATGTTAAAATAAAGAATGTGAAAATAAATAAAGAATGAGAAAAATGATAAAAATTTCTACTAAAATTTTAACTATGTTGCTTTTTTTACAGCGCTTTAATTCTTTTATTAATTGATTAATTAAGCTGTCACATTGTTATGAAACTTCAAAATTATTAAATAAAAAAAAAAATTTTGGAGGTACATTTTTAGAATGATCTTAAGTGAAAATTAGCAGTGATGTGGATGAAAATTTATTAATTACACTAATTATTAATTTACGACGTACACGGCATGCACAAATAGTCCATAACCGTCGGTTAAATAGAAGGGCAGAAGATCAACTGATGGGCAATGTAAATTTAAGAGACCGGGTTGCAAACACACATGCAAATGAAAGTCGAGACCATCACAATGAACGTCTTCGAGCTAATGCCTTGAGACAAAGAGAGGCACGTCAACGAGTCACACAGAGCACATGATCGACAGCGCGTGCAAGAACGTCGCGCATTGACACGTGCATCACTTCACCGCCTTGCGTTCGAATATAAGCCGGAAATAGACTATTCGTCACATGCACTAACTGTCATCGGCAATATGGACAAAGAATGCCAACAGTGTCATGCATATAAATTTAAAGGTGAATCGGCCGGTCTTTGCTGCGCATCAGGAAAAGTTTCACTTCCACCATTGAATTCGCCGCCAGAACCATTGAGAACACTATTGGTTGGAGCCACATCTCAGTCGAAATTATTTTTGCGTAAAATTCGTAAATTCAATCTTGCTTCCAAATGACAAAAATCGTTCAGAATAAGGATGGTCGTAATTTTGAATCAACATTTAAGATTCTGTGCAAGTATATCATCAAACTGGTTCTTTGTTCTCAATGTCTGATGCCGATCCAAAATTTTTGAAAATATCTACTTCGTGGGTGATGAGGAGCAACAAATTAACACACGCTGCCAATACAACCGCATCGAGCAGATGGAGGAGCGAGAAATAGTGGCAACTTTGGAAACCTTTTTGAGTTGGCAATTGCTTTATCAGGCATTGCAGCGACCTTGCTTGATGGTGGGCGGACTGTGCATTTAGCATTCAAGTTGCCATTGAACATTCACACAAATCCAGACGCAATGTATAACATAAAGAAGCATTCAGGCATGGCTGAAGTTTTGAGAAAATGCAAAATTATTATCTGAGATGAATGCACTATGGCTCATAAGCATTCACTTGAAGCTCTCGATAGAACGCTGAAAGATCTCATAGGTCGAGTTGTGGTAACTGTACGCGTGGTGGCGTCAGGTATTTTAAAAATAATTTCTTTTTTTACATATTTTTTCATCAAAACGGTCCAAACAATTTATATTTTATTTGAATTTTTTTTTTAATTTTGGATTTACAACGTTTGAACAGGACAACGTCTGTCGGGTTCGCTAGTATATATATATATATATATATATATATATATATATATATATATATTTAATTTTAAAAGATGTATTACCAAGAGTTATTTGTATTTAAACGCAACTTTTAAACCGCGATGATTAACTCTTAACTGTTGACTCTCAGTAATTCTGAAAAATGCAATTTCGATAAAACAGCGATGTATAACTTTAATAAAAAGATTTTATAAGTACATTTATTGACAGTCATGATTAAAAATTGATCTCGATTTCTTAATTACACTAGAAACAGGTTATTATCATTGTAAGTTCTTGTTTCCCAATTTATAAAATGTGATCTTTCTTCATGATAAATACATAAAATTTATTAAAACGCCGTTTACATTTTAGCGCATTGCATAATTAATCTATTACACAATATGGAAGATTAAAAAGAAATTTGTTATTTACTAAATATAGAATTTTGATGTATTTATGAAAATTAAATTAGTTTATACAATATTTAAACACATAATATAGAGGAAATAAAATGTAATTTTGTAATTAATTTCAATTAGTGTTACTAAGAAAGTATTGTAATACTAAGAAAGTAATAGAACTTTAGTTGATTCTAAATTAATACAAAATCAATATTAAGAAAATAATAAACGGTTCTAAAAAGTTCTAGCAACTTTCCCATAAACAAAATGGAAATCATTAACATGGGTATTGTTAAAATAAAACAATAGAAATTTGAAAAATAATGCTTTCCCACAACTTCATCAATAATAAAAAAAAACTTTTCACTTGTTTCTCAAAAATAACTAATGGAATATTCTTCGACTTGTAAAAAAATTAATATCTTGAAAAAATATATCTAAAAATTTAAAAATATACGTTCTAAAAAAGTTTATTGTTAGATCATTAAGAGGTTAACTCCAAAAAGAAATACATCTACAGCACCATCGTACCTAATGAAAGATGATAAAAAGATTCTTTCTACTAAATATTAAAGACAATAATCACTTTAACAATCTTCAAGAATGTCTAAAATTACGTAATTTAAAGAGGTACATGATGAGGCTAAAATAAAAACTTTAAATCGTATTGGCCTAATAATAGAAAATAATTAAGTTTCTCGCTGCTAAATTGAAATCTCTACAATAGATTGAGCATCTAAAATAAAATTATCCTAGTCCGAAGTAAGAATAACAGCAAGAAAGCTGCCCTACTCCAACTTAACCTAATCCAACAAGGTGAGGTAATTAAATAAGGACGATATAGAATCCTTAAGCTTAGCAAAGAAATAAAATTCAGGGAATTTTGAACCATAATATCAAACTGGATCACAATATTAATTAAAAAATTCTGGAATAGATGTCGTTCTTTTACAAACCACTATCTTTTCTCTGGTTTCTCTTTTTTTGTTGCAGAATATATTTAAAGCCGGCTGATGAAAAATGTTAAAATTTTTTTAATAATAAAATCATTTAATGGTAAGTTTAAATTAGATTTCCGTTTTTAAGTATGAAAATGTTTTAATGCAAGTAAAAAATTAAATCTAAGAATTTTTTTTAAATCTAAAAATTGTAATTAATAAGTAAGTATACATAATCCAAATAACTATCATCCCGTTTTTCTCCCACACGTTCATGGTAAATTACTATTCACCTAATTTTCTGAATACGTAACCGCTGAAAATACCCAGTTACTATATTATAGCATTTGAATAATGCCAGTCTGACTGTAATTCGAACCCTGAATCTCCCATACAAAAGATAAAGAGGCTATCATTTCACTACCAAAGTGGGAGATGAGACGTGATAGAACAAGTTGGAAAAGAGACTTTGTATATATATTTTTTTTAAATAAAAAAAAGATACAAGATTTTCTTATAAGCGATTCAATATCCACTATGTTGAAACAGAAAATTAAGCAATTCCAAATTATTCGAATCCGGCATTCACATCTAATTCTCTTTGAAGAATGTAACATTTTTAAGATTAATAATTTATAATATTTCATCTGTATGACAATAACATCTTTTGATTTATATTTTCAATATCAAATCCGGTTCTAATACAACATAACCCGATTTGATATTGAACGGTAACAATAATAATATTAAAAACAGATTCGTACTTACTTTCTGAAAAGAAATTACAACTTAGCTTATTCGGTATTTATTATACATTTTGACCGGCTTACCTGAAAAATAGAAAGTTTAAAAAAAAAATAATTTTATTTTAATAAAAATAATTTTAAAAAATTCAATGGTGTATTTTAAGAAAATAAAAATCTATGTAAGCCGATAAAAAGAAGTCGATTCCTTGAATGAAAAATTACTCGTACTAGCTCCGATGGCAAGCATAGAACTAATTTTGTAATATCCCACGTACACGTGGAGAAGATTCGAGAGTGATATCTTTTGAGAGATGCGACTTCCTATATTAGTACACAGCAATCTGCGACAGCCGCTTTTGTGTTTTGTGGAAGTTCACCGAGAATAAAAAACCCATGTGAGCATTAGTAAACTTGACTATCGAGTAAGTAGTAAGTCTGGAATTCCTTTCAATTTTATTTAGTTGTGTGAATTCTTCCGACTGTTGAACTATTTTCCTTCCACTGCTTTCAACATCATGAAGTCGAAACATTCAGTGGTAACAACATCCATTTACATTTTTGTTGGTCGCAAGACAATTCTAAGTTTTTTCTGGTCTGTTTGTCTTCTATAAAAAAAAAATATTTTTCTTATAATGGAGCGAATAATGAGCCGACAATTAAATTCCACTATTAGTATTAAAATAAGAAGAAAGCGAAAACTAGCCACAAAAATTACAGGCACAGAAATAAAAACATCGGTTAATTTGACCTCATTTTCCAATAAACCTCGCAAAGAATTCAGTGAAAAGTTACGATACTAACTGCCAACAACCAGAACTTATTGCAAATTCAAGTTGTATAGCTTTATACCTTATGGGTGATTCCGGAGGATAAACAGAAAAGAAAGAAAGAAATTGTATAGCTGGCAATTTAAAAAAAAAAATTCCTAATTGTTGAGCATCTTCGTTACAGCTGAGCATGCATCCTGCTTTACTTCAGCGCTGAAACCATGATGATTTTACCCGTCACTTTTTTAACAAATCTTTCATTTTTTAAAGTAAATTCATCAATATTATTTTGATAAACATTATTTAATGCAGTATATAAAAAAACAACGACAGATATGAAACTGCTATCTAAACTTCACCTTTCATATAGTAGAATTTACGAAATATTAATTAAAAATGTAAATTATTTCTTTTTTATGTCTAATAATCGCACAACTCTCGATAGTTAGATGTAACTATCGAACTATCGACACTAAGTTGACTGTCGCGAGTTCTTTTGGCTGTAAAAATACTCTCGAATGTACTAGAGATCTGTGTGAACTATCGTTAATTTTTATCGCTCTTAATGTGCTGTTTAATAATAAACATTTCTGTATTGATAACCGAGCGTATCCAGGAACATCACGTCTATCGAAATACTACCGAACTATTCTAATTTAACCATTTGCTAATAAAAATTAACTGTTTATGTATATTTTACAGCTACGTTATTCCAAGAGCATAAATTACGTGTGTAAGTAAAATATTTATGTGGCGGTCTTACCAATTTAGGAAATCTATAGTTACATCAAGTACTTGTTCGATTAAATAAGCTGTTTGTAATAAGGTATCAATCATCAACGTTTAGAAAGCCTGAACACACTGATGCACATTAATTCTACTCCGGTTGTTTGTAGTACTGTTGGAAATGTTAACAGTCAGTAGGAGGGGTTAATGTACCGCGATAGGCTGTCTTAGGTAGCAAGAAGCTAATCATCGCTGGTCCAGCGATTCATCCCCACCCCTTGCATCAACTGAGCTTTCTGAACTTTGACCTGTAAAGTTAACTGGATAATCTACAAACAAGAAACAACGTTTTTATTGGGGGACTAAGAAATTAAATTACAATCTTTTCGTAGTTTTAGTATACAAATTACTCTACCTTAATTTGCATTGTGTTCAACACTTATTAGTCTAATTTTTAATTTCAATGTACTATATATTATGTTCTTATATCTAAAATAATTTTCAAGGATATTTAAAATATGGTATAAATGTTGTATAATAGTTGAATTAATTTTGTATGACTTTTCCTGCTACACCGGTAAAGTCATACAGTATCTTGCAAAGTTTCTTTTATTACATTATTATATGTAATTATTTTTTTATTATATTATTTTATATTAAAAAGTAATGTTATATAATTATTATATAATAATAGTAATATAATTATTATATAAAATATTAACCCATATATAAATAAGAAAATTACTTACTAAAACACCTCTTACAATAAATGAAAAGATAAGAATTTCAAATAAACTTTTCTGTATTTTAGGTCTGGGATTTATAATTTTAAAAAATTATACATTTCTTGATAGCTCATACATGAAGTATAAACTTATAAAAATTAATTTTCAGGCAGTTAATAGGGATTTGTATTTGCTATTTCTTTTGCGTTTTGTAAGGGTTTAATACCAAATTTTTAAAAGAAAAAAAAACAATTTTTTATTTAATTTTTCTTCAGTTTTTTAAAGAAAAATTTAAGTAATGAAATATTATTAAAAAAAATGATTGGGCAAAAAAATAAAGATAACCTGAAATTTTTTTACCGTTATAATGAAACGAATTTTTAAACGTCAAATCTACCAATAAGGTTGTTGTTTGTCAAATGTAAATACTGTATATACAAAACACGTAGTCTTTCTCTGTACTCTGCTTAAAATCTTCCAATGTTCTCACTCATTCTCTTTCGCTTTACTCTCGCTCTACTGACGATTCATTCTAATAATTTCGCTTCACCTTTCTATTTATTCCTTCTATATATAACGTACCAGTATTTATTTATATAATAGTGTGTGTAACATAATTATTAAGTTCTAGTATTTATTAAACAGAGCTGTTTGACTATACTGCAGTTTCTTTAATCAAAGTCAATGTCACGCTTGAATTTGTCCTAGTTTTAAGGACTGCTTCAAGGTGGTACACATTACTTTACTTGCTTAAAACTATTATTTTTTTCTTGATTTTCTTAGAAAAATTTACATATTTTTCATGTATACATATTAATTGTTATAGTAGAAGTAGGTAAATACTGTACAACATATGGATACCCCACATTACCAAAAAAAAAAAAAAACATTATAAGTAAATATCAAATAAAGCAAGTAAAACAGCGAGTAAAGCTGTATAAAAATCCATAAACTCCAAATCAAACGATAAAACTGCTCCATCTTTATCAATCAAGTTACAGATTCTGTTAAAAGTCTTTTCCAGTCTAACTATTTGAAGAAGGTAAAATTAATGGACAGTACACGTAAGTTTCTAAAAATTTATTGAAACAACGAAAAACAAAACTGTTTTAAATGGACTTATTCGCCCAGACAGGCCCATAAAAATTTGGGAAATTACTGAAAACTGTAATGCGAGTATCGGCAATCTCAATTCCATTATCCATGATAAGATGAATTATTGCAAAAGGTGTTCAAAGTGAGTTCCGAGACGGTCGATTCAATATCACAATCGAATGCGAATCGAATTCACCTACGTTCGGAACTAAATGACGGTTTTTAGCGGAAGTTAATGCTTTTAAAATCGCATAAGAACTTGTGATGAAACTTCTATTTATCATTTTGAGCCGGTATCCAAACGTCAAAGTAAGGAAAGGAAATCTCCGTGTTCGCCCACCAGGAAAAAATTAAAAAAGTTATCAGTGCCGGTAATGTGATTTTTAATAGTGTTTTGGAGCTGTTAAGACCCAATTTATTACATTGTTTGGAAGATCAACATACAACCAACAGCATTATTTCAACATGTCAGAAAGTAAAGCGAAAATCGCAATAAAGACGAAACATCTTGATTCTTTCAAAACGTGGTAATTCTTCTGCGTGATAACGCCTGATTCATACGGCTCAGAAGATAAAGAGAGTTATTCTGAAAAGTCGGTTTGGCAGGCATTACCATATCCATCTTACAGTCCCGATCTCGCATCAAATTATTTCTTTTGTTCGGTCCTTTCAAAAAGTTTTTAAGATGGGACAGGTGCCTTAACGTAGCCAAACTAACGCTGAAAAGTAGCGTTAGTTTCATTGTAACTGAAAAAAAAATATTTTCTTCAGTCGTTTGTTTTTAATTATTGAACGATCCTCGAATAAAAAAATATACATTTAAAATAATGGAAATTATTTGGATAAAAATTTTAATATTTTATTGAAATTACAAAATACATTATATAAACCGCGTCAAAAATGGGTAGATGTGTAACTCCACGGATAAAAAAAAGGAACTGTTTTAGTGACTGCATTTTTGTATCAACGGAAACCATGGTAAAACGTTGATCAGAGCGTAAAACACACCATTAGACATAATTTTGTATCTACAAAATAAATGTGGTTAAAATTTAAATTAGCAATTAACCATTAAAATTACAAATGTTCTTTCTTGATTTTAAGAGATGTCCGGGGTTCCATTGTCATATTAGTTAAGAAATCCTTATTAAAAAATAAATTCAAGACTTTCGTTATTTAAAAACATTCTTGTTGCACCCATTTAGGTCAGGATCAACATGTCTAAAAAAATTACAAATCTCTATGATATCGGGACGTGCGTTTACTTACATGTTTTTTAATTTAATTAAAAAATTAAATTTGATAACGGAAATAGTAATTATAATAGCTAAAAATATAATTAATTATTGTTATTATACGATTCTAATAGTGTAGAATTTTAACTCGTATGTTATCTAAAAGTAAATTGTTTAGGCTCAGTTTAAAATAAAACAGACATTACTTTTTTTACTTCATGCTACATTAATTAATTACAGATTATACAATAAAATAAACTACTTTAAATAATTACAACTAAAGAAAAATAGTAAATTACAGATAATAGGTTAATTACTGAATATTCATAGTTAACTATATAATACAGACCTACTAACATAACAAACTATCCTTGACTTCTGCATCACTTTTTCTTTCTTTTTTTTCGATGTTCAACGTTAGCCTCTTTAAATTTTATGTATATATATATATATGTCATGGAAAAATTTAATGGATTTTAAATTTTGGTTTATTACACTATAGAAATGGTAAAATGGTGTTTTTTTATTATTAATTACTGCCAGTTTGTATGCCATGCGTTATGTTACATATTTCTTCACTTATCAAAAACACTAGTAAGGTCAATACAACTTCAATATCGGTATAATTATTTTCTATATAATTAAGGCAAGTTAGTATTAATACATTAATAGATAGACTATTAAACTACTTTTAGTTCCTTCCTTCCTTCTTTATAAAAAATACTGGCCGGTTAATATCAACTATCGAAAGATAAGATCTAGGTGGCGGAATGGTAGCTTCTTGGCCTTTCATTTGGAGGTCCGGGGTTCGAATCCCGACCAGGTATGGCATTTTTCATAGGCTACAAAATTTCAATTTCATATTCCAATGCACAAGCTTCCAGCTTTTGTAAATACAGCTTATCATAATACGATCGCCTTACACTTAACGCTTTTCCTTGTACTTTAATATTCTATCCTCATTAAAAATGGCAATCTAAATATTTCAGATGTTAAAATTTAATAATTGCGTAAACCATAATTTTGAACAAAATGATGTTCAAAAGCGAAAAGCTTACGATTAAATTTTCATTATTGCTACCGAACTCTCTGGTAGTTGGTAAAATTTTTATTTATCATCCGGAAGTTGTTTGGTTTAAACCCCAGTTATACGATTTATTTATCATCTTATTTTTATTTCTGTTACACATCTTTCTATAACCTACTTTCAGAATTACTCCAAATTAACTTTAATGATTGTTAAAAGCGTCATCACAAGAATACTAAATTATAAATAACATAATTTTTAGGTATAACAAGCATTCTATATGGCACTTTTGCTAGGGAGGATGAAGGAGTGATGTTTTCGTTGTACTCTTTCACTGAGCCAAATATACTTTTAGGAATCCACGTGTAGAGCTATCGAAATAGTCAGTTCTACAACTGATAATTCAATTACCACACTAGTTATATAGTAAACATCATTACTGTTAGAGAAAACAACTGTAATTAGTGCCGCTTGGACTTTAGAACTTTGCATATGTCATAGTCGTAAGAAACCTTGGGAAACATTGTAGAACAAAATATAATGTACCCCCTTTCTACTTTGAAATAATCCGTTATACTCAGTCTTTCAATTCAGCAGAGAATAACAAACATATTTATTTTCAAAATAATTAGAAGATCTTACAAAAAGGGATAAAGAAACCTTTTTAAACAATTATAACAAGAAGTAATTTTAAAGTTTCAAATTTCATCTTTTATTTAGTCGGCAAGTCCAGTTAAAAAAATAAATAAAAAACTTTAAATCCAATTAAAAAGAAATTATAAATAGTAAAATAGTTTATATATTTAGTACTTCTTACCTTTCCTAGCTTCATTCTTATATTTATTGTTGATGCGTTTCGGAACAATTCCACTGTCAAAACTGTACTCTATAGAGTTTTAACAACTCCAATGGACAATGGAGTTGTTTCGAAAAGCGTCAACAATAGACAGAAGAATGATGCTAAGAAAGGTAAAAAGTATTAAACATACAAACTATAGCGATCTTAGCAGAAATGATTATAACTATTATCTTAACAGTTTTAAGTAAAATAATTTACTAAATGTTGAATGGAGAAAAATCAAACTGTTATAAGAAACTCAATTATAAAACTACAATAACTTAATGCAGTAGGAATTATCTAATTTTCCCGATGATGATAGGACACAAGAAAATTAAATTTCGTAGCTTTTGAAAGATTTTATACTCTCACAGCGCAAGAATTAATGAAAATACCTGCTAACGATATGATAAAAAAAAAGAGGAAAAATCTACTAAAAGAATGAGTGCGACATTACTTACTATATATCAATGATTTCACTCAGTATGATTATTTATCGTATTGATTTACTACCGTAAATTACTGGCAGAATTTTATCAGCACTTCAAAACAATCACTGGCCAAACAATAGTATAGTTTTATATCTAATTAATAAAAAGGAAAATAAAGAATTATTTTATAGACAACATAAAAAGATTAATTATAATTACGGATCTAAAATTAAATTAAGTAGAATCTACAGACTAAGCGATGTTTAGTTGTATGACATTCTACAGAGCGTCCCATATAAAACGCAACCCATGAAATCACTCATCCATGAAATTTCAAAAGTCAAGCTAACTCCCCTACTCGTTACTGAAATGGACTCGTCCAACATCTGAACATCGCGGCGACGCAGTAGAACACTACCGATAGTAACAACAATGCAATCATAACGTTCAGTGTATTGAACGTTACATATGACTACACTAAACGAATTTCCAGTTCCAGTGAGAAAATAAAAACAGAAACCTTTTCGAGGAAAATATTTTTTTTGAATGTTCGAAAATTTTAATATTTCTCCTTAATTTTTGAAAAATAAATTATAATACCCTGAAGATACCGGATGTTATCAGAGTTGAATTTTTCTTTTTTGTGGGTGGAGAAGAAATCGTCAAAGGCTAAGAAATGTTTGTAAATTTCTTATTTTCAAGAGACAAGACAAGATAGTGTTTTCGCTAGATGAACATTGTTGATAGATGTGTTTTCATTGTTGAGTCGTAATTCAGTACGAAATCGGCGGTTGCAGTGCAAGATTTGTTTCGCCATAAGTACCCAGACACACCAGCTCCTAACAAAACATCAGTATTAAGGTTAGTTGCAAAATTTAGAGAGACCGGTTCTGTTAATAACATGGAACACAAAAGATCTGCGTCAGTGTTGAATACAGATACAGTCACTGAAATCAAAGACCGATTACTCACCTTGCCAAATAAACCGATTAGACGTTTGTCTGCTGAAATTAATTTGTCTAAATCAACTGTTCATCGGGCGACCAAACAATTACAATTACGACCTTATCGCATTCAAACGGTTCATCGACTTCTTGAGCCCGACAAAGAAAAACGGCTACAATATTGTCAACGGTTCCGTCGATTTCTGCGTGAGGGAATTAATGTTATGGATTCGTTATTTTTCACAGGTGAAGCACGGTTTCATTTGGATGGCTACGTAAACAACCAAAACAGTAGAATTTGGAGCGCTGAAAATCCCCACGTTTATCATGAAAAACAATTACACCGGCAGAAGTCGGGCGTGTGGTGCGCGATATCGCGGAAGAAAATAATCGGTCCTATTTTTTTCAAGTACACCATTAATGCAGAACGATATCAGGATATTTTATTTCAGTTCATCGCACTCTTGGAAGAGGAAGACAGACACTGCCGGCTACAACATGACGGTGCGACATCGCACTACGCAGGTTCAACTTCTGATTTCGTCGAGGAATTCTTTGGTAATCGTGTTATCGGTCGAGGCTTGTGGCCACCAAGATCTCCAGATTTGACTGCGGCGGATTTTTTTCTACGGGGTTACCTCAAAGAAAAAGCCTACAGCAACAAACCACGAACACTTGAACGATTGAAAGTCAATATTGAACAAGCTGCATTAAATATCCAGCCACAAACTTTGAAAAAAGTTGCAAGAAACGCTGTAAAAAGAATTGAAGCTTGTATTCAAGAAGACGGCGGCCACTTCCAACATTTACTCTAAATGTAAGGTAATGGATGGTAATAATAAAAATTACATTTACATTTACACATGCCTTTTTATTATTTCAATACCTACCAATATAAGGTTGGGTTGCGTTTTATATGGGACACCCTGTACTTCATCCGAAATCGTGGCAGGGGTCACCAAAATAGGTCAATGACCTATTTTGGCCCAATAGTTGAAGGATGTATAATAACTATACTCGTTCTTGCAAAAGTATTTCTTTTTTTGTGTTATACTTTATCGACAAACAATAAAAATAGGACATTAATCACAAATAATGAGGTTTATAAATCGTAATGTGCATGACGTTAATAAAAATATTAAAATATAATTATTAATTAGAACACGAAATTTTCTAAGAAATAAATAACAGATTTCCAGGAACTCTGTTAAGGAAGAAACATGCGCATGACGTAAATAAAAATTGTGAAATATGGTTAATAAGTTGAACACGAAAACTTCTAAAGAAATAAACAATTTCCAGGTATGAGGTTAGAGGAAGAAACAAATTAGGAAGTAGAGGTAAATAAAAGTATAAATATTAGTAAACAATGAATTTGGTTAGTTGCTGATGTATGTAAAGTACCATAATCGTAGTGGTTATAGGTTATCTGACATCAGTCACAAGTCGTTTTTAAAAACAATATGGCCATTTTCAAAAATTAACAATCGTACTATGCCAGGCTTACTAAAGAAAATAAGGAGTGTAATGTAGTATCTCATTTACTTTTACGCCAAGCCAACTACAATGTTTGTATGAATCAAACATGTATCATCGATTTGCTAGTAATATTCAGCAATGCAAGCGAAATCTTCACTTTGTTCTCTGCAAAGGGGCTGCATAATATCATCACTACTCTTAAGGAGACATCAACTCTTGACTGGTCGTTTGTACCTCGGATACTTTACATGAACTATAGCCGTAAGAAATATTGTGACAGATAGTGTAAAGCAACAAATTAATTGACCCCTTTCTATTTGAAAATAATAAGTTTTATAGTTACTGGTCACATTCCTGTTCTACCTGTTTTTTAGTAATAAATTTCAGGTATTAATTTGGTTACGGAACAAGGAATCTAACTACAACCAGCCTACACAGCTTAAGAATGTAAGGAAAAAACATGTTTCAAGAGAGAATGACTGAATACGGTTATGACTGATCAATGATATTAATAAGAGGTGGCTGGAATACGGCTGGATCTCTCCTATGGTAAGCGGATTCCCTCTTCGCATTTTAAATAAATAACAGCTCTTTATTAGATAGATTCCTGAGGTTACAAAAATGATTAATCAAAGGATGTTAAATGATACAATTGGTTTTTTTTTTGCTTGATGTTCTCACCATATAAGCTTGAAGCTTGTCCGTGGGATAAGAAAATGGAATTTTGTAGCGTATCAAAGATGCGATGGCAGGCTGGTATTCAAACCCGGGACCTCCGAATGAAAGGCCGAATCGCTACCATTCCCCCACGAAGATCGGCATGTTTTGTTTCTATGAAGTTAGAATTATTCGGTTAGTTCCTTTTCATTAATACAAAAAGGAAATATAAATCAGAAAAACGGTGAATGAATTACATTTTAATTTAATAGTACTGCAATATACATTATCATAAATTTTTCAAAATGAAGTATTTTTTTAACGATTATAATAATCATATTGCTTTACTTCCGTATTATTCAACGTTCTCATAGTACAGGCAATTTGTCATCAAAGTAGGTTGTATTTGAAAATCCTTACCTATCGACTGATCTTTTGTCCATGCGTTAGGGGTGATGAGGGAAGCTTAACTCCAAATTAACATCCCCCTCCCATAGATTTTTTGAAAAACTCAAAAAGTTTTTGAAATGCGTTTTTCTCTAAATCTATGCATTTTAGAGAAAAGTTTTTCAAACAAAAAATGTAGAGGACATTCTCTTCTACAATAAATATCGTTAAAGTTATACCGTATGAATTAAAATTGAAATACTAGGTGGCGCTGAATTTGTAAAAAAAAAACGTGTTTTTCGGTTTTTTCACCGGAAAAAATTGTTTTACGTCTGTATTGCATTTGGAAAAGTTGTTAATCTCAAAAAACAGACAACTTTTATTCAAAAAATTTTCTTGTACGACTTAGCATTCCAGAGTTATAGCGGTACAATGGCAACGCAGCGGTCCTATTGTTACTGTAGCCGGGGAGATCGGCATTGTTCAGCAACTAGACCGGTTTCGAACACGTGTCCAATTCACACTTTCACAAGCTACAGCTCCAAAACAGTAAGTCGTACAAGAAAATTGTTTAAATAAAAGTTGTCTGTTTTTTAAAATTAACAACTTTTCCAAATGCAATACAGACTAAAAACAATTTTTTCCGGTGAAAAAACCGAAAAAACACGTTTTTTACAGCTTCAGCGCCACCTAGTATTTCAATTTCAAATTATACGGCATAACTTCAAGACATTAATTGTAGAGGAGAATGTCTTCTACATTTTTTGTTTGAAAAACGTTTCTCTAAAATGCATAGATTCTGAGAAAAACGCATTTCAAAAAATTTTGAGTTTTTCAAAAACTTTTGAGTTTTTCAAAAATCTATGGGAGTGGGGATGTTAAAAATCTGGAGTTAAGCTTTCCTCATCACCCTAACATATGGAAAAAACATCAATCGGTATGTAAGGATTTTCAAATAAAAATACAAATTGACTGTTCTATCATGATCCCATTTTGGTCAAATAAGCTGGATCCATAATTCTTCGTCATTTCTAGTTATGTTTTCTGATCTTGTACTTAAAAGAGTTTTATTAATAATTAACCAAATACAGTAACTTTCATACGTTATCCGATTGATTTTTTAAAAAATCAATGGAAATATTTTAATAACAATTTGTATATTATTAAAATTTTGAGTCAATTATGGCATCTCATAAATATGTTTACTTATATCATTAGTAGGCTTTACCCTTTTACCGATGGTTTATTTGTTATGTTAATCGATAATCAATAAAATTCGCATTATTAATATAGTTGTTAGGAATAAAAGTATTCTTCCTAATAATTTAATTAATTAATCAGCATTCAAAATGTCAATTCCGAAAAAAAATGTTATATTGTTAATTACAAATCTTTTTTTTTTAATTTTATTTTTATATCTTATTATGTGTTTATATAAATAATTTACGATTGTTAGTTTTGACAGGCAGTTTGATTTATGAACAGAAGTTTGATAATACAGCACTAACAATTATAAAAGTAATTTGCATAGAACAGTATGTATCTTAAAATAATATTTATTATTATTTTTATTACTATTATATAAATAATACAATATTAAAATTATTAATATAACATTTAAGTCGTTAAAACTATTATCAAAATAATTATTCTTCGATTAATGATTATTTTAAAATATATTTATTTTCGTTTGTCTGGACAAATGAATACTTGTTTCTAAGTTTCAATGGCGTAAGAAAGTGAAGAAAATAAAATAGAATTACTTGGAAAATTTATGTTATAATTTCATGATATATCTCCCAAAAATTTCGAAAATGTTTGTCAAGAGTGGGCGGCATAAAAGTGGGCTACTTCCCACTTAAAAAAAAACGTTATAAAACCGGTAAAACATCTAAACCTATCTAACATTTATGAAGAGCAAAATATTTAACCGTTCCATAAATATTTTAACCCATCATCGCAAAATCAGTTGATATTCGAAATCGAGAGTTTTAAGTTGGATTTCTGGTTGGGTTTCAGTTAACTCCACGACTGAGGAGAGGTCGATCTGAGTCTGTTTCAGACTACATGTTTACAAATACATTTACATTTACATTGCACTACGTCTGCAGCTATGTCAGACCTTGCAAGTCCGTAGCGATAATTGCATTTGCCTATACACCCCCCCCCCCCAACACACACAAACGCGCACACACAACCAGAACCGGCAGTAGCTGGAAAACTGGTCGGAAAAAAAACAACTAGCTTTATTTATTTATATAGTTGTAACTATGTTGAACTTATTTATATTTTACTTATATGTTTAACTAGTCAGCCGTGTTGGTCTACTGGTTTAACTAGTCGTCACTAATCGGTTGTTTTTAACAGTTGATAGTCGAAGGTTCAAATCCTAGTAAACGTTAGTTGCTTTTATAAGGATTTGAATACTATACAGTGAATACCGGTGTACTTTGGTGCTTAGGGTTCAATTAACCGCACATCTCAGGAATGGTCGGCCGGAGTCTGTATAAGACTACACCTCATTTATATGTCTCATGCATAGCATCCTCATCGCATTGTCCGTGGAGGAGTTGCTTATTGTTTACTAATTGAACAGATTGCAACGTACACATTTAATTAAAAAAACGTACAGACGTTTAACTAAAACAAATTATAGAATTAATGTAAGAAACCAGTAAAAATTATTAAATATTTAGTCATCAATTAATTCAATGTGAAATAATGTCATAAAAGTGAAAAATATCTCAAAATGTTAATATTTTGGATTATTTACTTCTGCCATTTCACCCCGATAAAACCTAATTAAAATAAAAAGTAATTCGTAGGGTAGAACAGCCAGTATAAAAATCTGTGAAAATCAAATTTTTAAAGATAATGTTATGACAAACAGCAGTAATCGCTTATTCGATTATCTCTTTACCCTCTTAAACGCTCTCCTCTAACATACAGACTACTGCATAATTCTAAGTTAAATTTTCCTGAAATGTATGAGGCATCAAAAATAGAGGAAACTGTATGAAACGTAAAAAAAATCTGTCAAGGGTTCGATTTTTGTCTAGAATCTGACATTATCATTCATTCCATCCATTTGTTTTCTTCCTCTCTAAAATAAGTGGCCATATCCTAGGAAGTAGGAAAAACACATTTATTTTTTTAATTAAAAAAAAGTTCACAGTACAAAAATAGAAATAATTGATGTCAAACTATTACTCTCAGAAATAAAATGTTATTTATTGTTATGACGGTTGTAAATAATAGAGAAGTTCTAATAGAAGTTTAACCATAAAAGAAATAGGAAGGAACTTTGCAATATCCTGTGCTTCCACAAGCGGTAACTAATCTTCCACTATATTACAAGTCTTCCATACAAGTTTACTGAAACACCACCAGGCCACCTCAAGTTCACAAAGCAGTTAACCTAACGTATTATAAATAATGTATTAACGTTCAGTTATATTTAAATATGCATAAACATTAAAAATGTAACGTGAAGAAATTACAAAAAAAAAAGTTTTAACACAAAAATAATTGCAGAGAACTATTTCCAACGCAAACATATGTCGAAAAAACTTCTTGCGAAAAAATTGATGTGGACGTGTTTTAAAAATTGTTTCACGAAATTTGCCGCTGAGGATTGCTAAATACTTATGTTGCCTGTATAATCCGAGGTATTCTAAAAATCTTTAAAACTATTATCTCTTCCCCCTTTTCCTTTTAACTTCGTTTGAAAAAACTCAGTAAAATTTATGATAGCTAACAGTTTATCTTTACCCTAATTTAAACATTAAACTTACAAGGATAAGTATTCCCAAATTTTATTAAAAATGTCTAAAAAGGGTTCTTTTCAGATATATAGTAATTATGTCTGTATTTTAGAGCACAACTTTTTAAAAGACTCAAAAATTCGAAGAATTTTATTAAAATATACTTTAAAATTTCAAACGGGCTTTGATAATATTAACAATGAATTTGCTCTTTTATCTTATCAAAGCGATTAATTTAACTTTTTGTAATTAATTCACGACATTAAGTCTGAAGATTAACTGTAAATAAATATTTAAATAAATATATGAAACATTACGAAACGGCAGGTCATAAACTGCCGTCACAAGACGTACTACATGTAAAGCAAAACAATCAACATTGGCTTGAATGAAATGCCGATTACATTTCACTTATTCAATGAACGTTCTATTTTAGTTTATCATTAGCCTATATAGTAACGTTGTACAAAAATAAATTTTCCATCATACTCATTCATCCTCTGAAATATTATCTGAAAGGTAATTACCGGAGGCTAAACAGGAGAAAGAAAAATTTTCCCAAAGCTAATATTTTCACTTATTACGTAATCCACACCAACAAATTATTTTTACTGTACTTAGTTAATGGATAAATAAAATTGAAACTAATATGATTTAAATGATAATTTTATAATAATTTTAGCTATTTTATACAATAATAAATAAAAATATTTAAAAAAAATCATTTATAGAAATCTCAAAGTCTATATACATTTTCCAGGGAGTAATTAATATAAGCCATTTATATTAATATGCAATTGTTCATATGCAACCACAACATAATATAATAATAATAATAAAATTATTATTATTCTTATGATTATTATTATTTAAATATCAATTTGGTACGGTGATGAGGAAAATAAATAATACTAAGTGTAATTTCCCACAACTTATATTGTTAGATTTTGCAATGTTTATTAATATTGTTTTGCAATCCAAGGATAATCGAACGACTACTAATTTGTCGTCGTAATTTATTATTAATAATTCATTTATTAAATCCTATAGTCACGTTGTTTTACGATCAGTTTTTATTATAAATTATGACAAATAATGACAATAGTTAAATTTTTGAAAATTACATTCAGATATACACGTAAACTAAACATTCATATACCTAGATGAGGTAGATTAATTAACATAAAACTTAAGTATATTATATAATGGTATAAAGAAAGAATTTCATATAGAAAAAACAAAATAAAATAATCTGAAACATAAATATGCTTCTACCCTTCATAAAATAATCTGATTCAAAACTCTGTTTCAGAAAAAAACAGAACTGAAAGAATTTTCAGGTCGTACTTCCAACTCACAAAATTTATTCCTGATGTGATTTGATTCATTGTACAAGAGGAAATTAGAACACATTTTTATGAAAATTAATTTTATGAAATTATGAAAATTAGAATCATTTAGAAAAGACTTCACATAATTTCTACTTTTCTGGCATCATACCTCCAGAGCTATGCTGCAAGAAGAAAAGTATGGTAAACAGTCAAAAAGTGGGGTACGGGGTCTTTTCATTTCTTGACGTTTGATGACGACGCCAAAAATTAAAAAAAAACGGGAGGGTAAAAATGTTCGTAAGCACGTATGTACGTGTGTTGACGTGTTTGAAGCGTAATAACTTTTGACTAGATGAACCGATTTTGATGAAATTTGTACAGAAATTCGAGGATATGGGGCAAAATTTTGGGATCAATTTTCTCAAAATTTTGCAACATAACTTCTCTTTATATTGAGCTCAGTACATGCGTGCATCCTTATCTTACCATCTTTTTTTAAATATTTTACTCCAAAATTCCCCCTTCCCCAAAAATCGGAAAAAGCTATTTTTTATTTATTAAATATTTTATAACCGATTTTTTTTTATATTCTAAGCAAAAAATATCTATTTTTTTAATTTTCAAAACTTTTTTTGTTTATTAGACATAATAATAATTAATTAAACATAAAACTTGAGAATTATTTTATAATAATACTTCATCATAAATTACCACCATCCGAAAAAATATATCTTTAGGTTAACTTTTTCATGTGTAATTAATTATTTTTCCAATATATAAGAATTAAATAACCTATGCCAGGAAAATATTACAACTTTGTTGTCCAGCTTTTTTATGTTTACTTTTTAATCAAATAAGAATTTGGAAACTTGTCTTTTTTCCTAGACATATTTAATCTGACGTCTGGCTAAAAAATTTCCTTCTAGTCAAATAGGTAACTTTTTTAACGAAAAATTACTCGATCATGTAGACGTTTTGATGATTTTGGTTTTTGAAATCATTATTTTTCTTCATTTTTTTCCTCTTTTTGCTGATTCACCACAATCTCTACTCCTGTGCTTGATCTCCGTATTTATTGTTTTATTTTTAAGAGGACGTAGCTTTCTAACCTTTTGCGTTTCTTTCGAACGGTTTTTCTCGTACGGAAATTATTTTGTGGATTTCCTTCGTATATTATAAATCAAGATAAAAATTTAAAAAAAACTATGTACGATAAACTTAAAAAAGTAAGTAAAATCTCATTTAAAAGACATAAAAAATATTTCTTTTTTAAATTTTCCTTAAAATGTTGACTTTTTGAAGTTTGTGCAAATTAAGAATTGATAATCGTTATTGGCCGTTTGTTTTTAAAGGGAGGCGAATTCAAAAAATTAAAATTTAACGAAGAATTGATTAGTTCATTATTTTTTCTTTTGCAGTCTGTTTAATTTACATATATATTTTTATATTACAAAAAAAATAAGTAGACCAGTGAGTGAAAATATACTTAGATTCAAAATATGAACCTTCAATACACAAAATATCTTTATTTACACAATATGAATAATGCAATACAAAATAAGGATGTCGGTTGTTTTTTGTTTTTTTTGTCTTCAGTCATTTAACTGGTTTGATGCAGCTCCAAGATTCCCTATCTAGTGCTAGTCGTTTCATTTCAGTATACCCTCTACATCCTATATCCCTAATGTCGGTTGTTAGAAAAGAGATTAAACAACTTAATACGATAAAAAAAATCTATATTACAGTGTAGGTTTATTAAATTATTTCAAAATATTTTTCAAAAGAATAAATAAATTATTCTTATAATGAAAGAAGAGGAACAATAAAGTTTAGCACGAAAATGACTTCATTAATACTCAATTATAGCTTCAAAGCTAATTTTTTCACTTTCTGTAAACTTTTTTGACACTTTCTATAAATTCCGATTAATTTTATCAATAATAGCTTATAAGGACTTACAAATGCAGTTGTAATTCAGATTTTAACGTTTTGTTAAAGTAATTTTAAGTTTTTTTTTAAAATCTCAATATTAAGTCCCCAATTTCTGTTTCTTTATATATTTATTTAAATCAAGGACAATTTGTCTATCAAATTTTCCTTTGAAATGTATAATTTTGAAAAGAATTCGTATTTGGAAATTTTATACCTGATAAATTTTTTAACAGGAATTAATGAAATTATGAGTCATCTTTAATTTGAAGTAATACTTGGATTTTACGCAGATTATTTAATTATTTTACAGTTAACCTAGATATTAAAATAATAGTTTGTACACGATTCATCAAATGATTACAGGTTAAGCATGTTTTGCATTTATGGAACATCTTATACTTAACGTGCCAATGTGAAGTTTGGTTCATACATTTGTGTATGTATGTATGTTCGCGCGTGCGTGCGTGCATGTGTGTAATTATATAAGTAGAATTGTTAGTGACATTGAAACACGATTAAATTGCATTAAATTGCAGATCCAAAATTTGCACTCATTGAAGAACAATGTCCTAAATATTTTAATACAATGTGCTTAGTTTAACCTAGTTTCATATTTATTTGGTTCTACGACTATTGTATTAGAATACAAATTACATCAAAGTATATTAACATTAAAAACTTCTGGATGAATATATTTGATTACGAATACGTATTGTCTATTAAAAACAAAATACCTTGGCTTGTCAATTTTACGTCGTACAATTTCACACAACTGTAACTAAGTAGGTTAATTGGCCTGCATTTTAACGATTTTATTAAAGGGCTAATTTGCTGGATTCCTTGATTGTTGTAAACACATTAGTTTATTATTACTATTTTTTAATTTAATAACAATTTGGTTTTATAGTATTATTTATTTAAAAACCATTATACATTTTATATGATTTTTAAAATGATTATCATTATAATGATTTTGTAATGATTATAAAAATCATTATACATTTTTATAATGTCACAAATACCGCTTTTTCAGGAAAATCAAATTAAAACCTTTATAACCGTATTAAAGTAGTGTTTAAAAACTCAGACATTAATACGGTTTATATACGTATGGTATGTTAATCAACGCGCACGCGCATACACACACACACACACACACAGAGAGAGAGAAAGAGAGAGTACCTAACGAAGAAAAGTAAAGAATTTCAGTACATATTTTACAAGTAAAATAAGGAAAAAAATGTTGATGTAAATATTGGTCCGGAAACTCTTCGTTTTTGAGTAATAGCTTGCGAAAAAAATTAAAAAATTTAATAATTAAAATTAATTAATTTTAAAAAAATAAATTCTTAGAATTTAATTTAATACATAAAACTTAATGGTTGCATATGACTTTTGAACTGAAAAATTGCATAAAAAAGTCCCAGAACAGAAAAATCGGTGACAAAACATTTTTTTTTAGGTTTGATGTGCAATAACTTCGTTAAACTAATTGTAAATAAATAAAATTTTATCAACGGAATTTGTAGAGAACATAATTCAGAAAAAATTTACGTAACGTATCAACTGGATAAGAAGAAGAGTTAAATAAATTTGCAGAAAATGCTAAAACCAGTTTCACAGGTCGGACGTTCTGCACTAATAACAGACGGCAAATTATTACCTGGACAATGGAGCCATAACAGTCATCTCCGGCAAACTACACAAATACAAACTGAACCACCAAAAAAAAATCCAACATTTTTAAAGCAACGGTCTAGAGTTCGCCAAAAGACTCCAAAATATTATCGGCTAAGAAGAAACAAAAGATATCTCGAAAAATATAGATAGTAAAAAAAGCAAAGGAACGACCTAATCTCATACAGAAACTGTGAAACGAAATAAACCAATAACATCCAAACGAGTCATTTTCCTTGGAAGATCGGGGCTATCTCAAGGCGTTTTCTCTTATACTGATACATATTTTATTTCTTCCAGATAATAAAAGGATCTTAAGATTCCATAACAAAATCTTTTCTCTCCAGTATTGCTTAACATATGGAAAAACAAAAAGTTAAAACCGTTTACCTACTAAATCGGCTTCACCACCGGTCAGTGAGGGAACAGGAATCATACATCAATTTTTTCGCATTTGTATCTAAATTCCCGTAACATAATTGGCTCTAATCTCATACAGGATAACTACGTTATTAATTTATAAATGTAATATTGGTGATTCAAGATAAAATTTTTAGAATGCTGTTTAATGTTGGTATTAATAAATCAATAAAATAATGGATCATTAAAACAACTAAAAGATTTTAGAAAATTGCTGCTAATTACTGATATACATAAATTTTGAAACCGATACATTTATCTTTCACGTATCCTTTTTGTTTTCATGTTCAAATAAATATTTAACTAAGTTTTGTTTTTATATAGCAGTATATAAATATTTAAATGTGTTTTATTATTTTTGGATATTACCAAATATTTGTTAATGATTCATGCATCATGTATGTATTTGCATACAAGATTCTTAAATAATCATAAAAAAAATTAACGGTGATAAACGTTGTTTACATTTAAGAATATTCTGTAGTGTCATTTAAATATTTGTATTATAAATTAAATCTGAATAGTCAGTAGCTTATCTGGTAAAAAAATAAATTATAAAAAAAATCCTGCGTCATTAAGACCACAAAAGTACTGGGAATTCCATTTTGAATTATTATTCATTAGTAGCATGTAAATATAAAAATAATAATAATAAAAAAGTAAACTCATATAAACATTATGTGAATATAAGGAAAAGATAGGCTTAAATAAACATATATTTTAAAAATCTATGAATGTACGAGAGCTATCTTATTCGTTCTTAATTTCACGTTCTAGTACGCTGTACTTCTATTTTTATCAAGCTTCAAATAACACAATAAAATGCAAGTAAGAAACGTTTTTGGTTTCGAACATTATACATCCATAATGTGCTGAATAAAATTCACATGTAGAATTATTATACTGCAATTTTACTTGCATAAAACAATTATTATTACATGGCGGATGATAATATACGTAGATTGATTAAATATTTTCGACGGTGTAGGAGATGTACGGTAACAGTCACAAAATGAGGTTAGGTTGACGTCTTGAGTGCTGCAAGTTCCGATGCTGGGACTCACTGGAGGTCAGTTACGAAACAAATGGAAACCAGGAGAAAGGAAAGTACGTTTGTGGAGGTGTTGGCACGACGTCAGCAACGGGCGGTCGCCTCATCTATGGAGTTCAACGGAGACAGTGATGATTTCAGCGGATATGAAAGAGATTTCCCACCCTTGTCGGCAGCCTCTACTGCCGAGGTGGTCGAGGATGGTCGGCGGGGAAGTCCTCCAAGCGGAGGTTGAGGTTCTCTCCTCCCTGTAGAAGAGCAAAAGAAACCACCGGCCGGGGAAGATGAGAAGTCCGACCGGGTGCGAGGTGGCTCGGTCCTGACGGAGGACGTAAAGGAGTTCGATTTTCTGATCGGTGGTGATCGGCGAGTAACTTTCCAATACCGTACGGATACTTTGCCTCGTCAAGTCAAGCCCTTGGAATTTCAGATGGGCCGTAATCCCGACACCGCTGTCGAAATTAAACATTTTTCCAAGAGTCTGGGGCTCCTCCCGAAGAGTATCAGTGTACTTCGCGATGTTTAGCAGGTGGAGCCTACAACGACGAGTGTGACCGAGTATACACCTCCAGAGACGGGGTCTGTAGCTACACAGACGCCAGAGGTGTTGACGTCTGCGGCCACCCAGAAGAAAGATATTGACAAGATATTGACTTTAAGTACGAAAATCACTTGACGATGGTGTGAATGATGGAGATCGGCCCCGTCTGGTCCTCCAGCGGTGGCCAAAGGACGCATTCACGTCAACCGAGGTAGTCGTGGAGGTTGGTGGCCTGGAGGGGCTAGCATGGGTAATCGATCTGTCTCAATGTTCGGAGTATTGGAGTCGCTCGCATTTTCTGAAAGAGATGCCTTTGGTGGGGCCGATGCTTCATTCGGACACACTGCAGGTGGGTCAAGTGGTGGTGCTACGGACCTGGCTGGTGGTTCCGTAAAGATCCGCGGGTATGCTTATCTGGTGGCTGTGGATTCCTCTGAAGGCGAGGAAAGGCTTGGTCTCTCGTCTAATGGAATCGGCCAAGTTAGTCCTGGCTGAGGATCCCAAAGTTTGCTTTTGCGGGCCGTTTGGGAAGATGGGGCTTTACCTTCACCGGGTGGCCGAATATTTGGCACGGAGATGTTCGAGTAAGTTCCAGATATATATGGACAGGTCGTCGCTGGGTGCTGATGGGAGTCCTCCGGGGAGAAAGCCGGTAGGGCCCCCAACTGTGACGGTGGTTGTTAAGGCGGCGGGTGAGTCGTATGCGGACCTTCTCCGCGCAGTTAAGGTTACTGTGTGACCGGGTGAGAACGGACATCCTTTCCGCATGCAGGGGTCAGGGAGAGGACCTTCATACAAGAGTCCTCGATACGGGTGACGCTGCTGTAGTTGAAGGTACGATAGTGATGGCAAGTAGGGGCGTACGGCGAGTCCATTTGTTGATAAAGGACGTCGACGCCCTTAAATGACATGCGAAAGATCGATGGGGACTCGGTAACGATCGATGTCCTCTCCGTGAGGTCGTCATACGGCGAGACGAAGGTGGCTGATCAGTTGTTGAAGGTTGGGCGAATTCGCATCAATTGGGTGTCCTGTCGAGTGTCGAAGAGCGGTGTTACCGGTGTTGGGAGGTAGGGCCCTGGCTGGGTCCTGCAGCGGTCCCGACAAAAGGGGTCATTGCTTTAATTGTGGGGCTGAGGGGCATCTTCGGAAAGACTGTCAAACTGAGACTAAATGCTCCTTATGTAAAGTTCGAGGGCATTCACTTGGAAGCCGTAGCTTTAGGACCAGTAGCAAGAAATGAGACCCATCCGCCTTTGCTTTTGGGAACGACCTAGGGTTGGGAGAGCCTTGTTCTGGAGGGGTGGGACGCTCAGGTGTCCTACTTTAATTGAACGGGGACTCCCTTTGGAACTTCATGATGGGGTGTAAAGTTATACCGTAGTCCCGGTGGAGGGACTCCCTTGGGTCCGCTCATTAGAGACATGGCGAATGATTAAAGACCTTGTCCCGGCAACATTGAGGGGAACCTTAGTTCCTGCCGAACTGTGTGCAAGCTTAGTTGCGGATCCGGCTCCAGGGGGGAATAAACAACGGAAAACGATAAAAAAATAAAAAATAAAATGATTGAACAATATTTAAAGAGCAGCATTCCACAATGTAGTTTTTTGTTTAGTCTATCTCTAAGTTATAACGTAATCAGTAATTTTTTCTGCAGCATTTATAATACAGTTATCGTTCGTTAAATATTTATTTGTTTATATACCATTACATTTAAATATATATATATATATATATATATATATATATATATATATATATATATATATATATATATATATATATATTGTGTGTGTGTGTGTGTGTGTGTGTGTGTGTGTGTGTGTGTGTGTGTGTGTGTGTGTGTGTGTGTGACAACGCATACGCGTGCGTAAGTGTGCTCGCACACACACTTATTTATTTATTTATACGCATGCATTTATTTATTTAATCTTAAAAAATTAACTAATCCTAATTGAAATAATTATTATATGGAAAGTGGCCGACAAAACACATCCCCCAAATATAGCGTTAAAAATGAGAAAAACTTAGTTATTAGCAGATAATATGTGGTAGTTTTAGATTTATTGTAAGTTTTAAAACTGGTGTAAAACCGAATTAGGTTATAAATCAGACTTTACTTATTTTTTTTTTTTTAAGAGAAGTCTGAGTAATTAAAATAAAAATTCACAGTTTGATCGAAAAAATATTGTAGAATATAATACGGCCCTCTCACCATTATTATGAAGAAATTGGTAAATTATAAACTCATCGGCAGAAATACATAATGCGACTAATAACAGTTTTGCCGAATATTGTAAAAAATAGAGACTTAATGTTAATTTAAATAAATCGAAAGTACTGGTAAAACTAATAAGCGATGAAGACTGGTGGTTTAACAATGAAAAGATTACAATTAAATTAAACACATATAATTTGGAACTGTAGTTGACGTCTACGATGCCAATAGAAAAAAACCATTTCGTCTCAAAGATGAAATATGTAATGCACACATTTAACAATAATTTTCAATAATAAAGCTTCAACAATTTAATACTATTTCAAGATCAATATTCCTTGACTGTGCAGAAAATATGTGTTATAATTTGTTCAGAGGTTTTCTGTAAAACATGTTTCCAATCTATTAAAGAAAACTCCAAAAATTACTATTCGTATATATAGACTAACTTACTTTCGTTTTTTGTTTTTTCTCTTCGATTGCATTTACGATATATTAAAAAAATCAATTATTAATCGGTAATAGATATTCAAAGGTATTTTTACAAAGGATAATTCAAATAAATCTATTTTGATTTGAGGGCTGGAAGCAGTCGGATAAAACATACGATCTACTATTTAAAAAAAATAAATTAACAGCGGAATTAAATCAAAACTGTAATACACCTATAGAGAAAAAAAGATTCTGCAGATAACTAATTACACAAGGAATTGAGCAAGTCAGCGATACCGAGAATTCTTCATGGATTAAATGGTTTTTCGACGCTAAGGCCTGTTTTGGGAGAGATACGCTTGATTTATTTAAGTAATATAAGTTTGAATACTATTGAACTGAAATGGTATGGACCTGGACGAAATTGAGTTTATTTTGTAAATGTGCATGGACATCATATTTAAATTGGTAGATAATTTTAATTGCTAATCTCTTTGTTATTCTAATTATTGTCAATTTATCTTTTTTAATAATTTTTTTTTTTTTCATTTCGTTATCGCTTATTGATGTCATTTATATCTTTATTTTTCTCAGATGAAGATGTTTTTGCAATTAATTTCTTTGACAATCTTTTTTTAGCCTCCGGGACCCCCATTAGTTACTGCTTCAGATGAGGAGAAATGACAATGTTTTAGGGTGTAATTATACCATGCCTGATTTGGATTCGAACCCGGAATCTCTGGATGAAAGGCCGAGACCCTACCCCACTCACGCCACGGTGGCCAGAAACCCCTATAACTCCCAATATACCAGGAGTATTACCAGATTGTTGTTTTATTTATTTATTTATTTATTATTTATCAAAAATTAATAATTAAGAAAAATTGAAGTTAATGAATAAAGTTTCAAAAGAAAACTTAAGTCTTATGGGCGGGAATGTGATACATAAAGTTTTCCACATGTGAAGAATACCCGTCAGGAATTCGAACCCAGATCCTTCCGGATGAAAGAAGGTTAACACTTTGCTATGTCTTTTTACTTCCGTTGTGGAAAGTTTTAGTTGTAATAAATACTAGGGTTTGCAAGAATTAATAATTTAATAATCACAAGGTCACATTACTTGCTACGCGTATTTATACAAAAAATAAAAATTAAAAAAAGAATTACTGTTATATAATTTTTTTTCTTGCAGAATAAAATGTAGGCTAAATTTTACACTCGATTTCACATGAAAAATTATTTTACGTCCTTCTTATATGACATTTCCTTTTTTTCCGGTTTCCTTTCCAAAAAAAGTATTTAGATATTTCTGTATATTTATATATTGATTACGTGGGTTTCTTAATTTTATTTATTTTGTTTTAATGAAATTATTATGTTATGCCCTTGACCTATTAATTTTATTAAATAAGATAATATTATTACTTAATTTATTGATTTAACCTTGAATAATAAGACATGTGATATTATACTACACCGTTAAACTATTATATAATATTACTAAACGATGTTTATTAAACTTTACCGCCATTTAACATAGAGTTCAAAATTTAACCCTTCCCACCGAGATTAATGAAATTGAAAATTATAATTTATCTAATTTTTTCAATTACGTTCTTATTGAAAATAGAAAAAAATCAAAAGATTCAACAATGAATTGTTTAAAAAATCGTGAAATTTATTTCTTCACAAGATGAAGAGACAAAAATAATATTATTTTGGGATATATTCACAAAAAAAATTGAATTTTTAAAAAACTTAATTAAAAAAGTTTTATTAAAAATAATTAACTTTTAATTTTTTAAATGAAAAAAAAAATGATTTAGAACAAACAAATAAATATAAATTTATAGATTGGAAAGAAAAAAAATAGTTATATTTTTACGAGTGGGGATATAACTAACTCGTAAATTCTAATTTACGGGTGGAAAAATTTTTATCATTTTTTCACTCAGTAAGTCCTCACTTAGAAAAATTTCAGATAAGATTGAAGTAATAAAATTTGTACAAAAAAAAATTAAAGGTGTTAGGAGATTTATGAAAAATTTTAAATAATTTTTTTTTAAAGTTGAAACAGTTGAAAAAGTTTCAGTTGCTCGAGAAATATTTTCAAGAAGTCATAGAGGGGATATGCTGTGTATCCTGTCTTAATACAGTCTTATCAGACTTTTTTCAAAATTTTAATAGACCAAATTTCATTTGTAGTATACCAAACAATTGCTAATATGTAAAGCAAAAGAGGCGCTAAATTATATATGTATATACAAACTTCCTAGTGAAAATTTTAGTATTTTTTAAACTTAAGAGATATAAAAATTTGAGGGGGCGTAATTTCCTTATACCAATGCAATAATTTGTCTTTATTATGTATAGCAGACAACAAAATAACACAAAGAAAAAGTAAAAGAAAAAATAAATTGAAATTAAACTGAATCACTAATTTTTAGTTTATATACCGAATTATTATTTTCAAACAAATACGGGAAGGAGGGAAATATTTTATTTTTGAAGAATTATTAAATAAGAAAAATACAAAGGTGGGCAAGATTCAGTAATTGAAATGTAGAAAAACAATATCCATTAAAGTATTACGAAATATATTACCAAAAAGACACATAAAAACAAACAAAAACATACACAAAGCATTTCAATGATGTGTATCCGTTATATAAACAAAAATAAAAAAACATTTATACTGAAAAAATATATTCACTAAACCTAATAATGCAATCATGAAAAAAAAATACTTGAATCGTAGTCGTTTATAAATTTGATTAGGTATTTATTTATTAATGCATATAGGATAAGAAATTTAATTTTATTCGAGCTTAAAAAACAATTCTGGTTTTCTGAATATCAGTATTTGTTTTAGGTATTACATTCAAATATTATTTCCTGAAAAAAAATCTACGATCACGATTAATTTAAAAATTTATTTTCCTATCATTCAGTCAAAAATTTACAAAACATTTCAAGTAATTTTGAAATAAGAAGGATCCAAAATTATTTAAGAAAATAAAAACAGAACATTTTAAGGCTTTTTTCTCCTAAAATAAAAATCTTATCTTCTCTTTTTCAAGCAAATAATGGTCTGTACGATTACTTTATAATATCAGGCAATCTTTTAAGGTTAAAACCAATTTTTAAACGATTTAATTGAGGAAGAAAATTTTCCACAGAATAATATTTTTAAATGAAGGTCATTTACCCACCGGCTTGATTGAAGAAGTGAAGAATTCGGCGACTTTACTTCTTCGAGGATGTAAACCTAACTCAACACCTAAACTCAGTAATTCATTTTAATTAATACGAGAAAACAATAACGTTGATTAAGATATATTTATAATAAAACTTGTTTTTATAAATTAAAAAATACAATGAATAGAAAAAAATTATACTGTCTCTTACAGTACTAAATTGTCGGTAACATTCCAGTGGACAACTGACTTGCGATAAAAGAATTAAATGCCCCATAAAATATAGTGTAGTTTTTTATACAGAAAAAAAATTATTATTTACAAATAATAAAAAAGTGAAAGAAAAACTCATTTTCAAAACTGAATATAATAAAAATATTAATGCTATTTACAAAACATGTTGACAATATTGACAAAAACTTTGATGATAATGCTATTTACTGATTTAAAACTAGGAAAATGAAAGATATTACATTCATAAATGGAATAGAATGTCATAGTTATAGTAGAAAAACTAATTTTAAAGTAAACAAGAGCAGAATAATTGGAGGTTACTACGGGTAAATGTTTAAGTTGAAAAATATGCTAACAGAAGTTGAACGATTTTGTTATTTTGATAATAAAATTACTTATGATGGAAAATTGAAGAGATAAATCAACAAGAGATAAAATGTTAAAAATTAAAACCATTGCTGACAAACACTGCTCTTTAAAATAGGATAATTAAAGAGCGTGCGGGTGACAATTTATATATATATATATATATATTCATTTATTTATTTATGTAGCCTATGATACTCCCGGTAACATAAGAATTCCAACCCGGGGATTCAGTCATACATCTAAATCGGTTCAGCAGTTGATCTGTTACGGTAGAACAAAGATACATTCATACATACACCCTAAAATACATTACACTCCTTTTTGGGCAGTCGTGTAATAAATTATTAGAGTATAAACCACAGTGAGTATTTATTAAAGTAATTTTGAAATATTTTAATTTTTCAAAGGTCTAAATTTATAGAACTTCCTTCTTTTTCCTGTTTAGCCTCCGGTAACTACCGTTTAGATAATTCTTCAGAGGATGAATGAGGATGATACGTATGAGTGTAAATGAAGTGTAGTCTTGTACATTCTCAGTTCGACCATTCCTGAGATGTGTGGTTAATTGAAACCCAACCACCAAAGAACACCGGTATCCACGATCTAGTATTCAAATCCGTGTAAAAAAAATTTATAGAACTAATTTTTATTAATTTTTACAAATTCGTAAGATTTTTTTTTAATACTTTTATTTATAGTCGCATCAACGATTAAAAGGTATTAGCGACTTATCAGTGTAATATAATTGTACCGGTAAACGTGTAGTCTTCAACAAACTCAGGTCGACCATTCCTGAGACGTGCGGGGTTAATTGAAACCCAACCACCAAAGAAGACCGGTATCCACGATGTAGTTTTTAAATTCGAATAAAAGTAACTAACTTTATTAGGATTTGAACCTGAGAACTTCAACTTCGAAATCAGCTGATTTACGACGTCGAGTTTACCAGTAAACCAGCCCAGTGGGTTATTTTTTTTTTTGTTTTTCATAAACTTTATTAAATTAATTTTCTTAAAATAAAATTTTCTACATGTTTTCATAATAAAAATGACCCATTTATTAGTCAATTTAACAAAGTTATTTTACTTCAAAAATATAAAAAAAATGTGTTTCGTAGCCGAATTGTTCTGTTTAACGTTGGATATCATGTAAATTATCATAAATACAATTCTGGGACCTTTTTAATTGATTTTTCAGGTCAAGAAAAATAAGAAACCATCAAGTTTACCCAATATACTGAAATTTCACCGGGGGAATTGAAATCCGCGCGAAATTTTTGCTAGCCTTAAGTCGATAACAAAGCGTTTTCGGACATATGGTTACATGAACTTTTTTCCTTATTTCATGCTCTAGAATCGATTTCCAGATTATTTTTCCTTTTTTCTTTTGAATCATCTGCATCTATATTTATATTTATATAACTTAGGACACTCCCGGTACCGTAAGGATTCCAATGGCGGGGTCACACATCTAAATTCGTTCTGTCTTTGAGCTGCTACAGTGCAACATACGTACGAGTACATACACCCTAAATACATTGCACTCCTTTTTGGGCAGTCTTGTAAAAACAGATAGGAATAAGCCAAAAATTCTATTTACAAAAGTAATCTGCTGCTGTCAGTTACTATTCAGGAATCACAGTGTATTATCAAAAATTATTACATTAAGTGCCACATAACTTGATGGATGACGACTGTGCTACTGTTTAAGAAAGAAAAGATGCTGTTATATTCTTCAATTATTTCTGCGTGGAATCTATAAACAACACTTGCTTATCATTTTCAAAACACATTACGGTAAAATTTTTTTTTATAAAATATTAGTTTATCTAATCCTTACTTTTCACTCTTCCGAGTTATCAGTTCGATTGAACAATTCTTAAAACACCCGTAACGTTTTTGCAAAAGTAACCCGTTCCAGAATCTGACGGGTGTTTTTCGATAAACAATTAAAAATAAAATGACGAAGAAACATGTTAAACATAACTTTTTTAACTATTTTACGATTCAAAAAGGCGCGCGCGGAATGGGATTTCATGCATTCATTCATTCAAATAAAATTTAGTTCAAATGGAATTGTGTAGCTGCAATTTTTTTATTATTAACGCTGTTATCATTAAAATGTTAATAGAAACAAATTTGTCACGACATTAAAATATGCTCGGTTGAAACTGTGAATTTTTTTTTTATAGCTGTTTAAATTTTACTGAAAAACCGTGTTTTTCCTATTTTTAGTGTCAAAAGGAAAATCACAAGTAAATGGTATTTTATATATATATTACGCAGAAAAAATTGATGATTTTAATGATATGATTACATTTTTTTGACGAAACAGTAACTCGGCAACGACACCGACAAGTTATATGACGCTTAGTACGGTACAATCGTTGCAATAATTTAATCTCGGCTTATGTGGCAAATCTCTCTCTCTTTAATCCTCCAAAATACCCTTCAGAACGAAGTTCGACTTGTATATCGGGATTTACGTTAATTATCATTAAATACATAATACCATAACATCGAGTACAAATTATAAATTTTCAAGGAAAGTTTTACTTATAACAATTATTATTTTATTAAGGTAACTTTTTATATTTTATGGACATAGTATAGGATTTCAATGTAAATGAAAAGGTTTTATTTTATAACGACCGACAAGTTACAGTAAATGAAATGAATTTTGTAGAATCATTTGAACTAATTACATGTTAATCATTTTTAATTAGATTGTATGAATTTATCAATCATTTCTTATTATTATCATCATCGGTAAATCTTACAATTAGAATTTGTTAAGTAGGTCAGTGTTCTATATTACTTACACACGCGCACCCGCGCGCACACACACCGTTACATTATTGATTGATTATTATTGCATGTAAGTTATAAGTACAAAAAATATTTTAAACCTTGAAGAGTAAGGTTGAAATAATTGTATGTATATTATCAAATCTATTAGTTATTAAATAAATTTAATTATTGAAATTGATTTAGTTTTATTTTGTCATCACTCATACAACTGGTTTGATGTTATTCTCCATTCCTTTTTCTTCTCTACTAATCATTTAAACTCAAAACTCAATTACTACATCATACATCCCAAGTATGAATCCTCCTCTATGAATCATGAGACCTTGCCGTTGGTGAGGGGGCTTGAGTGCTCAGGGATACAGAGTAGCTGGACCGAAGGTGCAACCATATCGGAGAGGTATCTGTTGAGAGCCAGACTAAGGAATGATTTCTGAAAGAGGGCAGCAGCTCTTTCAGTAGTTGTTAGGGGTGTGAGTCACAATGACTTAAACGGCCATATCAACATCACTCAGTCCTCTGAGTACTGCGCCGCTGAAAGCAATGGAAAACTACAGCTGTTTTCTTTTCCAAGAAAATGTGGCTCTCTGCATTTTCACACCACAATAATGGAGGCGCCTTCCTTGGTAAAATATTCCGGAGGTAAAATAGTCCCCCTCCCCCGTTCGGATCTCCGGGTGCTAAGGAAGGTACTAAGGAAGGGGTATAAAAAAAAAATAATAAAAGCATCAAATCAGTCAAATGACTGAAGACAAAAAAAAAACATCCCAATTTATCTATTACGTTACGATCCAACTTTTTCTTTTATACTATTGTTTTTAACTTCTATCACCAAACCTGGATTTATTAATATACGATCTAACAGTGTACTGTAGTTTATCTGTTTCCAAGATTCTACTATAAATTTCCCTCCTATTCGTGTTATCACGTTTTACACTTTCATTTATCCTACCATAATACCAAATTTAAAGAAATATTTTCTCCTTTCTATTTTTTGTTATCATTAATACGTACATAAACATTTACACTATATAAATATTTTTAAGAACATCTTTCTAATTCTTTTACATTTGTTTTTTAAACTAATTTCTTTTCTGCATAAAACCCATTCTTGTTTGTGCCAGTTTGCTTTTTATCACTGTACATCCTTTATAATTTTACTAATTAGATAACAGAAATTTCCACAGCTTTTAAAATATCACAATTACTTATCTTAATGTTTAATTTCTCATTATACTTCTTTCTATTACATTTCATAACCTTTTTTTAATTATGAAAATATATTTTTTTTAAAAATACAAATAGATTTTTTAAAAGAATTAAGAAAGATATTGTCTGTAAATTTTTACCAAATCTATTCATATATGTAATATATAAGCTAATCATACATACATACACACATACGCGCGCTCACGAGTACATATTTTTTTTTTATTTCATTAGGTCATTATGAAACCTCACTGCTCGTGGAGAAGAAATTAATTTAAGTTCGTAAGGTCTAGCCTGACAGAATTCGAAGCCCTAGTCTTCCAGATGAAAAGCTGAGACTTTACCATCAGCCACAAGGGAGTGAAAGAGATGAATGTATATTATAAAAAATAACAAATAAGTAAACAAGTAAACTTTTTTCTTGTACCAAACTAAAAAATTTATGAAATGTTATTTTTATAAGTTTGCAGAAGTTATGCTATTAATAGTCGATTAGGAGATTAATTAGTCGATAAAGGAAACGGGAATACAAGAAGGTAGGCCTAATAGACTTTCCTTAAATATTATGTCCATTTCTTTAGATATAAAACAAATTTCAGTTCATAAGCTGAAAACTATGAAAAGTTTCCGAAAGTTTTTGTATTTCATCCAGAAGGTTCTGGTTACGGATGCTGTCAGGCTTATACGATTCAAAATTCATCTTTCATAAACAAAGTATAATAATTCTAATCGGGCACCCATCTTATAGTTACTTATTAAACTAATAAACTCCTGATTTTAAAACAGAGTGGTGGGACTGAATCTCCTCCGATTCCACTTAAAAGGAATTCCTCGGCCTGCAGGGGCTGCGGCGAGGATGAATCGCTAGACCTCTTTCCACTCAGGTGTTCTGCAGCTAACAGTAGCCGAGATGCTCTTAGAGATAAAATTACACAGGAAGGGATGTTTAACAGTTCTAAAAATAAAAAAATTATGAACACTCGCTGCCGCGGCATACCATGGACATCCAGCCATTGGAGTTACCTGGACTCTGGATGCTCGCTCAAAGTAAAAAAGTAAAACAAAAGAGAGTCGTGTTTATTGCCTCCAAATTATGAGAAATGATTTTAAGAAAATTTTCAACAGTTTTTAATAAAATTTTTTGTAGATGTATTTTTTTAATGACATTTTTTATAAACTTATAAAAACTAGCAACAAGCCAGTTTATTAAATTTACTATTTTTTTTTTTAAATGCACTTCGTCTTCCTACATTCCTTAAAATCCGATAAAAGAAGTATTACAAGATATTACGCCAAATTTAAAGGTTAATTTGGGGAAGGGGCAGAAGTTACAAAGTAATAATTCAAGGTAATAAACACACCTTATAATCATATTTTCTATAAAAAGATTAAAATTTCCACTTACTTTTTATTTACTCACACTGCTTAAGCTCATATCTGATAAGGACGGTGAGAAAAAAAATTAAATTAATAAGATATGGTAATAAATTTAGATTAGAGAAAAGAAGGATTTTACACGTTTTAATATTCCTACATTATATTAAGAAAGTAATAAACAAAAATAAATCGTCAAAAAAATGAATTAAAATTAGTAGAAAATTATACATAATTGCATTAAAATATAACATCAGAAAGAGAAAATCCTTCGCCTATTTTTGTTAATGTTGGTTTAATTTTTGTAGAGGTATCCGCCTAAAATCTTTTCAGCTTAATGAATTTACCATATTGTAATTTAAAAAAAGAAAAAAGAAGCTTAACAATAATATTACGCTAAGTAAGAAAAAGTGTTACTGAAATTCATTCATTTATATAACGTATATCCTCAGTTCTTAAAACAGTTCTCGAGACAAGCAGAATAAAAGGCCACGCACGCACGGGTACGTTTAAAATTTGATTAATAAAGATTTTAACATTTTACACTCGGAGAGAGCTAAAGTGACGAAAATGAAAAGAAAATCCGTTAACAAGACTTATTATCATGTCCGAGCAAAGTTTTCACGCAGTTACTACAAAATAAATGCATATATATATATGCACATATATATTTGTAAATAATAACCTTCACAATTTTATCTAACCATGAACATTATAATACCGAAATATAATGAGATCATTTATTTATATTATAAAAAAATAATACCTATTTAAAAATATTCCAAACCGTAATTTAATAACAACTGAACGCATAATTCAACCGTAGTTAAAAAAAATATTATTTATTCACATAGTACATTTTTATAATATGTTTAACAAAATTTATAAATTTTGACTAAAAATTATTAACATTTATTTTTTTTTTGTGGGGGAATGGAAAAATAAAATAGATAGCCTTCATGATATAACTAAAAAATTATATCTGTCAACCGTACTTTAAGAAAAACATTCCACCAATTACGCTATGCAGGAATGGATTAAGAAGATTTGGTTTTATATGTTTTTATAACTTTTTCCTTGAATAACGAAGTCATGTTGTTTTTAAATTGTATTATTGGCTTACTTAAGCTAAAATGACATTGAAAAATAAAAAACATCTCTATGTATATACATATATTTATATATGAAGATAATATAGTGATATATGTAGGTGATTTTATATAGGTATATTCATAGTTACACCTCTATATATATATATATAAATAGAGGTGTAAATTTCTATTTTAAACATAAATATCTATATACGAATACTTCGTGTAAACATGACTATACGAATAACATTAATCTGGGAAACCTATTCAATAACATTTAAAAATCCATACTTTTATGAAATAGATTTTTATAGTTTCTTTCTAGGTCGACTGTTTAACGACTACTTCACCCAGTAAATGCATGTGTTTTATTCAATATAAAACACTATGACATTTAAGATGTAAAATCGGTCAAGAACTGTAAATTATCTCCCATTGTTATGAAGATTCTTTTTATTACCTGCAGGTAAAATTAAAAAAAAAAATACATAAATATTTTATTATGCTATTGTTTAAAAACTTAATTTTTAACCGTAATTTTAAGACAATATAAGTTATTAAAAAAATTGGTAAAAAATAAATATATGATAAACTTGAAAAAATAACCTTGTTATTCGGTAGGTACTTAGAATTAGTTAATGTAACAAAATTCGTTATTGTAACGATCTAAAAAAAAAATATATATATATATATATTAAAAACAAAAATAATAGAAGAGAACTGAAAAAGAAAAAATAAGTTTAACAAACGATTCAGGTGGAATAGTTTGGAAATAGGTGTGTCAACAAAACTCACCGGATTGGTCTAGTGGTGAACACGTCTTCCCAAATCAGTTGATTTGGAAGTCGAGAGTTCCAACGTTCAAGTCCTAGTAAAGTCAGTTATTTTTACAAGGATTTGAATACTAGATCGTGGATACCGATGTTCTTTGGTGGTTGGGTTTTAATTAACCACACATCTCAGGAATAGAACTAAGACTGTATAACACTACACTTCATTTACACTCATACATATCATCCACATTCATCCTCTGAAGTATTATCTGAAAGGTAATTACCGGAGGCTAAACAGGAAAAAAAGAAAGGTGTATCAACCAAATATCAATAAGAAGAGTGAAATATAATTTTTTCGTTACTAATTTTTTGACTCGTCATCGTTTAAAACAAAAATTCTTCTGCATTTCTTTAACCTTTAATTTGAAATAATTCTAACATCGGTATTTCTGCTGTAAAAATCGAAAATGTGATAGAAGTACTGAAAAATTACACACAACAGTCACCATCTTATTACAGCTCCTTCGTTTGAAGTGCTCGGATACCTTTTCAGTATTAGGACAACTACCTTTGTTTAATTATACAGTTCGACGAAATTATGTATCGCGCGATTCAAAAAGGACTTAATAACTTTAAAAGCATTTAAAAATTTATTGAAATAGCTTACAGTTACGATTGAGGTCTGATTTCATATCATAACACATCAAGTTTTTCACCCGACATTCACTTTGGTTCGATACGGCTTCCATTTGTAATACGACATACATTCCAGCTGAAGTCGACTTCATTCCAGACCGAAGCCAGCAAGTCGGGCGTTACATCTGCAGCTGCGGGATTAATTCGAAGTCTTACCTCAATCAGATCAGCAGGCAAAGGCGGTACATAAACCCGATCTTTATTAAAACCACACGAGAAAAAATCTAGCGGGGCCAAATATGGGGAGCGAGGTTGCCATGCAATTGGAACTTCACGGCCGATCCAGCGACCCGGAACCGTTTATCAAGAAAATCTCGGATTTCTAGGCGGTAGTGAGATAGTGCCCACCTTGGTCAACATCATCTAACTGAGGAATTAGAAAATTGTGAAGCATGTCCAGATAAACGATACCATTTACGGTTGCCTCCTGGAAGAATAACGGGCTGTACAGTTTTTGTAAGTTTCGTGAGGGTTTTCGCTACTCCGTATTCGGTATTTATGGGTGTTCACCTTGCCACTGATGTGAAATTTTGACTCTTATCACTAAAAATATCATTGTTTAAAAATGTATCGTTGTCTGCAATTCTATACCTCATTTCCACATAAAACTGCAGCCGAGAAATTTTATCGTCATCTGCTAAGTGTTGAACCAAGGTTAGTTTGTATGGCTTCGAGTGCATCGTTTACGTAATACGCGCCAAACAGTGGTTTGTGGAATGCCAGTCTCATGTGACGCAAGTCGAGTGAATTCTTCGGACTAAGCGCAAAGCTTTCTCCGAGTTGATTCACAGCAGCTTCAGGGACGCGTGGGCGCCCCGGTGATTTTGTATATTTAACAAAGCAACCTGTCTCGACGTAGGTTTGATGCCAAGAGTAGATTGTACGCCTACTAGGAGGCTCCCTGCCGTACTCTATACGAAACTATGTTGAACTGCAGTTGCTGACTGAAAATCTTGAAACCATAACACTCAGCGTGCGCATTCCGCTCCAGTAAATCTATCCATTTTTAATAACACTGGTGGCCGATTTCGATACTAATGAACTACTTGAGTCAAAGCTTGGTGGGTTTTGATGTGAAATGAGACCTCAACCGAATCTGTAAGTTATCTAAATAAATTTTTATGTGCTTTTAAATTTCTGAAGTCCTTATTGAATCCGATATAATAGAGTAAAAATATGACATTAAATATGGGAATGATTAGGAACTATTCAACTTTTTTTAACTATGACATTTTAGTTTTACCCATTTATTAATATTCTTTAGGGTCTTGACAAGCAGGTTGAACTATAGAGTATTGAGGAGGAACTTTCGGTGTTGTAATTACAGTGAAGTAACCTAATACGTATATAATATTTAAATTTTCCAAGCTTTTAAGGTTTTTTACATTTAAGAAATATTAATTTTTTTCCTAAAAAAATTAATGCAAATCTGGCTACAGAGAGTTTTGCTCTTGACCGACTACTACTTAGGAAGACAATTATTAATAAGCTCCTAGCTTTAATAAATTCGTGAATACGTTTCGACGTACTTTTAACTAATTTTATTACGCATTCTTGCTTATGGAATCCCATTGCTCGTTGTTCTTTTACAAAGAAAAAGATCGATCTCGGTGGCTTATTTTAATGGAACCACAAATCTTTTACGAGATAGGATCCTGGTTCCGTAATTTAGAATAAAAAATACTTAATTCCTTCTCCAGCTCTGAGTGATAATACAATCTCCCCCGCCCCTGAATGAAATTGACCCAAACACATAATCGAAGTGACATACTAATGTAATGGGAGGCTCCAATTGCATTAGTCATTGGTCACCAAATTAAGAATGAGCTTTGAGTCCAAAAACGAAAAAAAAATTAAAACGTGTGTTGCACTCCCATCCGTTTACGAAGGTTGAAGAAAACCGAAACCATCAGGATGCTTAGCTACGTAAGGTGCATGAAATTATGTGAAAAAATTGCGATATTTTTATCATTTTGATACAGGTGATCAATAAGGTTCATATCTTCTGGCCTCCTTGGCCGATTATGACCAAAATTAAACAACATTAAGTCTCCTTATATAGAAATCACCGCGCCATATTTCATCCGAATCTGTCCATTCCATCTGGAATTATCAAGCCAAAAACAAGCCATCACACACAGATCTTTTCAGAATTTGTCAATGCTAAGGCTGTGTTTTTTTTTATTAGAAGGAGGTCGTGAAACGTCAGTGTTCGAAAAAAACCCTGACATGCAAAATTTGACTAGATTAGCAAACTTTCCCTAACATCGTATACTGTACAAATTACATAGGATTACTATATAACCGGGAAATTAAAAAATTATTTTATCTTATGAAATATAAATAAAAAAAGTAGATAGCGTAATTTATTTCTTAGTGAAAATACATTTTTTTTAGATTAAACTCACCATATTTGAATTATTTCAAAAATTTTATTTTTTGAAATGAAAGATTTTGCGCATTTTTCCATAATTTGGTAATTTTTGAGATTATACTAAAGTGGATTGTGGAGAAAAATAATTTCTCTCTAAAACCTATATCACAGTTTATTTTTTAGAAAATTTTAAATATATACTAAACCCTAAAACGTTCACCAATTCAGACATTTTAAAGATTAAAAAATTGTCTAAAAATTTTTTTTGTATAATTAATAGTTTGAGATGTTTGCAAAAAAACCTCATTTAACCTCTCCTCTCACTTTTCCCAACCCTCTATAAATCGACTTACTTGTTACGACTTTCCATAATGTTAATAAGCGAGTGCGACTCCATTATTTCTAACCAAAAAGTAAATTATTATTTCCTTATTACTTTTATTGTAATAATCATAATAAAAATTCAATCCATATTGTTATATAAAAACGTTATTATTTGCTTAGCCGGTGTGATTTTAGAACTATTGAACCAATGTGAAAAACCTTTCAATTGTTTACAAAACATACTTCATTCTAAGTGACATTCGCAATATAGAGAATTATCATAACCTAAAATTTCATCCTCTTTGGTATCTTTTTGTGATAATTTGTGCAGTAATAAATAATAAACTCTTATTACAAGGAATTCTTTTTCAGCTTAATTTCATCATCAGCTTAATAAAGTTAAGGTTTATAACCCTCTTGAAAGATAATTCCTTTTCCTGAAACATTCTTTTCTCGCTTAGACAATAAATAACTTGAAAACGAAATATACCTCATTAGAAAACTATGAGAAAGTAGAAAAAATGTTTGATACAAAAATGTTCGTCAATTTTATAAAGCTTTTCCAATGTACATTTTTGGTCTAGATAATTTTCAAATAAAAAGAATAATAACTTTATTAACAAAAATACGTCATACAACCATATATATATATATATATATATATATATATATATATATATATATATATATATATATATATATATATATATATATATATATATATACTGGTTATATTTATCTGGCAGTAACAAACTCGGCCACGAAAACTGGAAAAAACAAATCGTGCAAATTCGAAACGTTTACTTTTAATCAATTATGAATAATTTATTAGGCTCGACTGATGTTGCACGAGACTTATAACATAGTTTTTTTACAATAAATTTTTGTAGTACTTTGTTTTGTTTAAAATAAAATGCCGGTAAATTTACAAAAACTAAAATTTTAAAATCAACTAGATTTCTATGAAACAAATGGCAAAAATTAGATTCGGTTTAACTTTTTTCTTTTATTTGAACTTTTTTTAGAAGTACGCAACAAACATTAGTACTTTTCTGGTTATTTCTACTTACGTACTTACTAAATGTTTAACACATCTCCGGGATTGATGAATATTCATTAAAAATATAAAAGTACGAGCATTAAAAAAAAACAAATAAATGAACTCTAATTAGCTATAACATTACATTACATAACTGTAATTATTATTAATAATAAATATTGTAATTATTATTATTAATAATTATACGTTGACTAAATGTTTTTATTACATTATTCCTACCATATTACACGATAATATTGCATTGCAACAATCCATACGGACACAGTTATAAGTAACCTGTCAACTGCGGTTAAATTCCATACTTATTCCTGTATTACCGGGTGGTAGTGGGGGGAGACGCAGTGAAAGTTAAGGTAAGAATTATCTATTATGGGATTCCCGGAATATTATATAGAAGTTAATGAACTGTAATGGGGTAAGTTACGTACGATTTTTTATGTCCTATATATTTCGACAAAGATATTTATTACGTCATCATTATTTTTTGTCTAACAGATCATTAACAGTCTATCGTTTTAATCTGGAGAAAAACGTCAAAGGAAAATTTTAATGAGTGTAATATTTATTCATTTTATGGGAAAAAGAGGTTAAAAAACTGCATTCGGCAAAAAAGAAATTGCCATGAAAATTTTAATTATTTCAAATGTTATTTGTTTTAATTCTATTCCTTGGCAATACCCATGGCGGAACGGTAAGAGTTTCTGCCTTTCATTTGGAGATTCCGCATTCGAGTCCTGGCATATTTTCAAAATCCCAAGTCAATTATGAACATTCACCATGTCTATTCATTGTTCCAAGAGAATGGATTGTAGATATTTAATAATGAAAAATTAATTACATTTCGATGAAACTATTTACTAATATTATCCGTACCAAATAAACCATAAAAATGATATTTCCTAAAGACAAGAAAAGGAACAATAATCTTGAAACCTTAAAAAAATCCTATTAAAGTTGTTATAAAACTTAGTGTTTTAATTTTTATTTCTTGAAATTTTTTAGTTAAATCTATTATCAGGCAGTAAATCATAAAAAAATTATTCCAAAATAGGGGTGAAAACCCCGTTTTCTGTTGATTAATCAACTCTGGTTTTGCTTTAATCTTATATGATACGCAAAAATAACGTAAAATAAAAACGACCTTTTTTTGCAACAAAAAAAAAACCCAAGCCAACCTACGAAAAGTATGAAGCATTTTCTATTACTAAACACTGACATGCCTACAGAACAAATTGAATGATTAATTACTTACCAAATAATGTAATTAATTGGATAAATCTACGCCTAAAATATTCCGCAAAGTTCAATAAGTGATAAAAAAAATTCAGATAGACCAAGCGATTCTTATATTTTAAAACGAATTTCCGTACAGTAACACGGATATTCTGATTTATAAGAAAAGTCGATCGCAATATACTGAGTAATATGTGAAAATGCTTAGTCTAAATTTCATTAATACACAAAATGACTTTGTATTTAGAAAATCTAAGACATCAACAACCAAATTTATTATTATTTTTTAAATTTAGCGAATCTTCAACAAAGGGAAAAATAATGCTAGTCACTTTTTAAAAAATTTAAATAATTTAAAAAATAGTTTATTATAGGTAAATATTTTTAATTTTGAGAGAATAATTTCAAAATTATCAATTATTTGATTGAAGGGAGAAAAACATTACGACACAAGTATCTACAGAAAAAGGATAAAAATTAATCTGCTTTACAAGATCTGTTCCAGTCTTTGTTACGACTAAAATGTATATAAAGTATCTGAGGTGCAGAGGAGTTTAATCAAAGCTGCTTTCTATAAGATTAATGATGTTTACAAATAGAACACTACAAGAATCACTTATAATACTGAATTATAACCTCATTTGAATAGGATTGAAATACTGATATACAATAGAACAGTCAGTGCAATGTAGAAGGCAACTGGAAACCAATTTACTCTTCACTTTCCCAAATAAGGCTGGAATGATATACATGTTATTCTTGAAAATGGCCACTCCATAATAAAGTGTGACTAATGTCACGTATAATAATTTTTTTTATTTTACCTGACAGCACACAATATATACATACAATATATTAAGGCCGAACATCCCAGTTTTTTTTTTAACTTTTTGAATAATTACAAAATCATAAATGTTATTGACAAAGGAAAGGTGCGAATTTTTTTTATATTTCGTCTAATTTTTTTTCGTTTATAGTAATAATATAATACAACATTTTAAAACAAATGCTTTAATTTTTTTTAATAAATATTATAAGAACTGTTTTTATTCTCCGAAAAAATAGAATAAGTTAAAAAAATATGCGAATGAATAGGTTACTCTATTTTTTAAATACAATTCATAAAATGTTAGATTAGTTTATACGTATCCTCGTAAATATAATTTATTTATTATTATTTTTTCATGATGTTTTATTTATGTTATTTATTTGTATTAAGTTTTCAATAATGTTTTTAAAATGTTGCGGTAGAAAGTTACAATAGCTTCATAATAAATAAAATATAGATATAATTTTATTTATTTTTTAATTATATATTTTTTATTATTTATGATTTACATATATCATTTATTTACTTATTTACATGCACTTCGCATACTCATTTCCATTCATACTAAATAAACAATTTAAAATTAATACATTATATTACCGTTTATTGCTTGAGGTTATTGATTTAAATTTGTGGCTGATGATTTAAATTGGATTCTATTTTTATTAAATTAATTAAAAAGGTATTAAATATCATTTTTGAATGTGTTATTTGTTTTAATATACCATAAATAAAATTTTACAATATTTTTAAGGACGTATATGTTTTAAAATATTAAATTATAATTTTCTATCTAATTCATTAAAAAAATAGGTTTATTTACATGTATTTCATTTTATTTATTAATATTATTATTACTAATTATTTTTATTTATTTATTTCTTTTAATTAATACTTTTATACTGACCTAGAGGTCATTATGTGACAGGTAGAGGTCAAAATCTTTTCAAAAGTTTTCTGCACATGTTTATATAAACTTTACAGGTTATATCAATTGACAAGGTAAACCACAAATATAAAATATATGAATCCCATTAATGAATTTAATTTTAATTAAAAAAAAAAAACAACAACTTAATAATGACCATAAAATTATTATGTTTAAAGCCGATATATGTTAATTATTATTGAATACGTCAAGAATATAATGCTTCTATTTTGATTTAATAAAAAGCGTTTTAGTGACACAATAAGTATTTTATAATAAATTAGTGTTATAAACCAATTTGATAATGAAACAAATTGAAATCATATTACCTGACAACATTAAAATGATTAGTGCTATGTTTTTTTTTTAATGCCATTCAGAACGACTAAACAAACTTTAGTGAAGAAAAATATAAAATGATTCTTTCCAATTAGTAAAGTGAAAGTATATATATGAAAAAAATTAAAATTAAATTCTCTACTTCAAAAATCAAAATTATTCCAAAATGCTAAGTTGCAATGTCATCCAACACAAATGCAACTATATCTTTTAAAAAATGTGTTTATTAAATATGAAAATGTTAAAGGTTTTTTTTTTTTTAATTATAAAATTATTTATAATAAATAAGTAAATGACACCCTTAAAATACTTCACAAGTAAAATCGGATGACAATTTATATTATAACCATTCACAATAGAAACAGAAGTCAGGCATGGCGATGGCTTATCTACACTTATCTTTATCAAAGTACTAGAAAATGTGGTGTGAAAATGAAGGGAAACATTAGAAAAGAAAGAAATCCAGAATGTGATCAAACTAGGCAGATTAAAAGAGAATTGATTATTTGGCTTTCACGGACTGTTTATAACAATATCGGCAGATAACGCAAAAACACAAATAGAAACGCTACACGAGATAGCAGAAAAAACAGGATTACAAATCTCATACGAGAAGACAAAAACGGTGATATAAAACAAAAACGATACAGCCAAAATATTATAAACTCAGTACGGTATAATAAACAGGACCGAAAAATTCAAATATCTTGAAATAATAACCGCAACAGGTCTTTCGGAAGATTCATTAAAAGACAGTAACAGGAAAATAGAACTAGCGTACCAACAGTGCAGGAAAAATCGACAAAAAAAAACATTTATTTCAATAAGTGCAAAATTCAGACACTACAACAATGTAATCAAGCCCGAAAACATAAATAAAAAGGAAGAGAAATTTAAACATCAAGAAGGAACGAACACTAAACAAAAAAACTTACAAAAAAAATTCACCAGATCACGGAATTCCAAAGAGCTCGAAAAAAGACCAAAACACATGGTTAGGGGAGAGGAAAAAAGAGTTCTATCTGAAGTGAAAAAATTTTGGGAAGAGAAGAAGAAAATTTAGCGATTTTAGAAAAATTTAGAGAAAAAGAAGATATTTAGCGTGGTCCATATTGGCCGAAACGAAATCACAAAATAATAAATAAATGGGTCAATTACGAATATAAGTAAATGATAATAAATAATAAAAGTAAATAAAATAATTTGAAATGAATGTAAACTGAAAAACATATTTTTATAGACTTTTCAAAGAAAAGTACGGTATTACTTTCGAGGACTACGAAAACACCATTCATTTAAAATGTAATTTCCTTATACAGTTTATGTGTCTGCAAATATGTAAAATCTGAGGCTCGAAAATCTCGAGAAATACTAGATCAGTTTCATTAAAATTTAGATATGCTGTAGTAGTGTATATCTGAAGTTGTGCACATGAAAATTTTATGAAGGTTGGTTGACTCTTTCCTTAGTTACGCTAAATTTAAGGATGACAACATAATCTCAATTTGAGATGCTTGGTGGTATTGGGAGTGAAAATTAATTTTTGAAGTTTTGAAGTATGAAGATTACGAAAATACCATTCATGTATAAAATTTTGTGGCTCAAAAATCCAAAAAAGTAACATTAACAATTTTTTGCTCAAAAATCTCTGCAGTAGTGTATTTGAGATTGTGCGAATGACAATTTGATGAAGATAGGTAGAGTTACGCTTTATATCTTATCTATATATTATCTAAATAGATAAATCTATTAGATATATATATATATATATATATATATATATATAGTTTGTCCGTTTGTTTGTTTGTTTGTTTGTTTGTTTGTTTGTTTGTTTGTTTGTTTGTTTGTTTGTTTGTTTGTTTGTTTGTTTGTTTGTTTGTTTGTTTGTTTGTTTGTTTGTTTGTTTGTTTGTTTGTTTGTTTGTTTGTTTGTTTGTTTGTTTGTTTGTTTGTTTGTTTGTTTGTTTGTTTGTTTGTTTGTTTGTTTGTTTGTTTGTTTGTTTGTTTGTTTGTTTGTTTGTTTGTTTGTTTGTTTGTTTGTTTGTTTGTTTGTTTGTTTGTTTGTTTGTTTGTTTGTTTGTTTGTTTGTTTGTTTGTTTGTTTGTTTGTTTGTTTGTTTGTTTGTTTGTTTGTTTGTTTGTTTGTTTGTTTGTTTGTTTGTTTGTTTGTTTGTTTGTTTGTTTGTTTGTTTGTTTGTTTGTTTGTTTGTTTGTTTGTTTGTTTGTTTGTTTGTTTGTTTGTTTGTTTGTTTGTTTGTTTGTTTGTTTGTTTGTTTGTTTGTTTGTTTGTTTGTTTGTTTGTTTGTTTGTTTGTTTGTTTGTTTGTTTGTTTGTTTGTTTGTTTGTTTGTTTGTTTGTTTGTTTGTTTGTTTGTTTGTTTGTTTGTTTGTTTGTTTGTTTGTTTGTTTGTTTGTTTGTTTGTTTGTTTGTTTGTTTGTTTGTTTGTTTGTTTGTTTGTTTGTTTGTTTGTTTGTTTGTTTGTTTGTTTGTTTGTTTGTTTGTTTGTTTGTTTGTTTGTTTGTTTGTTTGTTTGTTTGTTTGTTTGTTTGTTTGTTTGTTTGTTTGTTTGTTTGTTTGTTTGTTTGTTTGTTTGTTTGTTTGTTTGTTTGTTTGTTTGTTTGTTTGTTTGTTTGTTTGTTTGTTTGTTTGTTTGTTTGTTTGTTTGTTTGTTTGTTTGTTTGTTTGTTTGTTTGTTTGTTTGTTTGTTTGTTTGTTTGTTTGTTTGTTTGTTTGTTTGTTTGTTTGTTTGTTTGTTTGTTTGTTTGTTTGTTTGTTTGTTTGTTTGTTTGTTTGTTTGTTTGTTTGTTTGTTTGTTTGTTTGTTTGTTTGTTTGTTTGTTTGTTTGTTTGTTTGTTTGTTTGTTTGTTTGTTTGTTTGTTTGTTTGTTTGTTTGTTTGTTTGTTTGTTTGTTTGTTTGTTTGTTTGTTTGTTTGTTTGTTTGTTTGTTTGTTTGTTTGTTTGTTTGTTTGTTTGTTTGTTTGTTTGTTTGTTTGTTTGTTTGTTTGTTTGTTTGTTTGTTTGTTTGTTTGTTTGTTTGTTTGTTTGTTTGTTTGTTTGTTTGTTTGTTTGTTTGTTTGTTTGTTTGTTTGTTTGTTTGTTTGTTTGTTTGTTTGTTTGTTTGTTTGTTTGTTTGCAACAGTATCACACGAGAATCAACCCACCGATTGCTTTCAAACTTTCAGGATATATTCGTCTTATTCCGAGAAGATTTTAAGCCATAGATCGAGATCACAGCCCCCTTGGGGGTGAAGTTGTGCATTAAAGATATTCATTAAAGAAACGCCCCCTGGACCTCCGATATGGTTATCCTCATGGTTGTGAGAATATTAAATAATTTACAGATATTCATTAAAGAAAAAAGAATTAGTTATTTTTACTTCATTATAATTCTGTTGCCATGGTAACAGAAATAGAATGAGGTGAAAGAATTATTTTTTTCTTTAATGGATAACTAATATATATATATATATATTATTATTATTATGCTTTTACGGCCAACATGGGACCACTTAAGTCAATTTTAGTTGGATCTTTTCTGAGAAAAGCGTGTTATTTTACTCTTTCGAGCTGCCCAGTATTTCTTCATCCGTTCAGATCTTGCTTTCTTTTCTTCATCCGTAAACACCCTCTTCGTTGTATTTTGTCGTTTGTCTGTCTTTTGTTTAAATCTAATGCTTTTATCTTTTAGCTTTGTAATTTTTCCAGTTTTATTCTGTAGGTCAGTCAGGGAAATTCCCAATTCTTTCATATCTTCTCTAATTTCTTTGATCCATCCTACTTCTAGCTTTTGGAACCAGAGCTTTTCAATGATATTTCTTGACAGTCTTGTTTGCGGTGTCCTTATGAGATGACCGAAGAAAGAGATTCTTTTTTTCCGCATAGTATCAGTAACAGGCTCTATTTCTCGATACACCACCTCATTTGGCACAATCCACCATCGGCCTTCTTTTTGGTGTTTTTTATCGATACACGTTCTGACAATTCTCCTCTCTATTTTCAGAATTTTTTCAATTCGGTTTTTCTGAGTGATTTTGAAAAGGGTCTCGCTTCCGTAGGTGACTTCTGGCTGTACTACAGTTTTATAATGTTTAAGTTTTGTTTTAGCAGAAAGGCATTTTTTGTTATATGTTGACCGAGTTAATTTTTGGGATTTAATCATTTTATTTGTCCTGTTTTGCCATGTCACTTTTTCATTTAAATTATAAGTTATTATTTCCCCTAGATATTTAAATTGTTTTACTATTTTAATTTTCTGATTGTTTACCGTAATGTGCTCTATTACCAGAGGATCTATGGCCATTAGTTCAGTTTTTTCGAAAGAGATATGAAGTCCTATCTTTTGTGCTAGGTTTTGAAGGCTCATGATTTGTGTTTTGGCTTCTTGAATATTATTTGCTAAAAGAGCGAGGTCATCTGCAAATCCTAGGCAATTTAGTGTGACGGAGTTTTTCTTAGTACCCATTTTTATATTTTTGGGATTTATTTCATACCATTTTCTCATGACAAATTCGAGGGCGCAGTTAAAAAGGAGTGGTGAGAGGCCGTCTCCTTGCCTCAATCCAGTTTTTATGTTGAAGGGTTGAGAGAGTTCACCTCTGAATTTCACTCTGGACTGGGTATTGGTTAAAGTTAATTTTATCATGTTTACGAGTTTAGGGTGAAGGCCCAGGTTTCTCAGAATATTCAGCATGGATGGTCGGTGTATACAATCATAGGCCCTTTTAAAGTCGACGAAGGTGATTATTAGTTGTTTTTTCCGTCTTTTATATAAGTCCATCATAAGTTTTAGGGATATTATTTGCTCCGGGCAACCTCTCCATGGCCTAAATCCCCCTTGGTATTCCCCAAGTTCCAGTTCAAGTTGGTCTTTGCATCGGTTGTATATGATTCTCGACAGGATTTTGTATGTGCAGTCCAGGAGAGATATGCCTCTGTAGTTTTCAGGATTAGTTCTATCCCCTTTTTTATGTAATGGATGGATGAGGGCTGTGGTCCAGTGTTCTGGAAGTTTTTCTTCGTTCCATATTTTCACGAGGCATAGATGTAGGGAACTTTTGACTGAATAAACTGATGAGTGTTTCCAGAGTTCGCATATATATATATATATATATATATATATATGTTAAATATATTTTTTCTACTGTTTTTATATTTTTTTTTTCTTCAAAATACATTCGTGATATAGCCTATACTATAAATAATTGTATCTGTAATATACATTTTTTATATATCGATGGGAACCAGTTTATTTAGAAATTATGTTAAGACTTTATAAACCTGAGACTTTCATTCCACTGAATTATTACGAAAAAATGTCAAGCGGTTCGTATTAATATTTGGTTTTAATAACTAAATAAATATCATGTTCTCCATTTATCGATCAGATAACTTTATTCCATTTTTAATTAAATACTGTAAATTATAAACTTTTATGTAAAAAAAAAAACATTCTATGCCCTTCATTTATAAGTGCAAGATACGAATTTTAATTCGATGTAGCAACGTGAAAAAAAAACAAATATCAATATAATATAAATTAAAAACTGAACGGTCCCCATAATTTTTTTTTTAAAACAATTATGTTTCAGTTTTAACAAATTCAAATAATCATTTTCTTAACTTCAAATAATAAATAAAACAATTAAAATAAATAATTTTATTTAAATATTATGTTATATATTTTATGTAAAAATTATGTTAAGACTAAAACAGAGATTTTCATTCCACTGAATTATTACGAAAAAAATTATGAAAAATTATGTGTTTTTTTTTATAAATACTCTTAATAAAGAGTATCTATAAAATAAGAATGGTCAAAAAAAATATTAAATTTTCTCCTAAATGTTTTTCGTCTCCAAGTTTCAAAACGTTTATATTGATTGAAATATTTAAGTCAATATTACATCTATTGAGGTAATTATTATTTATTAGGAATTATTTCTCCTCTCTCTCTCTCTCTCTCTCTCTCTCTCTCTCTCTCTCTCTCTCTCTCTCTCTCTCTCCCTTATTTTGACGAGACTTATACTGTTGGATACTGTCCCTAACGCTGAGCTACTTAAAGAAATGTAGTATGAAAATGTTTAAATTTTAAAAAGTATTATCCCTAAACGGAATTCAAACCCAGAACCTCTACATAAAAGATAGAAACCTTTCTTGTGGTGATAGCCGCAACTAAATTTTACTATGGTATATATGTTTATATATATATATCATTATGGAATTATAGATTAAAACACATTTCTTTAAATGATCAAGTAAAATTTAATTGCATGTAATGTTTTATTTATTCATCTACTAAAATGTACAATTTACAATATGGGCTGAAATTAATTAATGAAATAGAAAAAAGAGATTAACTCACACATGGAAGCAGTAGACCCACCCTGCAATGGAGCTTCAAAAATATTGCAGCTTAATAGTTTTAAAAGAAATTTATAGATTATTAGCGATTTAATAGTCTCTATTCTAAACTCTTCTAAATCGCCATAGGAAACTGTCAGGTATGTACGAGTAAAAACAGCGAACTAGTGAACCCAATTTCTTGTGAAAAAAGTTTATAGAAGTCTTACGATATTTCTACACTCAAATCCGAAAATCGTCCAATAAAGCTAAAAGGTGATTTTTTTGGACTTTCACGAAACGATTAGTGTTTTGATTTGAAATACAGAAACAAAATAAATCGGTTTCCAGGAATCACACCTCAGTATATTTAAAACATTGGAAGATCAGTAAGCCGACATTATATCGGATAACAAGTTTCTCGTCGAAGGATAATTATCACTGTAGAGATTTTGGAATTTACTTACACATTCTAGTTGTTGAAAAAATTGAAAAAAATTTGTTGTTTAGAAATTAAGAAATTCATGATTTGGATTAAGTAATCGGTAAAGAATGTGGCTAACTACAAAACTTTGAGGAACTCCGCCTATTATAAGGTAAAACAAAGAATCAGACATTAAAACATTAGGAAAGTATTTTTTTCAAATTATTAGGCGCCAACGTACTATGATATCAAATACCATTAGCATTAATTTTAATCTTGAAAAGCTATGTAATCTACAAAACAGTATGCAAATGCTGAATGGTAGATTCATTTTTGAAAATAAAAAAAGGGGGTTCACGAAATTTATAACGGTTTATTAGAATCAGGTTCATGTTTATACTTCAAAGGAAATCTAGTCTAGTTAAGTTTCTTTTTTTAGTCTTTTACAAACATAAAAAGGAAAACTAATATTTTATGTTTTAAGAAATTTAAGTAAAAAATACGTTAATGAATTTCTGAATTTCCTGATTCACATATCATAATTCCGTATTTTTTTATTTTTTAATATAATTATAGGTCTTTATTTTAAGAAAAAAGTACGAAATAAATAAAAACATAAGTGTCAATTTTAATAAAAAAAATTAATAAACTAATTATTTTTATTAAATAATTTTTTTAATAAAAATATCAACAAAAACTTATGCTAGTAATTAAAAGTACGGCTACCGTTAAAAATTGCATACATTGACAAAGCCAAATAATTGAACCTCTAAATCGTACAACATACTCATGTAACATAACGTAATATAACATACTTGTTTATTCAAATGTAAAAAACCAGTTCTGTATCTTTACTATAAAAAAATAAAACTAAAACAAAGAAAAAATAGACTGGACAACAGCAGGAAATGTAGTTCACACAACCTGTTCAGTTAGATGCAACTTTGTAACACACACACACACACACACACACACACACACACTCACACACACACACACACACACACACACACACACACACTCACTCACTCACACACACACACACACACACACACACACACACACACACACACACACACACACACACACACACATACATACATACATACATACATACATACATACATACATACATACATACATACATACATACATACATACATACATACATACATACATACATACATACATACATACATACATACACACACACATACATACACACGTTAGAGGGTAAAGTATATTAACCTATGTGAAAATATGTAAATAGGTATTTTTCCTTTCATGTTATAAATACAGTATTTATTTATGTTTAAAAAAATGTTAATTTTATTTATTTTAAAGTATTTGAAACAGTGATTTACGAACCGGCACAATCTAAAATTATTAACTATTAATTATTAACAACTATTCCTTTTTTATAATTAATTTATCAATTAATGATAGTAATGATTTAAAATTCTAATTATACAGTATTTAAGCGTCTAAAATTTTCTACCCTTGATTTAACTTATTGTAATTATTTACGAATATTCCAAGGTAAAATATGTTCATAATAAATGTTTTGTTTTTGTAAAAAAAAAATAAAGGTCATTAATAATTTGAAAGGAAATTTTCTTTTAAGGAAATACCTTGAACGAGTTCAAAATTTTTTTAAGGATAAATAAGTTAATTCGGCGAAAAACCACTGACGTGCGAATCAGGTCAGATAATACGTTAAATTGTTTTTTTAAATGTTCCCATCCCATACACAGAATGTTTCACGAAGTTATTCCGAGACTTTCATAACCTATTCTAATCGTGAAAATAAGTGAAAAAGTTCAAACAAACTTTGTGTCCTAAAATTCTTCGTTTGCTAGTTATGGCTAGTGAAAGATTTCGCTCGGATTTCAGCTATTTCGGTGAAATGAGGTCATACTGAAATTTTTAGGACGTTAATTAAGGAACAGGATTAGTAATTTCCTATGGTTTTTGACCAGTCGAATAAAATAGGTCTCAGAACCGTACCTACAGTATTTTTTTGAAAAATCTGGGATGAAAACTAATAAATTGGGGTAACAAACCCCTTTTTTATGTTTGACGTACAATAAATTTGTTAAATTAGTAATAAATACATAAAACAAAACTGTTACGATAAATTGAATAAAACAAAAAAAGTTTGAAAATTTGAATTTCGGTTAGAAACTGTACACTAGACCAAAGTACATTAACGTATGAGTTCATAATAAATGTTAATTTCGGTTAGAAACTGTACACTAGACCAAAGTACATTAACGTATGAGTTCATAATAAATGTTCAAAAATGAACCCGCTATTATGAACACATTTTTTGGCAGTCCTCTTTACTGCTATTGTTGCTCATTTTAGTTCTTCAGGGCTGTTCGTAAGTTGCTCAGCAGCATCCATAATGCGGACAATTAATTCCTCACGAAGATGTATTCTTGTTTTGTATACAATATTTTTCATATGTGCCCAGACGCAAAAATCTGAAGGTGTTGATCAGCCAATCTTTGTAGCCAGAAATGTGGACCTCCATAATCCATTTCTCGGGGAAATGACTTAAGCGAGTGGAAACGGCACAAGAGAAGGAGGGAGGTGCGCCATCGTGCTGCAAGTATACTTTGCGTCTCAGGAGTAGAAAAAACATCTTCAACCGGCTGCGGCAATTTTTCTTGAAATCCGAGCGAAATTTTACACTAGCCGTAACTTGCGAACAAAGCATTTTAGGGAAAATGTTTATACGAACTTTTTCCATTATTTTCACGAGTAGAATAGGTTATGAAGTCCCGGGAGAACTTCGTGATATATTCTGTAGAATCCTTTAAATCTAAACTCCCAACAATATACAGTGTCAATAAAGTATACGAACCCTTAATCGTATAAATTTTCAGTAGTTGAACATAGAAAAATTAAATTCACCAAAAACGCTTTTACCTCGAAACGGTTTTTTTCGGTATGAAACCACCATATTTCAAGTGGACCCCCATTTAACATTCAGTAAAAAAAATATGACTTTTAAACTATGCGGATTAAACTATTTATGTTACTGGGAAAAAAATTAATCACATGTATTCGATGGTAAAATAATTTAAAATTACTTTTGATTACTAATTTAAACATTAAAATGATAAAGTTTATTTTACAATACTTACAGTTTCTTCTTTCCTTTAACAACTTACATGGTAACCGTGAAGAAATTTTTAAGGTCTATAGTAATTCATTAAAGTTATTGTTGCTGACTGAAGTTAGAATAAAGTTACTGATCCAATATCTTATTTTTTGTTAATTTTAAAGTAAGATTAATCTTAAAAAATATTACACATTTTAAAATTCTTATTAAAATTTAATCTCGTTTTTTTACTTTTTAATATTACAATGAAATAAATGTAAATTATTTATTTATATAGGCCTACCTTTATATAGCCATAAGAAGTGGTTTACGTAAAATCAATGTTTTAGCTTATAATTTGTAATAAATAATTTAAATACTACGTATAACTTACCAATGCCGATTTATTAAGCAGAATATATAAAAAATAAATGCAGTTAAAAGAAAAATATACGCTAATATTTTATTTTTGAAATGTATTGTTCTGTTCTAATTAATTCTGTTCATAAAGATTACTGTTATTCCATATATTATCATCGGCTAATTATTAATTATCTCTTGTTCTATTTAAATTGCCGTATTAATGAAATATCAATAAACATACGGCTTCTTTCTTATCCTTCTTAATTTATACTTTATTAGAAGGATACACAGAAATTTTGTATGCGTGAACATGAAATCACGCGTGATTTAAAATCTACATTAAAATCAGTAGTCAGATTAGGATTTCAATTATCAACGGTATAATTAGTTGAACTGAGCAAAGCCTTGCAGCACTGACAATTTGGCCATTTCGGAATTTAAAATCGAATGTAATAATAACCAAACGGTTGAAATGATTTTAATAACGCTAGAAATAATGTAGATTACATGAAGGAAAAGTTAATAAATGTGAAAGTATAATTACATTTTACCAGCTATTTTATATTTTAATTTATAAAGGTTTACTAATACAGGAATACTCCGACCATCCACATAAAACTTATAGCAAAAGAATGATTACCGTAGAATTTTAGTGTAATCTCAATTCTCAATTAAACATAAAATGTAATGAAACTTTTTCCACTCTATTTGAATCATTGAAAGGGTTTTTATTCAATAGAAGGTTTCTTTCACATTTTTTCCTAATACGATTAGACGATTACATCTTACCATTAAAAAGGACTGTAAAAGAATTATCTCCATATAAAATAAACTTCTTTCCATTTTTACTGTTTGAAAATCGGCTATAGCTCAAAAAGCATAATTCCGATCGCCAACCTTTAGAAATAAAAAATACGTTATAGTTTAGATTAGGGCTAATGAGGCTTCAAATACGCATTCGTAACATGTAGATTGAACGAAGTAAGCTGTTAATTCTCACAACTGCTGTTGTCATCGGTATTTGTGTATATTTTACAGATAATAGTGACCGACAATGTAAGACGTTGCCGAGTAATTTACTAATTCAGTCCGGTGAATCCAGACTATTCGCCCTCCAGGTTTTGAGGCCTGATTCGGGTTCGCCATCAAAAATTAAGGGAGGGTCGTCTTTCGGAAAATTTCTATTGAAAAATCGGAGGCTCCTCAAGAGGGGGTCGAATTTTAAAAATGTATATTTAATGTTTATTTAAATGTATATTTAACGCCGACAATACGTATAAGAATAGTACATGTCCGTAAATGTTTAAAGGGGCTCGAGTTCTGTCGATTCAGGCTACTTGAGAAAGAGACAGCTAAGTGAGAAAGAGATAAAAATACCCCCGTTTGGACTGGTAGATTAGTCCATCGCTCATCCATATGGTGTAGATGATGATTAACAACTTATTTAAAAATTAAACTCGTATATTTGCTTATAAATAATTATTTAATTATATTTTTCTTCCTACTTGTCACTCAATTTTCTTTTGAACTAATAGTCTCCGCCTTCAGACTTAACATTCTAGCTTGTTTTAATAATAAAAAGCGATTTAAAATTTGGTTATTAAAGTTACTGACTTTTTTCTTTCAGAAAAAACACTTTTACAGGTTTTAAAAAAAATTCTAACAACGAGTAAAAGAATGAATTTGTCAAAATAGTCTTAAAATCTTTTCGAAATATTAATTTAAAATAAATATTTAAGGTACGGGGAACTATATTACATATTTTTTTAAATGTAATTCTTTAGTTGAAGGAAACATTACAATCCCTACCAGTGTTGGATAGTTTGAGATTTCATAATTACAGAACAGTCGTGGCGTAAAAAATTAACACTTACTTTTCAGAGGTTTATATTTAATCTTCGTAGAAAAATTTAATTCATTTCTTCATGAAAAAGTAAAATATGTGGAGAATTGGACTATTTTCTCCTCCTTTTAATGTGTACATAACCAGAACTTAAAACTACAGAATCGATTTTTACAGTTTCTTTTTAGAATAAAAACACATTTTCTCATAAATATTTCCGTAAGGTCTGATCGATACAATTACTTATACAGATTTAAATAAAAACAAAATTAAAAAAAATATATATTTAAATTACACCAAACCATAATTTTAGAAATGTATGCGCAATGAATCCTGTGCAGCAATTAAACATTGAAATTAATCTTATATTGTTTAAAAAATACTACAAGAAAAAATTATGATATTTTATTTTATTGAATCGGGTGATTTTAAGTGCAATGTTTCCCATCCACAATATCATAACACAGTATGAGACTTCTGACAATACTGGACCAATAATTAGGTTCATATTCTATTTTTTCTCCTGAATAACTTGGCCGGAACTTTTGTTTTACGGAAATAATTTTATTCTAAGATACATTGCATAAGACTAGTGAATAGAATTCACTATAATAAAATTATATATTCCTGAGTTAACTTGATCTCGAGTAACTTTCCAGTAGAAAATGACCTTTATATCGATTTCATTAGTATTATTATTTCATTATGTTTTTTTTTAACTATAATGATTTCGTTCTGTATGTCGATGTATGATGTGTTAAACTGAGCAAATTCTACTCAGGAAGGAGAGGTGAAGAAGTTGTTTTCTGCATGTTTACCTACATAAGGACTTGGCCAGTTTCATCCTTGGCCTCTTTACTAGCAAACTACCCGATCGTGATCGAGTTATGCGCGTAAATATATGTATGTATATTTGCAAAATATAATATTATATTTTTTTAATGCATTAGAATTATTTTTTTTAATTAAAAAAATAAAACAGATTTAAAAAAAGATTTTGAATTCGTCAATAAATTTCGACTTCTAATAATGATACTAAATTAAAAGCCAACCAGAGTGGGCAATTTACTAACATTTAATTTGACCGAATTTAAAACATCGAAATATAAATATAAGAATGTAGGAACTGTAAAGGATTCCTCCATCAACGACAAACATTTGAAAACTAAATCGAAATGTAATAAATTCAGCCTGTAATGAAAAAAATTGACCAATATAAAACAGAAAAAGTAAAATAAATGAGCTTAGAAAAAAGTATATAAATCATACATATGAACTGCCAATAAGGAGTGTAAATTAAAAATTAGTTAACTGAATTCAAGAATTTGGTAAGTTTTTCATCCAAATCACCACACAAAAAAAACTTGTAAAACACAAACACACCAATGTAAAAGCTTTTTACATTGTTTTCTTTTAGAAGTATGTCTCTATTAATATCTTTTGCCAATTTTTACGCTTACTTTTTTTTTACAGCTTCTCAGAAAGTTTCATAATAGTTTAACAATTTACCTACAGATCAGCATTTTTTCTTGGTTTTTTCTTACGGTAGTATCCTATTTGGGTTACTCGCTTATAAAAATTAAAACAAAAAACGAATATTTGCAAGAATCACAAAAGTACAAAACTTGTGTTTATAAAAAAAACGAAAATAATATAAGAACTATATAAATAGATTATGACCGACAATAAGCTAAGAATATTTTGAACGAAGGATTATTTTACAACTTATTCAACATTAAGAAAGTATGAGAAAATAATGAAAAGAATCCAAAAAACAACTAAAAGGGATCCTTTTCTCAGTTTAATAGGTCCATTTAACAATCTTTTTTTTTGTAGTACAGAAAATGGCACCTCAAACAGCAATTGTTCGACGAGAAGGATTACTGGACCGGAATAGGAATTTATGAGAAAACTAAAGGGCGCAGGCGATAAAATTATTACGCTTCAACAATTAAGGAATGTGGCGGGTACTGGTTCTGCAGGCCAGAGGACATAAATGCTGCCCCAGGACCAGCGGATTATGGGTCAGTATTAAGAGAGTGCTGCGAGTTGTTCTGCGAGCCCGTGTTCGACACAATTATGTGCGTTATCAGTAAGCGTTTGGTAACAACGAGTGAACAGTACGCCGCAAGCACTCCAGTGTGGACAGGGGTTGAATACAGGAAGTTGTTCGGCTAGTTATTGACAGACAGTAATGGAAGTTGAAAGTTTGCCGGAAAAACTGTTCGGTCAATCAATGCCTTGTAGCCTGGCCAGAGAGCGCCAAGGACGTCGAAGAGGAGACTCATCGCCTCAGTGGTAGCCTCTTCTTTGCTATATGCGGCCCTGGTATGGATCGCTGCCACAAACGTTAGGCGTAATGTTGTGAGCTTTCAGGGAGTTCATAGGAGCGTTCTCCTCGGTGTCATCGCAGGATATCGTACGGTCTCGTATGAGGCGACTTGCGTCCTGTCGTCGGTTCCTCCGATTGAGCTGTTGGCCCTGGAACGCACGTTCTGTTTTGACGGTGTGGACAGGGCTGAGACCGCTGATATAATCCGTAGAAAGTGGAAGGAGAGGTGGCGGTCAGGAGACCGAGCAGGCTGGACCAAACGAATTGTCACGGATCTTGACCTTTGGCTTGAAAGGCGGCACGGTGAGCTTAGTTATTACGTGACTAAATGTTTTACGAGACACGGTGCTTTGGAAAGTTACCTGTACAAATTCCACAGAAGGTCCTCTCCCCGTTGCATGTATTGCGACGGGGAGGATGACGCAGAACACACCATATTTGTGTGTAATGAATTGCAGAATCAAAGAAGAACGGCCGGGATTAATGGGCTTCAGGTAAAGAATCTTTTGACATTTATTTGTGGGAGGCTAACTGGAGGAAGTTTGAGATCTTCGCGACCGAAGTCCTTACCGCCAAGGTGGCTGAGGGGCGGAGAAGAGGGTTCTAGATGATGTCAGAGTAGGGAAGGGTGGACAGCCCCATCCGTGAGTGGTCGCATGCTTAGGTGTGCGGTCTACAATGATCGAGTGGGGATTCCAGGGGCCCCAGCAGTAGGCAGGGAAAAAGTTAAGACCGAGACCCGGCTTGTGGTGGGGGGGGGGGGTGCTGGGAACGGCATAGCCGGGCCTGGTTCTTCCTCTTCCCGTGGTTAGAGGCAAGCAATGGTAATGACCGAGACCCGGTCTCTGCCGGGCGGGCTGGGAACGACATAGTGGGGCCTGGTTACTGTCCGCTGGGGATTTGAGGCAGGCAACAGAGATCCAACCGAGGGGGCCGACCTGCCGTGCCGGATTTTTAGCCGGTGGGTGGGGAGGCCTTCTTTGAGTGAAAGGACTTGCCCCCGGGCCGAGTATATTTATTTGGATGTCTGGCCCGGGAATGTAAGGATATAAAAAAAAAATTACTGAAAGTGACAGTATAAAATTCATTCACAAAGTGTATTGTAAACAGCAAAAGCAATAATATTTGCAGAGAATTGAATTACACGAACTTAAACTTGTCTAATCTTATCTTGTTGCAATATTAGGTATTAATGTTAGAAGTTATTATAATGTTTTTAGTCAAATGGACTATATTCTGGTTTTTATAATTTAATTTATCTTTAAACAAATCTTGTCCTTATTTGAATTAGTTTGTATATAATTTATTCACTATTATTATCATCATCATTATATTTTATTATTTATTTATTTTATTTTATATATTTTTAGAGTAAAGTTTTACTTTGTTAGTCTCTCAATATCCTGGTCGAGCTGCAAACGAGTATGTAATAATCACAAAAAAAGATAACTAATAGATTCCAGTCATCTATACAGACAATATACTGGTAAGTTTTAGTTAAAAAACCATCCATACAATACGTACAAAAAACTTGCAACGGGACGACCGGAAGAACTTTACTAAGAAATAAAAACAAGCCTTCGAAATAAATCCATCTAGAACATAAGACATTTAATTCTCTCATAACGAAAAGAAATACATCGGTTGGTAGCTCTACCTTTCTCGGTTGTTATGGTTATGATCCATACTAAAGTATCCACAGTACAAGAGGCATCACCAGAGTCGTTTTTTGTAAGAGTAATGATGTTCTTTATATAGCCCGTATAACTAGTAATCAGATAAAGTAACAGTAAATCAGATAAAGTAAGTAGTAAAGATGTCACTTGTAGGACGGAATATTGACTGCATTTTAGTGGGGTTTACACGGTGATACCCAATCGTATATTTTGCTCAAGAAATGAGACAACGGAGAGCCATTAAGCATGGGATTGGATGCTTATTATTCTTTTTGAAAATGAAAGTGATTTGTGGCGTATGTCCAGTCTTCTATATTCATTACGATTATACCACCTGACTTACATACATCCTGAACTTTATCAACACAACTAAAAATTTCATAATTATAGTAGATAAAAATTTAATTTAATTATATTTATATATACTGCAATTAATTAATTTATTAATAAGTTGGAGTAATTTTTCTATATTTTTTACTAGTTTAAGGTCATGGTAATTAGTTGTGTGTAGTGATATAATAAAATCTATTATTTCTAACGGTATATTTTTCCACTTTTTTAAAATAAAAATTACGTGAATATATTTTTTTATGTGTGAACGTGTTAATATGAGCTTAACTTCCTTCTTTAAATAAAATAAAAACTCATTTTATTTCATATAAACAAATAAGAATACCTGATTTTGCATAGTCTAAACATGGAATATAATGGTGTTGAAGACTAACCGTAACACAAATGATATTAAAATCACAAAACGACGCATTAATTACACAAAAGTTTATAAATTTATATAAATGGGTACACATTTAATATTGAATAGTGTTAAATGAAATTTACTTTAAAAATAAAAAATCACTTCAAAATACTGTGACATTTTTCCTAAAGAACGTATCGGAGCTAATTAGCATCACCTCTTCAGTGTAGTTACCGAAAGCATTGTTTTTAAAAGGACCCATCTTAGAAAAAGTACGTGATCTTAATACAAATAAAATTCATTGAAATGATGTATATATGTACTTATATAGGCCCGTATGTATGCATGATTGCTCTACATGTCCTCCTAAACCACGAGACCGATTTCAACCAAACTTGTGACAATTATTACTTACTAACTGAGCAAAAATACTGTGGTTGTTGGACTACCACAACTTCTCTTTCCGCAACTGCTGCGGGAAGAATGAGAACCTTAAAACATTATAAAAGGGTAAAATTCTAGAACATTTTGGAATATTCCACAATATTTTCGAACACTTATTAGATTTGGGAAATCTTTTTAGAACTTTCTAACGTTTCTAGAACATTTTGAAGTATTCTAGATCATTCTTGAATATTTTTTTTAACATTATGCATTTTACAAAAATCTGAAGCATTATAACATTGTGTGTATATATATATATATTTTTTTTTGTTTTTAATTATAGATCATTCTAATCATTACAGAACATTCTCTATCATTATAGAATATTCTAGAAACTTCTGGATCGTTTGGGAATATTTTGGATATTTTGGGGAGCACTCATCACTTACTGGAAATTTGTAGAACTTTCTAAAAGTTTCAACAACATTTTGGAGCATTCTGAATCATTCTGCAATATTACAGAAATTGTTTTAGCTGGAACTTCTAGAGTAATCTGGAAGTGCAAGGTATAAAACAATTCCTTGATAGTGAATGAATTCAGATCATAGTGTACAGTGAAATTTCGGACAGTATTATTACTAAGAAGTGTATAAACTTCTTAGTAGTCATTAGACGATGACTAAAAGGAAACGCAAGACCACCGGTCAAATTCAACCTAAAGGTAAGCTTTTGTCGAGCAGACGAAACAGATGATCAACGACAGGATGTGGGAACGTAATAGAACATCGCAGGCGTGTTAATTGTGTGTATCTGTATAGTTTCTTAAGTTACTTGTGTACGGTATATTTGTATAGTTGCATTAGTTACTGAACCGTAACATTATTTAAAGGTTTAAAATACATGTTCTTTCTTCAAACTCTTCGCGTTTTCATTCAAACTATACTGCTGTAGGTTGAAATCTAGCCAAACAGGCTAGATTTGAAAAGTTAAATTCAACAAGGAATGCAAAGGAGATCTATGATTTTTTTTAAAGATTAGTGACAATGTTTTTAAAAAAAGAAGTGCCTATGAATAGGCCTATGAAAAAATTATGACCCCGAGCAGCGCTGGGTGTAGAAGTTAGTCAAATAAATATATTAGATCTGTGTTATATTTGATCGTTCTATATATATATATATATATATATGAAGGCGAAAGTGTCTCCGTTTACTCAGAAATACGAGTACAAAGAATACATATAGGCATTGAATAAAGTAACAAATTTTGCAGATCAACTCAATGAAACCGGACAAAAACATTAACCATAACACGAACTTAATTTTAAATACAGTGTGTATGCAAACCAATTTGAACGACACAAAATTTGTACAAACACAGATTTAAAAAACCTAATAACGAACAAAATACATAGTCGATTATGTAGAGGTTCTTCTGATCATTTTAAAGTTCAGTTAAATCTAATTGAAAAAAAAATATTTTTCCATTCATACGAATGACATTCAATTGCTGAATTTTACGATTAATTTTTTATCTGCAGATTATAGGACTTCTAATACAAATTCTAACCCTTACAAAGTAGGTAAGTAGCAGCTATAAAAGATAGAATTCAGCTTTGGCCTTGCAAATTAATCTAGCCTCAACTAATAGAAAACCGCAAACGTGTGTCTATTTTAAGATTAAGATTAGGTCGAGGTTTGAACTAGTAACCTGTTGATTGAACAAACCGGATAAATACTCAAATATTTTTATATTGTTAACTATAATAATATAATTAAATTTTAATAACTGAAAATTTAATACTACCATTATTTTACTTATTTAATTGTGTAACAAATTTTTTTTGCATAATTTCCTTATTTAAATGTACAAAAAATTATTATTATTTTAAATTATGACAATTAGATGAACTTTAAAAGTCGCCGCCAAATTAAAATAACTTACTAATCCTTAATTAGTACCAATTTTAAAAAGTCGAAATTAAAGAGGAATAAACAAATTTTTACTTTTTAATGCAGTTTTTTTAGATTAAGTTTTATTTTTTAATTGTATTTTATTATACTTATTTTTGGTTTTATTTTTATTTAAAATATGGATAGGCTTATAAAAATTTGCTGATAAAGGCAAGAAACCTTTATTCAAATATAAGAAAAAGCACGCACGAAAATTACGTAAACAGATTGCTACAGAGCGTGAGATACGTTTCTTTGGAATGTGGAAATATTATTTTATTACTCTTGGTTTTCTAAATAACTTTCTTGAATTTTTTCTTAAAACTTCTAAGAAAACAATTTATTTGTTGAAAAAATCGAAGAAAAACAGAACATATAAACAAAAATAAATATCCAGGTCCCACTGAGAACCTTTGCTTAAAATAAAAAGAATTGCTTGTTTGTATTAAATTCACATAAAAATTACATCAACTTTTTTTTGTAATTATTAAACTTTAATGGAACAAATAATCTATGAATTTCAACTGTACTTTTTTCCTGCATAAAACACAAAATGTTTGTAGTGGGAGTACTGATTTTTGGACTCCAGAAAATAAATACATTTTTCTCTCTTTTCACTAAATAGACTATATTCACACAATTTCGACTATACCATAGTAAAAAGCATCATTTATTTATTATTATTAAATAAATATTATTATCAAACGCTAAGAAATAAGAAATAATTTTTTGAACTTATTAGCTTACAGACTTGATAAAAGTTAATAACTTTCTTTGGTATATTCCTGGATACAAAAACTTCAACTGATACATTGCAACTTAACCTTGAATTTACTAATTAAATTAAATTAACGTTTAAAAGGAAAATAATTACTAATTCATTATCTTGTGCGCTTTATGAATAATTAAAAATAGAAATTATGCAGTATAATATTTTTCCACGTAACTAATAGAAATAGAATTTGAATTTGTATCGTCATTATAAATAAATATACAAAAATAATCTGTATTCTTAAATAACAGTCACTGAATAGTAAAATTATAATTAAAAAACATGATAAATCATTAATAATAATTTACGATAAAACAATTGCACATAAAAGGGTATTTACTCTACCACAAACTTTTTATTTCCATATTTATTATCGTATTACCTATTTTATTAAAAAAAAATTGTTTAAAGACCGATAACGATGTTGCTGAACACATCGCGTGATTAAAAAGATATAAAATTTGTTAAAAGGCATAAAATTATTACACATCCTTACGACTGTTATTTTCTTTCAGCGAGAAAAAATATTCCACATGTAAAATGAAAGATAAAGCACGCCTTGGAAGCATCATATCTCATTAGAGACGTTAAGAAAATTCGATCTTTTTAAATTTTTTTAGGACATGAAATTCTAGTTAATTATTGTGCAATGCCGTAATAAAAACAATCAAAACATTTTCCAGTTGCTGATAAAGAGGACAAAGAATCAGATAATTTTTTTCGAAACAGTATTCTTGTTTAACGTTTTAATTTTTTTTTGAATATGATAAGCTGAAACATTGTTACGGATAACTGACATTAATTAATTAAAAACATCAATGTTTAAAGTAATTCATGAATAACATTTTTATATATTCACTGGTACTGAGAAGTAGTTGATATCAAAGTCAGGTTTTATCTCTGGTTGTAAGTTATAGTAGGATATATACGTTGAAATACCATAGACCAAGATTCTAGGGATCAAAACTAGGATTAAAATATTTGTTCTGAAATTACGGGGGATTGTAAAAGTAGGTGTACATTGGTATGCCTCATTTTTTTTGATATTGCTTTAGTTTACTTCACTTTGTCATCTGATATAAATCAACTGTCCATTATTTTAAACAATATTTTTGTAAAAAATAACATATGAATTTTCTTATTGTTTGGCACACTAAGTTTGGTGATTTTCGTGCGACATTTTAGCTCGTAATTTAACCAGTGAACAACAAAAATGGATTTTGAAAGAGTACTGGAAAACAGAGAATTCTAAAAAGGTTCGAAAAATATGCGTGAACAACTTGATACGTGAACCGTTATTATTCCTGGAAATGGAATAATTACGCAAAAATTTATTCAAAATCGGAAAAAATAGCTAAAGAGAGCGTATAGAGATTTGGGCACTGAAAGAAGATGTTTGGCTATCTGATACCTGAAACATTTATGTTTCAAAATGTATCGGCTAAGATTAACTTTAAACTGTCAGAAGCCGTTAATAGACACAACTGTGTATTTTTCGACAAAAACCCCTACGTAGCAATTGAAGACTCAACCTGAAGTTTGGGAAAGCTTTTCGATTGAAAGAGTTGTTGGTTTTTTTGGGGGGAGGGGCGAAAAACGCTTTAGCATTATCACCCGGGACAAAACTATAACAAAAAAGTGCCTCTTCTAAGATAAAAAAATTATTAATAAAATAAGATTAAAATTAAGATGAAAAGTAAGATAATAACACGATTAAAACTAAAACAAGATTATAACTATAACAATAAAAAAAATCTAACCCCACTAAAAACTAAAAACCCAAAAAGCGAGATAAATCCGCAATGAAGTATTACATCAATAATCTAAATTAAAATAGTAAAGATTACCATCTGCTATACGCCAAATTGTATAAATAGCTGAAAACTACTACTGAGTAAATTATTTTAATATAACCGGTCGGCTCTGAGAAGTAAGAGATTAGAACACTGTTTCATTGTTTCCCAACAAACTTCGCATTCCAGCCCCTAGTTCAAACTTGCGACACAAAACCGCATAACAGATACAACCCGCAAGGAAGTGGTGCACTGTTAGTTGGCAGTCTCAGCGAGCACAAACTAGTGCATCTGTTTGAGTCATCAGATAGATATACATGAGTAAGCTTAGTGTGCCCTATATAGTAATCTTCTGTCGGCGGTTATTTCTGCATGAGGAGCTCCACGCTGACAGAGTTCTCAACTGGACGAAGTTTATTGTTGATGGTAGCATTCCGCTCACTTTGCCAGTCACCATGAACCACCCTCTTCAGAAAACAGATAAGATCATTCGAAACAACGCGATTGGTGAAAGGAAGCTAGAAACAAGCCTCTTTTGCCGCACTATCAGCGCGCTCATTGCCTGAAATCCCAATATGGCTGGGGATCCAGCAGAAGCTCAAATTGTATTACGTTGAGTCATTTGCGAAATAACACACTGAATCTCACAGACAATAGAATGTCTGGAATACATATCACTGCTAATCGCCTGTAAGACACTCCTGGAATCTGAGCAGACAAGTACATGTCGAAATGTTGAGCTAATTATATATAAGACTTTATTAATAACATACAGCTAGCATCGAAAATACTGAAGATGATGGGAAAGTCAAAAATGTATGTTCTGTTGCCAACCGGAAAAGCACAACCAAAACAATTAACGTTTTTAGTGCGTCCGCATAAACTACGGCATTAGGATTCACGTTTTTTATAATATTATAGAATTTTTCTCGTTATTTAACTGGATTTGTGTTCTTTTTAACATACCGACTAAGACCAAAGCAGTAGTTAACGAGAGAAGGCGCCAAAGGGTTAACAACATGGAGCAACAGTTAAGAACTGGAGGTAAATATATATTTAGTGCTAAGAAAAGACGCTGAGCTCTGATGCCTAGCGGAGCAGCAGATCTCGGCTGTCCCTGGTATCAGGAGTTGTCAGACCTGTTCTTCTCAATGCAACTGTAGATTTAAATTGGTATGTTTACTACAAATACGACATTAAGATAGTGAGGAGTTATTCCCTATTTATGCACGACTTTCTTGAGAAAGAATTTCCCAAAAGTTAGATGGGTTGATGAGGGTCAGCTGATTGAGCAACAATATCTTCTGATCTTATCCCAAAGGAATTCTTCTTTTGGAAGAGCATTTTTAAAATAAAGTATTTTCAAGAAACCCACGTACTAGTGATGACACGATTCAGTTTATTAGAGAATGATACAAAGTAATTGATGAAAACAAAGAACTTTGTACGCAAGGTGTTCTCGAGTGTAAAATCTACACTCAAGAGAATGACTACCTACAGAAGTGGTGAATATCAGAGACAATCAATTTAAATACTCAAGAAACTATTTTTAATTGCATTTTGGGTTCTTTTTCGGAATCCGACAGCCACTTTTTTTCAATTTTTTAGAGTACGCTTACGTAATTTTAAGTTAAAAAAAATTTATTATGCGTATAATTATAAATAAAATCGGGTCTTTTCTGTTTCTCCCCCACAATGGTTATTTTAAGAATACTTATTTAAACTCATTAAGAAAATAATAATTGTTATTTTTTAGTTAACGAGGTTAGCGAGCGAAGTGAGCGTAGGTTATGTTTGATAAGATTATATTGATTCCGTGTAATGACGAATCGTATATATACCAACATAACCTAACAAAACATAACCTACGCTCGCTAACCTCGTCTAATTAACGTTAAATGTACAAATTGTATACAACTTATTAATAATAAAAGTGATAATAAAAAATTAAACATGTTTTATAATGAGCAATTACTAATACGTAATACGTAACGTAAAAAAAGCCATTGTGGGGGGAAAACAGAAAAGGCCCATATAATCTAACCAAACGCGAGCGTAGCTTAAGTTTGGTTAGATTAAATTTATAATTTCTCTGCAAATGGTAAAATTTCTAAAAATCTTAAAAAATGAAAATTACGTAAGGGTACTTCAAAAATATTGAAAAAAGTGGCTGTCGAATTCCGAAAAAGAACCGCATTTTGTACGCGATTATCATTGTTATTTAATAAAACTATAGTGTCCTATAAGTTTTCCATATTCAAAAAATAATTTGTTATTTTAATTTTTATTTATTTAATATGCTCTACATCACTACCATTGTTCTGAAAATGCATTTTGATGTGCGACCTTCACTGCTGAACAACACCTAACCCAATAAATTTCCATACGTAGGAAAATAAACATTTTTTTATGATAGCCATGATATATCAAGAAAAGATACAAAACATAAATAACCTCAAGGAAAGTATCACTAACCCCATTTTTCAAGAACACCATGACCTTCATAAAGAAATGTTTATTTTTCCTGTCTATGGCAACTTATGGGACACTCTGTACTTTTGTCGTACGTTCTACAATTCACATGTACTTTTGCTCCCCCAGGATTTAATTACAATAACTTTTCGTTCAAAACAGATTCTCTAATAAAAATAGCAATAACTAATTAATTAATGAGTTAACTCGATGGAATTTAATGTACGGAATTTAATTTATGTTCGATTTATAATAGAATTATTTTTAAAAGGTAAAATATTTAACGTCAATTTAAACTTGTGTCCATAGAATATAATTATTAAAATGAGAAAAAGATCAGTGTATATTAATGAATAAAAAAGAAGCAGGCCTAAAATTAATTTATAGATTAAAAACTTCTAAAAAAAAACATTGTTATCTCCAAATTTCATCATTTTATAAAATGTTAAATGTTTTCCTTGAACAAAAAAATAATAAATTTATAGGTTAAATTCTATCCAAACATATATTTTTAGATAAAAATAAAATGAAAAAGTAGCAGATTAATTTGTCTTACCTTTATAACTAGAAACGTCGAGTGCCGGTGTTAAAGGAACTAGTTTACCACTCTCTTCATCGCAAATAATTCGACTTACTTTTCTTGCACCGATGCTATTTCTTTTAGTAGGCGTCTTAGTTGCGCTTGACGATGTTTTAGTTTTTGGTGTTGTTTTATCATCACCTCCATCATTGCTATCTGTTGATTCTTGTCTTGCTAAAATTGGTTCTGTATCACCGGAAGTATTTGATGGTTTGTTTGATTCTAAAACGACCCTTTTATCTTTCATTATCTGTTATTTTTATCTTTTTTAATTAATATTATAATTTATTTCTATTTATTTTATATATTTCAATATATTTTCTTTATCAAAATATTTACTTCTTAGTTGCAACAGTCATTTGTGAACATTCTGTAAAAAGAAACACATTATATCAGTTGGTTTTGTTATGAAAGAATTATTTTAATTTTTTAATTGTAATTAAATTGGAAAAAATATTAAACATGTACGAAAATAAATACAAAATTAAAAAAAACTGTTGTATTACAATGAACTCAAACTCTCTTCAAAAGCAATCATTGTAGATCTACGTCAAAAACAAATCTATGGAATGAAAAATATTTTTTTTTAATTATAAAAAGAAGAAAAAGAAACCATATGAAACCAAACGATGGTATCCTTTATCCCGGAAGCTACTACAGATATTTTCGGGATTTCAAAAAAACTCCAGCTGTAGAGGCTTCAAATAAACATTTTATACTAACTACAGAAAAATGAGGAAGTTATCAATTCGTCACTACGCATCCTTTATACCTTCGGGACTGTAAGATCTACAGCATTATAGCAATCGGTTTTACACAATTCAAGCTGCGCTTATTAGAAAGAAAGAAATTATAAATTTCAATGCCTTTTTTTTATTTTTTACAACTTCTTCCAGTGGTCCTGAAGTTAAGTTTTTCAGGTAACTACAATAGGATTTTTTTTTTAATTAAATGGATTATAAAACTTTGAAATAAATCTTTCACAATGACATCATCACTATTAGATTCCTGTAGAGGGATAATTAATAGCTTAATTTTATTAAGGATTGTCATAGGCTATATTAAAATTAAAAATGATTTATTAAACCGTGTAAATAATAAATACTCAGTTACGGTGCTACATTTCTCATTCGGTCCGCTAGGAGGCGATCCGCTAAATTTTCACGCTCCTTTCTTATGGCGAACCGCTCTCAAGATATTGTCAATAGAGGTTTTATTAAAATTGAAGACAAGGTTGTAAATCTTGGTGAAAAGTATTTACGGGATTTCGGTTTACCAATACCAATCGTGATGGGATGAAAATGAAAATCGCTATGATACAATGTTCCGGAATTCTTTTAATATCAATGAACTCAACATAAATAAACTCTTACATAAATACTAACCTTTCTAGGTTAACACTAGATCAGCGCCAAGGATATGATTCCACCAATCACAATATCCACAGTGACACAAAAAAAAACTTTTTTTTTAAATGCTTCTGAAGGCACTGGTAATAAAGTGGGGTTATGTTTGCAAAATTTTGAGAAAATTGATCCCAAAACTTTTACCAACACATTTTCCCATAGACACGGGTCTACTAAATTTCATCAAAATCGGTTTATCCAGTCTAAAGTTATTAATTTTTAAACACGCCAACACAAGTACATAAGTAAGTACGAACATTATCCCCACCATTTTGTTTTTGGGTCCCTGGGTCATGAAATATCGAGAATTAAAAGAAAGTTTTTTGACTGATTAATACACTTTTCTTCTTGTTAGGAAAATAAAATGTTTTTCCGCAAACTGAAATAGTCTTCAAATAATGAAACGTAATACTGTAACAGAATAGAATAATTATTTTAAATAAATAATATTGATGAATTATTTTTTAAGCAAATAATAAAATAAAGGTGGTAAAATGTATTTGAAAAAATAAAATGGAAGACGTTAAAACATTTTTTTACGACCTGAAAAACCATAAGTTATAATACATATCGAGTGATAAAAAGCAGAAGAAGAAAAAGTTATGCGCGCATGTATGTATATTTATATTTGGGTTTTGCAACTGAGCGAATCCGTGAAAATCGGTAAATTTTGATTTTTTTTTAATTTTGTAACATTTCAATATTATAAGCATAAATTATTTAGGATTATTTATTAAAAAATTCAGTTGTAATAATGAAAAAGAAAAAAAACAATGAAAAATATACAACGTATTTTACTTGGAGTGGCTAATTAGTATAATTTTTCAGAAGCTCTAGTACCAACAAATTGCTCCATAGGCACGACTCTGCCAAATTTCATAAAAATCAGTATATCCAGTCAAAAGTTACTAAGCTTCGAACGCGCCAACATATGTACGTACGAACATTACCCCCCTCCGCCACTTTCTTTTGTTTTCTGGGATTCCTGGGCCATGAAACGTTAAGAAAAAAAAATACCATTCCACATTTTTCGACTAATTACCATACTTTCCTTCTTGCAGCATAGGAAAAATATAAAATAAAAACTTTAAGAGAAAATAATGATTAGATCGCATAAATGATGGTTAAGATTAAAATTTTAGAAAAAAGTAAAATAGGGACATGAGATCAATCAAATTATTAACAAGAGATGTATTTAAATCTGACATCGCAGAAAACATAATACAAATATTTTATTTTTTGAAATTCTTGTCTAGTTACCTTGATCTACGGCTTGCTGGCAGTTATATCCAAGGACCAGAACATCACCAAAACCAGGTATCATCAGTCCAGAATATATTGTTAGTTAGAACTTAATGATTGGTAGCAGGAACAGTATTAAAGAGCCGTAAACTTTAAAAATATAACTGGTTGGACCAGGACTCAAGCTATCAACCTCTCCCGCTAGAAGGCCATAATAGCTTAACAACCTGCGCCATTACGTCACAAATGATGATTAGCTATCGAAAGCGCTTAGATTTTGGCATACCGATTAAATAATTATGTATTCTCTTAACCGTTAAAATTATGCAGGGAATAACGTATAACAAAATTATTAATAAATATATTCATATATTGTTTTCATGTTCAAGTGGTTATGTTAGGTTAAAAAAATTTAGTACGTGAAAAAAATTTGATCAGTCGCTCACTATTTACTCAGATGCGTTAAATTTTACGTATCTAAAAAATGTATACAAATGTTAATAATTAAACAAAAGAATGATAACATCACTTCATAAAGTTAAATAGTATCAGAAGAGCGGCACAGATATTTACTATACATAAAATCTAAACGTAACATTATACTTTAGAAAACTAATCGTATGAAATGTAATAAAACTAAGTATTTCTATTCAAAATAATAAAACAAGAAGAATATGATAGGAAAGACGACAAATTAAAAAAACAAAAATGCATGCAAAAGGATTGTATTTAGAGAATAATGTAAAATTTGGTGAAAAAGAAAATAGGAATTTTAATTACAATATGAAAAAGAAACAGATTTGTTGCACAATATAGCAACAAAAAAAAAAACAAGGTTGGTGAGCTATAAAATATCAAGGATTAGTTAATTTAGTAATGGAAGGTAAAGTAGAAAATAAAAGAGAAAAAAATGATTAGACCACATATAATAGACGGTTAAGATTAATATTTTATAGAAAAGTAAACAAAAATTTGCAGAAAATATAATACAGATATTTTAGTTTTAAAAAACCCATCTTTTAACGAAAAACATTTTTTACTTCTAACTAGGACAGATACAAAAAATTCAGTGGTTTGTAAATAAAATTCGTAACATTTTAAATAAGCATTTTGTGAAATGTATTTCGACATTTTCACCTTCCCTCTTACAAATTGATTTTTGATATATTGTTTATCTGAATATTTTAATTATTTGATAAACATTTAGTAAAAAAAAAAAATTGTATCAGTTTTACAATTTTTTTTTAATTTTAGGAATATATTATTTTACTATTGGTTAACTTGTATGAACGTGACGACGAAGTACAAGGTGTGTCAATGTGATGTTACATCGGTCTAAAGTATTATGTTACAGTTCCGGGTTCGAATCCCGGTCAGACATGGCATTTTCACACACGCTACAAATCATTCATCTCATCCTCTGAAGCAATACCTAACGGTGGACTCGGAGATTAAACACAAAAAAAAAATATAGAGCCGGCCTCCGTGGCGCGAGTGGTAGTATCTCGACCTCTCATCCGGAGGTCCCGGATTCGAATCCCGGTCAGACATGGCATTATTCACACGCTACAAAAATTGTCATCCATCTCATCCTGTGAAGCAATACCTGAACGATGGTCCCGGAGGTTATAAAAAAAAGTGTTATACTAATGAAAAGGTGCACTTTTCTAATATATATATATATATATATATATATATATACAAACACACACCCACACTTTTTTTTTCAGAAAGTCATTGCACGATAGTTTATAGGGTTGTTCCTCTAATGAAAATAATGAAGTTCATAATAAACATAGGTCTGCAAACGTTTTGTTTTGAAGTTAGCCTAACGAAATATCTTCGGTCAAATAATGCTACAAATATTGCGCGTAAGATATTTCTTTTTTTAATGTTTCTTTTTAAAAAGTAGTTTTTAACATGGAATAGCAACATAGTAATAAAAATAAATAACCAAATAGTATAAAATGAACCATATCCGTTACTTTTTAATTATTTATTGAGCGAAATTTTTCAATTAACAAATTAATTCATAAAAAACACATAAGAAAATTTTTTTCATGTATCTACTCGTGTTAGCCTGTCTATTTTAATTAAAAATAAATTTTAAACAAGTATTTTAATCTTGATATAAATTACAACTTTATAAATGTAAATAAAAAACTTTTTCTTATTAAATTTTACGCTTTTTCATCGGTACATAAACCATTTGTATAAAAAAGGTTAAGTGATTTTGACTATTTTTTGTTAGGCACGTCAACTTCAAAGGACTGTGAAATCGATATCTACTTTTTCGGATGGACCCTTTAATGCCTGGAATGGTGTTAAATTCACCCTTAGGGTGAAGTTTTCTTATTTTGTTTTGATTTATATGACAAACAGATCGAAATTTATTTCATTTAACTCTGTTTTTATCCTTAATTTTTTTTATAAAGTTTAGAAATCTGGATTAGGATACTGTTCGACTATTATAAGGATATGAAAACCAGTAAAGTGGTATTTGAATATTAACGTAACCGGATCGAAACGGATTTCCTTATGAATAGTCCTGGACTCTTTTCTATCTAGTAATATTTTACTAATACGATTGTAAATGATTATATTTTTTACTTTTTCCTGAGATAAACAGATAAAAATTGCTAATGGTATTTTATTTTCAGGTATTATATATGTATATACTATTATATATTATTCATTTATTTCTATACAAATAATGTATTTGTGATCTACGTCGGCATATAATGAACGTGTGTTTTCATCAACGGTAAGTTATTTATTAATTAAACCTTTAAGTTTCTTTACGATATTTTTTAACACACACGCGCGCACATTTTATATATATATATATATATATATATATATATATATATATATAATAAGTTTTACTTATGAATGGATAAATGAATGAATACTTACGTTTACTTTTTTCTTTATTCTACTGTTTGCTTTTTTTAAACTAGTTTTTAACATGAATTAGCAACAGAATACAACAAATAATATAAAATGAACCACTTCTCATACTTTTTAATTATTTATTGACAGAAATTTGTCAATTAAAAAAATAATTTAAAAAAGATACATGAGAAAAAAGTTTGCATTTATTTAATAGCCTATTTTAATTAAAAAAAAAAAAAACAAATAAAACTTGTAAACAAGTAATCACTAATTTATAAACGTAAAATCTTCAATTAAAAATTTCCTAACTTTTTTCTTTTGGATTTATTTTTTCCTTTTTCCTGCTTTATTAATTGAACATGCCTGAAGACTAACTTTAGAAAAACTTGCCAAACTTATTGGCAGTATTGGAAATTCGAACCTATGACGAAACGAGTAAAAAGAAAACAAAAAACAAACAAATTCAATTGATTATCAGTTTAACACTGAAAACTCTGAAAATGCACTTTCTCGTATTATTTTTACACCATTCTCTTACTGACAATTAAAAAAAAAAGATGTAATATCGATTCCGGTTCTTGTGCAATATAACCGATTACAATAAATAATAATTATAAAAGAAAAAAAATTACTACAACGGTTTCAATAAAAAACTTACATTGTTTATTATATATGGTTAGCTGTATTTGTACATGTATCATGTATAATTTGTATCATTTGATGTTTGAATTGTGTTTTGTACTGATTATTTAATGATCTCATGTAAGAATCTGTATTGTGTTTTCGACTTAGATCTGTACTTGTAGTATGATACGACGTATGGACTGTGTGTGTGGGCGATCTCCCCCTACCTGATGGAACGCGTTATTAGCTACGCCAGGGAGGGTGGATAGCCAGGAGTGGAGGTTTAGTCGGTAGTGCGCAGGTATACATACGGTATTCCTAAAACCTAGCGGGACCTGTTAGCGACCCCGACACTGCTTCGGCGTCTGTAAAATGGATTCCCCACCACTACAAAAAAAAAAAAAAAAAAAAAAAAAAAAAAAACGGTTTCAATAAGGAACTCAGTATAAAGAGTTTCAAAATACATGAAATATTTTTTTTAAAATGACCGAAATCTCAAGAAAATAATTTCTAAATCAGGAAATATAGTTTGAATTAATTATTCTTTGCTATCATAAATATTTTTAATTTTTTTTCATAAATCTTTAAACTATTGTAATTTCTAACAGCTTTTATTTATTTATTTATTTTTTTTTTATTTTTATAAAAAATGGTTAGGAAATTATAATAATGAAAAACTTCCTGGTAGTTCAAATGTTATGTAAAATTATGAATCTGCTTTGTTTTATTATTTATGAATACTTTACAAATTATTTTATTCTATTATGGAAATAAGTAACCAATCGTATCAGCTTAGTTACTCTTTAAAAATAATACCTTATTACTTACCTGTTACTATAGTAAGTTTACAATATAGGAAAAAGTATTAAGATCTCGCCCTAGGTATTTCTTAATTTTTCAAAATTTTAACTGGAGTGAAAAATGTTTAAATTTTTGTTACCAAGTCCTATACATATGTGTGTACGAGGCGTACTTTTAAAGTAAGGTCAGTTTTAAATTTGCCGCCTACACAAGCGATATAAACAGATGGTGCTTGCGTAGGTCAGTTATTTCAATCAATAGTCGTCTTTTAGAAAAACGGAATAGTCATTTTTTTTTTTAGTTTATATTCATCCATTTATAATGTGTGATCCCGCCGAGTACGAAGTACGAGGTGTAATCTGATTTTTGTTATCAAAAAACAATTCTGAAGCTGAAATTCACAGGCAAATTTGCGAAGTTTACGGGGCCAAATATTATGAGTGACGTTTTTAAGTAAGACGATTGTGCCGTTCATTTCGTGAAGGGTGAACGAACATTCATGAAAAAGAACGTAGCGGTCGGTTGTCGGTGATAACGGATGATTACGACTGATAAATTTAAGAAAACCGACGTTAAGCCGTGTCACAATTGTCTTTTATGTTTCCTGATGTTTGATTTATAAAGTCTTGACTGGAAAATTGGGCTATAAAAAACTGTGTGCTAGATGGGGGCCGAAAATGTGTTAACCGACACAAGGAAAAACGTCTTGTTGCAGCGCATGAATTTTTGTTGCGGCGTTGCGAAAATGAAGGTGATGAATTGTATGATCGCATTGTTATCGGAGATGAAACTTGGATTTTTTATTCGAACGTCGGACAAAGCAGCACGATTCGATGGCGGCATTCATTACTTCCTAGATCAAAGAAGTAAAAAAAAAAACGTTCGGTAAAGAAGCTTAAGGCAATCTTTTGGGATGCAAAAAATTCGGTTTTACTTGATTTTCTGATCAGCAAACAATAAACAGCGTATACTACTGTGACATGCTTATCAAAAAAGTGAAGAAACAGCCGCAATGTTGAGAAAAAGAACTGGATCTCAGTGCAAAGACACCATTCTATTTCACGATAATGCCCGACCTCACACGGTTTAGGTAACTCGAAAAACTATCGACAAAGTGCATCGGGAAATATTATCTCACCCTCATATAAGCTAGACTTAGCCGAAACGGATTTCCATTTGTTTCGTCCACTCAAGGAGGCGTTACGTGGTAAGAATTAAATGGAAATGAAGACGTCAAAGAAACTGATAAATTGGCTCCGACATCAAGACAATGATTTTTTTGCAGCAGGTATAAATAAGCTGATTCAGAAATGGGACAGGTGTTTTAATGTTGCTGGCGATTATAATGAAAAGCGAAAGAAACGTCACATTGATTAAATAAACCGTTTTAGCACCAGAGCAATTTGTGTTTTTGATAACTGAATGACGTTCGTATATATAATTTGTATAATACAAAATCTAAATTCATTTATTAAATATTAAAAAATAGTTTAATTTTTAACTGATGATGTATTTTAATGAAAGTATTAATATATCTAAATAATTTGCGATTTCTTACTTGGTTTTGTATTTAAACAGCGAATTTCTTTCTTGATCTTGTAAAATTATGTAACCGGAAGAATTATGCAAGATTAAACCTTGTCTCTCTTTCTCCTTCTTTCTTTTTATCAATATCTTTTTTTCCTCCTTTTGCTAATAAAGTGTATATTATATGAATATGTGTGTCTGCACGTGAATGGGCGTGTGTATGTGTGCATATGTACACCATTACAATATACTAAGAGTGAACGCTAGAAAGTGCAAATATTACAACCTGCGTTGAGGCGACAGACTGCGTGTATGTACGGCATCAGGTCTTCGTCCTTTTTTCAGATTCTTAACAGTAAAATCTAGTTCAAGTTATTACGAATAAATTTAGATTTTTTTTTATTAAAACTGTGATCTAATAAATACGAGTATAATTTTTTCTGATGTGTATGTATATGTTTATTTTTATTTTTTTGTTGATTTCAAGGAAATATTATAAATATACTCAGGTACAGTTGGAATAATTAATGGAAAATATTCATCAAATAGGAAAATTAAAAATTGATTCATGATAACAACGGTTAAAAGAAGGAAAGTTACGGAATACCTTTAAACTTACAAGATCCATAACAGTTACTTACAACTGTTTACTTTTTATTTTTTGATAATTTCTACATAATTATCAAAATAGCGTGACATCACCTTTCATTTTTCATTAAATACATAGAAAATCAATTGTAGTGCGGGATCCAGAAACATTAAATTTTTTTCTACGAACAAGCAAAATTTGTTTTCGAATAAAAAAAATCCTTCATAATATTCTCATGCTTAAATAATTACATTAAAAAAAAAAAATGCGTATTGAAATGTAAGTAATAAAATTTGTAGGGATATTATCCTTTCATAATACTATAAAATAAAGTAAAATATGACATATGTGGAAGTAATATTAAAATCGAAAATCGTTAACCATGGAGGAGGCGGGGGGTATTATTTAATCTAACTCCAGCCAACATATCTAGTGTTAAGACACTTGTTTATATTCTTTATATGAATTTGAATATTAGGCAGCAAATACCGGTTTACTTTGGTGGTTTATTTTTTTAACCTCCGGCTCCACTGTTAGATATTGCTTCAGAGGATGAGATGAATGATTTGTAACGCGAGTGAAAATGTCGTGCCTGACCGGGGTTCGAATCCGGGACCTCCGGATAAAAGGCCGAGACGCTACCACTACTTTGATGATTGGTGTTCAATTAACCACACGTCTCAGGAACGGTCGGCCTGAGTCTATACAAGACTACACGTCATTTACATGTCATACATATAGGATAATATGTATCCCATCTCATCGGGCTGGGGAGTGTTGCTTATTGCTCACTAGTTGAACAGATTGCAACGTACACATTAAAAAATAAATATGTACCAAATGATTAATTCTAATTAAATAACAGTGATTTTCTTTTTATGAACAAGAGGGCATCAACAGGTCATTAGCCCGGGTGGAAATCGGTAACGTATGAAAAGATGACATGTCTGACTGGGATTCGAACCCGGGACCTCCGTACGAAATGCTGAACGCTATCTACTCGGCCAAGAAGGTCGGCTAAACAAAAAATTATTCTTGGTAATAGAGGCGCTTGAAATTTTGCAAACTAGTTTAAGTGATATTTAAATAAATGCGATAAAAACCTAACAAAAAATTACAGAAATAGAAACAAAGTAAAATCCTTAACAAAACTCGAAACCACGATGCAAAATGAACGAATATTTATTATTATAATTTAATAACTGTTTTTAAATGAATTTATTTATCTGTATAATAACAATAAGGGTTTATTTCTAACAAAAATAAAATTAAAACCTTACTGAAAGAAATAAAGGAATAAAACTGGTAAAACGTTTTCTGAACTTTCTAACATTTTTAAAATGCATTACTTAATAATATTTTTACAGTCGCCCCTTCAAAAATTAGAACATAACAATAATAGAAAAACTAAAAAATATAGTTAGTTTACAAAAATCGACCCGATGTTTCCTGTTCTACCGTAAATTATTATAAAATATAATTTAAAACATCTAACATATATTGAAATAAAAAATAATTTTTTGAAAAATATATCAATTATAAATTTATTTCCCACTTTTGATGGAATTTTTAGGAATTCGATGATTTTATTCCAACATAAAAAATAATTTTCAAGGGAGAAGTGCTTTTTAACATTTTTTTCCACTTATATTACATTTCGATAAGTTGAAAACATATAAAGGCAAACCTTTTAATGTAAATGTTAATCTAATTTAATTATCTAATTTTTCCACGAATTCCTATGTTTCAAAGTTGAATACCATCATCTCTGTAATTCGTTAGCAGGCTATTTGGTACATGCTGTACCAAATAAATTTAATATAATTTTATAAGATTAAAACTTTCTTGCAAAATTCTAATGAACGATAACACTTTTAATTCTAAAATTATATATATAATATTTCATTATTTTTCTGTAGAAAAAAATTGAAAAAATAAAAAGAAGAAATCTTTTTTTAATCAAGTTTTCGAAATTTTACATGGATTTTCTAGATGTATAATGGGTATATTTGAAAATATTTTAATAGCCGGATTTCCTTAATGACACCAGCCAAATGAAGGTTTCCAGAACTGTATAATGTGAATAACAATAATTCATAATCACACATCTATATTCAAATAACGATCGATGTAATTTAAGTAAAAGAAATAATAAAAATTTTTTGAAGATGAAAATGAAATAATTTGTCAAATAGATGTTAGAATTCACAACATTGCGCATAAATAATAAGATATTAAAAACGAGTATTATGACAATATTATTGGGTTTTTAACAATTATTTCTACTTTAGCGCCCCACTACAAAGATAATAACTTTTCATGAAGTGGATCATAACCAGGTAGGGAATAGTTTTATACTTTTATGGTAGGCTAGAAGTATTTAATCTACCCGTTAAAAAATGAAATTTCAGGTGTTTTCTGCAATTATTTCGGAGGCAATAGAAGTTTTAAAAAATATTTCCTCCGCCTCCAATAATCATAAAGAAAAGATTTTTTAACAAGAACACAAAAAATGCTTGTCTATAAAATTAGGGTTAAAAGTCTAGAAAAAGTATTTTTATAATACGATTCGATTCCTCAGTTACATTTATAAATTGAACTATACAGAGCTATCAGAAAGATTCGTCTGATTTCCAAAGACTTTAACTCCGCAATCGTTCACCGCTAATGAACGAACCATGTAGCATATAAGAAGCATATAATAAGGGATTCTAGAGTTTTATTGATTGCCGGCAAATATCTACCTTGTTAGGGATTAGTTGACGAAGTTAGATGGACCCATAGACTTATCCCGAACCGAAAGCACGGAGATTTGGGAAACGAGTTAACGCAGTTCCTGATCTGTCACAGTTGCTTCAAAGCGTACCTACGCACGCGGGCATTGAGATTCTACGTTGAGTGTGATTACAGCGGAAGGGAGGAAACCACAGAACATACCGGGTTCGAATGCCACAGGTCCTTGCAGAAGAGGAAGCATGCCTGAGGGAATTCGGTAGGCTAACCCCTGACATCACGGGGACTAAGCTGCAAAACGAACGGCTATACTACTCGATGTCTAGGATGTTGTTATCAATTATCCATACAAAGACGGCTAAAGAAGTGCACGGATGAATTCCTCCTGATTTTCGTTTGGGCTGTGTACGTTATAAAACCAGAAAGCATTCTGCGTTCTCCCATCAATAATTGTAGGTCCGTGACAACTGTGCAGCGTGATTTTCGTCAACAATATCCACACCAGCAGTTTCAAGAAAGACGATATTTGTATAAAGGGGATTCGTAAGTCGCCCTAGTCAAAGACATTTGGTGCCCCGACAATTCTATAGATAGTCCAGGAAAGTCTATTCGTCGTGCCAGCCGAAAGATATACATAGACTGTTTGTCGTATTTTGCAGTTACTTAAAAAATACACGATTCATTTGGTAAAAGCCTTCTGTAGACGTAATAAATAACAACATGCGGAGTTTTATGAATTCATTCTCGGCAAACAGAAAGAAGATGACAGTTTTCTTTCGCGTTTAACGTTCAGTATTGAGACAAATTTCATCTAGTTGAAAGGTGAACCAGCACAACGTAAGGATATGGGGACCAGAACCGCAGCGTACAAAATCGAGAATGAGCGACAATTTTCAAAAAGTTAATCAATGTCTTCTGCGTCATTTCTCCATGAAAAGGTTTACGGTCCGTACTTTTTTTTATAAAAAACAATGTTACAGGAATTTCAAATCTGGAAATGTTGCAAAACTGACATTTCTCGCACTTACAAGAAAATTCTGATCAATTCATTTTCTAACAGGACGGTGCAACACCACACTAACATCTGCAAGTTCGAGCATTTCTTAACAATGAGCTTCCACAACAGATCGGCCGTAAGTGGCCTTCTGTTACGGCATTTGACTACTGGCCACCCGATTTCATTGTCTGCGATTTTTTTTCTTGTGAGAGTTTGTGAAAGACTTCCCTTTATATTCCCCCTCTTTCAGGAACTGTGGACAAATAGCAAAACCGGAAAAAAATAGCTGCAGTAATAACAGACAATAATCGCTCGAGTAAAGGACGAGTTTAACTACCGTTAGAAGTATGCCGTGCACTCGGAGTGGGATATGTTGAGAGTTTGTGAAAACTGTAAGCAAAATTTCATATTCAAATGTGTATTTATAATTTACCGGAAGATAATATGTTCATTTGTAAAGTCTTTTCAAACTAGATAACTCTTTTTGATACACTCTGAATAATATTTTATTAATATTATACGTACGTTTTTTTACACGATGTATATGATTTTTTTTTCTTTAATATATTTACTAATTTTTTTTTTATTAATGTTTACGCTCATTATAAATGTGTAATGAAATTATTAAAAATAACCTTAATAGTTTTATATTTTAACCTTTTTATTAAATATAACGTTTTATTATCTTAAGTAGTCCTATTTATAGTAATTAAAAGGTATAAAATAATTTAGTTAATTTATATAACACAGCTTAAAATTAATCACCGCAAAGGTCACTAATATTTACGCTATTAAAAATATTTGGTTATTAAGATTAATATTTTTTTCCTTATAACAAAGGTCATTGCCCAGTCGAATTGTAAATTCTTTTTAGTGATATTCTATTTTTAGAATGCATATAATATACCGAATAAGAAAAAAAACAACGGTGGTTAAAAAATTCATGCTATCTAATAGACAGGATCTAGCTGCATAATACTACCTAAAAACAAACTGGTCTTGGTAGACTGATTTAGAGAATAACATTTTTAGATATAGCTGCATTATTAACAAGGCTGTTTTAAAACTTTAATGATTTATATTTACGCATAAACATTTACATGCATATTATTATAGTTAGAAGTAGACTATATATAAACCTTAAAACTGATTTATATATGTGAGTAGTAGACAGTATGATGTCATAACGTAAGAAACACGTAAACTCCCTTCGTTTACTACGGTTAATTTCCTTTTTTTCCATTATAAACAGATGATCAGGACATTGAAATTTAAAATTATTACATAAGCACCTGAATTACTTTTTTCTTTAAATCCCTTAATAGGTGATTTTACCGATCTTAAATAACTCAAATTTGGTAGAAATACTACATTTTTGTATCTGAAATACAGAAAATGAATAAGCCTTATTTCAGGTTTTTTTTACTATTATAAAACTAAAAAAAAAAATTAAACTCTTCCTATGAGTAGTAAATGAGTATTCCTATTAAGTATAATCTATATTTTTAAGACTGATTTAGTAATAAAATATAGGGTAGACAATAATAATAATACTTTAATTCAGATGATTTAGAGATAATTCTGTGAAAAGGCTTAAAATATATTAATTAAAGGATAATTTTACTTGTTAAGCGTTTATCAAAGGTATAAATCAATTCAAATATCAGCTGAAAACAAGTTTTGCATTAAAAGAAATAGCCCTCTTTTAATATATATATTAAAAAAACTTGTAGGGCAACTTGACATGATGTATTAATCGCACATAAAAATTACATTGTCATTTCCAGGAATAGCAAGCAAAATATGTATGTAGGCTTACTACTAAAAGATGAGTAAAGTGGTTTCTCATTGCCTTCTTCAGTGAATCGAATATACCATTATATAAATAATACGCCAAGCACATTGAAATGCAAGTGATATTCAACCCTACAAAGGTCACCTTCACTCTTTTCACCAAATGAGGCTGATTATATAACGAGCATAATTAATCACAGAGAAAACAAAAGTAGTCGAATTGGCTGCTCGGGGTTGCGTTTTATACCAACTTAGTAAACATGACAGTACCCAGTAAGTCCTACTCTTTTAATTAAACAAAATTTACAATTCATAGAATACTTCCATTTCTTTACGTAAATGTGTGAGAATCAACAGATGAACGTTTTTTACATTTTCAAAAAAGGTTTTAAAACGGTAATTGACTAATTTAAACAATTGTTTGAATCAATAAAAAAATATATATTTAAATACATTGTACTTTGTCGTCTAGGTAGCGCTATAGCAGAGCTATAACTCTAGAAGAGAAGTAATGTAATCGGTCCAATTTGAGTATATGCGTTTTTTACCGGATCTTAACGTTTTGACGCCTAAGGAACCCAAAAAAACCGGATGGAAATTTTCCGAATGTTAATGTTCGTACGTGTGTACGTGTGTTCGGAGTTGGCCTCTAAATCAACTTATATTTCTAGAACTACTGGACCAATTTTGACCAAATTTCGTCAGGTTACTTCTATATTTGGGGCATTGATACCATTAAATTTTCAACTTAAAAGGTCAAGGGGTGAGGGTGTAGAACAAGGTCACCCTCAGTATCTCGAGATTTCCCCTAATTAAGGTCATATGTTTCTTAGGCACATTTTGACAATTAAAAGTAACAATATTCGGAAAAAAGGTTTTTGAAAATCTTACCCCCGCCCCAAAAAGTGCTCTAAACTACTTTTATGTTATGACGGCACAGGTGAGCGGTAGAATTAAATAAATTAATAATATTTAAAGTGTAAAAAGATAACTCGGTCTGGCTGGGTCTCAAACTCGATCGCCCGGTCGTCTCAGTACGTGGTGCTTTAAACCTCGCGGCTACACCTGTCTGACGACCATTCAAGCAAAGTTTTTTCTATTTAAGTTGTGAAATTATATCAGCTTAGTTAGTGCCTATCGTGCCGCTAGTACCGCTACACCCGCGCGAATTAAATACGGTATGCGCGCGCGCGATTTAGTTAAAAACATTGAATTAAATAAACAAAAAAAATTATATTTAAATAAAATGATAAATGTTTTAAATTACGTTGTGTGTGTGTGTGTGTGTGTGTGTGTGTGTGTGTGTGTGTGTGTGTGTGTGTGTGTGTGTGTGTGTGTATGTGTATGTGTGCATGCGAACGCACACACACACACAAACACACACACACACACTTTAAATATCAATTGATTGTATTCAAATATCAATCAAATAACAATCAAATTGTATTCAAATATAAACAGAAATTAGAAATTGTTGATATTTTTATTTATAGTTGCATCAACAATTAAAGCCATTAGCGACTCATCACGATTTGTGTGAATATACCGGTAAACTTGTAGTTTTGAACAGATTCAGGCCGACCACTTCTGAGATGTGTGGTTAATTGAAACCCAACCACCAAAGAACCCCGGTATCCACGATATAGTATCCAAATCAGTACAAAAACAACTGCCTTTATTAGGATTTGACCCTTAAAACTCTGTTACTTCAAAATCAGCTAATTTGCGACGACGAGTTTACCCCTAGACCAACCAGGTGGGTTAAAAATATTTATTAAAAAAATGAACTTAATGAAATACGAGTAATTTATGTCTGTTTTAAATAATAATTGAGTAAAAAAAATAATCACACGAATTAAAATTTAGGTTAAAAACCTATAAAACGTAATGTAACCTTAAATTAATTTATTAATTATAATATATTATTTAATTATAGAGATTAATAATAATTTACATTTAAGAAATAAACATGCTGAATTAAATTAATAAAAAAAATTATTATCGGTCATTCATTTCACTTTGATGTTAATTAATAAATAATCATACAGATTGAGAAAAAAACATATAATTATAATCGAGAAAATTTATTAGTATCTAATTTGGATGATTGTATAGAATAATAGTTGCAATAATTATTGAGTTTATTATTTAAATACTCAAAATATTGCTGTGTTAATTAGTCAGTGTTAGCGAGCGTAGGTTAAGTTTGGTTAAATTACATTTATAAAATAAATAAATAAATATAAATGGTTATAAAAATGGTAATATAATGGTTATATCGGGTGATATTAACAATAACCCAAAAGTTTGCAATCTGTTGGTCGACGGACTATACGTAAGTACCCCAAAATACAACGCTTTCAATTGAAATTATTACGAAAGTAAATGCACCCGTTTAAATAATAAAATGATTCATTATACTCAGTCGAAAGTACCTCATACAACAAAATTTGCCGTATAACTCAACGTTTCAAAGCTAAAGTAAATCGTAACCACGACCGACTAATTATCGATAAATTAAGAGCTGTCAAACAATCCTGGACGGTAATTAGAGTAAAAAAATTAAAAAAATGGCGGTAATAAAACGGTGATGAGCAATCGCATAACGCCACGCCTTGTTGTAAACCAGTACCAAGTATGATTTAATCGTTAACCAGTTTTCACGGTAATGGACATCGTTACCGTATAAGCACATAAGATATGCCATTACAAAATTATCAATCGCCTAAAAACTATTTTTAATATTGTTCTTTTCGATTAACATTGAGATCTTGTTTACTATTTTTTTAGTTTTTAATTTATTTTTTTAGTTAAATATTTATAAGAATTTTATTCGCTAAAAATTACTGATGTTAGATCACATCCAGCTGATTCCCGCTATGGATTTTTATAAATGTAAAGATATTATAGTAACAAATTATTATAATTATTTATCAGGTTGAAAGTTGAAATGATTTATCTGCTAAATTTTCATTCGTTAAAGTTCATACATTTCTGTGTATCTAAATTATGAAACAAACAAAATCATTCGTTCATTAAAAAAAAAAAAATCACTAAATACGTCACCCATAAATTTTTAATTCTTATAAATATAGGTAATATCCTAATTAAATTAATGTAATAAAATAATAGTTTATTAATAAATCATCAAGGTTAAATAGCTCTAAATATAGTAATAGTAAGGCATTGAACGACCTTCACCTCAGATTCAGAAGGCAATGTAAGTAGGATAATATGTCTTTGCAGGTAAAATTAAAATAATCGAAAATAAACTATGAAGGGTTTCTTTAAAATAAGGAAATAAAAAATATGAAAACATTGATTATTATCAATATTGTATATATTTCGATAGAAATCAATTATTATCAACAACATTTTTTTTACCAAAATAAAAACAACTTCAATATTAAAAAACATTAATTTATTAAGTTAATATACATACAATGTTCATTGTGGATTGTTTTACAATTAACAAAGACTATTTCCTGTTTTGATTTGGTTAATATTTTTTTTTTTTTTTTATATATATATATATAATACATTTCTAGTTAAATATTAGAGCTGAATAAAAAAATTACAGGAATTTTGTTGAAACGAAAAATATGTATTATGAACTGAAGAAAGAGAAGGCGAAAGCAAAAAAATATAAAAAATATCTTAGTACGTCCTTGACCGCCACCTGTAGTAGTTTTTACACGTGTTGATATCCACTTGACTAGTTTATATCATTACATAAAGAAATTCAGATACCTATGCATACAAATTGGTCACGAAATTTCGATATTAGTCGTTGCATTTTATAACCTACTTAAATACAAAATATTTTAATAAAATAACAAAAAATAATTTTAATAATTCATAATAAAATATGCTTCCAAATAAAATAGTTATAATCTAAAATTATAAAAATCCTGGAAAAATATGGTAGGTAATGGGTTCGAAGTCCGATTCCGGTTAGTTTTTTTTTTTTATTAAAAATTCTACATTTATTACACTATCTTTACATTAAGATATATTGGGAAGATATTTATTTTCAGAAAAAATTATTTAAAAAAACGCGGCAAAAGTCGCATATCTTTCCCGGATAGATTTCTAATTTGAAATTTTTTTGGGGGAGAAGGCGAATTTCTAAAAATATTCCCCAAATACTTTTTTGAAAAAAATAATAAACCGATGAGAAAAAAAATTGAAATAGATTATTGAGATATGATACGATACCTCTGTATCAATTCATCCCCACGATGATTTTTCCAAAAATTTAATGACATCATCTTATAAATGGAAAACGTCTTACTAAATTAAAAATTTTTATGTAAATGCAGTTGCAATTTGTATAAGCAATAATTTTTATTGCTTTAAACCTATTCCTTCCTTTACAAAAAAACATTAGTTATTAAAAAAGGATTCAGCTTTTTTTTTATTTATACTGAAAAGGTATAGGTAAGAAGGAAAAATCTACGAGTTTTATCGAGTTATAACTCCTACCAATGTATTTTCCCATCCCTAAACGTCTTCTTTTTTTTTAAATTTGATTTCATTATGCCTCAAAAATATCAGTCATTCTACCAACATTTAAAATCTTACAAACTCTTCCTGATATATTTAGCGAAATAGAGACCACAGCGCACGCACATACCGTTTTTGGAAACGATATTTTGCCGGAACTCGACGTTGTACGGTCTCCTGAATCTAAATATAGTCGTATAAATCTCGATAAGTTATTTTTGACATGATAGCAATACTTTCTTATTGCGTTTTATGATATTTGGAAAAGTAAAAAAACACATAATTACAACAGCTAGAAAACTTATTACTGAACTTTCCTATTAAAAAAGCATAAAATTTTAATTTTCCCCAAAATTCTTATGATTATTAATATAACATATAATAAAGCAATAATGTTTTCATGAACATCACTTTTCTTTATTTTTTTTTCTTAATATCAAACTACTACTTGAGAATTTCAATTGACAAATAGGCTGAATGAAAATAAACCTGTTTATATGAATCAGAGATACTGGTAACAGTATCACCCCGTGATAGATTACTGCAGAAGTTTTTGTATGAGTTATCTTTCAACGCTATTCAGTAAATGTAATTTAATTATTTATTGTGTGACATTTATAATTATTTTCAACAAAAAATCACGCGTTTAACTACATTACACCTCATTTGAAATTTGTTCTATTACCTATATCATACTTCATTATTATAAAATAAATATTTTATTTATGTTTAATGATTTCGCATCCGAATCATTTCACTAAATAAAAAATGATAACATGATAGTATTTGCTATAGTAACGATTAAGGCAAAATCTACATCGTATACGTGTAACAAAAAACTTTTAAACTACTACTTCTTTTAAAACAGCATTTAGCGTAAAATAAACACAGCTAGTATTTCTCTCTCGTTTGGATAAACGAATGATTAGATTTGTGCGTAATACTGTCAGTATTTATATTTTAATTTAATGTAGTTTATTTTGAGCAAGATTTTTTTATAATATGTTATGGAAACTGACAATAACTTAAAAATTTGAACGGTAAAACTAATTAATTTATAAGAACGACATTCAAAGTTAGAATAGGATAAATCTTTTTCAACAACCTTTCCTAATTAATGGTTAAAATCACCAACAGATTGTGTTGTTTTATCAGTGAAGTTGGCTAGTTTCTGTAGTGAATTCTAAAGGAATTATATAAAATTTCATCTATAATTATATTACAATTAAAAGTAAGACGGCTACTAATTGAATTTTTAACTTAGTCATCAAATATAGCGTCATAAATTTGTTTACGTTAATAATATTTCTAGGAATTTCTATTCTTAATTGATTTAGGAAAATTTTTATTATTAAGTACGATACAGAAAATTACTGCGACTTGCAAAGTTTACATTATTTTTCTCGGAAAGTTTCTTTTTTATTTGATTATTTTGGTGGAAATACTCAAATTATTTTATTTTATTGTTAAAAATAAGGAAATTTTCATGAAAAATTTATACCCCTACTATAATTAATAAAATCAAGTCTGGATTCAGAATTTCAAATACCTATGCGTATCGGTTGGTCACGAAACTTCGATATTTGCCGTTGCACTTTTTAATTTATTTAAATAAAAATATTTTAAAACATTAAAATAATTTTAATAATTTGTACTTAAATATGATGGCATCAAATAAAATAGTCATAATGTAAAATTACATAAATACTGGAAAAATATTGTAGATACTGGGTTCGAACTTCGATTCCGGTTGCAGTCTCTTTATTAGACATTTTAAATTTATTACATTATTCTTACATTAAAATAAATGTAAATATAATTTTTTTTATTAAGTAATTACTATGAACCATTATTTCGAACATTTATAACATTAGACAGTTTAACATTTCGGACATTATAATTAAACCGCTTGATCAAGAAATCTAGATTCGACTCACTGATCTTTGTTAAGAGAATAAAGTAAGGTTGTCCCAAAACCATTAATTTAACTGATTGTTGAAAAATTTAAAACATCTTTTAATTTGGGGGCTTAGAAATAATTTACGATTTTTTTTCTTAAACTACGTTAATTTTTCAAACTTTTTTTCTATTAATCTTAACTTACAATACGTAAAGTTTATTTATATAAAAATGGAGCACAAATAAATAAATACATCAATAAATCTTTACTGATTGATTGCCACTTAACTGTGCGGATTTTTTATTTATTTCATTTTTACGGCCTAGGAAATAGTTCGTAGAGATCATCCTGACACTCTCATTTATTTTCTCAAGTTGTCTTATTTTTAATATGATACTACTGTATTAATATCCTTAATGTTGATAAATGAGATCACAACAAAATTATTTTTTAATTTAATCTTGCTTATTTTAAGCAAACGTTTTTAATATGTCATGGAAACTGACAACAACTTAAAAATTTAATCGGTAAAATTAATTCCTTTACATTCAAAGTTAATGTAGGATAAATATTTTTCAACAATTGTACGTTTTTCCAAACCTTGATAAAATCACCAACGGATTGTCTGTATTCTATCAGTTAAGTTTGTATAATAATAGTTTGTCTATAATTTAACTCTAAATTTTAATATCAACTCTAAATTCAATTTTAACCTGTCAACTCCAAATATTTATAATTTAATAATAATATAATTTATAATTTAATCTAATATGTCATCTATATATTTTAATATCTGAATTGGAACAAACACATTTTTTTTTGGAAGCTGTGTCCGTAACATTCACGGATTCAATGAAGTTTTGTTTATTACATAATATAAACATTTTTTCAAACAGCTAAGGATTAATTATAGGTGTAATTATTTAAAATTGATTTAATTTTATCAAGTTCAATTGGTGCAAAATCAAAATGTTTTGACATTAATAATCTTTTTGTACTATAGTTGAAGCTTTTTAGTACCAGTAATTCCATCAAATTTTTCAACAGTTTAAGCTTTTTAACAGTTCCATAAAATTCCATGTACTTTTGGAGAAAAATTATATAATGAATTTTCAGTTTTTGACTTCACAAATAATAATAAAATTTTTTAAAAAAAGTTTCAAATTTAATTTACTTAGTCTTATTTAAAAATTAAAATAAGAATTATGTTACCGGATGTCTGTAATGTATTCCTTAGAAATACCTCAAAGAGAAAAACCGTGAACGATAATTTACACATATTTATTTACACATACGAAATACATAAATATTTAATTATCATTCTAAACTAAAAAAAAAACTGTTGAATTCAACGACCATAAAATTTTAAAATTATAATTAAAAAACATTATTTAAAAACTTACCTTTATTCGATAAATATAGAAACACGCCATTAAAAAAAGATATTAATATAAAAGTTAAAATAATAAGTCTATAGACATAAACAACACCGATATATATTTTATATTTGGTTTTTAATATAACTTAAAATGCCAGTACATTACACACACAAAAAAATGAAAATTCTATTGTGTAAATTAATATCAAATGCGTAACGTCTTAATATTTTTTGATGACTATAAAAATTAAATTAATTTCACAAATCATAAGGAAGCACAGCAAAAAATTCTAACAAAGGTTGCAACGATTAACACGATAAAAAAAAATTAGCAGATTAACGAAAAAAGTAAAGTGAATGTAATTCCACTAGATATATACTACTGCTGGGTTACCAACGTTGAAACCAGTATTACAATATGAGAGTTACTGTTACATGCTGTTAATACAAAACTATAAGGAATAGTTCATTAGCGCAATTCTATTATGCTACTGTTTATTTATTCTAAAACGATAATGTTCAAAATTCTATAATTTTGTTAAAACTTTTCGCTATCGTTGTAAGATTTAGTTGTGCTATTTACTGCACATTCATCATATCGTGAAAACCGGTTATCCAGTGAAAAATCTTATTAATCTTATATATATGTAATTTGTTATGTTATTTGTAATTTTTAGGTTAAACATAACGTATGTTCACCCTAAAAAAAATTACAAATAACTGTATCGTGAAAATAAATCTCTATAAGATCAGAAGTAAAAAAACTACGGGCACTAGTCAAGTTAAACAATTTTTTATGGTTATTTAATTTAATAATTAAAAATCTGTTACTAACTAATTATACTTTGGAATGGAAAATGTTAAATTTAACCTTATTCGTTAAAAAAAATTTAATCGTTTATAAATTATTTTTGTTATTCCTTAACATTTATTTTTAATTATCCAGATTAAAACTAAAAATATAATTTGGGAAATTTGTACATTTAGTTTTCATCCTAACGCAGCTGATATTTTCCAGTCGCTGAAATCAACAGCAGTAGTAATTTTAAATAACATCAGTTTCACAGTGAAGACGTAATGTGCAGTCGACCGATCGCGCTAAAATTAATTCGAAACTGATATAGGGTCAGCTCTGGTACAGTATAACATTTTCTTGCTCGCCGATTTAGCCCGTTAAAAAAGATTACGGCACTACATCAAAAGAATTATTTTTAAAAAATAAGAGTTTATGGACTTTTTTTGACTGATGAATTAATTCAACGCAGAAAAGTGCGAAACTTGTACGTGAAAATATGAAATGGAAATTTGTAACGTATGAAAAATTCCAGCTTGACCGGGATTCGAACCCGGGATCTCCGGATGAAATAGCCGATAATTTAAATTTTGAAACATATTTACTCTTGTTTTCTGGATCAGAAGAATCGATTAAAAAACAACCGAAATTCCATAATTTCAAACGTTTAAGATGTTACCCGCTTTTCCGGAACATTTCCTGACTTTCTGGAAAACTGTTTCGCATTTTCGTTCACATAAAACCTAGCTCGAGAAATTCTCTAAAGAATGATGAAAACCCTATCAAAATCCGTGGAAAGGTTCTTGAACTTAAAGTAACAGATAGGAATTTTATACGAATAATTATATATTTTTTTTAAATTTATTATTAAGCCTACTTATTATACTTGATATGATGTTTTCTTGACATCTATACAAAAGAAAGCTGTTGATTACAACAAAAAAAAGTATAACGTTTTATAATGTATTTCCAGAGTAAAACTAAAAATCCATAAAATGTTCTTTAAGGAATTATTTTGTAATCACTTAATCAAAACAAGGGGGTATTTGTAAGCGTACGTGGGCGCTACATGTTTATACATGTGCATAATTACTGTAGTTGGTTATGGGTGTTTGCCCATATACCATCTGTAGTACGATAAGACAAGAAAATAAAATAAAAAAAAAAACAGATATGCAATACTATACAATAATTCTCTATGAACTAAACGTGATGTGAAAGCTACGTAGGGTGATAGTAGCCTATTTATTCAGAATGTAATGGACATTAGCGCACACTGCATCTGATAATACTACTAATTCCATAACACATGTATACACTAGAGTCTATACAGTAAGCGTTAACACACTTATGTCATACGTAACTTAACGATTGCTCGCCTTCTTGTAATATTGTGCGTCCGTCATTTCTTCTGTCGTACAGTATGTCTTGTATATCAACAAATATTCCTCCTAGACACGCCACCGTTATTTGTAAAGGTATATTTTATGTATTACGCACAACAGAAGCAATAAATATGCCGCCTAAACTAACGTAATTTTTATGTTACGTGTTGAAAACTTTCATATTTTTAATGTTTCATTTCACTGTATATTGTATCGAAATACATAAATACCACTGCAGACGGATATATTCAACCAAGCCTAATTTTACTGCAATCAAATATATTAACGTAAAATGTTTGACGCAGATCGGATTATATTCCAGGAAAACTTTATATTACGTTAGACTTCAAATTTTTCTTTTTATAAAAAAATATTAATAACTAGTACATTTTTATTACATTATTTACTTCTTAAAATTCACTAGCTGCTGATTACAAAAAAAAGTCATACTATTGTAAAAATCTACCAAAATGGCTAAAGCCGTTTCCCAAACAAACAAAAGTGAAGAAAACCTGTTTTATATATCTTATAAAAAAACCATTAATTATTTATATAAATTACAAGGGGGGAATAAAATTCTGTTTTCCCTGTCTGAATATTTATTACATTCTAAATAACAAGTGGGAAATTTGGGTTTGCAGTTGCAGTTACACAAATATAAAAGATATAATATTTGTATTATATTTTTTATTTTTGTCTAATCGTATTGGAGATGGTATACGAGCAAACATAAAACTTTAAAAGTTACACAGAAGAACTTACCCAAAACTTTACCTTCCCAGATCAGATTTTACAACCAAAAGTTGAAGTAAAATGATTTCTTACCGCCTTTTTGACCGATACGATAATACAGGTTACATTATTAACATGTCAAGCCCTCCGCTAAAAACATCTTTACTCTGTTCACCATAAGCAGTGGCTAATTAATAAACATCACTACTCTCAGATAAATCAATTGTAATTATTTCCACTTGTACCTCAGATAAGTCTGATTCAGATGCATTTCATCCATAAGAAGGGCTGACATAAATAATTTAAAACAAAATATTAATTATCACTTCCTTGGGAAACAACACATTCTCAACATAATCGTAGTAAAAATAAAATCGTAGAAAAATACGTTCTTAATATAATCGTAGAAAAAACAATCTAATGTTCATAAAATCCTAAAGCTCTGATAATGAAAAATTATAATAATTTTATAAAACGATAATGCAACTAAAATTATACGTTATTATTTAATTATGGTGTCTTAATCTTTTTTTTAATTATAGTAATTAATCATTTTTTTGAATTACACACTATTTAAATAATTTAACATTTTTATTAATATATTATGGATGTCTATAGATGTAATATTATTTATATGGTTAAAATTACTCTTAAGCATACAATAGATAACGTAGTACAAAAACACACTAACCTCTCTGCAGCAGTATGTATGTATTACACTAAATGTTGTATACAAGCACGCTTATCACAGTTTGAGAAACGATTCTAATTTTAAGATTTAATTTTATGAGCAGATATTCCAGATTTGGCAAACTTTAAGAATTTACAATCGAGTACGCGTATTGAATGAAATTAAAGATAAATTGATTGTTTGCCAAATAAGTTAGCATTATATTGTTTTAGTAATTGTTCACGCAATACTTTGAAATATATAGATTCATATTAATATTGAGAAATTATCTTTTATTATTATTTTTTTTCTTTGTTATCCGGCCAGTTTCACGCGGCATTTAATTATCTAATTACAAAAAGCTAGAGGTGGCCGAATATACTATCCGACAGTCGCATGGAACTAGTACTGTACCTCTGTTAAATCGTGACAAGTTGACATACCGGGATGTAGCCAACTTTTAAAAATAAATAAATAAAACTAAAACTGTGTTAATATGTTTACGGTTCAACCATCACTAGAAGTAGATATACGCAATATTAATCCGTACGCAATCGGACCTAAATTTCGATAAATAAAATCTTTCTTACCGATAAAACATTTATTAAATTGATTTTATTTTTATATTACTTGTTATTAATTAAAGTTCAACGAACCTAATTGAAAGCGTAACATTTTTTACTGATTTTAATATTTCTTTCATTGATTCTTAGGGCACACGATTCATTAGTAATCTGTTTAACATTTTTTATAATTATTCTAGAAATATGGATATCATCATGCTAAATCTACTTGAATGCAGGTGATCCAGTCGTGTAACAAACACCTTCATTCTATTTACCATAGAGATCATCTGTATGAGTGACATCATTACTTTCAGAGAAATCTACTCTAATTAGTATTACTGTTACCTAAGATGTTTTATATGGGTCACACCCATAAAATAAATTACTACAGGGTGTAAAATTAAGATTAATGAATACACTTTTTTCTTGGAAACAATGCACTTTTATGTACTATGTCCTCCCGGTAGGGAAATAATCTTGCAGTAATATATAGTGGTGTTGGTTCGTCCACAGATAGAATATTACGTTTGGAATATGCCCACAAAAGAACGTATGCGACTAGCGACAATGTTCAGTAAAATAGAAACGTTCATAATTTGGCTAAATTTCATAAATTATTTGTTGAAATTGTATAAATTATTATTATTCTTAGTTGATGTTTGTTATAAATTTTTCATGTTTATTATTTATTACCCAGCTTAATATCTAATAATAAAAGAAAGCTGAAAGTTATTATAATTAGAATGGGGAATTTTTTGTTATGTTTCAAATTCTGGAAGTACCCTAATTAACTGGAAATTCCGTCGACGCTTCTACTAAAATAATTCCTCTTCTTCCTGCTTTATGGAAATCAGTTTCAGAATCTGTATATAGCTGTTAATTAAGGGATCTACTTATCTGTAACCAGCCTAAAGGACTTAACATTGACAAGAAAAAAGATATTACAAGAAATAGTTTTGGCAACAAGAAAGACGCGGTAGGGATGTTTAAAGTACGGCTGGAGCTGGCCCCGAGAAAGGTATCTTCCTTTCTTTGGATTATAGATAGATAACATGGTTTAAAATAAAATTATTAAAAAGAAATGTTAATTATCTATGAATGGAGATATTTTATTATGTTTACATCATTTTACAATAAAAAATCTACACTGCAAAACCCAAACAAAAGCCATTTGGATATGAATTATTTCAGATAATAATAATATTATATAAGCAAAATAATTACTTTAAAAAAAATTTAAATTACGAGTATTAAAATGTAATTAATTTACCGTTAAATTAAGAAAATCGTATCTGTTGCCCAATAAATCAAGTATTGACAAGCAGGTTAAGCGCTAAAGAAAAATACTAGGTACATGTTAATTATCTGATGTTTTGAATTTGGCTATTTATTCTTTAACAGTGTTCAATTTAAGATCTTGAAAAATGAACTTCTAACTGAAAAGACCCACTGAATGAAAAATTGTTTCTACAAATGATTTTAGTTGGAAACGCTCTAGTAAGCTAATGTTGGACAAACAATGTTGAAGCAGATTTATATTATCGGTTTGTTAGAAAATTACAGTTTCAACTCCTACTTTAATAATTTTTAAAAGTTATAACATAGCTCTTATTCCAATGACTCCTCCCACAATTCTCGTTTAGTAATTCTTTTAAGGCGCTTGCCACAAAACAGAAATAAAAAAGATATATGTACGAGTGTATAAAGTTAACAAGCCAAATACGTATCAAATCTGAATAAACTATTGTTATACAAAAATAGTTTATTCGTGTCATTAAAAATAACCAAAATTTTATAAATATTTTCTTACTAAAAATTAATTTATTATAATTATTATTATTATTAGTATTTCTGACATTAAAAATTTAGGACAGAGTGAAAAAAATTAGAATGGGGAATATTTTGTTATATTTAATTCTGGAGGTACCCTAATTAACTGGAAATCCTGCCGACACTTCTACTGGAATAATTCCTCTTCTTCCTGCTTTATGGAAATCAGTTTCAAAATCTGTATTATAGCTATTAATTAAGGGGTCTACATATCTGTAACCAGCTTACACAACTTAACATTGACTATAAAAAAGATATTACTAGAAATATAGTTTTGGCAAAGTTGCGTCTTTCCTGTTGCGCAGTGCAACAGGAAAACAGATGAAAAGCAGTTTTTTCATCACAAAATCATATCAAGGTAGCCAGAAACGTTTAGCAGTTCAATCATTCAAACTCTTAATTTACCTTTATAATAAACGTTTAAATAATTAACATAGAATTTCTGAATTTTTTACCATTTTGGGGCCCCTGTATAAATGGTTTTTTTTTACTGATTATAATTACCAGAATAAGCTTTAAACATCTAAATTCCAAATAGAAACAATTTTAATTTTGTGGGTTGCCTTATTCTGTGGTGACATTTTAGTAAAAAGACTTTTATAAACAAGTGATCCATAACAAAAACTAGATTAAAAAAAAAATTTATTAAATATTGAAAGAATAACGTTTAACTCTAATGATAGTAATGAAATAGGAAAAAAATATATATATATAAATTTTAGAGGTGGGGGTTGATTTTTTGAAAAGTGTTTTTTGGATAATTTATACAGAGTGTACCACGAAGTTCTCTCGAACTTTCATAACCTATTCTACTCCTGAAAATAATGGAAAATAAAAAATAAATAATGTTCATATAAACATACAGTATGTCCTAAAATGCTATGATTGCGAATTACGGCTAGTGAAAGATTTCGCTAGGATTTAAGCTACCTGGGAGAAATGTCGTACTGACACTTTTAGAACATGAATTAAGGGGCAGATATAGTGATACCTTATGGTTTTTGACCTGAAAAATCGAATAAAATAGGTAACAGAAGCGTTTCTAAAGTAGTTTTTGAAAAAAATTCGGCTTAAAAATCCTGTTTTTATGTTTGACGTACAATAACTTTGTTAAATGGATAATAAACGCATAAAACTTTTAAACAAAACTTGTACAGAATTTAATTCTGAACAAATAATCCTGCTGGGTGTGTAGATGTTGAACTGGCTGGTTACGATAAAGATAAAACTTGTTTCAAGTGTCCTCCAAACCAATGAATGCGAAAATCTGATGCGCTTATAAAGACGTCGTATACTGACGCCTGGACTGTGCGGAATTGCATCGATAATAATTTCATTAATAACAGCGTCGTGTTGAACAGATTGTTCGCAGCTGGTACGAATACTAGGTACTGAACCTTTTCCCGAAGATTGCGAAAAGTCGCCCTAATTGTTTTGGAAACTGGAATCCTGCGATTCGGTAACACTGCAGCATTACCATTACACGCAACCAAAATGATTATAGTACTGCATCAGTGTATTTCTCTGTTGTAAATAAGTACGGCATTACTTCAATGGCAAAATGATCACGTTCAAACTAAAATTCATAGAAAACCTTGGCGGACGACAGCAAAGTTCACAGTACCCGATATACTTAATGTATCTTACAGAAAGATTTAAACACTAATACAGTATTGCGCATTGTTGATCAGCAATTGTTATTTTACTGCCAACTTTGAAATAATAACTTTTCAAATAATGTACTGTATTTCTGTCATTAATGAAAAGCTTATTATCTAAGTAATTTTTATTTATTTTACAATTGTTGCGTAACTCCCTTTTTTTATATTTAACAGTAAATTTTGTTTTTAAACATTTTCACGTCACCAAAAAAGAATCTGGTTATCGTTTACGTTAAATATGTACTTTTCTAAAAAATATAGTAAATGTACTATTTCTAAATGAAACTCGAATTTTTTTAACCGTTTTATTCAACTTACACCGCTTTGTTCAGAATTAGATTCTCTACAAGTTTTATTCAGAAGTTTTATGTGTTTATTACCCATTTAACAAAGTTGTTGAACGACAAACAAAAAAACAGGATTTTTTACCCCAATTTATTGGTTTTCACCTCAAATTTCTCAAAAATTACTGGGGTATACGGTTCTGGAACCTATTTTACTCAGGTCAAAAACCATAACAAATCATTAATTCTGCTCCTTAATTAACGTCCTATAAATTTCAATACGACCTTATTTCACCGGGGTAGCTGAAATCCGAGCGAAATCTTTCACTAGCCATAACTCGCAAACGAAGCATTTTAGAACATATTTTTATGATTTTTTCCATCATTTCACGAGCAGAATAGGTTATTAAAGTCTTGAGAGAACCTCGTGATATACTTCTTTTTTTTCCATCCCCTAGACCCGCCGCCAAAGCACACTCAGTCCTAGGGGTGCCATTGCCTCTAATCTCCCGGGCGACCCTGCCAGAGCCGGCTATGCCGTCCCCGACATGGGGTACCACCCGGTCAGCCGGGACTAGATTCTATCAATCGCCTGACTCAAATTAGGGGTCCCCTAAGGGGGTCCCCCAACCAGGTGTCGTAATACACCTGTATATACAATATAAGTAAATTTGCTAGCTTTTTCTAAAATGCTTCTGAAGAAAACCGACATCGGTTTAATCGTGATATCCCTCACTCCTTGAATGAATTTAAAAAACAAATTAATACGACCAATGCCCCGTATATAGAAATATTTGAACCAAATTTGATGAAAATCTGTTCGGTCAATCCTGAAATATTAGGCCAAAAGCAGTGCCACACGCTTACGTACTGTACATACTCGTACATGTCCGTACATAAACGTAAAAATGTGCAAAAAACCCGATATCTCATTTTTGACACGATCACCATCATATTTTATTTTCCCCTTTAATAAAGAATAGCTGAAATCACTTTATTCGTCAGTAAAGTAAAAAAAATGTAGTATGATTTATTTGTTATGATTGCGTAATAGATAATATTTAAATAAAAATAATCTTTCTTTTATATAATAACTATCTATTTATTTTTTTACATTTAATATTAGCATACACAAATTCATTGCCAGTTACATCAAGATTTGATTTAGTAGCGTATACTTTTACTTCTGAATATACATATCTACAAATACACTTATACATGTAAATATCATAAATAATTATAGATTAATGTTGCAAGTAATTTATAAAAAATATATATTATATTCATATATATATATATATATATATATATATATATATATATAAATAAATATATTATTATAATATTTTATAAAGATAATTCTTTATAGAAAAAATCTTGAAATGTAAAATATTTTTCAAGATTTTATATTTTTTATATACCACGATACATTTCTCTTGGCATTACCATCTTAGACATTAAAGAATTTTTCGGAGCAATTCATTAGATTCTAAGTACTCTGTGATATTTGTTTGCTAATAGAGTCCTTTAATATTAGTCTACATTGAAAACCATTTCTAGTTCACCTAACCGCTGCTTGACACTTTCATTTAATTAATCATCAATCGCAATTAATTTGTACCCAAAAATTTTCTTCGACTTTTGAACTATTAAGTCGCTCGTAGTTAAGTACAAGTATACGGTGGGTAAATGAAAACTTTCGATCCGAATAACTGCCAAATACGAACGTGCGTCATCGCGCAACAATAAACTTCCTTTGACAGCCGCCCCGTCACCGATTTTACATAGTGTGACGTTAACTTCCACAGCATTTCATATTAGACTTAAAGTTTTATATACAAGCCTCAATATTATATATAAGAAATTTAGTTGTGTCACTTAACAGGTCGTCGATTAACAAGTTCGGAGATCCTATCCCAAAACATCATGACATCAAATTATATGCAAATAGACTTTTCTTATACTTCAGTGATATTGTCCCGCGTAAGGAGGATGATGCTAATCAAATAACAAATGTTTCTTTTCCATAAACCTGATTCAACGTATTAGTACAACTCGTAAAAAACCCAACACATATTTAGAAATGTAAAGAAAAGTCAATTCCAAAACAGATATGGAAGCTCGACAACTTTTTTTTGTTTAATTTCACTATTAAACACTCTTAAATTGTTTTTAGATGATCGAGGGCCGACTAGAACGCTTTTTGTTAAGCCCATTTGTTATATATTCTTTTATAACATTTCAAACCAATATTTTTTTTTATCTGTTGTTTCGATGCTTCTCGTTTGAGAGAGATCTCTCTCTCTCTCTCTCTCTCTCTCTCTCTCAGTTAATAATACGATTTGTTACAATTTTGTTATAGGGGAAAAAACGGGGGGAAATATCCAAATTGTTCGAAGTCCTACTTAAATGAATGATATTCTTTAAATTTCACCCAAACAGATTCATCAGAAAACCAAACAACATAAAAAAACGTACAAAGCAACCGATTATCTTAGAATTTCAGCTGTTATCACGTTTTGAACAGTCCAAATATGTATCATTATTATTATTTGAATTTCACGGTAGGCTTTAATATCCATTGACATATTCATTAAAGTAAAAACTATAATTCAAAAGTAAATGTTCGTAATGTTAAGTGGATCGTAAACTACCGTAAATACGTTAAGTAGTGGACTACAGAAAAAAATGTCAATAAACCTGTTGTCCTTTCCCCGCTGGCATAAGAAAACTTTTTGAACGGTCGATACGTGCAAAATAGCACTTGTAATTATAATAAAATAAATAAAAATTATTTGCTTATTAGTTTTATTTTATAATTTATTATATTTTAAAATAATATATCTTTTATTTAAGTAAAAATAAACCCGGTTGGTCCCGGGTTCGAATCCCGATCAGGCATGGCATTTTCATATGGTAAAAATTTACATTCTCATAGGGCAAAATGACCAAAGCAGTCGTTACCCGTCATATCAAAAGAAAAAAAAATTATGAATTAAAATTTATATGAATACGTAATTATAATAATAAATCTAGAATTTATTTAATTTTTTTAGAAAAATAGTTCAAAAATTTGTATTTAAAAATAAAAATTAAACAAAACATCACAATATGACATATTTTATCATTTTTTAATTATTAATTATATATAAAAATACTTTTAAAATATTCTATTTTCATGAATAATGTCTAAAGTTTTGTCTATGACTCATGTACATGAGCGATCCATTTTAAAACAAATATATATATATATAATATTACATTTTCTAAAAACTTCCTTAGAAAAAATAATAATAAATATGCTGTTTAGTATTTATGAAGCCGTTACAGAAATCGTTTTAAAAAATCTCTTTCTAATAAATCATATAAAGTTTTCATAATAATCTGTTATTTTCTCTGTTGGTAGATGTGTTAATTTAAATAGAGATCGACTGTAATGGGATTTCATTGTTGTCGATTCTTTTATTTACTGATTTTTTTTATTAATATTCTACTTGTTTAAGAAAAAATATATAAAACAGTACTTTAAAATTTATAAAAAAATTAAGACATTTAAAAGATTTGAAATAAATTTCATGATAAACCGACCTCCGCAATTGATTAGGTACGTCTCGGCATTTTGTGCGGAGGTCCCGGGTTAGAATCCCCGGTCAGGCATGGCATCTTTTCATACGCTACCAATTTCCACCGGGCTAATGAACAGCTGTTAATGCTCTCTCTTTTGTAACAAAAAATTTCATAATAAGAGTAGAATACTAATTAAATTATTTACGCTATATACATTTACTACTATTATTAACTAGTACGTTAGTATCGTAAATAATAATTATTTTTAGAAATGATGTTTCTGTTCAAAATGTATGTATTATTTAGTACCACAAATAAAATAAACTATGATTTATTTATAAGAGTATATACTTTTTATTACAAATCGTACAGAGAGAGAGAGAGAGAACTCTCACTCTTTCTTTTCTCTCTCTCTCTTAGTTAATAATACGATTTGTTAAAATTTTCTCACAGAGGAAAAAGCTAGGGGGGGGGGGAATATCCAAATTGTCCGCAGTCCTATTTAAATGAATGGTATTCTTTAAATTTCATCCAAACAGATTAATCAAATGAAAAAACTGCCATTTTCTAACTAGTAGGTGTAACAACGCAAACGTTTTAAAATTCTTTAAAAATTGTATTAAAATTAATTTTTATACATAATTAGTTATACCTATGTATTATTAAATTACTTTCTGAAACGATGTTATTTTACCTACACGGGCACTTAAAGATAACAGCGGAGATTGTTTGAAACTAATAATTTTGCTTACTATCTTCAGGCCATTTTCTTGTAATAACTGTTTTTTTTTGCAATTCACCTAATCAGATTTCGCAGTTTTATATATATCTACATTTATTATCTCATATGCGGGTTTTCCCAAACTGAGTGATTGGTTAAACCACCTTTCAGTTAAAATTATGTGTTCCATTACTCCACAAATAATAAAAAAATGTATCTTGGGATCTCAGTCATATTTTTAATTTTTAAGAAAATAATCTACTCTTTATATCAGATCTAGGCGAAAAAACATTTTGTAAAAAAAAATCTAGCTAACTCTTTACAATGGATTATGATTGATAATTCGAGTGGCCAAAGATAATTTAGCTTATAAAATATACAGAATACTTGATATTCAAATTTCATTAGACGTAGATTTATGTTTAGAATATATAAATAACTTGACTATTCAACCCTACAGGTTTTTTAAAAGTTGAATGCCACATGCCACGTGCATCGAGGTTCAGCTGTAATATCTTTAATAGGCTCGCCTAGAAAATACATTAATACAAGAAAAGGGGGGAAACAGATTAGCTTTATAAAATCTTTACATATACAAAAATATGTGCGTATATATATATATATACACGAGCACGCTCACACGCGCGCACGTATATATATATATATACACGATTCACGTATAATAGATCTTACGTATAATGGATCTTTGATGGATATTCACACCAGAATATCCTATAGAATTTCGTATACAAAAAAATATACTTAAGATATTCTCTAGTAAAATTTTTATTTTTTATTGAATGTATATCGATAATGATTTTCGCATAATTACAATAATTTTTATTTAAAAATGTCAAAGGATTAACTGCATTATTACACCGGATCTTAACTAACATTTAAGTTAATTAGCATCTTTAGTAAGAAAAATGTTGATAGCTGATTTTCTATCATTTTCTATTAATTAAATATCTTTTTAGGCAGGCGTAACAGTATTAAAAAATCTTAATAGATCCTTACATACATAAGAAACCTGAAAAAATCAGCCTGAAGAAAATAAATATAATTTAGATCAATTCAATTATAAAAACTATACGAGCAAATCCGTTGGTTTTCAGTTGAGAGTAAACGCTTCATTTTTTTCGCTTTGAAATTAATTGTTTAATTGTTAGAATTAAAAATATGATATATCAATAAACATATATTAGTTACTTTATAAAAAAAAATCCCCCTTCAACAATTCTGAGGTAACGATTTAGGAAAAATCTTACCCCTTTTATGAGATGTCAGTTACGACGATTTTATTAACGAATTTTAATTAGTACAACCACATAATTACAATTATTTACAATATTGATGTAAATATTTACATCAGAATACGGTATTACAATATGGAATTATACAATGTCGTATTTTTCTTCTTCCTATTTCATAAAAATAATTTATTTTTATTATACTTAACAAAGAAGTATTGATATCATTTAGTTCGATTGTAATGATTTTTTTTTAAATTAATTTCTAATACCCTTACTTGTTAAAAAAAAAATAAAATGTTATGAATTTAAAATTTTTTAAGTGTTAAAATTAAAAATATCGATCTCCATGGATAAAGTGTCTCGGTCCTTAATCCGGGGGGTTCCGGGTTCAAATTCCGGTCAGGCATGACATTTTTTATACGCTATAAAATTAAATTTCCATATTCCCACGTATAACCTTCTACCTAAGCTTCTGAGGTGAATTAATTCATCTAGAAAAAATGGAATATTTATTTTTGTTATTAAACTATTAATTTAAATAGTTAAATTCTTCGATATTCCAGATCCCCATTTTTTTTCTTTAATTTATTATTACATTTCAAAAAACAAAATTATTGCAAAAAATAAACTTTAAACTTTTTTTGAACATGAAATAAAAAATTACTCTTGATATCTTAAAAAAAAGTAAATTTAAATCCCTCTCATTACAAAAACTAAGAAATATTTTTATTTTTAAACTTATTAATTTAATGGTAAACTTAAATAAATAGTTTGTTTAATTTATATATTTTAAGGCGTCAAGAAGTATTAATAGTTTTGCAGAAAAAAAATAGAGAAATTGGCGATTATATTATTGAAATATTCCCATATAAACACTATAATAATAGGAACATTTTATTATTAAAATAGCGTGATTAAAATTTATTAAAATAAATATCAGTAAATTATTTGTCATTTTATAAAGTAAATATATTATTATTACAATTATTTCCATGATTTTTTAATTGTTTAAATTATAAATTACGCTATTTTTATTTTTTTTCTAATGTGGTCGTGGCAATGTTTTCAACTAGTAAACGATAAGCAACCTCCCCGTGGCCCAATGAGATGACGATGATATATATGTCATATAAATGAGGTTGTACAGATTCAGGCCGACCACTCCTGACACGTGCGGTTAATTGAATCCCAACTACCAAAGTACGACCCATCGGGTTGGTCTAGTGGTTAACGCGTCTTCCTAAATCAGCTGATTTGGAAAGTCGAGAGTTACAGCGTTCAAGTCCTAGTAAAGTTAGTTATTTTTACATGGATTTGAATACTAGATCGTAGATACCGGTGTTCTTGGTGGTTGGGTTTCAATTAACCACACATCTCAGGAACGGTCGAACTGACAATGTACAAGACTACACTTCATTTACACTCATACATATCATCCTCATTCATCCTCTGAAGAATTATCTAAACGGTAGATTCCGGAGGCTAAACAGGAAAAAAGAGAAAAAGAGAGAACTACCAAAGTACACCGGTATCCACTGTCTAGAATTCAAATCCGTATAAAAGCAACTAGCCTTTTCTAGGATTCGAACCTTATAACCTTCGACTTCGAAAACCAACTGTTAAATAACCGATTTGCAACGACGAGTTAACCACTACTCCGTTGGGCTATATTACACTATTTAAAAATAATTTTTAAATAACTATTTAAGTTTTTAATAACTTTATGATAAAAGTTATGATTTATTTGATCTTTGGCAATTATTTCAAATTTTTTCACAGTTCAACTTTACGACAAATGGAAAGTATTGATAAAAAAATGATCTTTTTTCTTTCAAATTTTCTTATTTACAAAATATCTTTCAGTGACGCTATTTTTGCTTTTTTATGAAATCAAATTTATGTTCATATTTTTTCTTAAAAATTCATCGCTTAGAAATTAAAAAAAAAAAAAATTTATATAATAGTTAAATATAATGAAACTTAATACTTTAAGTATGAAAAAAGTTAACAACTTTATTGTTATTCATGCATCGGATAAACATAAATATATAAAGTTCGATTCAGCAGTTCCTCAAATTTAAGTTTTCAAAAAATGTTATATAAATACAAAACAGTAGCTGTATATTTTAGTAATAGTTTAAATTTCTAATTTTTTTTTAATATTTCTGCTATTAGTAAAATTACATTGGAGAAAACTTGAGGAAGAAAATAAAATAACTCTTAACTTTATTCAAATTAAGGTAAAAACATTCAGAGAATTAAACAGGGCTAAGAAGAAAGAACTCCTTTTTTCAAATCGTTATAATTACACAAAAGTTTTGAAAAAAAATTCTGGAATTTTTTTTGGGCTTCCTGAAAGTATTTTTGTGCTTAATCGGAAGAGTTTTACGGATTATTGCAGTCAATTATTTGCTGATTTTTTTTTAAGTTTAATTTTACGAGATATCAAAATAACAGAATCGTTCGCCGTTTATTTTCTAATAGTAAATGTAAGTAAATTTTTAAGTAATATAATTAACTTTGTAGTAAAGATAATTATATAAAACATTAAATAACAATATTTTTCTTTTTAAGCAGAAACTTAAGGAAACATAATTATAAACATGTAATTTAAATATTAATTGCTAAAGCATATACTTAATAATTGCGCGCGCAATTACACACACACAAACACGCAACATAAAAATTAATAATATATTGTATTTTATTTATATTATTATAGGTGGAAAGAACAATTTAACATCTATGTTGCAGTCTATTTGTCTGCTAATAGGATAATAATTAGAGAAAATAAAGATATGTTCATTGTATTTCTATCACTTTTTTTTTTAATTTTATTTTGTTATTAATTAACTATTTAATATTGATAAATATTATCGTTACTTAATAAAAAATAATACTAAAATTATTTTAATGAAGATATGTGTATAACATAACAGTTCACAAACATTTCTCTTTTTATTAAAATTGTTATCATGCAATCGATCTCTGTTTAGTACCCAACCATAATATATTATTATTATTTTTATTTAATTTTATTTGTGTTTTCTTTATAAATCTCATAAAAATAATGGTAATAATAATTTAGCGATTATGTTGGAGGATTGACTCATTAAAATCTCCAGACACTAGCTGGGAATAAAAGGACTTTGCGTCCAGCCCGGTGTCACCTAAGTATTCAAAATAAGATTATACCTGTTTTTATTTGATGTCTGATTAATTACTCTGAATTTTAAAGTTCATTTTTGAATTATCCACGTTTGTTTCTGTTTTATTTAGAAAAATTTCTGTTTAATTTAAAAAAAGATTATTATAAAATATTAGATTAAAGGATGATTTTATGGAGCATTTTATTTCTGTGTACTCTAACTTACGTTGTTCATTTTTTGGTTAATCGATATTTGTCTCGGTTTTATGTATAAAAATTAATCACACGTATATTTTTTTTTGTTAGGTCTTTTTCTTTTACGTATTTTTTCTGCAAAGGACTTTTTTATAATTTTTTTCTAAAGAGTAGGGTGTTAAGGAATTTTTTTCTAACTGGCCTAATGTACTGTTCCTCACTCAACCGGGTGCCAATTTCAATTTGTAGGTGTCTGAACGATAAAAATATTTTTATTTTATATTTATTTAAATTTATATTATATTACAATTTGCTCACCGTATGTAATTTTTATGATTATATCATTTTACAATACACATATCGACAAAATTTACATTTTATGGCATTTTGCTATACCTACGTAAGATAATGTATTTTTGTGAATTACTGTGAGTAATTTTGTAATCATTAAAATCATTCTCTATCTTTCTAAAAAAATAAAGACAAAGTTTTCCTCTCTTCAACTCCTATGAAGAGGCAACTAAGAAGAATACTGCATTAGGCTTCTTTCCACCCTTGTTACGAACCGCTCCAAGCATGTATACAACATACATACCAATCCGTGAACATACTTTGTCTGACAAACATGTCGGCTCTTTTTCAGCACAAGAGGAGACACAATTAACATAAACTTCAATTACTAATAGGGAGCCAAAGTAATTTAGTTCTGCGTTTTCTTTTTTATAGCAGATAAAATAAAATAAATAATTTTTTTATTTGATCCTATAATCTTTTTCTTAGAAAAAATGTGATGTTATTTTGGCTTTCAAGAAGGTGTTACTGGAAGGAAGGAAATAAATACGTAAATCGTTAAATTTCTTGCAATCTTATACACTTACTTAATCAATAGATTATTTTGATATTAATCCGTATAACTCTGAATTTACGTTAATTTGTCGAAATTTTAGCATTATATTAATTAAGAACTAAAATCTATAATAAACAGATTAGAAATAAGTGTTGTTATCTAATTATTTTAATTTTTAAATGTAATTTCTATACTTTTGATTTGTAATAAATTTTCTCTAATAAAAAATTTCCTTTTTATCTGTAATATAATTTTTTTTTAATATAAATTAATTCATAGATATAACCGTTAACGATACTTAATTTCATTCAGGAAGTAAATTAAAATTAATATTTAGTGAATAATTAATAAAACTAATGATCTAATTTTAAAAACCAGTAAGGTAATTTAAAATTACTATCTAATTGGTTTACATAATTAATTATTTTAATATTAAAAAAAAATTAAGATGAAATATTATTTATTCTAATCAAGAGAGAAATATTTAACAAAAAAAAATTTTATTAACGCACAAAAAAGTATAATAATGAAAAGATTTTCATATTTTTATCACTGTACATAAATTGCATAATTTACAGGGTTAAATGGAGTAACAATGAAATTTACTATTTTTTAAATTTCTCAGTAACAAATGAAGATATCAACGATTATTATTGGTACGTGTAATCTTCATGTAACCGATTTATAATTTTTTTTTAAATTCGACCTTCAAGTGGGTGAAGAAAGGTAAAACAATTTCTAACAATAATTGTAAATTTTCCCCATTTCCGACTATACTGAACGGGATATTCACTCGATTTGGGCTTGCAAATACTCTTCAGATAAATATCTAAAAACTTAGTATTTTGAATTTTAACATTTTAAGGGGGTAAAAATCAAAAATTGCTTTTTAAACTTTTGCCGTTTTATGCTACCGCTATTGAATCAACCTTTATGAGATTCGGTGACATTGTTGTGATAATTTATGTTTGTAAATTCTGATTATGTATTTCGCGAGCAAAGCCGCGACGGGAAATTTAAAAACCAATTGGTTTTTAAACTTCCAATAGTTAGTAAGCCCTGTACTGATCAAACTCTTGCTCTGAAGAGACTGATAAAAGCTACGATAAACTGATAACTTTTATAAATTGAACTAGCTTTAATTTTTATTTAACATTATTCACAAGCATGAGTTTAATGTACACAAGGAGGTCCAGAGGGCAGATTACACTTGCTAGACGGGAAGGGCAAAATATCCCCTGATCCCGACGGGAAACGCAAGTAACCATATAGCACGGGCGAAGCCGCGACGGGGATGACATAAAATTTCATATATCAAAATACTTCTTCTTCTCACATCTGAACTTGGAAATAAAATGCAATCTTATAAAAAATTACTCAGATTCAAAATTTAAAAATTATTCATAATATTTATAAATTTTAGAAACTACAAAATTGTACTCAATCTATAATTATAAAAAAATAAATCGATTTCTATTAAAAAAAATACATATATATTATAAAATGCATAATATTTTCTTAAGTTGTCGAATATCCATTAATACTTTTGACATAACACTACACAAACATTCGCTTCAATTACGATTTAAAAGTTGATTATTTACAAATATTTCTAAACAGGTTTCTTAATTTATTATGCACTGTCATGTCTATTTTATAATAGGCTTTTAAAAATATAAGTAAAATACTCTTAAATCATAAGAGAGAGGGAAAGTATTTTTTTCAAGATGTGAAAAATAAAACAAAAAATAGGAAAAAACTATCATTAATATTTGATAGAAATTTATAATCATTAGTCATTTATTATTTGAAGGCAAAAATTTGTTTTTTTTTTCTTAAAATATCTGGTAAAATACGTAGCATAATCAACATATAGATATTTTAACATTATTTCTATATTGTAGTTACACCCTTTCGAACAGAAAAGTATTCTTATCGATTAATATTTTGAAATGTTAACATTTTAAATTAAGATGAGTTTACTTATTGCCATGTAAAAAAAGTCTCCTGAAAAAACTAGATTTGATTCTGTTTTTTATAATTATTATGCCCTATTTTTTCACGAGCAGATATTTACTTTTAAAATTAAGTGGAAATAATTAAAAATTAAAATTCATTGAAAGGTTTTAATATATTTATGAAATATATATATAAATAAGCTGTTTATATATTAATATGCGTTTCAATAATAGTACCAACATCAGTTTTATACTAGTTATTAAAATAAATTTAAGAATTTATGATATTTTTTTACGTGTATATATAATATATAACGTTATACACTTTCCTAAATCGTATATGAGAACAAAAAATATAAAGTTTTATAAAAACTTTCCAATTTGTGATAAAAGCTTATCATGATTTATAAAATTCTATATCAGGATAAAGCATTATCTTCCTTACAAATAAAAGCGATTTGTGTTCATGATTACTATCTTAATTAAAAAAAAACTAAAAACTTCAGTTGGAATATCAGTTTTTATATGTAACGATGGTAATACTCGTACATTACATGACAGAATTTTTTAACTGATGATGAATACACGAGTTAAAAGAGTTTTACAAGTAAATTTGTTAAGTCTAAATTAAATTTTGCTATTCTGGTATGATCATAAATGTTATTGCAAATCATTATATATATAATTGAACATAAAAATCATCCCTTTGTTACCGGTAACTTAACCCAGATCAACAGTATAACCCAATATTTCGTATAAATGAATCGGTGAGATAAATATTAAAATAAATACTTGATTTTAATATAAATAATATAATAATTTGATAAAAAAGGGTGTTAAATACACATACACTTAATTTTTTTCATTAAAAATCTGAAATGATAAGACTTAGTTTATAATATTTATATAAGCTAATTTTATAATAAAAGATTTGCTATTAAAAAATCATTCAATCATTCTCAGTGAATACTACTGAATGATTTAAAAATGCAGATAATGTAATGATAAGATTGTTTTTAAAATATATACATATATATCAATGTTAAAAATAATTGAAATTATTCATAAAATGATTAACTAAATAAAATTAAAAAAATTATTAATATTATTGTACTTACGTAAAATTATATAATTTAAATTTTTCACAAAAAATTATATCCTATATTAATATTGTGTTACTATACAATATTTAAATAAATAAAGGTTTATAAAATATTTTTTTTTAATATCAAAATTCAAGAAATAATATATTAACATACACAATATAAATCACACAAAATTCGTATTAGAAAAATAAATTGTTTAATCCAGTATAAATGATAAAGCACAAAGAAATAGTTAACACAATATACTTTATATTAATATAAAAAACGCACAACACTATAAATATATATATATGTTTTTTTTTTTTTGTTTTTTCTTATGAACTATAATGAACAATGATAAATCTGCTGACGTTCATTATTTAAAATGCAGTTTTAATATGGCGATGTTGATCGTATGATATAAGAAATACTAAAGAAAAGGATAAAATACCAACAAAGACGAGATAAACCTGTTGTGTTATTTTATGTAATATTATATAAGACTATATTAAGGTATATAGGTAGTGCAGTGTACTACAGTCAAAGTCGAAAACTGAAGATTGATAGAATGAAGGAATAATAAAAAAAAGAACATGATATAATAGTTGTATATATATATATATATATATATATATATACAGAATAGAAATTAAAAAAGACATAAGAAGTATATGTAGAAGTAATAGAATAAACAGAGGAAGAAGTAGAAAAAAGAAGTAGAAAGTGAAAACAACGAGAGGGAAAGTTGTCTTAACTGTTCGAATAAAATGTTTTGTTGCTATTACCTCAGATGATAGTAGATTAGCTGTAGTGTAGCAGTTGTAGTTACGTGCGGTACTTGATTCCAATATTTCAAATTTGTTTTTCTTTTAATAATCTAATTCTTTTTAATAATATAAACTGTCTAATAATTTTAATAACCGATTAATTAATATCTAGATAGGTTTTTCACAAAAATATTATATATTATATATATATATATATATATATATATATATATATATATATATATATAAATAAACTTTTATATGAATTATTATTTTTTAATAAAAATAAAATTATTTTGTATATTTATCTGTTTTATAATAAGAATAAATTATTTTATTTTTTTTCAAGTACTCAAATGTAACTAATCTCTGTAACGTACACTAAGTTGTTAGACTATTCACAGATGAAATAGCACTGACGAAGTTTGAGTGTTATGTCCACTACCACATTCCCTACTTCTTAAAAGGCTGGATATACTCTCGTCAACGTTAGGCTACTGACCTTCCTATTGCACCCCCTCTCTTATAACTCCCTTTTAGTTACATCAGAAGACGTAGATGAAAAAAAAGGAGAGGGGAAATATTGTGGGGGCATATATTAATATATAAACTTATTATAATGATCATGTACTATATTATTTATTCTAGTTATTAATTTTTTCAACCCCCTTAATTTTTTATTTTTTTTTAACTTATTGTTTTTCAAATAATAAAATTAAAGTAAATTAACAATCTAATATTTCGTTTAATAAACGTTTAAAGGATCGTCTCAGTCATATGATTAAAATTTAATAAGTGTATAAAAAGAATTTAAAAAAAAAATTCAGAGACGTAAGAAGTCATTTTATCCTATCAGAACACAAAATTATTTCAAAACTAATAAAATGATTTTTCAAACAAATTTTCTTAAGAGATTGATTTGAAAAGATTACATACACTATAGAGTTGCATAATAATTTTGCGGGTAAAAGATATTTTACCTCACTGAAGTGTAAGAAATAATTAACCTTATAAGTGACACCTTCACTATAAGGCCTGACTCTGTAATGAACATTATTACTCTCAAAGAAAGCAATCATGACTGGTGAAAAAATAAGTTATAAAATATAAATATATGTACAATTAATAATTTAAATTAATATGTTTATTTCAAAATCGATATGTTTTAAATCATTCTTTTTCTTGATGATATCACCACATAAGCTTGAATGTTGTACGTGGGATATGAAAATGGAATTTTGCAGGGTGTGAAAAATGTCATGCCTGACCGGGATTCAAACCCGGGACCTCCGGATGAAAGGTCGAGACGCTACCACTCCGCCACGGAGTTTGGCATTTAAATAAATTTAAACTGTAACTCTGGAAATTCTTTACGAAAATTACTCTATTTTGAAAAATAATTGGTAAATTGGTTATGATATTTTCCCTATGTATTTAACTTGACTTCTCACAATTTTTTTTTCTTGGTGGGAAGATTTTATAAAATATTTTTTACTGTTATTAACAGCTTTCAAAATTTCCCCGGTGAAATTTTCATAAAAATGCACCATCGTAAAAATTTAGTCACGAGTTAAAGGTTTCCATTCTCTTTTTTCAACAATTTTTATAAAGGTGTATACAGTATCAGCATATATATACATATAGTATCAGTATATGTTTATATATAGTACCAGTATACTCGTATATATAACATACCTGTAAATAAGTATCGTTATACAAAATTTTAATTATTTATTTTATTTTATGGAGATATAAAGCAAAATAGACGCCAACGTAGACATATATAAATATATAAACTGAACTATACTGTACTTCTTTTTGTAATTTTTTGCGTCAGAAGAGCTCAAGGTCAAGAAATTAAAAAAAAATCTCTGGTATCCAAACTTTCATCCTAAATAAAACATTCTGACTAATTGGTAAAATGAATTGAGAAAAAAATCAAATTAATAAATAACATTTGAATATATATATTATATTAAATTTAAAAAAAATTTAATAATCATGAATAGATTTACTTAACTCTATTTTATGTCATGAGTATCATGTATACACCCTCTAATGGTCATCTTCATGCTAAAGATAATACAATTGAGCTTACACCTAATTCTGAATGGTTATATCTGGGTCTTATCCTTGAAAATCTTCGATTCAAGGAGCACTTTCGATATGTTGCTAAGAAGGCAGCATGCGATGGTTTCTTTAGTGTCCGTAGAGTTGTTCATTCCGATTAGGGGTTGAATTTTAGAACCGTGCGTGTTCTTTATAAAAGTGTTTGTGAGGGTATAATGCTGTACGGTACGCCTGTCTGGGCTAATCGTACGCAAGATAAAGGTTATAGGAATATTTTGTTGAGCCCAGCGTCTTTTATTTTTCGGTCATTGGTGGTTACAGGACGTCTTGCGAAAGGGAGTATTTGTTATCGCCGATGTGAAACCACTGTGCGTCAACTGCGCTATAATATTAAGAAAGTAGGCCAACTCACCTCCAAGAGCATGCAGGAAATTGAGGACCTAGGTTTTCAATCTCGGTAACCTGCCGATAAAAAAGATTATTTATTAACGATTAATGTACTCTTCATTTAATAAACTTCCAGATATTTGAACTACCGTATGTTTGAAGCAAACCCATTAACGACAACCCTACGTAATATGTTTATTTTAATAATCCTGACGGTATAGCAAATAAACAAAACGTGTTAACTTGCACATTATTTATTTATTGCTCCCGATACACCCGGGCAATCTTATAAAACGACTAAATTGATGATGAAACATTGATCTATTAAAATATAAAAATAATAGTTATAACACAAATTCATAATTATTAATTATTTCATTAGAATTATATATATCACAACTGAATCAATATTGATTCTATAACAATCTTTGTAAATGAATCTATTTAATTATCATGAATATTAATTTGAAAAAAGAATACTCGGGTGTTATATATTTGATTATTATCTACGCAAAAAGTCATTTACTCATACAATAAAAATAATACTCAATTAAAAAAAACAAAAAAACAAATCCAACCGAAAAGAAAGGATCTTGTTTTTAAAAATTGCTTAGCTGTTTTTAACAAATTATCCATTTAATTTTTATAAGATCTTCCCAAAAACTTACGTAAAATTAAATTAAAAGATTTTATTTTACAGAACCAAATTTGATTGAAATCAATAATAAATGTTAATTAAATTAATAACAAGGGATTCTGCACCCTTTTGACAATAAAACACAAAAAAATGGTTTTATAACTCCGAATTAATTTAATAAATAAAACAAAGATAATAGAAAAAAATTCAAGCCTCAAAACTTTTTTAAGTAAAACGAAGCTCCGAACAAATTTTACGGGTAACATTTTTTCCTGTTTTTTCTTATAGCTTGTTTATATGTAACAAACTTTATTAGTTATGATTTCGTCAATTTTTAGATAAAATTTTAACTAGATATTCCGTTACCTCCGCTGACCTCTGTAATGGCGAAGGATAGTGTTTCTGGCTTTCATTGTTTTTATTTCAAGAGACTTAATTCAAATCCCGGAAGGCTTAGGATTTCTACCTACGCTATAAAATTCATTTCATCATAACAAATAAAATTACTGTGATTACTTCTGTGACTTTTTAAGCGATTTGGCCATTAGCCTGTTGACGCCAATACGAAAAGCAAATTAAGTATACGTATATTGGCCTACTGTAAAGATATATATTGGGCTGATTAATTTAGTTTAATGTTACGACATGTAATAACTACATAAAATATATTTTTAATTGCAGTACAATTAAAAAAATAATGAATGCAAAAATTACATGAAAATGTAAACTCGCAAATTACAATATTTATGACAAAGGAAGTATAAAAAATTCAAAAAACCCATTACTATATGGAAAATTACCCCATACTTATCCATGCATTATGAATACACATTATTTGAGTAGCAATTTTTTGTACATTACATATTTATTTTATTATTGCGACTTTATTTTGTTACTATAAATAATAAGTTTATTTTGCAAACGTCAGCATATTTTTTATACATTTATTAATTATTAATAAATAATTCTTACCATTATGTAGTTGCAATGGAGAAATTTTACATTTATGAAACATCAAATTAAGAAAAGAGAAGACAAATAGCGGATTGATTTTGTTAAATGTATTATATGCTGCTCATCCTACCTATAATGAAGTTAAGTTTTAGTTTTAATGGATTTAGTATTTATAAGGGCTCTGGAATTGCTGAAAAGTTTCTATAATTTAAAAAATGAAATGTTTTTTAGTAGCCATAATCCGACGATGAAGCCTTATAAACTAAAGCCTTTAGTAATTTTTTATTTTTTAATAAACGACAAATATTCAAGAGACTGTAATATGAAATTTTTAAGGAGAAAAATATATTAATGATGGGTGAGCCACTGAAAGAGGCGATTATTAACATCATTTTTTTCCTGTAAGATTCGGGTATGTTCGATATCGTTTGGTAAGGATAGAATCTATTTTCTATAGCATTTATTATGGTGGACCGTTGGACGGGTGAACAGAAAACGTTTGCGAATGAGCATTCTACAAAAAAAGGATAGTTTAATGAGGAAGAACGGTTATATTTCGACGCCACTTCGTTATCCGCCGGAATGATAGATAACCGTCAGCGAATGCCACAAAAAAAGTGTAGTTGTAGAATTTTGGTTTTTGAACAAAAAACCTTGTGGTAAAGAAGGAAATAGTACATCTGAAAACGTAGATGTAATTCTATAATATTAAGAACCCAAAAACGGTTGTCCCTTGACATTCGGTTTCGTTGGCTTGTCAAACCCCAGCTTTTGAAAGATTTTTGTGAAGAATTTACACATTCCCTTAAAATTCAAGTAGTGCAGTTTATATATGACACTGATCGGGTTAACCGAATAATCTTTTGGTGCCGTCTTTTGTAACTTATAAACATTAACGAAGACGTTATCCACAAAATACTAACGAGTAATTAATGAGATTTCACTTATGTGGAAATGCGAATAAATAAGACTTTTCGGCAATTAGTACCAAAAACCCTAATAAACCGCATAATGAACCACTGAAGAGTAGTAATTCACCATATGGTGTGCAAAAGTATTCTCTGGAAAGATAGGTTTATACTTCTTTGAAGACAATTACGCAAATACTCTGTTCAAAGCAACATGAATAATTAAGAAAATTTTTGTCTCCACAAATATCGGAGAAACCTAAAATCAACCAGACGTTTGGTTTCAGCAGGATGAGGTTAAACGATCAAATAATTCCCGGACTACGTTATTATTATTTTCGCATCGACTGTTTTGGTAATTTTGCCCTACGAGAATGGAAATTTATAGCGTACGAAAAACGCCATTAGATAGCTATATTCCTTGGTATGATGGATCACGGAATCTAATAGCATTTTTTTCATGCAGACTATTTGGAAAGAATTTAAAGAATTAAATTTAAAAATTTTTCACCCCCTATGAAATGTTCAAATCAAATTATAAAGATTCAACTTGAAGAACGTGTGAACTGAAATGATGGCCACCTTCACATTGTATGTTCAGAAACTTAAAATATTTTAAGGTATACTTAAATTCAAAGGTTCCAATCTACCCTCCAAAGCTGAAATACATTGTTGGTAATTACACTTTAGGATCTCAATTGATTTTCTTCTAAATATGAGTTTTGAAGAGGGGTAATGGATAATAATTAATACATAATCAAGTGCAGGTAATAAATGAAATTTTAAGCTATAAGAAATATTAAAGAATGTTTAAAAACCCAGTTTTATGCAAATATGTTATAATTTAATTTAATAATAATAATAAAAGTATTATTAATCTAAGTTTAAACAAATACATTTAAAAAAATTTTATCATCTATATTTCAAGATGATTTGGATCTTAATGAAATATTATCGACCTACTTTGCGGAGGGTAGAGTCCTTTTGGGGTTCATATACTGATTTTGGGTTTCATATTCGGTCAGATTTGACATTTTTTCATGCGTTACAGAATTAGGTAACTTGTCATTTTTACCATTAAAACAAGAACTGTAATTGAAGAATCGGCCTGGACATGTTAAAAAGTAAATAAATAAATAAATATCACCAAACCTATGCTACCTACCAGTAATGGACTTTCACGTATGAAAAATTTGGTACTTATTAATCGATCTTCAGTTTGAATTTACAAAATTTAAGACTTCTAAGAAAATCCATAATATAATATTTAATATGTCTCTAACAACAATTCTCATTAATCGAATAAAATTCAATTAATCAAGGATTCTTATATCCGGTTGTTATTCACATATCTAAGTAAAACCAAATCATCGTCCTCTCATCTCCATTTTTTTCAAATAAATTTTTTTACAGTTTTCAACGCAGATAAAATTACTTGTATTGATAAACAGATATTAATATCATTAATCTTTTAAATGACTGATTTACTAGGAACTAACTATAAGGGATTACCAGACTCTGATGCAGTATTATGCTACAAGCGAAGTTATTCTGTAACCCACTTTCTACTTTATAAATTAAAAATTATAAAAAGTTTCCATTCATTAATAAATTCTCGTTTTACTTATCTCATCCCGCCAGTCTCAAGGGAATATATATGCTAGTATATATATATATATATATATATATATGTATATATGTATATATTTCATGCTGATTCAAAGCCATGACCCTTTTACCTTGGGGGATTTTAAATGAATTACTTGAACACTTATTGTGTTAACAATCGTTTAATCCAAGCATTAAAGAAAATTAATAATTATATATCAATTGATTTCAGACCACAGTCGTGTTCTTTCTTCTAAGAACATTCATTTACGTCTTTATCTGGTTTTTCTTTACCCTTTCGTAATAGATTTTTTCTTACTAATGGATATTTTTGTATAAGGTTTTAAAATATTCCACACGCAAAACAAAATTCAATCTTTATTACTTCCAAAATTACTAATATAATGTTGTTTTTAAATAAAAACATAAAAATACCATTACAGGATTCTTACTCGACTAACGGGTTCTGTAAATGAGGATTAATAATTTACATATTTTATGTAAGAGGCTTTTATTTTTAATAAAATAGATATACTGAACCGTACAAACCTGTTTACAATTATATAAGGTTATTACTGGAAATTAATATAAATTAATAAAAATTTTCCAAAAGCCTCAACATTAACGAAAAAATGGTTTAATATTTATAAAAATATATGATTCTCGAGAGATCGATTCATTAACTGTAACCAATGCTGCAGAAGATTTGCTGACTTAGTTAAAGAATGTATATATGACATGCCGGTTTCTAGATCATTTGTTTTCGGATTCGATACCCGGGAAGGGTTATCTACCATCTCATTTATCTCATCTTCCTTCTTAAAATACCTACAAAAGCATCTCCAGGTCGCATAGTATTAAAAAAAAATCTTTGCTTCTAGCAACACGTAATTCTTAAGAAAGTAAATCATAAGTAAGGTAAATCTTATTTATTGAAAAAATATTTTACATCGATAAAAATCATAAATCCATAATTAAAAAGAATCATTAAAAAGTAAATTTTTCTGCCTCCTCCTAGATCTTAGTGTAAAATGTCTTTACAATAAATCGTATGTGTAAAATCTAACGAAATTATTTTCATCAAAAACAATCTGGGCTCGAATCTCTGTCAGACTTGCTATTTATCGTACGCTACAAAATTCATCTTTCCTAAATAGCGGTAATCGGATGGTTAGCCCAAAAATGTAGAGGGTATACTGAAATGAAACGACTAGCACTAGATAGGGAATCTGGAGAGCTGCATCAAACCAATCAAATGACTGAAGACAAAAAAAAAGCCCAAAAATAAAATACAGATTATTATTAAGTTCAATATTCGAAATAATGAAGTACAGAAGATTAGTTCTAAAAGGAGTGCGGGGTTTCTTAGAAGAATTTAGAAATTTAATAATAGTCATAAACGCTAAAGAGGGTTTAGAAACTAACAAAACATTTCTATGTAAAACGTTTTCTTTTAATTTTTAACCATTTTAAGGTTGTGGCAGAAGCTAGAACATTTTGCAGCTGTTACTTTGAGGTCAAATATTAGCAAAAGAATGTTTAAAACTTATTATTTTACGTTATTCATAATGGATTACGCATTATTATGCAATAATGACTTAAATTATGACCGTGTAACTATTGTATTTTATTTTTTTTATTTTTGTTTTGAAAGATCTTAATGGAGAAATTCTGGAAACATTATTTTGCTATATCTCAAAATTTTTTTAAAGGCAATGATTATCATTATTAAAATGAATTACCCATCCTCTTGTCCGATTTTTATAAAAATGTAATATTACCAATACTCCATGTATACGAATCACCGTACACAACTTTAATCTCTCCGTAGATATTTAAAAAAACAATACCAATACATGAAAACCACATCAATCACGTAAATAACTGTTCCCTAATTGCATTTTATATTCAGCAGGCCTCAGAAATAAGTTTATGAAAAAGTAGGGCCCAAAACGTTAACCTATTACAATACTCTCCCTTATATTCTATATTATTACATAAGCTAGCTAGTTATAAGAAAAAAAAAACTTTGATAAGTCTCAAGAATAATATATCTTTTTATAACTAATTCATCATTAGAGCTAGAACCTTATCTGTGAGAATACGCAAAGAAATTAATAAGTAAGATGGTACCACACTTGACCGGGATTAGAAGCCGGGACCTTTCAGTTGAAAGGTTAGCACGCCAACCTTGACTGAAATACAGCCAGACAAATTAAGTTTCAAGAGTCTCATAGTACATAATCTAGTATTCTAATTTAGTTTGTGTATATAATGAATAAGATGTGAAATTTTTATCCCAATCTGAACGCTGATCCTTAGTAAAGTGAATGTAATCGCAGTTTTGTATTCAGATCATAGCACGAATTTTTATAACTACAGTGTGTTAAACTATTAATATAAATATTATTTATACATTAGCGTTTGCTATAGGTCACCTCCACAATAATATTTTGCAGGATGTTGCAATGTTTCCACCAATGAAAACGCACTGTAGGGTACCAGTCCCTTGTATAACGTAATATAAAATTACTGCATTTAATTAATCATGTTATGAACTATCTGTACCCAATTCATAGCAGCACTAATTAAAGTGTGCTTTGCAGTATATTTAATCCAGTTCTAATAGTAAATTATTTTAATCATAAAATATCAGTCTGATCATATTTCTTAATTTTAGTTTTTTCTACGTTACATGTGTACACGTTTAATAGCTGTACTGTAAAGTATTTAAATTCTCCAAAATAAAATTAAGAAATCATTGCGAATCTAAAAAAAAACATATCATTTTATTCTTACTTAAAGGGCGAAACGAAATCTAATTATTATTAGATATTCGGACGCAGTCACGATCAAATGCGCCTTTCGATTTTTATTAAATATTACTGTCAAGTAGAATAATGTATAAGTAAAGATTGTTTCATAAAATTTTCTTTTTAAAAATAGCTACTGCTATATTTTTTAGTTAGGATTACAATCAAATGAACGTTTTTGTCGCTGACAAATTTGCTTCTACAGATCGAACAAATAGACTTCTCTCCAATACTAACGTCAACCACTACGTCTTTCAGCGGCTACGCTTAAAATCCATCACTCTTTCACGTTTTACTCACGAATGTCATGTTAGGTTGAAAAATCTCAACCTAACATTGTGTCGATGTCAGTTAGACTTGTGAGACAAAATCACCAAAAGATTTTTGAGTAGGAATTAAAACGAAAGTAATCTATTTGGACGTATACTGCATAGCCGAAATTAGTTTGGGCGAAGTGACATGAATTAAAAACCACTCTAAGAAACAATTTGTCATTCTAAAGAATAATAAGCATTCTATTCCAGGCTTAACTAGGAAAATAGTTTGCCGTTGCCGTCTGCACCGAACAGAATATATTTTTTTCATATCAGCCCACCGAAATAGTAATCATATTTCGACCTTCCAGTGATATAATCAGCTGACTACATTCTGAACATCATTACTCTCGGAAAAAGCAACACTAGCTTTTCTTAATTTCATGTTTTACATGCATCTTAATCATAATAAAAACTGGGATAAATAACACAAAGCAACAAATTAATGTACGCCTTTTTTTATGAAACAATCCATTATATTATATATTATATATAAGTATTAAAAATTTATGTTTTGAAAATTAAATATTTTACACTTTATTTCACGTAATATGTTTTTTACTTGATCTTTTATTTACAGTAAAGCAAAACTGATTTTTATAAATAAGAAAATGTATATTTTATAAATACAGATCTGCGTTGAAAGATTAATGAAATAAAAAAATTAAAATTTCTCACTAACCACTTATAAAAACTGAAACTCAATAATTTTAATCCATCTATGGAATGAAGACAATTGAGTGTGAGCTGTAGTTATTTTGTTAACTAGTAATTATAAAAACTACCAAATAAAAGCTTTTCTCCTTTTATATTATTTTGCGAATATTAATGATTCATTTAAACAGGGTAGAAACACATGTCGTTTATTTAAAAAAAAACCGCTTTAAAACACAGAGTATCACTATCTATCTTACTATATAAAATTTCTGAGCTTAGACAAAATAATTCTTTAAAAAATATAGTTTTTTTTTAATATTTACATTAATTTAATACGTATTTAGATTATTAGGGTATTACTTCATCATTTAGCGATTAGTTACAAAAAGGAAAGAAAATAATTATTGTTTCTAAGTTATTCTTTAACAATAATAAACAATTTCACAATTGATAAACTTTAATTAAATACTTTTAAAACGTTTAGGAATAATAGGCTTGAAGTTTCAGAAATATGACTAAAATTAAATTAATTACTGCACAGAACTACGCAAGAAGACAGAATTTTCGTTTCCGACGTCCTCACTATTTCGCTGTCAGAAACGTACTGATTTTCAGAGAAAATGTACTACATACTTTCGATTAACGACAGACCCTACACACAAGCATTAAGTTTAACTCGGTTATCACTGATTAACTGCATAAACGCGTATGAAAAATACACCTCTACACAATCAACATAACCCCAATTTTAGGTTATGTTGTCTGTTTTCGACCTTAAATTGAGTATAACTGAAGAATGACTCAACCACTCTTCATCAAATTTTCACATGACAACTTAATATAAAAAAGTAATAAAAGTGTGCGGTAGATTGAATACTACCGCACAGCTAAATTTCAATTGATCAAGTAATTTTGGAGGTTTTCGAGCCACAAACTTTGTATATAAGCCTATATATATGCCTCTCTCTCTCTCTCTCTCTCTATATATATATATATATATATATATATATATAAAATAAATAACAGGATATATAAAATAAGGAAATTATACGTTAAATGAATGGTATTCTCGTACTCACGCAAAGAAAATTCAATTTCACCTCCCCCTTCCTTCAGTGCGATCGAAAGTAATTCCGTACTTTTCATCGAAAAGTCGGCCAAAAATTATATATGTATTTACATTTTACGCAGGTCCTATTTTTTCGATCAAATAGTAAAGAACACGCGTAAAAATAAGTCGTTCTGTAAATTATAAAGATTTATCTAACTTACAAATTATATTTTGATAACTTTTTAAATACAGAGAATGACAGAAATAATAATAATAATATAGACAACTTTATAAGTTTTAAAGCAAGTTTGTTATTTTTTTTATAAAGAAATATTTTTCGATTTATTTGAAAAAAAGTTGGACGACATTACCGACATTGCCCTCAATTTTTGGGTAAGCAGAACGGATACACACCTATTCTTTAAAAAAATAAGCACTTTCAACCAATTTTCTGCAAAAAAAATAGCAAGTAATATTTTTCCTTATTGTAATAACTTTTTTTTATCTATCTTATTGTATAATTGAGTTAAATATTTTAGTAATAAATAAAGTTAATTTTCAATTTTTTTACGATTTATGCATAATAAAAATCGTTTATTGATTCTTTTTACAATCAGAGGTAAATAATTATTAATAAATAAATATATTACATTAAAAAAAAAAATTTTTTTAAAAGATGAACCGCTGTGCCTTCCCCTTGTAAGATCAAAATATTTCATTAATTAAAATTTGATTTGGCTATAACTCTGGAACCAATGAAAATAAGTACCACTTAGGATATATCGCTGAAAATCTCTCAATGAGGGCTATTGCATTTAAGGAAAAGTCCAACATTCAAAATTTTTTGGATTTTGGGCTTTTTTGGACACTTTTGGTCCAGTCGATTGTAGTCAAAAGGGGAGGTGCACAACTAGATGTTACAACAGTCCTAAATCCAAAATTTCAACACCCTACGGCTAATCGTTTTTGAGTTATACGAGATACATACGTACGTACAGACGTCACGCCGAAACTAGTCAAAACGGATTCAGGGATGGTCAAAATGGATATTTCGGTTGAACTCTGAAAACCGAAATTTTTCGCTATCACAATACTTCCTTTACTTCGTACAAGGAAATAAAAATTATCATAAAAAATTGTATTTTAAATAAAATTATGCTGATCCTATTTTACTTAAAGCGAATAATAGACAAATTACTAGACCTGGAAAATCATCTGCAGTAATTTTAGTTTATTTATTTCTTAAAATATAAATTAACAATTAAATTTTATGACGCTCATTTGTTGGGTGGGGGGGGGGGGAATTAGGCGGGTTAAATTTTTAAGATAAGATCTTCCTGTTTACAACTCCAAGTGGGAATCACAACAGAAATTTTTATTGAATATGAAAAATGCTATTATGCATCACCAGAATACGAACATGGAATTTCGGTTGAAAGATGAAAACGGCACCAGTCGCAAAGGACGGTAATAAAAAAGAAGAAAGTTACAAATATTTTTCTAAATTTATTCGAATAATTACTGAAATTAAAATTACTTCGATAAAAAAATACTTGAGTTCCGCTAAAAAGAAAATTTGTCGTCGTGATTTTTCTGGTTATATTTAATCATACCTCCTTTTCCAACTGTTCAAAATTGTAATATTCTTTCAACAATTATGATGATCAGATGATTATTTCAAAAAACTTAAAGAACTAATATGTCATGAGAAAACCTCAAATTTTTGAATTGATTTATTTTTGAGGTGGAGAGGTTTTAAAAAACTTTTACTAGGCTACTAAAAATGTTGAAGTTCTCCGGTGAAGTTCCACCAAACTATACCTACATCAAAACAGTAATTGTGAGTTAAACGGGTACTACACTACTCCCTGTATGATTTTCATAAAAAATTAATAAAATGAATGCGTCGTATACAATATTTTTTTTCCACATCAGTACTTAATTATATATATTATACAGATTATATCAGGAACGATTAGATACTCTACTTCACGGATAGTAAAAGCGACTAAAGCCCATACCAATACTTAAAAGACCTAATAAAATAAAATAATAATAATAATAAATATGCGAAGATTCTAGACAAATAAAATAAATACAAGAAAAATTAAAAAGCGTAGTGAAAATTATTTTTTTCTTTCCTAATGTACACATTGCAATCTATTCAACAATTAGCAACCTCTCCACTGCCAATAAGATGAGGATGTAGTAAATGAGATGTAGTCTTGTACAGACTAAGGCCGACCAGCCACGTGTGGTCAACTGAACCCCTACCACCAAAGTACACCGTATTCAAATCCGTATAAAAGTAACTAACTTATTTAAAGATTATTTGAGCATATGTTTTTTTAAATTTTAAAGAAAGATGTAGAAAATTGAGGGTTTTGTAAATTATTGTTATTTAAAAATTCTTCTAAAAAATAATATTGTTCCTATTAAATAAAATCTTTCAATTTTATTTTACATAAACTGACAGAGAAGATCTTTTAAATCTGGTTTGATAATTTATTTTTTTAAAAATGCAGTGGAAGAGTAATAAGGTCTTTACTCTAACGATGAAGTTAATACGAGAAAACTAGTTCTGTTATTTGGTTTGATAAAAGTGGATATTGATTTTTCTTTATTAGGAATTTATGGAGGAAAGTATGGAAGGTACAAACTGCAGAAGAAAAATAATGTTGTCATTTATGTAAAAGATAAGTTAGGATGTAATAAATAATTCGAGGTTAAACATTTAGAACAGAACAGAGAGAAATGGAGAATAAAATCAAACCAATCAATTAACTGATGGAAAAAAAATTAACAAAACGTATAAATGTAATATTAACTGATTTACAAAAAATAAAATAAAAAAATTAAAAAAGCCATGAAAAAATCGTATTAATGAATTTGTACTTACAAGGTACGTAACAATATCCAGGCTTTGTCTTACATACGAAACAGTATAGTTTTCAACGTATTTTCTTCACCACATATTCCGCTTGTTAGCCATCTAACCCTCTCTTATTATTTTTCTCTTCTTCTTCTTTTTAATCTTTTCCAATTCATTAAAAATCTCTAAGAAGGTCATCACTGGTACATTGAACTATAAAAATAAAAAAAAAAAATATTAAAAAAAATTATTTGCTAATTTAAAAATATTAAAAAAACTTCTTCCTTTTTTTAAATTATATTTTGTTAAAAAAAGATTTGTGTAAAATTGAATCATTTATTGATCTGACTACAAAGGTTATAAGTTGTAACTGGAGTATTAAATAAAATAAATTTGAAAAAACATCGAAATTATGTCACCATAATTTATATTGTGTTTTAACCTAATGCATGTCATAAAAATGACAATAATCTATTTTATTATATAATTATTATGCTAATTGTATTACAGATAACCTACGACAGCAATATTTTATTTATGATAAATGATTTATCAATCAATCGGAAGTGAATAAACTTTACGAAGTTATTTAAAAATGTACAATATAAATTTAATAATGCCCATACATTGTACTAGTCTTTTTATTTATATTTAACTCTTTTTTAAATGCTATTTATAAATAACAAAATAATTTTGATACAATGTTGAAATTAAAAAAAGTGGACACGACAATCTACTTACTATTATTTGTAAACATTTAAAAAACTGAAAACAGTCAGTAACACATATGATTCTCTCATTTTCTGAATAGCTAGAAAGCTGATATTTGGTACAGTTAAACCAAAGACATGTTTAGAAAAATAAACAAAACTATTTTTCATAAAATGCCAAACGGGTTAAATTAAATATGTTGAAGAACTGGAAAATTGAAACCTAAAAGAAAAACGCTACTGCTAAAAGCAATATTCTTTTCAGATTAGCGGACGAAAAAACAAGCTAACTTTATTTTCTAAAAGCAACATAACTCGTTCCAGTTGAGATACAATACTAAAATTTCTACTTCTTTTAATTTGCATGAATTAAATGATCTCGACTGTTATGTCATCCATTATCAATCATTATTTTGCTCTTTCCATATCTTTTATAGGCGTTCTACCCTTCTTCATCGTCCCGTAGGCTGCAATCATACCCCCTCACCATTGTGATGTGTTCATTTGTTCCACTGCTTCTGATGCTCAATAACATTATAGTTCAAATTGTATATGCCCAATTCTTTACTTTCTCCGATATTTTCTTTCCGATCTCCTACCGATAAAAAAACACATTTCAGTAATTTACAAGCTATAAACCGTTGTCATAATCACGAATTACTGTCAGAAGACTGAAATTTAATAGAAACATTAATTATCCCGTATAGCTATCCCTGCAAAGAATAATCAGGATTAAAGGTGCATTCAGTAATATCTGTACATTTATTTAACTTGTTGCAAAAATTATTCAACAGAGATAATAACTATAATATTCAATGAAAGTATACCGTATGTACTTTCTCTTTAAACTATATTTAAAAATGTGAAGCTATATTAAGAATAAATTTCATGGTTCCCGTATAATTTGTGATCCAAATATTATAGAAACTAAAATAATAAAACGTGTCTGAATTTTAACTCCAACAATATCTGAAGGAGAAAATACCAGGCTTCCGCCTTTTAAATACCTCATTAATGTATGAAAGAAGAACTTGTTGATCAGAAATTCAAAATTCAGGACAAATACTAGTTACATAATTGCATGCATGAAAACAGGTTTCATGAATTCGTTTTAAATTATTCTTTATGATAAAAATATTTAAACGAATGCCGTACTTGTATTTGAGGTTAACATTCAAAATATAACGTAACGCTAATGTACTAAATCTACGTACAGAGGAGTTATTCATAATTCTGTAAAACAAACACAAATTATTAAAAAAAAAAAAATACTAAATTTTCGTTACATTTAAACGAAAATATGTTCTTTTTATTACTAGTGATAAAAAAAGAATTAACTGATAATTTTCTGCAGCAAAGTGATGACGAAGTTTGAGATTAACAGTTTGAGATTACTGTTAATCTCAAACGTTTGAGAGTAACAAAAAATATTGTAAACCAAAATTCCCCGAGCTTAATTATCATGCGGGGAATTTTCGTGCGAGAAATGTCAACTTAAATGTATTTTACAATGTTTCAAAAACTATATATATATATATATATATATTGCCCACATATACATACATACATACATATATATATATATACAGGGTCAGTCACGGGAACCGGATGTTTTTGAAGTGGGTTGTACTCGGGCGTTCGTGGTGGAAGGGGCACGTGGCTGGTGTCTGACGTTTCCTTTGTTCATAGCATTCACATTTTAGCCGTTGAGATGGAGCCGTGGACGCTAGACCAACGCCTGTACGCGTATGACAGTTTTGTGCGAAATGACGAATCCGTAACTGCTGTTCAGCGAGATTTCCGCCGTCAGTTTAATATCCATCGTAATGCAAGTGTCCCTTCTCGTAACACAATATTGCGATGGGTAAACAACCTTCGAACAAGCGGTTCAATATTGAAGACGAACTACTAGCACTCCGGAGAACTTCGAACGAATATGGAAGCCATACCAGAAACCCACGCCGCTCTATTCAGAGGCATTCAGCAGCGCTTCAAATGAGCACAAGTACGGTAAGACGAATTCTGCATACAGACTTGCATTTCCATTCTTACAAGATAGCCGTCGTGCAGCAGTTAAACGAGCAAGATTTCACGCAGCGATTACAATTTTGTCGACAAATGCTTACCATTTTTGAATAAAATGAAAATTTGTTATTGTTAATGAGTGACGAAGCCCATTTTCATCTGAATGGTTTCGTCAACAAACAGAATTGCCGGTATTGTGCAGAAAGAAACCCAGATCAGCTTCACGAGAGACCACTTCATAGCTCAAAGGTGACTGACTGGTGTGCAATAGGAAAGGTCGGTGTTATTGGACCATATTTTTTTGAAGAAAATGACGCTGCCGTAACTGTAACAGCTGATCGTTACATTGCGATGTTGAATACGTTTTTCATCCCTGAGTTACGAAACCGGGGAATCGATTTTCAAAATGTGTTATTCCAGCAGGATGGAGCTATAGCGCACACAGCGAGGGCAACGATGGCTGTTCTCCGTATCGTTTCCAGATTCGGCGACATTCCTTGGCCTCCTCGGTCCCCCGACTTGAGTAGATTTGATTTTTTTCTGTGGGGGTATTTTGAAATCGCGTGTGTACGGCAATAAACCGCGTACATTGGAGGACCTAAAGATCGCAATTCGTCATCACGTCACCCAGATTGATGTAGACATGCTGCAAAGAATTGAGGCCAGTTACCGTGAAAGGCTACAACAATGTATTGCCCAAAATGGACATCACTTGCCGGATATAATTTTTCGTTCATGAGTAAGTAACAAATGCTTTGATTTAACAAGTGTTTCAGTACCAATAAAACTTTTTTAAAGTAAATATTCAATTTTTTATGATTATTTTAAAAACATCCGGTTCCCGTGAATGACCCTGTATATATGTCTGTGTGGGTAATTTTTCTTTATAGATTCCACTGCTACAATTATAATATATTTGGACATGTTCGAAAACTGCACGATACCGCAACTTAATGAAGACAAAGTTACATCTATCAATAAGAAGGCTGTCCATCCCGTAATCAAAACGAATTACTATGATACCTAAATGAAAACTTGCCACAAGTTTGATAGGACGCTAAGATTAACGTGATGGATATTTAATGCATTTTCCATCCTGATTGCCAGATATAATCCCGGGGATTTTTTCTTAAGAGGTTTCATGAAGGATAATGTTTTCGCTCGGATTTCAGCTATGACGGTGAAATGAGGTCGTACTGAGATTTTTAGGACGTTAAGGGACAAAATTAGCGATTTATTATGGTTTTTGTCCTGAAAAATCTAATAAAATAGGTCCCAGAACTGTACCTGCAGTAGGTTTTGAGAAATCTGGGGTGAAACCAATAAACTGGGGTAAAAAGCCCTGTTTTTTTATATTTGACGTACATAAAATTTAATTCTGAACAAAACTGAGTAAGAAAAGTTGAATAAAACAAGGAATACTAAGAAAAATTCGAATTTTATTTAAAATAGTACACTAGACCAAAGTGCATTACACGTACCGGTTTATAATAAATGTTCAAAAATGAACCCGCTATTTTGAACAAATTTCATGGCACGCTTCTGTACTGCTTTTGTTGTTCATTTTATTTCTTCAGGGCTGTCCTTAAGTTGCTCAGCCGCATCCATAATACGGACAATTAATTCCTCACAAGAACGTATTCTTGTTTTGTATACAATATTTTTCATCCATCCCCAAACACAAAAATCTACAGGTGTTAGATCAGTCGATCTTGGTGACAAGGAATGTGGACCTCCACGACCGATCCATTTCTCAGGGAAATAATAATTTAAGAGAGTAGAAACGGCACAATGAAGCGGGGAGGCACGCCATCGTGCTCGAAGTAGTATACTAAGCGTCTAAGCGTTAGAGGATCATCTTCAAGCAGCTGCGGCAATTCTTCTTGAAGAAGGTGCAAGTAGACCTTAACATTTAAGCGACGAGGTAATGTGAATGGTCCAAACAACTGCTTGTGAAGACGGCCTCACCATACATTGACGCTAAATCGGTGTTGAAAATTGCTTTGCAACGTTTCATGAGGATTTACTTCTGCCCATGTACGTTCATTGAGTAAATTGTTGACGCCATCTCGAGTGATATTTGCCTCGTCGGTTAACAAAACAAACTTGTAGAGTTGTCGGCCGTCTCCTGGGTGTAGATGTTAAACTGGCTGTTTATGATAAGGATAAAACTTGTTTCCTTTAAGTTTTCTCCCAACCATCGAATGCGAAACTCCGATCCTCTTAGAAAGACGTCGTGTACTGACGCCTGGTCTAGTCTGAACTGCATCGATAATAATTTCATCAATAACAGCTTATTTTTGGGCAGCTAGTTCATAGCTGATATAAATACTAGGTAGTGAACCTGTTTTCCGAAGATTGCGAAAAAAGCGCTAATCGTTTTGGAATCTGAATCCTGCGATTTGGAAAACATATTTCATGTTCTACTGCAGCAGCGGTAGCATTACCATTACACATACCAACATTAAGTGCTATATCAGCGTATTCCTCTGTTGTAAATAAGTACGGCATTACTTCAATGGCAAACCGTCCGTTCAAACTAAAATTTACAGAAAACTTTCGATAACGACAGCACAGTTTACAGTTACCGATATACTTAATGTACCTTACAGAATGATTTAAATACTAATATAGTATTGCGCATTGTTGATCAGTTATTATTTTATTGCCAACTTTGAAATAATTTTTCAGATATTATTGTATTTCTATCATTATTAAACGGAATTATTATCTAAGTAATATTTATTAATTTTTATTTTACAATTGTTGAGTAATTTCCAATTTTTTAATTTTTTAACAGCAATTTTGAACAGTAAATTTTAATTTTACACATCACCAAAAAAAATGTTGTTTTTGTTTATATTAAATAAGTAATTTTCTGACAAATGTAGTAACGTACTGTTTCTAATTAAAATTCGAATTTTTCTAACGTTTTTATTGAACTTATCTTACTCCATTTTGTTGAGAATTAAATTCTCAACAAGTTTTGTATAAACTTTTATATGTTTATTACCCATTTAACAAAATTATTGTACGTCAAACATAAAAAAAGGGTTTTTATCCCAATTTATTGGTTTTCACCCCAGATTTCTCAAAAACAACTGCAGATACGGTTCTGCGACCTATTTTATTTGATTTTTCAGGACAAAAACCACAAGAAATCGCTAATTTTGTTCCTTAATTAACATCCTAAAAATTTCAGTACGACTCATTTCAACGAGGTAGCTGAAATCCGAGCGAAATCTTTCACTACCCGTAACTCGCAAAGGAAGCATTTTAGGAAATAAGTTTTTATGACCTTTTTCCATTATTTTCATGAGTAGGATAGTTTATGAATGTCCCGGGAGAATTTCGTGTTATACTCTGTATAAAGGTGTTATAATAATTTAAAAAACCTACAATAATCTTAATAAATTATGTAACCCCTTACCCGCTAACCTCCAGAATTTCATTTCGTTATTAAATTTTTTTTTAAATACGAGAGGAAAACTATCGAGAATTTTACTTTTCGATATTTTGCCGTAATTAATACATTATATCCACGTGAAACGTGTAAAAAAAGTACAAAAATACGATTTTAACCATTTTTCAACTAACGGTTTTCCAACTGTAGTTTTTACCAACCCCATCGACGGAGTTTTAAAATAACATTAATAGAATCAACATCCATATAAATTGAAATATCTTATCAAATTTCAAGATTCTACGTCAAACTGTTTCTTACATATTATGCGAAGTAGAGTCCAACAAAATCACACACACACACACATTTTTGTAAGTTTTTTGTTTTTGTTTTTTTTAATTTTTTTACTACATCCCAATGTCCCCATGGTCCTATAAAAGAGAAAATATGTATATATAACATAATAAGTAATTTCACAGGGCAGCAATACTTTCCCTTTATTATATAGAATAACAATCGAAAAGTAGACATTTGAGAAAGATACACGTTCTATTTTGTGGAACCAGCGGAAAAGAGATAAAAAGTTATAGAGATCTAATTCCTAAGCATGATATGACATGTTAAATTTTTCATGGTCTTTTATTTAAATAAATATATTTAATTGTTAAAAAACCTTGCTCATGAAGGATGTACTTGTCAGACTTTTTTCCATCATTTATTTTTTTTAAAGATCACTGTTTTCTACAACATATATTATTGTTAAAAGATAATAATAATACATATTACAGCAGGGGTCACCATCTAGCCTACATAAGTATTACATGTGGCTACAATTAACAATAAACTGAATCTACTTTCTTCAGTTCAAATGCTACACAAAGGTATTAATTATAGCATATACGAGTACATGTTATTAGTAACAGAGACATACATACACACACAAAATTACATGCACACTTTTTTCTGTACACTGTAAATGAATTATATATGTCGTACTTAATATTTAGATGTTCTATCAGTTTCATTAGGGCAACCCCTGATTGTTATTTCCGGTTTCAAAATACGGAAATAATTTTGAAATAGCACGCAATGTTTATTTTTAAAAAACTTTTAGTGTAATTGCTATAAATTAAAAAACTATAAATTACAATTATTTATAAGAAAATATATTAATTCGCATTCGTTCCTATTTTTTAAATTAATTAATTAATTATATATTCATAAACGCTTGTATCGTTCTGTGTAGAAGGTTTTTACGATTTTACTTCCCCAACTTTTATAACAAAAAACAAGAAAATTTATTGGTAACGATAAAAAACACGGACCACTTTCAAATTTATAATAAAAACACACCACTCGACATTTTGAGGATTCCGAAAAACCTTTACGTACAACATAGCAAAATTTTGTTATAAATTACTTCACGTAAGAGTTGATTTCTGTTAGTCGGAAACGGTAATTAATAAATTTGGTATGATATCTTGTGTATAAAGGAATTAATATTTATTTAATTATAAAACAACAGTCGTTTAAATCCCAAACTAACTAATAAATGATAATGAATTTTTAACGACTGAAAAATGACAAGCCTAACCAGGACTCGAAATATTAACTTTTTTTTAAAAATCGAATGAAGGGTGGGAAGATGTTGAAGAATTTCCCGATACCCTTAAAACCTGTACTCGAACGCGGGTAGAATTATGAAAAATTTTACTCGTGAATTTTCTTAATTTTTCCTGTTAGCAACTAACTATTCAAGAAAGGACTATCAATAGAATTTGAATTCCGTAGAAAATTATTCGTTTTGGGAATAAATTTTTTTTCTGATCGGAATATAAAAATACATTACATAGATAACGTCAATGTAAGATAAATAAATTAATACTATAAAAACAAAATGTAATGTACAAACATATGAAATAATGATAAATATATTAAATATATACAAAATAATTCACAATTCAGAGCCCGCTAATGAAGATTATTTTGAACAAATATTTATGTACTTGTTGAAAGGGACGAACATTATCGTTTTTCTTTAATCAGTATTATTTAAAAATTCATCTACAGCGTAATACTGTTTCCGTAAAAGAAAATCTTTTAATTATATTTTAAATAGATTGGAAGGAAAATTCTTTAAATCGTTTGGCAATTTATTAAAAATGACAACTACAATAAAACCCTTTCTCGTAAGCCAAAGTATTTGTTGAGTTAGACGAAAATGTTTCGTTGTCTGGTTTTGTAAAGGTGGATATTATTGTTTAAAAATAAGAGGTAATTTTTCTTAGCAAAGACTGCATATTTATAAATATAAACACAAAACACAAAGATAAGATAACATATTTCATTTTCTAAATACTGATCTATACGATTTATACTTGCGAGCGCCAGAAAATAACGTTATAGGACATTCTGGTATTTTAAAATCTCACTCTGAATTTTTTAGACAGCCAAAGAGCATTATACTTCATACGAGAGTATGAGTATGAGTATCGCTTCTCGGCCTCTGACCCCGTACTGCAAACTTGCATTGCACTGCCGGTTGTTTTTTCAGCAAGAGCACTATTCTACATTCCCGTCGTCGGGGTTAAACAACGATCGGTGGCGGTTAGTCAACCTACGTTGCTGCAGAGTGTTACACAAATAAGCGGCGTAGTGGCGTAGTGTGTTGCAGTAGTGCTACTGTCGGCTAAATAAGGACGTTTCCTTTGTGTGTCGGTGTCCCTATTTCGTATTTCGTGAGGCCAGGGAGATTTCAGGTCCTCTGGCAGGTTCGGGAAGCGATTTCGCTCCGACCTCGCCGGTGGTCATATATTAGGAGCGTTTTAGCTTTTAACTGTTCGAGTGGGGTTGTGTAAGAACAGCCTTGCTCTGACTCCATTTGCGGACACTCACCTTGTGTCAGGTGGTAGGGACTTAAAAGCTGTAAACGTAGTGCCTGGCGTTGCAGCTGGTGTAGTTTTTCTTTTAGCGGCATGGAACAGCAATCTGAAGGGGATAGCCTGGATGACTTCGCACCGCAAAGGTCGATCGACAGGTCGCCGCCGAGGCCCCGGGCTCCGGCTAAGGATCCCATAGTCTGAGCGGGGGAGATACCCATCGTGATCAGGTTGCATTGCACGCAAAACCTGCGGTAGCCTCTGCTTTGAGTTGTACAGGCGGTAGCTGGAACTGCACGAGGAGAGCACGGTGGCGACGGGCGAGCTAAGTCTGAAGGGCGTCCTCTTGCGAAATCAAGGGTGGCTGATGACAGCGGTGTGGTGGTCTACCTCGAGCGAGAGGTCTCCGGGGAGAAGCCTGTAAAGGTGTACTCCGGGTCCAACAGTTTAGGGCGGATCGAGGAGATGTGGTCCAAAATCTCCTCAAAGAAGGAGTCGCGTATTTCGGTTGAGTTTTGGCAGCTTGTCGACTCGTACCTGTCTGAATGAGCTCGATGGTTGCTCAGCTGGCGTTAAAATGTGAGGGTCTCCAGGGCGCTAACCGTGCCTTAGATTCAGTCGTTGATCGGCTGTCGGGCAAGGTGAACCAGGTGGAAGGAGTCAGGGATTTCAAACCCGCAACGGGGAGGATCCTTGGTGAGATCCACACTTCTTTGAAACGGGTGGAGGACAAGGTAAAAAAGCCTGTCTCCTTAATAACAACTGCACTTGGGCCTAAGCGGGTTAGTCCCCCGCAGTCAGCCCAGACGTCGGCTAACAAAATTAAGCGGGCCACCGTTAAGGTGGTCCCAGTAACCCCTGGTTCGGAGGCTTCGTCTGCGGTGACGAAGCTGACCCTGAAAAAGATCCTGGACCCGCGGATCGGGTCCAGAAACGGGTCACAAAAACAAGGGACCATGGAGTGGTCCTGGAGGTCGTAAACGAACAGCAAGCGAAGCGGCTGCTGGAGGCCGACGTTCTGAAAAAGAACGGGCTGAAGGCTCAGTTCCTGGCCGAGCGGAGGCCACAAATATTGGTGTACGATTTGCCAAGGGCAACGAGGGCAGAGGAGCCCAAAATCCTCAAGGCGATACACAGCCAAAATCCAGCATTGCATATGGCTGCCGAGGACTTACTCAAGAAAATCAGGGTGGTCCGGCAGTTGGGGCGGAAAGAAGTCTCAAAGAGACACTGGGTAATTGAAACCTTGCCTAAGACCTGGCAGATCTTGGTAGCCAGTGGTCGGCTGTTCCTTGTGTGGACCTGTTGCAGGGTCGTCGATCATACAGAAGTACCCCGGTGCTTCAAATGTCAAGGCTTTGGTCACACCTCTCTCCGCTGTAGGGCACAGTCGGAGATGTGTGGTCATTGCGCCTTTGCTGGGCACAGGACAGTTAACTGCCCTAATAAGACCGCGCCTGCAAAGTGTGCTCCTTGTGCCTTATAGAACGCTTGCGCCTGGGACAGTTAAACCTGCATCGTTTCCGGGCGGCCACCAATTAAGCCATGAAGATTCTTGAGGAGTACGACCTCGAGGTCGTCTTGGTCCAGGAGCCGTACACGGTCGGGATAGGTTGGTCGGCTTCCACGGGGTGTGGGTGTTCCTTGATGCCGTTGTTTGTTCAACCGGCATCAGTAGTTTATTTAAGGGAAAGACTCCTACCTCACTGTTGTGGAAAACTTCCTCCGCTAAAGCCACTACTGGCTAGGAACGGAGGGGGTGGTGTAGCGACCGGACACGCTGCGAGGCGGGATCTTCTCCCTCGGGAGGAATCGAGATGCTGTGGGAAGCTACCCAAGAGTTATGGCTAGCCATCAGCCAATTATACCTCCAAGCGCTTTAATATTGGTAGACAGGTACTTGCTGGCATTCAGCGACCTAGGCGTGGCAGCGAATTGCAGTCTTGACAACATAAATTTAATTTATTGAATGTCATATATATTTTAGTAGTTGACGGGGTGCGCCTACCCATTTTAGAATATGACAGCTGAGCGGTGGGACACGAAGCAAGTGGTGTGTGGCACCATGCTTAGTTCGTTCACGCAATTAGGTTAGCTCTAGGAGCTAGTTAAGGCTCTTGGTCGCTAAACTGATTCAAGGCTCAGTAGCCGTTTGTGGCATAGACATTCGGTCTTATGCTTTAGAGCGACCGAATGGGATGGTGGCAGGAGAAATGCCATGCAAATCAATCAATCAACCAATCATACGAGAGTAAACGAGTGTGTAGGCTTAATACTTAAGATATACTGTATAAAAGATTACATACATTGATGAGGGAGGGAAAAGTAACAACACTATCTTTCCTTAAGTTCTATTCTTATGCAGATAAATTGAACTCATGGTGGTACAACATAAACACATAGAAAATGACTCATTTTCACTAAAACACATTGGTCCATGTTACGCAAACTGTTTACGCTGCAGACATTTATATAAGATGTTCAACATAAAAGAGGCTCCATCACTCAGTAGTTTATACTACATGCATATTTTTGTTAAAATGCACATATTGGTGTGAGTTGGTTAAAATAATGTGGAAGATGTTGGTACGACTGGAGCTGGAGTGGGGAGGACTGTTTAGTGCCTGCACTTTTGAGTAGTGCCAATCTGCGTCGAGAATCGGCTTTTGAACAGAGTTGCATAATCGTGTGTTATTCTTTATTAAAATGCGGTTAACTGTTGGAGAACGTGTATTCGTGATGGGAACTTATTTACAGACGAAATCTCATGTTTTGTATCGGCGAAAGTTCAGAGAGAAATTTGAAAACGAAACACCAGTGCAAATTTATTCAGAAGTTAGTTAAAAAAATTGGTGAAACAGGCTTGGTGTTACACCAGAAATGTGCCTGACAGATCAGCTTCAATGATGCAGGTCGTACAGGACATTAAAGTGGCAGTTGCAAGATCACCTCACAAATCTTTGCAGAGACCAGGCGGGGAAAAGAACATTTCACTAGGTTCAGCCCACATTGCAGTAAGGAGAATGCTGAAATGTTATCCGTAATGAATGCAGGTTTTCCACGAGCTAATATTGATTATGCTAAAATGGTTCGCTACTGTCAATGAAAAACTTCATTAGAGGCAACGTTGGCATTTTAGATCAGTTGTTTTTAACAGATGAAGCGTGGTTTCACCTTGCCGGGGGTATGTTAATAATCAGAATTACCGGACCTGGAGTACGAAAACCCGTACATTTTCTTTGAATCTCCCCTAAACCCACAAAAAATAGGCGTATGGTGTGCGATTTCAAGACGATTAATAATAGGCCCTTGTTTTGTGAAAAAACTGTGGATGCGGCCGTCTACCAAGCAATTATCCAACAGTTAATAGCCTTACTATAAGAGAATGAACGTGATTGCTGATTCGAACGGGACACTATAGAACATAGCTCGCTTTTTGCAACATTTCACTTTATTACGTAGATGCTACAGTATTTTTTTTTGGTGGAAGAATCATTTCTAAAGGATTGTGGTCACCAAGATCCCCTGGTTTGACTAGTCCAGAATTATTTTTGTGGGGTTACTTAAAAGAAATTGTTTATAGGAGCAATTCACACAACCTGCAGAGATTGAAGACAAATATTACCGATCCTACCCAGGAAATAGACCTGGTACAGCTAACAAGAGTAGCCGGGAACATGGTCAATCGAGCTGACAAGTACATAGAAGTGGATGGACATAATTTTCAACACCTTCTGAAAATTATTATTTAAGTTTTTGCCAATAAACTATTATTTATAGACTAAATTAAACGATGGAGTCTCCTTTAAGTTTAACACACTGTACAATCAGTTTGAAGGCAGCAACAAATCTCGCAACATATTTGTACGATTTGTGGTATAATTACGTGCAGATCAGGATAAAGCTAAGAACACCTGTAAATAAGGTTTCGGTTTAACTGCTCTTATGATAATTATTTATCGATCGAAATACCCTAATTTTAGACTTTCATTTTTTAGTAAATGATTCTTGAGGGTTCATTAAAAAAACGTTTTTTTTTGTTTATTCCTCAAAATTCTCATGATAGCCAAGTCTTTCGATTAAACAGATCATTAAAACTGGTTCATAAATTGAAGAAAAATTTTATTTTAATTTCACCTAATAACCATTTTGTTAATTTTGTTTATCCACTGATTATGATTGTTTAACAATAGAAATGCCCATTTAGATTGATTTGACTCATTTTTGTATATATTTTTGGGATACTCTCTGCATTTTTAAAAAAAAGTAGAGCAACATAAAATTACACAGGCGATAAATTTATTCCAAAAGAGCTTTTGATTGTAAATAAAATAATAAATTGTCTGGAGAGATTACTAGATAAGTTCCAACGGGAAGTATCTGTTCTTACATATAGTTCAAAAACCAATAGGGAAAGAAAAAGAGAAACTACTCAGGGATTTTCGTTTGCCGTATAAAAAATATTTTTAAACTGAAAGAGGTTAAGTATATCATCATTTACAAACAAATGTTATTCCTTTCATAATAAAAATTTTAAATAAAATAACCATAACTTGTTTTAAATTAAAACCAGGTAGTTTTTTCACCCCTTTTTATCTTAATTCTTAATTTACAATAATAAATTTACAGAAAATGTAACATTTAATATTTAGTATTAAACCCACGTAACAGAAAAAATATTCAACTTCTATATAATTATTTGTAATGAACTAGGTTAATTATATATTAAAAAAACACTTTTTAAAATCATTATTACTACTTAATTACAGTGGACAAGTTTTTTAAGTTAATGTCAGTAAAAAGCATAAGTACGAGTATAAGAAAATTAAATAATAAAAAAAAAAATCTTTTATTATTAATCATGAATTACCATTACGGCAAAAACTGATCAAGAAAATATCAAAATGTCAGCTTTTTCAAGCACTGAAATACAAACAAAACTTATTTTTTTCCCTGTTTCAATAAGTGATAGAAAAAAGTATAAAACTCAATTATTTTACTTTCTGGCTTGTTATAGTATATCACAAATAGAATGTATTCAACCAAAGGAATCCATAAATATTTGTAATTATAGACTATTTGAAATTTCTTCAATAAAATAATATTAACAAATTTGGTTACAACAATTTTTACATACATATTTTGAAATCTAAATCATATCTCAGAACCAGTTTAATCTACAATATACTTGGTGTGGTAAATCGCGTTAGAATGTTCACTACATTAAATCTAAAAAAAATGTCTTCGATGAGTGAGTCTGAACCTTTGAGGGGAATAAAGAGAGTTAGAATTTATGAGAATTCGCGTATGTTTTAATTTACATAAAACTTATGTGAAAGAGCCTACAAACGAAGAATTAAATTCTTAATGCTGGTTAAAGTCAGTTTAATAATTTGGCACGAAAATTCAAGAAAATCATACGGTAAAAAATAAAATATAGACCTAATTTCACATTCCAAAGGACCAGTTTTTTACATCGTTTGTAAAAATTCATTTCACTTTATTGAAGAAGCACTGATATGAATATGGAATATTTTTCTTGCAATATTTTTTTTTTTCATGAGCAGAGTATCATTTTACTTTCCCGGCGAATATAGCATATTAAAGGGGAAAGTATAGTGATTGTGAAAAAATGGGATATCTGTTTTTTTGCAAATCTTTACGTTTTTAAGTCCAACTAGTTAGTTCATCGAGATCAAGAAAGCGTACGTATATACGTCGCACTGCTTTTGGCCTTATATCTCAGGATTGACCGAACCGATTTTCTTAAAATTTGGCTCAAATATTTGAATATATGGACATCGATGTATTAATGTTTTTCCAAAATTAATTCACTGAGTTGGAGGACATCGCGGACAAACCAGATTCCATTTTTTTCAGATGCATTTTAGAAAAAAACATTACTTTGCCAACTTTGTTACCTACACTGCTTAAATAAATAACAAAAAAATTATTTTTCAAAAATCAACCCCCACATATTTAAATATATGTTTCTTTTTTTTGTTTTTTGCTCTCTCCCTTAGGTTTTAATAATTTTTTTTTTTGTATTTTATTAATCATGTATAAGGCTATCCAAAAATGCATACAGGTTTTGAAAATTATAAACCCCAAATTTTAAACACAGAAAGGCTTTTTGAAACTTTTTACGTTCTTGCTTTAGCGTTCATTAAGAGAGTGCTGGCTTTAAAGCAGCGTTTCTCAACTTGGGAATCGTGAAATTAGCGTACAATTTTACACGTAAACAATAACGAGATGATTTTATGAGAAAAAAATTATTTATTATACAAATTTTACGTACATTTATAAGTACACATGTAAAGAAAAAAAATGAGATGGTTGCATTTGTTTTTATGAGGATCTGTGTTAGAAACAAACAAAAATAAATTGTTCTCAAGTGATAAAAGACGGTTTTTTACATTTAGTTTTTAGCGCAACCATAGACGAGAAACCCTTTTCACACAGGTAAGACGTGGCGAAAGGGATTAATATTTTCAGTGCTTCTGTGACTAAATTTCCATATTCACTTCAACGTTCAAGTCAAAACGTATCTAAATATTCAGATGTGAATTTTTAGTGATAACGTTTTATCGGCAAACATTTCGATGAGCTGGTCGTAAATATCAACCGGTAATTTAGCTGCTGCAATAACGTTTTTACTAAGTGGATTCAGTACCCATCTCTTCGAGAAATCATTTTTATCTTCCGGGAAATACTCCTCCATCTGAATTTTTAGCTCACGCAAATGCATCTTCATGCTATCCAAACTGTGGTGAATAATAGTGTCTTCTTCATCCAATTTTTTCTCAATGTAATTGGAAATGAATAAAAACATATCAAATTTTTTGTTTTGAAGGCTCCAGATATCAAGCTTCTTAATAAAAGTTTGAGCTTTGACTATCATTAATAAAATGTTAACATGTCCTTGTAAATTGACATTCAAATCATTTAAATGCTAAAGTAAGTTGGTTAAGTAAGCCAACAGCAAAACATACTCATTGCTCTATAAAAACATTGAGAATGGCGTTTGCTTATCCTAATTCATCTTGCAATTCTAATAACCGGGTTAACACTTTCCTCCGCGATAACCATTTGATATCTGCATGAAAAAAAGAGATTTTTTTCTATTCGCCCATTTCATCGCATAATTTACCAAACAGCCTATTCTTTAATGGTCATCTTTTAATAAAATTACAATTTTTACAGCTTTACAAAGAATTTGTTTGGGATCTCCAGCACTTTTTTTTTTGTGGCAAGAGGACAGCTGTGAAGGAAGCAGCGCTCTTCCGCTCTTGGTATAAGACGATCTTTTAAGTTTTTAAAAAATCCACTGTTCTTTCCTATTATTACCTTTACACCATCACTACTTACTACAATATATTTTGTTCAGTCTATGTTATAACAAAAACATCAAAAAGACATTATCCTGTTGTGTAACCAGGTCTGTTCCTATTGCTTTCATATCTCACAAAACATAAGAACTGAGAAATGTTTGCCGCATCTGTTGATTCATTAAATTGAATACTAAAAAATTCACTTGCTAAATTATCTGATCGCGAGTATCGGCACCAAGTCACCGATTCGCCTTGTTACTGTGTCGTTAAAAAGCATAATTTTTTCTTTTTTTTTTGCTTCTTCCACCCTTATTAAAATACTGACCACATCAATTGCAACAGTAAACATGAGATTTTCTCCAATTCTATAGGGTTTGGACATCTTAGCTACTCATAATGCTACGAGATAAGATGCTTCAAATGGATTGATTTACAAATAGAAGCTTGTTGATTTTTTAAAGTATGTAATGTTCTTTCGAAAAATTCCAAGGGTTTGGCTTTTATGATCCGGATGTTTAATTTCCAAGTCTTGTATTAATTTTGATGGCTTCATCCATTCATCGGAGAGGACTTAAAAGGGAACAACGCACTGTGGCTTCCCATCCAGTGAGGAAAAACCATAATTTAAATAACTTTCATTTTACGATCTTGTCTTTTTACCTTCGATTCATTGAATGTAATTAGTTTGTTTGGCATTTCTCCCGCCTCCACCCCATTCGGTCGCTCTAAAACATAAGACCGAATGTCCGTACCACAAACGGCTACTGAGCCTCAAATCAGTTTACCAACCAGTATCCTAAATAGCTCCTACAGCTTACCTAATTGCGTGAACGAACTAAGCATGATGCCACACACCACTTACTTCGTGTCCCACCGCTTAGTTGTCATATATTACTAAAAATGGGTAGGCGCACCCTGTCTACTACTAAAAGATATATGACATCAATAAATTAAAATTTATTTCATTTAGACAGCAATTGGTTGCCACGCCTAGGTCACTGAATACCAGCAAGTACCTGTCCACCATTTTACAACGCTTGGAGCCATAATTGGCTGGTGGTCAACCATACTTAGGGTTAGCTTCACCCATCAATGCGGTAAGAGTCTTTCCCTTAAATATACTACAGATACCAGTTGAACAAACCAACCGCATCAAGGAACAACCACACAGTCTGACAATGCAGCTCCCGCCACATTGACTCGCCGCTTGTGAGTGGTAAATTTTTCCCTTGACCTTAAGTTCCGCACCACAAGAGCAGGGCAGTCAAACATCAGCTTTCGTCACAGATATTGGTTCAAACTGGCGTGGTTGATGAACACCTTGGCACCCGTTGCCCTTAAAAACGAAGTTGAGGCATACCATCCCCCCAGATTCCATTCTAGCTGCCATGCTTCCATCGCGAGGCTCTGAAGCCTCCTCCGCTTGCGATAAATGGGCGACTGTTGGAAATTTAGATCCGGTGCATTGTGATCACTGTTCCGCTCCGATACTGGCCCGGCTCGCAACCGCATCTCAAATGCCTCGGCCTCCCTGCCTCTTCACCATCTCCACATGGCTGCCCGAACTTTCACCACTAAACCGATCGGGAGAGCCTTTCCCAATACGGTGGTAGCCTCGTATGAGGTTGTTTTAAAAACACCAGTTCATACAATTAAGGCGCGCTGAGCACTCCTTAAATTTTGAACAAGTGTTCTATTCATATCCAGCCTATGCACCCAGACGGGCGCATAAAAAAACTGTAAAACTTATATCTAATTAATGTTTCTACTGTATTACTTACTGTATTATACTGTACTAATGTACAGTATTACTTTCGGTCGCACGGTCACGATGTGGGGTGAAATTGAATTTTTAGGCTGATAGTTTTTTTTTTTAGGCTTTATTTATATTAGTGATGGTTGTTATTAATTTGTTATCGACCTGCAAAATTCAAAATTTAAATTGTAATTTAAAAAGTATTTTGTTAATCTCTAGTACGGCTTAATTTTTTTTTGTTCAGTTTTTATTAATGTAAAAAAAATATTTAATTATCATACCCGCAATTACTATAAGACATAGACAAAGAATTTATGACAAATCCATAAAAACGAAACATTTTAATGTCATAAAATTAATAAACAAATTATATTTATTAATTTAATTTACCTATATACTAGCATCTCCTCGCGGCTTTGACGGGGCTACACGCTTACTTGCGTTTTCCGTTTCGATCAGGGGGTTAGTCCTTCCCATCTAGCGAGGGGGCTCTGCTTCCTGGACCCCGCTGTGTTCATTAAATTCATTCTTGTTAGGAGAATAATAGTGATAAATAAAAATTAAAGCCTATTCAATTTATAGAAACAATCAATGGAATGAAATTTCTTCCGAACAACAGTCAGGTCAGTACAGGACCAATTAATTGGTTTTTAGATTTCCCGTCGCGATTTCGCTTGCTAAATACATAATCAGAGTTACAAACATAAATTAACATCGCAATGTTACTAAATTTCGTGAAGATGATTCAATAGCGTTAGCTAGGCAAAAATATAAAAACAATTTATCTATATTTTTATCTTTTTACTCCTTATAATTAATATTAAAATTCAAAAAATCCGAAAATGGTTTTTAGATATTTATTTGAAGAGTATTTGTAAGTCCAAATCTAATGAATATCTCGTTTAGTACAGTCGGAAATATGGAAAATTTGCAATTATTATTCGAATGTTTTTTACCTTTCTTCACGCCTTTAAAGGTCGAATTTCGGAAAATTTATAAATTGAATTTTAGATATTTATATGACGATTGTACACACCAAAAATCAGATTGATACATTCATTTGTTACCGAGTAGTTAAAAAAATAGTAAATTTCATTCTTACTCCATTTTACTCTTTAAACTCAGAATTTCAAAACGTCCTCTCTTAGTGTATGCATACAACGTAAGAAGAATCTTTATACAAATTTTCATCAATTTATCTTCAGTAGTTCTTACTGGGCGTTGATGAATCAGTCAGACAAGTTGCTTTATAGATACATATAAATATATATATATAAGTATATTATCTTCCATTAACTTCAGACTTCATAAATCCTAACCATAAACGCCGACTCAAATCAATGAGTCAAAAAATACGGTTTTTTGTTTACTACCGTCTTGATTTAAACAACATTAATGATCACTAATACTTTTCCTTAGGAATACGTAATCCTTTTTCTAATTTCCCTGACTTATTCTGGTGTATATATTTTACGTTTATTCCTTTTCCTTTTATTTAAAAATTACTTCCTGTACTCATATAATTACAAACTTGTTTGTTGCAGTTTCTAATTATCTTAATTTTACGTTACCAAAAGAAAAAAAACAATTAATAATAATGAAAATAAAAACATCTTTTAATTTTTAGTAAAAAAATTATACTCGTATATCTGTAATAAAATTAACTTGCATCAGAACACATCTACGCATTTTTGTTTAATGTAACAAGTTCTTAACGTCAATAGTATTTTTAATGGGAAAAAGATATTTTACGACGTTATAATCTTTTATTAGGATATTAAATATTTATTAATTATTCAAGCAAGCAAAGTTCAAAACAAAGAAGAACTCTTGCGCATTTTCACCCTCCATTTCCACTTTGCGACTGCGATTCAATCACTTTGCGATCACTTTGCGATTTAATTTTTACTAACTTTTCGAAGAAAAGTTAGTAAAAATTAAATATTGGATAAATTGATTACCTTTACTTATTTACACTTTAATTATTGATTAATTTTAAATAAATGTACGAGATATTAAGGAATGTACAAGAGATTACTTTGTTACACAGGGTAAAAATAACCATACTACGTAAAGACAACATGTCAACAATTCAACCTGTTGACGATAAACTTTGTTTTATAATTCTTATCTAAATGAGAAGCGTTATCAAGACGGGAATAGTTTTCATCCAAGAATTAATGATTTAGTCAACAACATCTTTAATTAAATGTTTGTTACAATAGATAGAAATAAAATGTCATTTTAGATATTTTATTTTCAATTTACGATCATCTAAAACAGAGAACCTTTACGTTGGATTGAATTATGCAAATTTTCATATCTTTTCATAATTCAAATCAGTATTATTCGTATTATCGTGAGTTGCTGATTAACAAAAGTTTTAGATTTCTAGTATGTCGTATAAAAAAAAGTTAATATTATTTAAACTATTCCGATTAGTGAACTCCTGTATACCGGTTACAAATATTAATTTTGACCTTACGGTGCAAAATATTCAGTTTTTATTATTGAATTATTTGATGAATAATCAAAAATGAAAAATAAACAATCATACACGAAAAAAGATAACATGAAGAAATATATCTCAAGAAAACGACAAGATGAATATGAAGGGGAAGAAAATATTAAACCAAAGAAAGAATAAATATTAAGAGAAGATGATAAATATAAAGAAGAAGAAAATTTGAAAACCAAACAAAGAATAAAAAGGAAGAAAATGTTGCAAACCAAAATAAAAATTAACAGGAAGAAAATGTTGCAAACAAAGAAAGAATAAGAAAATTAAGAGAAGATGATAAATATAAAGAGGAAGAAAATGTTAAGACCAAGGAAAGAATAAAAAGATTAAGAGAGGATGATGAATATAAAGAGAGAGAAAATTTGAAAACTAGAGAACGTGTACACAAATTAAGATCAGAAAAATTATATCAAACCAAAAAGCGATTAAATGATTGGCAAAAAGCAAATAAACGAAATGATGATCAATTCCGATTTAGGGAGAATATTGACCGACAGTATCAGAGGAGTAATGAACTAAAAGATAAGAATTTTTGCAATTTATTAAAGATCGGGCATGTATGCCTCAGTGTATATGTTGTTCTTGTGAGGGTCTATTTTTCAGTCACTCTGTAGTTAACTTTAATGTAGATAAAATTAAACAAAAATTAGACTAGAAAATACAAAAATAATGCGATTCTAATTTTAAACAAAAATTAAACTAGAAAATACAAAAATAATGCGATTCTAATTTTCAATTAATATTAAACAATCATATGTTTTACCAAATCTGTTACATATACACATATGTAATAATGCCTATTATACACACATTTTTAAAAGTACATAAAATTTTATTTCATTGATAACTTCTGTTTTTTTATTATTATTATTATTATTATTATTATTATTATTATTATTATTATTATTATTATTATTATTATTTATAGCAAAACATTTTTACAATCACTGGTTAATAATTATTAAATTTTAGAATTAATATTTTAATTAAAAAAAAGAAGTTCAAAAAAAGGAGATTAAGTCTGATTCGAACCGATGGTGCCTTCCCTTTAAAATACAAATATTTCATTAATTAAAATTTTAATTTTAATTTCGATTGCAATCAAAAAGGGAAGTGCACAACTAGATGTTACAACAGTCCTAAATCCAAAATTTCAACATCATACTGCTAATCGTTTTTGAGTTATGCGAGACACATACGTACAGACGTCAGGCCGAAACTAGTCAAAATGGAATCAGGGATGGTCAAAATGGATATTTCCGTTGATATTTGAAAACCGAAATGTTTCGCAATCACAATATTTCCTTTACGTCTACAAGGAAGTAAAAATATTATTATTAAAATAAAAGTAAATACAAAAAAGAGCTCTGATTAACTGTTACTCAAAAAAAAGCTAGCGAAGGGGTCGCTTTAGAGATGTTTTACAAAAAAAAAAAAAAACTCTAAAAGTAAAAGCACATTTTGATTGTTAATTACCGTCAATAAATATTGAGGAACCAATTCAAAATAAATAGCTATACGGAAGTAACACGTAAAAAAATATATTAAAAAATGTAACAAAAATCAAACCTAAGAAGCACTATTGAAAACTTAAAAAGCAAATGTTTAAATAACAAAAAAAGCCGTTTTATGACAAAATAACTGATATAAATAAGCCCATTTTTTTAAGTTAAAAGACAAATGTTAGTTTTCAAAATAGTTTAAACCATTAGCTTTATTTCTAAGGCTTTCCCTTCAATAAAGGCTACAATAAAGAAATATAACTTTAAAAAAAACTGCATTTTAAGTCCGGGATTTATGATCTTGTAAAAATTTATACATTTCATGTTAGCTCTTTGTATGAAGTATAAATTTTCAAAACATTTTTGATAAATATTTAAACCGAAGGAAGATTAAGCAAAATATCAAAAAACATTACTTCAATTTTAAGAGGCGGAGGTTGATTTTTTGACATTTTTTTTTAATTATTTGCATATGCATTCTAGGTGACAAATTTTCTTTAATAAATTTTCTCTAAAATGCCTCTGAAAAAAGGTGGCAAAAATATTGGCAATGAATTTTGAAAAAAAGATGAATATAAACAATGCCCTATATAAAGAAATATTTGAGTCAAATTTAAAGAAAATTTGTTTGAGCAATCATGAGACATAACGCTAAAAGCAGAGTGACATCCAAGTACATACTCGAACATATCCACATACATACATGAGTTTTTTGGTCTAGATGAACTAGTTGGAGGACCCTAAAACGTAAAGATTGAATAAATTTTTAAAAAACCTGGCAGAATTAATGTTCATACAGCAGCCGAAACTACACAGATTTCTTATTTTTATCAAATTATTTTTTTAAATACAAAATAAATACAACATAATAGTATAAAATTTTATATATATAGAATTTTCTAACTATTGTTTTAGAACTCAAACGTTTTTCATAAAGTTAAGGAAATTTAAATTGGAAATTTTTTTTATCGATTGTAGGCGTAATATTTTCTCTCGTAATATACAGTAATAGCCGAGAAAATAAATAGTTGTTTAAATAGTTTTGTTTTATTTTATTTTATCTCTAACATAATAGAAAAAACTATTATACTGTTGTGATAAGGTTTATGGAGGTACGGAAAAGCAAAAAAAAAGGAAACTATTTTTTTTTTCTTTTAATACAATATGATATTGAAAATCTCGCATCATTATAAGCTGTAATCCATTACATGATTTTTATTTAAATCATTTGCAAACTTTTTGATAGAAAAACTATGTATGATAAAAAATGAACTAAATTATAGAAAACTATTAATAATCCCTATAAGAGATAATAAAAGCATTTTTTTTTTAAATTCATTTTTTAAAAAGACCAAAATGTTATGATTAGAGCACTTAAGTACTACTACTATAACTACATTTGTATAATGAAAGAAAGTTATTTTTTCCTTCAATAATATCTTTCAATCCAAAATTCAACTAATTTTTTTTGGTTCTATGACAGAATAGAACTTGACAAAACAGAACACTGAAAAAATAGAACAGCGAAAGAACAGAACAATGACGAAACAGAACGAGGAAGAACAGAAGATATCATATTTGCATTCGTCTAATTTCAATCGATTAAAGAAAATACAGTATTTATTTTTTGACTATTGAAGGGAATAATTAGAGAAATACTTATTTATTTATATAATTATAATTAAATTTTTTAATGAAATTTATTATTATAGATTCCTAACACAAAACATGAATCGGGCATATTCATTGACAGAAGGATATTCACAACAACAATAATAGGAGGTTAGAATGGAGTTCCATGGTGATTAAGCGTGTTTCTTTTAACTCCGTGCTAGTGTTCGTTTTTACGTTCTTTCGGTGTACTGTGCTTGTTTTTGTTTGTTATTGTTTTTTGCTGGATTGATTTGAGTTCAGTTTTCTGCTTTTGTTCCCGTTTTTACTGTTTTATTAATTAAATTAAACTTTGTTTACATCTGAGTTGTTTACCATAGTAACGTAGGTTAACAGTGACTATTTCTGTTTCTGATCTTTATATTTTGTTGTGTTGGGTGTTATTTATTATTTACTTATATTTATAATAGATTATATTATACTTATATATACATTTTCTGGCGTTTTACGCCAACTTTAGTTGGTAAAACTATATATTTGCATAGTTTGTTTCCAATAACTGTTTTTTATTTCTTTATTGTTGGCGTTGTAGGATTATCCTGTTCGTTTCTTCTGATGTCCGATTTTGAGGATCCGAAAAGTGAAGAGGACTGCCGTCCGGTTTTGAGGGGAGCGGGGAGGCCGTTGCGGGGTTGTAGACCTCGCAAATGTTCGTCTGGTGACTCTGAGTCTGGTCTCTCAGTGAGAGGCACTGGTTTACCTTCTAGGAAGGGTCACCGCTCGAGCCTGTTGAAGGTGGTATCGGAGGATACCAGTCGGAAGACGCGTTGTAAGCAGAAGGAAGGTAGGATTACTCAGTTGGAAACCCGCCGGATTGCTGTAGCAGAGTACGCTGGTTCAGACTCTTCTTCGGGGGATGACAATCCCGATCTCACGAACCGTTGTGTGGTTGAAATGGAAGAGTGTTTTGTGGTGGGAGGCAAATCTAGTCTTAAGCGACAGAAATCGCTGTCTCCGCCGGCAACGTCCTCGCCTGCCATCAAACGGAGATCGTGTCCGGATGATGGTAGTTCTATGACTTTGACTGCTGAGTCCGGTGGTGATTCTGGTCCTGATCTCCAGAACTGTGGGGCCCAGGAGGTGTGCCCGGAGCTGCTAACCACGGGATTTGCAACTGTCCTGGAAGATTTGTGTTCCCGAGCTGAGCTGTTGGATTCTCTCGTCAAACCGTGTTCTGAAGTTAAGCAGGATGTTAAGTCGACGTCTGCGGCCCTGGTTGGCTTGCTGCAGCGGGTTAGGCTGATTATTTCAACCGGTTGGCTGAAATGAACTACCTCGAAAGACCGAAGCGACGGCGCAGGCAGAGGGGTCTGAGAATCAGAGGTTATGTAGCGGTTGTAGAGCGAGAATAAGGCCAGGGTCTGATACGGCCACCCAGACACTCAAAAGAATAGGATCTGACGATATCATCAGGAAACTGGAGGAGGGCGTTGATGACAACCGAGGTTCCTCTACTTGTTGCCCAACACTAGGGCGAGGAAGTTTTCAAGATGGTAAAAATGGCTGATACATCATTCACAGACAAGGAAGGACGAGACGTTGTATTAATACATGATTTGCGACCAATTTCAGCTAAGCGGACGAGTAGGGCTTATCGGATGGCGCCAAGTGTCAGAAGATTGGAGAACAAGTCGGAAATTAAGAGTGGAATATTATTGGTTGACAGTCGAGGGGCCAAGGATGTATTCGGTGGTGAGGAAATAGATGTGGGAGGTACTATCTGTACGGTAGTAGTGAACTCAGAGGATGTAGATGGGATGATAGCCGACTGCTTCAGGAGCATCAGGAAACTAAGAGATATGGGAGTGGAAGCTCCTTTTGTGTCCCCGACTGGTAGAACTGGAGCCGTCTTGAAACGTTTGCTGGAGTGCGATGGTAGACAGGCTGGTAAGGAGCGGATGTTATACATCGATGAGTCTACTGGAGAGCGGAATGCTACTCGACAGGGTGAGCCGTCACGTACGATGTCGATCAGAGCTGAGGGGCGGAGCTTCGCTGAACTGTTCAAATGTGTAAAGGAAGGAGTGGACAAAACAGGAGTGGACGAAACAGGCGAGTCTGTTAGAGCAGTCCATCAGGCAACATGTTGATGGGGTTGCGGTCAGAGAGGTCGGTCGACGAGCTCGCCCTGCATACTATTATATAAAAGATTTAGAGCATGATGCGACAGCTGATTCCGGTGCGGCTATACTGGTCTCCTGTGGTACAGCAGCAGTACATAATAAAGGCGCAGGACCCGGCTATGTATGGGTGGAACTGGCAAGGGTGGTGATGTTTAGTGTATATTTGTCGCCTAACTCTGACTTTTTAGTTTATGCGAGAATGGTTGATGATTTGGTGGAGGAAATTCCCAGATGGAGGTCAAAAATTGTCGTGGTGGGCGGAGATTTTAATGTTAAGGTTCGCAGTTGGGGATCAGCCATCGATGATCGAAGAGGCAGACTTCTTGAGGACGCTATGGCTTCAGCGGACCTTCAGTGCGTCAATCGAAGAGGCGAAATGACGTTCGAGAGAGGAAGAGTGGGGATTTCTGTTCCAGATCTGACATTTGTGAACATGAGAGGCTTGCAGAGGTTGTTGAGATGGGAAGTGTTGGGGGAGGAGACCCTCAGTGAGCACAGGCTAATAACTTTTGAAATTGGCGATATTATCCAGGAAGAACGGGCAGACACCAGGAGCGTGAGGTTTCATACAGGCAGTGTCGCGCAGTTATGGCCGCCATTATAAATCGCGTGGGTTCTAGCGAGGAAGTCAAGATAACATCCATGAGGAAAGGTTTTGGCGAGACACAAAATATTACGGTCATGACCTCTTACAGAGCGGCATGCAAACTGGTCGAGGAAAGAATAAGAATCGGATGGATTAGTTGCCGGGCTTACATCCGGGAAGATGAAGACAGGTGCTACCGTTGTTGGGTCACGGGCCATAGAAGGCACGAATGTAAGGGCCCAGATAGGCTCGATTTGTGCTTCAACTGCAGTAGCAGAGGTCACAAGATAGCGGATTGTCTTGAACCTAAGCAATGCCTCGATTGTAAGAGCGGTGAACACAGGACTGGAGCATGGCAATGTAAGAAAAAATTGCATGATTAGGACATGTTAGCGAATGCCAATAGGAGTATTCCTATTGGCATTCCTCTTCTACCCTTTACGGGTAGAAGAGTGCTAGAACCGTTCAATATTTCCATCAACGGTCATGCTATAGAAGAAGCGAATAACATCAAGTACTTAGGAGTTATCCTCCAGTAAAACGGTAGATACACCGACCACATAGTCAATGTATGTTGACTATGTATGTTAACAAGGCAGAAAAGATGATAAAAAGTCTAAACATCATTATGTCATCGCAGAATGCCCCTCGGGCCTCAAAGCGCCGTTTACTGGCGACCACCGTCGGGTCTTCGCTTATGAATGCCGTTCCGGCCTGGTGGCGCTCTATCGCCATCAGGCGCAACAAAGAGAGACTGGCGAGGACGCACAGGTGTGTGCTCCTAGGTGTTGGGTCCGCATACAGGACAGTGTCCTATGCCGCCCTGTGCGTGTTATCGGGTACACCTCCTATTGACCTAATCGCAAAAAAGAGGGTGGAGAGGGCACAAGGCAAGCCAGAACAAGAGGTCAGGGATGCTGTTTATAATATCTGGCAGGAAAGATGGTCGCAGGAAGCTGTGGGTCGATGGACGAGAACCCTCATCCCTTACATCAAGCCATGGTTGTCTAGAAGATTTGGTGAGGTTGATCATCACCTATCGCAGTTTTTTACAGGACATGGTTCCTTCAATAACTACCTGCACAAAATAGGCAAGAGAGAAGAACCAATTTGCAACTACTGCAACGAGATAGATGATGCTGGGCACACTTTTTTTGAGTGCAATAGGTGGGACACACTTAGACATAGTAAGGCACTCACAGGTATAACTCCAGAGACAACAATAGACTACATGCTAAAAAGCGAGTCAAACTGGAATAATTTTGCTAGTTTTGTTAGACAAGTTGTTGTACAGAAATACTCCGATGAGAGAAGACAAGTGGTTGGCTAGAATAGGACTGGGTGGACAGCCTTGCTGGTGAGGTCCGGCATGCTGCGGTGTGTTGGCACTGATGAGCCACCAAGGACTCCACGGGTAACAGTCAGGTAACAGCACACTGAATACTGAAGGGACCCGGCGCCGCGTCGCGGCGAACTGGGTCTGGCGTGGTGTCCAAAAGGGCAATATTAATAAAGAACTCTCAAAAAGAGCTAACCGGTAGGCCGACCTGCCATGCCGGTATGTAGCCGGTAGGTGGGGAGGCCTATTTGAGTTTAAAGACACTCCCCTGGGCGGCGTAATACCAACAAGTCGGTCCGGCCCAGGGGAGCTGAGAGTGTCGCGCAGTTCGACCCACCGGGTTGGTCTAGTGGTGAGCGCGCCTTCCCAAATCAGCTCATTTGGAAGTCGAGAGTTCCAGCGTTCAACTCCTAGTAAAGCCAGCTATTTTTACACGGACTTGAATACTAGATCGTGGATACCGGTGTTCTTTGGTGGTTGGGTTTCAATTAACCACACATCTCAGGTATGGTCGAACTGAGAATGTACAAGACTACACTTCATTCACACTCATACATATCATCCTCATTCATCCTCTGAAGTATTATCTAAACGGTAGTTACCGGAGGCTAAACAGAAAAGAAAGAAAGAAAAGAAGAAAGTGTTGCGCAGTTCAGGGCGGCTATTGATTTTGAACTTGGCTGTAGCGAAGACACGGATTTGAATGAGCTGACAGACACAGTTTACAGGGTGGGAGTGGAAACGGGTGTAATTAAGGAAGTGACTGCAGGGCGTGCAGGGGTATATTGGTAGACTCCCGAACTCGCCGAATTGAGAAGAAGATGCGTGGTGAGTAGGCGCTGCCTGAAGCGAACGCAGAGGCGGGGGTGAGAACACCGAAGAGGAGCTCGGAAGGTTACGGCTTGCTAGACGGGACTTTCGTGGAGCAATTGCTGCGTCCAAAAAATGCAAGTGGCAGCAATTGTGTGATGCTGTGGAAATTGATCCGTGGGGTGATGCCTATCGTATCGTCACAAAAAAGTTTGGAAGACGGCTGCCACTCCTCACAGACGATGAGCTGAGGAAAGGCGTTGATGAACTGTTTCCGAAAGGAGTAGACTTTCAACGGGAGGAAATTGTGGTGGAATCAATGGTTCCATTCTCGCTGCAAGACCTGAGTGAGGCGACTAAGTTGATTAAAGGCGGCAAGAGTCCTGGGCCGGATGGAATCCCCCCGGAGATCGAAAAAATTGTGGCTGAGACGGTGCCTGGTGTGGTATTGCGTGCAATGAATAGGGTATTGGAGATGGAATGGATACCTGAACGGTGGAGAGGTGCAAGGTTAGTGATGCTAAGGAAGACTGCTGGTCCTACGGGGGCACAGGTTTCGTTTCGACCACTTTGTTTATTGAATTGCTTTGCGAAGTTGTTTGAAAGACTTGTTCTTCGAAGACTCCACGACGGCGTAGAGGTGGTAGGGGGACTTCATGAGGACCAATTTGGTTTCCGGCCTGGACGCTCAGCGATTGATGCGATCGGTCGAGTGATGAATGTTATTCGATCAGCTTCAGAGGGTACACGGAGGTCGAGAGAGATAGGAGCGGTCATGCTGTTAGATATACGCAATGCGTTTAATGAGCTGCCATGGGAAGTTATATTTCGTGAACTAGAAGTAAGACGAATTCCGGCATACCTGCGAAGGGTGTTGCACGAATATTTCAAGGACAGATTCGTGGTGGGCAGGTCGGAAGGTGGTGAAACGAAATTTCCGGTGGAGAGGGGTGTCCCTCAGGGTTCGGTGTTGGGTCCGGCCTTGTGGACCATTGCTTTCGATAATGTTCTAAGGCAGCGCTATCCGGCGGGCGTCACCCCGGTGGCGTTTGCTGATATTTGGCACTTGTAATTGTGCGCAAAACGGAAGAACTGATGGTGGCCGGTGAAGAAGCGGCTGATGTGGTTAAGAGGTGGCTAATAGCTCATGGTCTGCGGCTCGCTGAAGACAAAGTGAAAGTGGTTGTTACGGCTGGAAGACGCAGACTGCATCCATTGGGTTTGCATCCAGTGGGACACACGATAGTCCATCCTAGTCCAGCCGCGAAGTATTTAGGTGTGTGGCTGGACAAGAACCGATCCTTTACTATACATGTTGATGAGGCGGCGAGAAAGGGCGAAAATGTGGTGAAGGCGCTGAGCAACATGATGAGAAATAAGGGCGGTCCTCAGACCGGTAAGAGGAAACTGTTGGCCAGTGTGTACTCTTCTGTGGTATATGGAGTTCCTGTATGGCTGGGAGCGTTGTCGAGGGCAAGGAACGTGAGGCGTTTGGTTATGCAACAACGTAGGCTCAACATACGTGTCATCGCAGTGTATCGAACGATCAGCGCCGAGGCGGCTTCGGTTATAGCTGGAGTACCGTCCATAGACTTACAAGCACAAATGAGAGCTGCAATAGTGAATGGAGGGGACAGAAAAATAGGCAATTGACAGTCTCTACATGGCTTGGTGTGACAGACGGCGAGATTCAGACAAAGGAAGGTGGACCTATGGGCTCATACGAGACGTCAGGAACTGGGTGGAGCGAAAGCATGGTAATACAAGCTACGAATTCATCCAGTTCCTGTCTGGACATGGATGTTTTCGAGATTACCTGTACAGGATGGGCAGATGCCATACAAGTCGCTGTCACGATTGCGGCGGACTGGATACAGCAGAGCATGTAGTATTTTTTTGCCCTAGATGGCGCAACTTCCGCGTAGTGCTCGAGGGTCAGGGTATGGAGGAGGCCAACAATATATAATCGAGGTAATGCTCAGCAATGGCAACAAGTGGGAGTGTGTCTCGGCTACGATCGCATCAATGATACGAGAGAAGGCCAATGAAGAGAGGCGACGGCAGGATGAGTTGATGCGAATTTATGGAGGCTAGGAGTTCGATGATGGGTGATCAATGGAGGCCAGCTTCTGGGGGTGGGCGGCGGGGGCTCCTCGGAGTCGTCGCTCGTCGATCGCCCCCTGGGGACGCCTTCCGGTCACACGGATTCGGATAGTGGAGTGCCTAGGTGATCATGCAGGGGTTGTACATACCATATGGCTTAGATCCGGCCCCTGCATGGTAGAAGGGGAGGTTTTTTTAGCGGGTGAGAGCCCCGCACTGCCGTCAGTATGGGCCTGATGGCGGCTGTCAGAGCTTTTTCCTCCGCTACGGAAAGAAAAAAAATAAATTAAAAAAAATAAAATAAAGAATGCAAATAATAACAAATAAAGTATTTTAATACCATAAAATTCATTTATTTTTATACCATAAAATCCATCCCCTATTCGCAGAATAGGGGATGAAAAAAAAAGTTTATTATTAATTTTATTGTTTAATCATACCTAATGTTTAAGTAATGGGATAAAACACTTTGGTTTTAGTATGAATACAAATAGACTGTTTGCATATAAATCCAAAAACACTAAATTATAAATTTAAAATCAATTTAGAAATTTAAACACTTTTACCTACAGTCATCAAAAGAATTGTTACAGAATGTTATAGATTTTTTTTTTTTTTTACAGTGTTGCGGAGAAATACCATTTACGTACCCCCCACAAAGTGGGGGAGTGTCGGACTCGTACAGGTTCGGCTAGATGTTGTTATCAGAACCTATGTGTGCCCGTACCCTACCGACTAAAACTCCTATTTCACCGTATCTCCCCACCCGAGACCGGATCAACAGTCAAGCATAGCACAACCTCGGGGGTGTCTTTTGGGCTCAGGGGGTCAAGAGTCCCCGTGCCTCATCACGAGCACCCATCCTCTCAGGTGCAGACAAGTGATGGCTCTGCAGAGGGCTGTCCTTCACCCCTTTGCTCTCTGTTTAGTTTACGTCTTGTGGTCTTCCTAACCACCAGTAGTGTATGTTACACATTGACGCTGTTTTGTGGAGGTTATCCCTCATCTCTTGTCATTCCGTCCTCTCTGCTTTTGGTTGTGAATACATGTGTTACGTATCTAACCACAGTGTTAACTTTATCTCTGCTGCTTAACATCACCTGTATTACCGTGTCAGTTGTTATAGGTCCGGTGACGTTGCGCATCTGCGCCGTTCACCTTCCCAGTGCCTACATTCGAACATGACGTGCTCTGGGGTATCGGTCTCTCCGCAGTATCGACATAGTTCGTCATCTGCTCTTCTCCTACCATGGAGGTAGGTTCGGAACATGCCATGGCCCGTCAGTTGTTGGGTCAACCAGTAGTTCAAGTCCCCAAACTTGCGGTTGACCCGTGGTTCAACCTCTCTTATTAATTGGTGGGTCCATCTTCCAGTCGTCGATTGGTCCCACCGTTCCTGCCACTCCTGGAACAGCCGTCTACGCGCCACTATCCAGTCTTCCCCTTCCTCCACTCTCTTCCTCGTGCGAGTAATCAGGGTGAGAGGGGGAATGCCTGCTAACACTAGGGCTGCTTCGGTAGAAACCGACGCGTAAGCAGAAATAATACGCAGCGCTATCCTTCGTTGCACCCCTTCCATTCTGCGGCGATGGTTTCCGAATTCCAGGGCATCCCCCACACTGAAACTCCATACAAAAGTATAGAGTTTATAACGTGCCCATATAAACTCTCTTTACAGGTTTTAGGGCCAGTGGCATTTCCCAGCAGCCTGCTGAGTGCTCGTACAATCTCTCCAGTTTTTTCTGCGGTCTTCTTAACATGAACTGCGAAGGACCTCCTGTGGTCCAGCCAAATGCCTAGGTATTTGGCTGTTTTCACCTGTGAGACTAGTGTGCCATCTATCTTCACTGGGATTGCTGGGAGCGGTCGTCTACCTGCTAGACAAACAAACGTTGTTTTATCCCCGGAGAGAGCCAGCCCCTTGTTGGTCAGCCACTCTTGAACTGTCCTGATAGCTTCAGTCGCTGACGTCGCTACTTCGTCAACTGTCTTCGCCGTTACCACCAGAGCAAGATCATCTGCAAATGCTACAGGAGTAACACCCTCAGGGAGTTGGAGACAGAGTACTTCGTCAAACACAGTGTGGGGCCCAGAACAGACCCCTGTGGGACTCCGCACATGACTGGGAAGCGGATCAGTTGGTCATTTGTCTCATATAGTAGGTACCGTTTTTCCAGGTACCTTTGTATTATCCGTCTTATTCCGTCATCGATTCTTCTGTTCCTGAGAGCTTGGAAGACGGCCTCCCAGTCCAACGAGTTGAAGGCGTTTTTGACATCTAATAATACGACCACCGGTATTCTTCTCGTGTGCCAAGTACCAGCTACTGCCTCAGACGCCAGGTCGAAGACGTGTTTCACCGCATCCCGAGCCGACCTGCGTTTCCGAAAGCCGTATTGGTTATTGCAGAAACCGCCACTGTCGTCTATGTTTTGTTTCAGTCTGGCGTCAAGCATCTTCTCCAATAGCCTGCAGAGTGTGTTTGTCAAGCATATCGGGCGGTAGGTGATACTCAATGCACCAGACTAAGGAAGCAGCACCAGACGTGACTCCTTCCACTCCTGAGGTATATGATCCTTCAAGAGAATGATGTTCATTACGTGAAGTAGTTCGGCTGGTGCTTTTACCACCAGTATCCGTACCACCTCCGCCGGTATGACAGCCGGTCCAGGGCTTGTCCGCGGCTTAAGCCTCTTTCCGGCTGTTTTCAATTCCTCCATGGTAAACGGGGCTAGATCTTCTACGACTATTTCTTCTCGAACAAATTCTGCCCTCTCCGGAAACAGCGCCACTACAGAGTCATGAACTTGCTTTAATGTTAGTACTGGGGCTCTCCTGCCTAACATCCTGGAGACGATACGGTATCCCTTCCCCCAAGGATCCTGATCCACCTCCTCGCAGAGTTCCCTCCAACAGACATTCTTCGCAATTTTGATGGCTGCCTTATAGGCAGCCCTTGTTGCCTTGAATCTGATATGGATGTCTGTTATTTGCTGCTGCGGTGTTCGTCTGGAGGCCCGTTGATACGTCCGCCTGGCCGCCCATGCTGTTTTCCGTAGGTGTTCAATATGGGGAGTCCACCAATAGGCATGGCGAGTCGGTGGGCGTTTGGTGTAAAATCCGGACGCCACACACTCGTCCTGCACCACTAACATGAATTCCCTCGGTCGTAGCGATTCAACCAGGCGTGCTGCTATGTTTTCTCCAAACCTAATACATCCTTTCTTGGAGACGATGTGCTTGTCTCTCCGTAATATCCCAACAGGTGCTCTGGTGCAGAACTCTACAAATAGGTGGTCCGACAGGGACTCCTCATTTAGTACTGACCAGTCAGCAAACTCATTAACCCTTTCCGCCCGCACAAAGGTAAGGTCAAGAGCGGAGGCTGAGGAACCTATCGTCCACGTCATGGAGCTGGTGTCGTTTATACAGAGGAGCCCCATGGCCGCCACCTTCTCTCGGAGATGCTGTCTTATAACACTGTCCACGTCACTAGCGAATTCTGGGGATTTCGCATTAAAATCCCCGGCGACTATTAGGTTGCTGCCTCGGTGTCTGGCCAGTTCAAGAAAGAGTCCATCCAGAAAGTTTTCATGTACCTCCATTCCAGAGTTCGGGGAACAGTAACAGGAGAATACTGTAACTAGGCCAGTATTCACTCACACAAATCCGTTTCCCGAACCACTTGCAACGAGTGGGATTCCGGCCCTGGGGAAGCCTATCGCCACGTCTCTGTTGTCATCTACGTGCCATGTAGTACTGGACAAGATCGCTGCAGGCGGTTCTGACATGATAATCACGTCCGAGTGCCTATTGAGCGCTACCTCCCAGCAGCTGTCCAGAGCTCTTCTGCTCCTGCACGTGTAAATTTGTAAAAATTTCATTTCCGGATTAAGCATTCTCTGGTCTGGTGGTCCTCCTTGCCACATATTGAGCAATGCTGTTGATTCACACACTGTGCTTTCTTGTGTCCTGTTTTCCCACATTTAAAGCACAAAGCCGTCCTGTCTGTTCCGTTGCAAGCTGAGGAAGTGTGTCCATGTCCCCAGCAGCGGTAACACCATTTTTCCGGCACTCGCATCCTGGCGCGGCAGTGCACCCAGCCTATCTTGATTCTAGCTGTCACTAGTTTTTTGGCTGGTTGCGTTCTGATACGCTGGTCGTAGGGAGGACACTTGTAAGATTGCCATTTCCCCTAGTACTCCTCGAACTGCTGTTTCTATGTCCACCATTTCAGCGTCGCCTTCGATGTCCTGCAGGTGTACGATAGTTCGTCTTCCTTTCGTCCGGACATCCACTTGAGCCTCTGATACCTTTTCCTTCAGGACTGTTCGAAGTGTGGCTGCTTTGTCGTTGCCTTGCACCCGTATTTGTAATTCTTCTTCTGCCCCTTTGCGAAGGAAGAGAACTTCTCCGACTTCCTCTTTGCTTACGGATTGTTTAACTGCCCTTAGTAGGTCAGCATACGACTTCCCTGTAGATTTGACTTCTATCGTTCCACTTCCCACTACTGCAGGAGTGGAGTGGTCTGTGTTCGGTGTGTTCCTTCCTCGTAACTTGTCAGTCGTCAGCCTCACCGTTTTGACAGGTTTTCCTTGTCTTCCAAAGACATACTGTGTCATCCTCTCCACACACTGTCCTAGCCTTTTACCTGGTAATATGAATACTGGGTGCACTGATTCTCCCTTAATCTTCATTAACGCTGCCAGCATCATACGCAAGGTTTCCGTTACACCTTGTGTAGTATCGTAGTATATGGAGAGTTGCCTACTGCTCGTCGGGCAGTTTGATTTCCCTAGTAATTTGGCGCTGCACTCCACTACGTCGCCTGCAGTAACCTCCGGGTATGTGTTGTGCTTATCCCCTTGCGTCCTCTTCTTAGACATATCAACAAAGCGGCATATGTCTACACTCCATGTTACTGGCTCGCTCAATCTGTGCCATAACATTATTTAACCAATGTGAGCTAACGGCCTCTAGTAACTCTTCCTCATTAAGAGACCTTTGGATTATGTCACTGTAGCTGTCGCTATCTTTGCCTGATGCCTGCGTTGCCATGTCCTTATTATTCTCCCTTCTCATCTTCGATATGATTTGATCGACTCTCCTTGTCGATATAACTTCTTTCACTCGGTGGGCTGTAGTCAGTAAGGCCGCAGATGCCTGCCTTACACCCTCATTAATGATTTTATGAGGTTGTAGAAGGGAGTCAAGGTTTTCAACCTCTGAACAGAGCTCCCTTAGCATCTTCATAGTCCTCTGATGTCAGTTCCTGTCTGTTTTCCGTTTTCTCTTCACACTCTTTCCCCGTTTTGTCTCCCTGTGTCTGTTCGGAGATGTGTATCAGTTTTACAGCGGGGGACAGTACTGTCGGCGACGATGATTTCTTCTGACTCTTCAGGTTTGTTTCGGAGCTAGTTGCCGTACACTCCATGTCAACGTCCCATCTGTCCGGCACATCGAGTTGATCCTTCTCTGACGATGATGCTTGCGACACCGTGTATTTCTCTTCTCTGCGTGTCACCTTCCCTGATTTTTTCTTTAATTCAGTATTGTTTGCTTCTGTTTTCTTTTTACCCTTTGTCGGTCTTCATGTGGATAGTCTGGAACTCAGGTTTTTTAGTTCCACATCCGAGTCACCCGACGAGGTCTTACACTTCTTAACCATTTTATTTGTCTTTTCTGGTTTCATGTCTGCCTTCAGAAATCCCTTGGAACTTTTGGGGTAGGCGATTTTTGCCTCCCCGAAAAAAAGAAAAGAAATTTTTTTTTTTTTCTGACGTTCAAAAGTCGAGCTAGATTCCAGTGAGGTTGGAATCTAGTTCAACAAAATCAATTGCCAAGTTAATTTCAACACTCGATGTTAAAAACTAGCTGTGTCCGTAGCCTAGAGTTGGCGGACGTTTTTAGGTTATGTCAACCTAACACTTATTTAAGCTAATTAAACTACTTAAACTAAACTAAAAGTCTATACTAATATTAAAAACTTAATCTACACCTTTGACATTATTGTTTTTAAATTAACAGACTATTTTAAATGACCTATTTAATTTAATATAAGATATCAAAGGTTACCTTGCTTATAAACACCACGTGTTCTTATACTGAAATCTTTAAACATTATTAACTTTAAGAGTTCTCAACCGATTTTAATGTTTTACGTCTCGTTTCACTCAGAAAACTTAGCTCTAGCACTTTGCCATGTACTTAAACCACTACACTAACTTTATACCACTTTTTTGACACTCTCTCGGGAGCACTCCAAAGTATGTCCTGGTAGGTAAAGATTACCGACTACTCTGAATGTTATAGGTTGAAAAATCTTATCGTAACTGTAAGTAAAATTAAAAATTTAAACACTATCAGGCACTAAAACACTCTTTAAAATATTTGACTGGTTTTTGAAAAAAATAATATAATAAAATAGAGGTAACTTTTTAAAATCCTATTAGAAAGATTACGGATTAATAATTCCACAAAGCCATTACACGAATTTTAATGTTCCTTTGTAAGAAATGGAAAAACTACCTGTGATCACATCACAGATTCTCAATTTGAAATTTGAAATTTTTATTTCGTCTACGTAAGTAGACAACTGTCAGTAATAAGTCCGGCCAAAGAAAATCTGCTTATGGCATTTTCACAATTTTTATTCCATCGTATTCTACCAAAAATTCTAAAAATGCTTCAAATTTTCAAAATGCTGATGGCTCTGTAATGACAAATTTTATAAGAACTATTTATTTTATACAAATAAAATTACACGGAGAAACAGAATGAATTTTCAGTATTCATAGAAAATCCTACCTAACTAATTGCGCGATAAGTCAAATAATAACTGAGGAATAATTTTATCTAACAAATATTTAGGATGATTCACGAAGAATGTAACAAACTTTCAGGACATGTTCTACGGGGCAGAATAATAAAAAACTTCATATAAAAATTGGCTCGGAAAAGCTTTGTTAGCAAGTATCGACTGGCGAAAGATTTCGCCATGCTTGCTGCGCCTTCGGTTTTATTAACGCGTTGTTTTATTTTATTTATAACATTTTTTTTTAATTTTATTTTTTTTTCGAAAATATTTTATTCTTTTGATTTGTAATATTGAAAACTTTGTTTTGTTTAATATCTAATTAAAAATCTGTCATTTTGACGTCCGACATTTTGATATGTCTTGTTAATAAACTTCAAAATTCTTACTTTTGTATTTATTTTCTGTAGGATTTATTCACACAGTTTTACTCAGAATAAAATTCTTTACATGCTTTGTTAAAACATTTCTGTGTTTATTACCTATTTAACCAAATTTTTTTACGCCAAACATAAAATAGTGTGTTTTTCGACCCCAATCTTTCGTCTTTTACCCCAGATTTCTCGATAAAAAACTAAAATTACAGTTCCGGGATTTTTTTTTTTTTTTTTATTTTTCACGTCAGATTTCAGATAAAACCACTAAATTTACCCGTAAATTTGGAACCCAAGAATTAGTCTTGGGTCATTAGACAATGTTACCGAGTCTCCCATGTTACCATGAGATTCATTAGTTTGTAATGTTAGTTATCGACTATCGTAATAAATGAGGGATCATTTTTCTTAAGCATTAAAAATTAATTTTTTTCTTTTTTTTCATCTTGTAGTAAAATAATTACTTTATTAGAAATTTGAAATTAAATGTTAATATGGCCAGCGTTTTGAGATAAAAAATATTTTCTTTTATAAATAAAAGGTAAAGTCTGAATTTTTACACAACTGCCCAAAAAGGAGTGTAATGTATTTAGAGTGTATGGATGTTTGTTCCACCGTAGCATCTCAACGGCTGAACCGATTTAGATGTATGACCCTACGTTGGAATCCTTACGTTACCTGGAGTGTCATAGGCCTTATATATAAATAAATATATTTATAGTAGTGGAAATTTGCAAGTTGAAGCCCTAACTTTAATGAATTGTGAACTGTGAGCCTCTATCACTGTGTAAGCTGGGTTTGAACTGAATGATTCGATTCAGTCAAATGAATAATATTACAGAAATAATAGAATTAAATTTACGTTAAATAATAATAAATAAATTTAAAATATTTCTGTTTAATAAAAATTCGTTTAATAATAATGGGCTCCCCTTGGGGATTGCGTGTGTCAATCGTCCGATCTTAAAAATTCAAACGGGGTATTTGTTAGTAGGCTAACTTTTCCGTGCATCAGGTACAACCTCGATCTAACAGATCACGGTTATTCGGAAGTGTTGTTATATCTTTGCTAAATGTTCGCAACCAATCTTCCAATTTGCAAAATTCAAACGGGGTACTTGCTAATATAATACAAAATCACGATGGAACCAAATCAGAACAAAACGGGCAATGTTTTTTTCGGCAGTCGTGTTTTTTAATTTTTAATATTTATCTCTTGTATACACAATATACTGGATGTAATATATCATATCTAAATGAGAAATCCTTAATTCTTTATAAAAAAAAAATACACAAGCAGACATGTAAAATGAAACACTTTTCTATCTATGTTCAATGGATTTTTTTCAACCTGATATATTAACTAGAATTACTTCCCGAAACTTGACGATTCACGATTATTTATAAACATTCCATAATTATATTTGAAATATTATGAGAAAAAAAATTTTTTTTCAATAAATAAAGAATGAAATGAGAAACCACTTCACTCCTATTTTTCCTTAGTAAGCCTGGTAGGCGGTACTTCTTATTCCTCAGAATAACTAACAGGAGTGACTTGTAATTGTTTGCAGTAATCTACAACATTCACGGTTATTGCACTTAACAATTAAAATAAATTTAAACGTGTTTTAATAAATCATTACAAACTAAAAAAAAGTAATCAATTTTTGAATTAAATATGGAAATTATAAAAAAGAAACGGTTAAAACTTAAACCACAAGTATATCAGAAGAAAATACTACTTGTTAAAAATTAAATAATTACGAGTAATATACTCGAACATATGGATTTAGAATAAATAAATTCTAATTTTCCTAAATAAGATAAACTCTTTGTACGACCTATAAGCAACAATACGTACACGCAAATTATACTAGTTACACCTTTACCGTTGAGTGAAATTTAATCACTCGCTTCATGATAAGAATAAAAAATCGAAGGTGATCGCGTTTTCTTTCTCCATATTTTACACTAACTAATCCTTTTCTTTAGAAAAAAAAACTGTAGGCAAACTAAAGAAAAGTACTCTTGTTTGAGTGCATTTTACCTTTACCTTTAAATGTAATCCTATATGAATTTATTTTATGAATTTCTATATGATTTTCTAAACGTATAGCCTAATAATTATCAACAAATATTTTCTCATAGTGCTAGCCCAGTTTGTAAGTTTTTCAACCAACTTTTTTTGCAGTTACCGGCCATATTTCAAATTCCAGGTGATTCAAAAAGGATTTAACAGTTTTAAAATCATATAAAAATTTATTGAGATAACTTACAGATTCGGTTGAAGTTTCATTTCATATAAAAACACTTCAAATTTGTCACCCAACATTCACTTTAGTTCGATATGGCTTCCATTTGTAATACGACATACATCCCACCTGAAGTCGAGTTCATTCCAGACTGTAGCCAGCAAGTCGGACGTTACCACCGCAGCTGCGGCGTTAGTTCATAGTCTCAGCTCAAAAAGATCAGCAGACAAAGGCGATACACAAACCCGATCTTTAATGAAAACCCACAAGAAAAAATCTAGTATGTTCAATTCTGGGAAACGAGGTGATCATGCAATTGGACCTTTACGACCGATAGGAATCGAGTATTAAGAAGATTTCGAACATCTATGCGGTAGTAAGCTGATGCTATCTTGCTGATAGTAAGAGCATGTTGGTCATCATCGTCTTACTGAGAAATTAGAAAATTTTTTAAATGTCCAGATAAAGGACCATTTACGGTTGCCTCCTGGAGGAAGGACAGGCCTACAGTCTTTGTTTGCTTAGGGCACAAAAGCATTGACTTTAGGTTTACTACGAATATGCTGCAAAGTTTCATGAGGGTTTTCGCTACCCCATATTTGGCAGTTATGGGATGTTCACCTTGCCACTGATCCGAAACGCTGACTCATCATTAAAAATTAAATCGTCTAAAAATGTATTGTTGTCTCCAATTCTACTCATCATTTCCACACAAAACTGAAGCCGAGCAACTTTTTCGTCATCTGTAATGTGTTGAAACACGATTAGTTTGTATGGCTTCAAGTGTAATTGTTTACGTAATGCGCGCCAAACAGTCGTTTGTGGAATGCCAGTCTCACGTGACGCACGTCGAGTTGATTTCTTCGGACTACGTGCAAAGCTTTCCCTGAGTTGTTCCACAGCAGCTTCAGGGACGCGTGGGCGCCCTGGTGATTTTGTATGTTTAACATAACAACCTGTTTCAACGAAGGTTTCGTACAAAGAGTAAATTGTATGCCGACTAGACGGTTCCCTATCGTACTCTTTACGAAAATTACATTGAACTGCACTTGCTGACTGCAAATCGTGAAACAAAATCACACAGCCAGCACGTTCCGCACCAGTAAATGTATCCATTATTAACGACACTAGTGACAGCGCTAAATTCAGTATTAATGAACTGCGTGAGTCAAAACTTGATGTGTTTTGCTATAAAATGAGACCTCAACCTAATTTGTAAGTTATCTCAATATGCTTTAAAATTTTTGAAGTCCTCTTTTAAGCACCCGGAATAGATTTATCAATAAGGAAGTTTTTTTTAAATTTAAAATCGTATACGTTTGATTTTTAAACCGGTAAGAAAACGTATAATAATGAAAAAAAAATGTATACAGTACGGATGAAAAATATATCGCAAATTAAAAAGGCGATTAAATTTTCACACCGAAGTGATTCCAAGAAAATAAATAATTGTAATCGGTATCCCATAACAGCAGCTTGTAGTAAATATTAATAAAACGATACCGTACTCTTTCACCCCTCCACTCATAAAAAAGATAATGTATTAATTTTTTAATAACACATCATACTTTTTTAGTAATGATTACTTTTAATTACTAAACACATTTTGTTTTTCAACTTATCAAAACGCATATCATTTTCTTTTTTTTACTTTCAAAAACAACAATCAGATTTAAATAGCTATAACAGCGATAAATGTTAGGTAAACTTAACTTCGAAAATGTTGAAAAGATAAATCCTGTAAAGCGTTCAAAAAAGAGTACTTTTCTTTAGTTTTCTGACAATTTATTTTTAGATGACTGCCCAAAAAGGATTTTAATGTATTTAGGGTATAAGTGTGTATGTTTGTTCCACTGTAGCAGCTCAGCGGCTGAACTGATTTATATCCAGCGCGTTAGAATCCTTACGTTATGGGTGAATGTCATAGGCTATATAAATATGTATATATATTATATCCATATAAAATATCCTGATCGTTGACCATTTCCAATATTCCAATATTAATATTTTTGCCATAATTTTTTTATTTTATTATATATATATACATACATCATTATATCCACAATATTTGATGTAATATTGTACAGCAAATATGATTATGCAATCTTATGTAGGATTAGGTTCCATAAGGGCATAACAGTTGCAGATGACCTACACAAGTCAAAAATTACTTCTAAAAATGGCAGAGCCATCCCCAAGAATAACAATCATCCCATGCCAGATTTACTAAGTAAAGTGATGACTGAAAGTTTTCCTTCTTCATCGAGTCACCTACATCAGCATTCCAAGTCAACTTAAAAAATTAACTAATATTTGGCTGACAATGGACTTTCCACTATACTCAATACAGGGGTTGGCTGTATAGTAAACATCACTGCTCTCAAAGAAGACTACTCTAACTGGTGTCTCTTGCGTCTCGTTATCTTTAATTGCATTACAGTTGTAAAAAGACACTGGAAAATATGGTGTAACACTACAAATAAATGTGTCCCTTTCTATTTTAAACAATCGATTATATACACTGCTTCAACTCAATAGGGAATATTCATGTGCTCACATATTGCATTAATATTAGCATATTTTTTATTAAATAAGAACTAAATAAAAAATTGAACAAACAACAAAATTAGAAATTTTCTTTAACAGTGTTTAATGTAACATAGTAACGTCATATTATTTTAAAATTCACTTCTATTTAAATATCTGATAGGAGTACAACTATCAAATGGTTAAGAACTAAAAACTTATACAAGTTCAGCCTAACTAAGCTCAAAGCTTACAAGTTTGCAGTTTACATAAAAATAAAAAAGAGCTTTTGTAATTAAATAAAGAAAACAAAAGCCAGATAAAAGGAAAAGACCTACATAGACAATTTAAATTAAATAAAGAAAACAAAGGCCACATAAAAGGAAAAGACCCACATAAACAATTTAAATATCAAAGTCTAGTTTACAGGGAAACAGAAACAAAACTAATCAAAACAGGTTTAATCAGTTAATAAACAACATAAGAAAAAGAAAACACTTCTTTACTGTTCAAAACAAGGTTTCAGAACTAAGGGAAACAAGAAATTGGACTTAAATAAACATTTAAAAAACCCAGAGACTTTATAAAAAAAGAACTAAGAAACAACCTTAAAGTATTTCATAAATAAGAGAAAGGTATCAATTTAAAAAAGCTTAAAGAGACTAAAAACCAAAGGAAAAAAGTATAAAGAGAAAACAAAAGAGTTGAATCTACTATAATATAAGGAAAAAGGTATTTATAAATTAAATGAAAACTAACGTAATATAAGTAAAAGAAAAGTCATGGATCTACCATGGTAGAACTGGTAGATCCATAATAATAGTGGAGGGGGTTTGATTAAATGTGGTGGGGTGCAGATCCCCATTCTGAAAATTATCATGTTTTTTATTTTTAGATATATATTTACAAGTTTTAAATAGACATTTAAAGAACCAGAAGAGACTTTATAAAAATAAAACTAAGAAAAAACCTTAAAGTAGAATATTTTGTAAATAAAAAGCAACAATCTAAAAAAACAAGACTAAAAACAAAGGAAAAAGAGTACAAAAACAATAGTTACTGTGTTACTTTCATTGCAAATAATTTTTATTTTTTTGGCTCTTGGTTTGTTCTCTATAATGGTAAACATTACCCACATGTAATATATTAGTAATATTTTTGTGTCAAGAGAATAAATTCAGCTTCGGCCTGAATCTTTTCATATTAATGTAAGTAAGAAATACAAATTATTACTGATAAAATATGCAACAAAAATAAATTCAGCTTCTGCCTGAATCTTTTCATATTAATGTAAGTAAGAAATACAAATTATTACTGATAAAATATGCAACAAAAATTTTTAGATCCATTTACAAAGAATGATAATGAAAATGTTTCATGGGCATCTTTCAGAAATGGACAAATTTTTTAAAAACAGAAAAACTGAATTAACTTTGTTCTAAGAATTAAAAAATGACCTGATGGAAAATACAAATTTCTGAAAACGAAATCCAGTGTAGGGAAATTTCTAGAGAAAAAATTAAATTCGAAGGTCTCCAAGCCAAAATCAGAAAACTTCAAATTAAAATTCAATGGTTGGAAGAAAGAAGATATGGTAAAGGAATATTGGAAAAAGAAAACAAAAGTATAAGGCAAATAAAAATTATAATGCATTCCATAGTTCCATAGTGTTCAAATTGAAAAAAAATGGTTGAATTAAAAACCACCTCCTTTTTGAATTCGGTAAAAAAGGGGTTTAAGTTCCCCAGTTTCTATAGTTTTATCATAAAATAAATTAAAAACAATTTTTAATTTGAAAAAATGATTTTAAAAATATTTTTTTTGTTAAGAAAAAATTTTCATTTTTCAGAATTAGTCATGATGATTTGCAGAGCAATGAGCCTATCACTAGAAGCTTCCTGAAATTTCACCTTTTATACCTGGCTATACCATATGTTGTTCCAAGGGATTATTGTTTTTCATACTGTATAACTGACTAGCGTGATTTTTTAACTAGATAGATTTTAAGAGTACACACCACAAACACATTACACACATAATATGTAAAAGGTACAGTCAGTGCGGTTATATTTTATACTTCATCAGATATCTGGAATTAGTTTATATTTTTGTTTTCTCACTTAGAGTCTTTTTCACATATTTTGGATTAAAATAAATACCAGTTAATGCAATGTCAATTCTACAGTCACTTGTATAAGACTACCTCATTTACATGTGGTAGATATCATCCTCATCTCATTGGGCCACTGGGTTGCTTATCGCTCACAAGTTGAAGAGATTGAAACATACACATTCTAAATAAAATAAAAAAAATAATAATAAAATTAAAAATAAATCTTTAAAACTTATCGAGCTGCTTGTTATGGTTAATATTTTAGCTATTACATCATGAAAGTTTTGAGTTCAATTACAGACAAAGGTAGATAGTTTTTGATTAAACTTTTCTCCTACAGTAATGAAATATTTTATTACTAAATTTCTTTTAGTATGTGAACTCATTACATAGACTAGTGTATGAGAGGTTATCCAGAAAGTATGTTATGAAGGGCTATTAAAAAAGATGAATACATTTAAGTAAAATTATTATTAAATACCTTTAGCAAACTACTAAAAGTACTTTAGTGAACATTACTTAAGTAAAATTATTGTACTATTTGAAGTACATACAAATCTTAATTTATTTTTCTGAACAGTTCCCCCAGTTTTTGACGTACTTATAATCACGGGAAACCAAAGTTTATTCTAGCATTCTATTGAAGAAACACAACGCCGCAGGTAAGTGAGCCATGTCTTTATTCTGGATTGTACAACACAATTCTATTTTGTGTTTCACAATGGAAATTAATGTTATTTGTGCAGCCTCGAGGCAAGAAGTCGACAAACTGTGCACATGATTATCCAAATGGAAAACATCAGATTATATTTTGTCTATATGTATGACCCCACACTGAAATCCTTACTTTAGTGGAAGTGTCATAGACTATATAAATATAATATATTTATATACATACACAAAAAAATGTCACCTGCACTCTCTTTAATTATACTACATTAGAAATTATTCTATAATAAAGAGCAACGTTAAATGCAATAAACAAAAAGATAGTTACATAAAAAAGAGAGAAAATAATAAGCAATAACCAAATGAGAATTTATTTTTATAAATGATTTTGATTTATATTTTTAAAATTACTATAACCAGTTCTGGATATAAAATCTGGTAATCAAAACTCATATTTCATGTTTACCTCTTCATCACCTATCATAATAAATAATTTATTAACATTCTTGATTCCTATTCTGACGTAGTTTAGAGGGGATAAGCTGTAACGTGAGGTATTTCCTAGTCAAGATTTTTGCTCATTTATAACATCCTACATTTTTGTTTCGCCATCACATTTATGTTAATCTTTTAAGAAAAATTTTAATAACAAGTATATTACTCGTAATAACAAGATTTTTTTTGTATAGGTATATTGAACTGAACAAAAATTATAAACCTGCATATATAGTTTTAATCATTTTGCTTCAGTATGATTAAAATAGTCTGATATTATTATTATTAATTTATTAATAAATTGTAGAAACTAAATGTATTTTAAATTACTATTCATTTAATATTTAAAAATAACAAACATAAAAAAACAGATAACTTAAAAATTTATACGTCAAAGATAAAATTTATCTTGTTTATTTCTACTTTTAAAAATCATATAAGTAAATGCTAACTTTAATCATACTGAAATATAATATTCTGTATTACATTAACATTTATTATTATTATTTATTTCAAATGTTGTAATCATTTCATGATATGTACATATGATAAACTTAATCTATATTGTACATAAAAACATAAAATAACGTTATATGCTTTATATATCATAGCATTAACTGACAAATGTTTTTTTTATATAACTCCTGTTTTAATATCCAGGAAATGTTAAAAACCTGCTTCATTAAATACAAAACAGTACAGATCGTTGTGCCATTATTATTTTTAAGTATTCTTGTTTAACCGTAATAAAAAAAAAAAAAAAACAGGGAAGCCATCACATTTTTAAAGAAATTGTGTTTAATCTAATCTGTCACAACAGGTTTTGTTAAAAACTCGTCTTGAATGAATTTAATTAGCTTAGTAAATATTTTTCAATTTAATTATACTTAACACACTTAAATCTATGTATGTTAAATAATTTATTTCCCCCCAAACAATAATGAAATATTATTACTAAAATAGTTTTAACACGACAAAATTCAACACTAATAAAAGATTTATATCAATTTATTTATTTATTTTTTTAAATTTTACGGTTGTTTAATGAGGAAATTATATACATATATAAAATAGATAAACAAATAATTAGTAAAAAGTACTTTTGGTATACTACCAATGTAAAAAAAATCGTTTACAAAACCTTGATTACTTTTTATGATTTGTATGTTTTTATTAAAGCCAAGTTATTCATTAAAAATTGTTTCAATAAATTTTTTCTGGGCAACAAAAATAATTTTTTTGTTTTTTATTTTAAGTTATATCAACTGTTACGGTGACTGGACATTTTCATTAATAAAGGTTAACAGTGTGTAGTGAAATTCCATCTAATTTTTTTGTAAACTTCCTTTGATTTATTATAGTTTTGATTGTTGGGATTTTACATCTTTACATCACATCCTTCCATTTTCCAAGATACGACTGGGTTCTGAATTATTCCAAGTGCTGAATAATCATCACATTTTAAGAATATGCAGTTTGCTGTTTTGCTTAAACAAGTTACTAACGTTCATTTATGAATCTATTCACTTTTAAATTTACCATATTTATTTATACAAATATAATTCAATACATATATATATATATATATATAAATTATTAGATTATTTTTACTTCCTTGTACGAAGTAAAAGAAGTATTGTGATCGCGAAAAATTTCGGTTATCAGATTTTAACTGAAATATCCATTTTGACCATCCCTGAATAAAGTTTGACTAGTTTCGGCGTGACGTCTGTACGTATGTATCTCGCATAATTCAAAAAAGATTAGCCGTAGAATGTTGAAATTTTAGATTTAGGACTGTTGTAACATCTAGTTGTGCACCTTCCCTTTTTATTGCAATCGATCGGACCAAGTGTCCAGATTAGCCCAAAATCCAAAATATTTGGATTTCGGACTTTTTCTTAACTGTAGTAAAAAGCCCTCATTGAAAGCTTTTCAACGATTTATTTTTCCACTGGTTCCAGAGTTATAGCCAAATAACATTTTAAATAGTGAAATATTTGGATCTTACAAACGGAAGGCACATCGGTTCAAATCCAACTTTACCTCCTTTTTTTAACTTTTTTTTTAATTTTATTAATTTATTAATAATTATTAATCTCTGATTGTAAAATTTTTTTACAATAAATAATAATTCAATAACAATAAAAAAAATAATAAAAAAAATCAGAAGTTATTAATGAAATAAAATTTTATATACTTCTCATTTAAAAAAAAAAGAAGTGTATATGTAATTTAATAGGCCTACAAGGATGTCATATAGTGTCCACATCAGATTTTTTTTTGTTAGACAAACCATGATTTCAAGGCTGAATTTTTAAATAATGTCTTCAAAGAATTTGATAAAAATTAAATTTTTCTTCTTTACTCTTTTGGCCTATTTAGGACCACATTCCAACTTCCTTCACTTCTTTCTTCTTTGCTGTTTTCTCTTCCCAGTAACTCTTCATTATCTCCACATGTTGGTCTTCCACCCATTTCTTTTTCGGATTTTCTTTTCTGATCTTTTATTTTTGTTAATCCTCATAATTTTAGTTTTAAAAGTGTCCCTACTTTTAATATTCTTTTCTGTTATACTTTTAAATTTTAGATCTTCCTGTTGTAATATTAAAGAAGATTTTCTTAATTAAACCTGTTTTTAACCATTCTGACAAGGTGACCAAAGAATATCAACTCTTTTTCAGAGTGTTCGTTAGTTTTTCTATATTTTGTTGTATTTCATTGTTGCTTTAGAGGGAACAACATATTTAAACTTAAGAGTTTAAATGCGTTTCTATTCTTAGCGGGACCTAATATTTTTCTAATTTTTTTTCTTTTTTCAGTTAATATATTTATTAATATGGAAAATACTACATTTTTGTCATCATTTTCAGCATCTACACGTAATTGTTTTTAAAAAATTACCTTTTTCCAATTAACAATATTACCTTATCGACTGTCATTCAGAAATTGTCGGAGAGTCAAGTTCTAACAAATTTTTTCCTACAAAAATCTACTAAAAAAATTATTAAAGATTGTTTAAAAAACTGCCGTATAACTGGATACACGTACACGACTACTTTGAATAACCAAGGTTCCGAATCAACCTCTAAACTACTTTATTTTATTTTAATAACGTTTTTAAAGAAAGTTAATTTTTTTCTAATAACGACATTATAAAGCATTCCTTTATGGTCATTCATAAAGCTGAAAAAGTAAGTTGTTGCTGCTCAAGGAATCTTACTTCTTAATGGCAAGATTAAAATTATAAAATAAATTTCTCAAAAACTGTTACAGTATTACAATTAAATTAAAAATTTGGATAGATATTTCACAGCTGATCATATTTTTAAATCCTTTCATCATCAATTTCTATGTTAAAATAAATTAACGAAAAGTACGAGAGGGTAGTTCGAAAGCCGCTGTTTAAGTTCCGTAAAAATGTGAATTCAGATGTGTTTGTAGTTTTGAGTCGATTGTCTCTCAACCTACCTAGAATATTTTTTAAGCGAATTCTTGCAAATAAGACAATTTTGCAAAGCGTCAGTCGAAACTTTCATTGATCTTTCGGTACGATAAAATCGGTGGTATCGATCCATTTACAAAACTTTGCATGGTTCATATAATTTTCATTATATACTTTTCATTAAAAATTCAGCCGGTTTTACACCTTCACAACAACGATTTTTTTCACACCACGTTGTTCTTCAAAGATACACGTTTCAAGTGGAGCCGATAGTTTGAAAAAGAGGTTATAATAATGGAAATTCTTTTCAAGGGACTGATATTTTTTACGTCAGTGGTGCCGATTTGAACATTAAATAGTTACAGTTTATTCTGTTAAATAGTTTTCTCGCTTTTTCACATTTGCCTCTTTAATAATTAACAGCCCCGGTAAGTTGTGAGCTATTTCCTAAAAATGCTAAATTTCAAAATTTCATTTTAAAACGTGTTACATTAAGAATATATTTATAAAATCTAGGCAGGCATATTAATCAAGCGAAATATAAAATTTCTAAATACATGTAGATTATTTTCACAAAATTATTTAAAAAACTTATTTCTTTTCTGTTTCATCGCGTTATAAAATTTGATGTCAGTAATCTGGTTTCTTTTGTTTTAAGTGGGATAAAAACTGTTTAAAGGGACCTGGCAGGAGTCATACATCAAATCTTAAAATGACGTAACCATTTTGCAGAATAACAAACATACTAGTTAGATTTACTAAAAAAAAAAAAAAAAAAAAAAAAAAAAAAAAACTAAGAAGTGGAGTGGTTTTTAGTTGTCTACATCAACGATCCAAATATTCGGCAATAAATCAGGATGACATAATCACCACCGTAATACACATGATATTTAGCCCTACAAATGACATTCTAACTGTGTAGAAACTGTTTGTATAATAAGCATCATTACTCTAATGAAAAAGTAACTTTTACTAGTAATATTTACCTCAGATGCTTTACATGCAGCACAGCCATAAAAAAGAGTAGAACAGGTTTTTTTTTAAAACAACAAATTGTTTCTGCTGTGAAACACTGCCTTAACTCACAAAGGGAATATTATATTAGTGTAATATTAAGTTTTAATTAAAATGATTTTTTTTAAATAATTTTTTCCTTCATTATTATTAAAATAGGTCCTAAAGAACAAAGGTTTGGACACATTTACATTCTTATTATAACGGTACATTCTTTAAATGTAACTTTACAGACAGAAAGATTTAGCACTTTAAACTACGGTACATTTTTAAAAATAATTTCTTTGATTCTCCACTTTCGAAAAATAGTCGTTATTAATCATATATATTTTTATAAATATCTTACTTTGACTGATCGCTCCTTTTCTTATACTAAAGATTTTTATAATGTTTACCATATCTCCCTCACACATTGCAACAAAGGAAATTTAGATTATTACTAAACAAAGTGATTAAGATTAAAATTGAAATAGGAAAACAAAAGCGAATAGATAATAGAAATATTTTTAAAAAACAATAATAATAATACAATATACAAACTTTATAAATATTCTTGAAAATAACTATTAAAGAAAAATTACTGCAGAGAGGGAAATTTTAACAGATAGAAGAGATGGCGGGAGCAAACTGTGTGAAAGATTTAAATTTAGATATTCTATTAAATTTCGATAAGTATGTTAAGGATGAACTGCCACTCATTTATGGCTTCTATATGACCTACAGATGACGTAATTCCATAGGCCTATATTTACCATCTACTCCAAGTACCCACTTAAAGGTTGTCGTCAGATAGGGTAACCGGGTATAAAAATCCCTGTCGTCATATCCAGACAACGCTAGAGGTAAAAAAATAAAAATGGGTAATGTAAGTCTGATTGCCTATATAATGGGCAATATAATGGAATTGCTTATATAATGATTGCCTAGCCTATAATTTGTATATTTGTTTGTGTGTCCGTATATATATATATATATATATATATATATATATATATATATATATTGGTTGTGAGAATAATACTGATAGATAATAATTATAATATTCAAGCTTTATAGAAACCTGAAAAAGAAAGAATAATTCTAATTATGGTAACTAAAGTACATACACCTTTGACAACGAAAAATTCATAACTTATGGCAGAAATATAAATAATGAAGTAAAAGTATTAATCTATATTTTCCTTAATGAATATCTTTAATTCACAACTTCACCCTACTTGGGGGCGAAGACATAATGAATATCTTTAATATCTTAACCTTAAGAGGAGCTATGGTCTTGCTCGATCGCTTAAAACCTTCCCTGGGATAACACAAATGAATCTTGCAAATTTAAAAACAATTGGATGCGATAACAAACAAACAAACATACAGAATTTATATATATATATATATATAACGTGTTACATGGGTAAAAATTCGGATGCAATTGATAGAGTAGTTTTTTGTTAATTCTAAACAAAAAAAAATCTCTCTTCCTCTTTATATAATAATAGTGTGTATATATAATATATATATATATATATATATATATATATATATATATATATATATATATATATATATATATATATATATATATATGTATATATATATGTATATATATATATATATATATATATATATATATAATGACCTTCAAATTAATAACCTTAACCCTAAAAGTAACAAATACATTATAGACAAAATAACTAATTATCTATGTTGATTCTATTAAAAAAATATCATACCTGTACTGTAATTCTCCCTCTTACCAACAAATAATCTCCCTTTTTTAATATCGGATAAAAAAAGTACAATTGTTCGTTTGTTTTTTAATTATTTTTTTTGGTCTATTTTATTTTTAATTTCTTTGTTTACTAAATTTAAAAAAAATGATAATCACTAATCTTTATTCAGATAAGTTTTTTTTGTATATTTAATACTGTCATCAATTGGTTGAATTAAACCTTTTTTTCTGTGTTTTTTTTTTTTTAATTTTAACACAAATATTTATGCAAATATTTTTATTTTGCTTTACAGTAGAAAAAAATGTGTAAATTCTCACTTATTAGAATAAGAACGATTCATTTAAAATGTAAAAAATGTTAAATTTCCTAGTTTTTATAAATTTTATCTTTACTAAAAAATAAAAAAACTATTGTATGATAAATACAAACATTTCATTACCATTAGGACCAATAATAATTTGGATTGTAGAAAAAGTAAAAAATTAATTTTATTTTTAATGTTTAAATGAAATTAAATAACTTATACTCGTATCTTAGTTTTTAGATACATTTACTGTTCTTCCTACAGCAACCAGATAAAAAACATTTTCAAAAAAAATTTAAGTGTAATTTTACTGCGGTTACATCTAGAAAATTGGGCTCTATCCTAGCAAACATTAAAGGTAAAACCAAACCCTTTGAGAGAGCTGAAATATATAAATTAAACTGCAAATAGCGTAATTAAAAATACATCATATAAAAAAATATTAAAATTAAGGGATATTTGACTCTATTAAAAGTACAGAGAAATCATCCAAAATTGCTAGGAAAATGGTCATAAAATAAATTTATTACATAATTTATCTATTTATATGTCCTTGGTGAGAAATTCCCGACGTAGATGACATCAGCATCCGAACTCCTAAATTCCTACCGTATCTAGCCTATTGGTCATAACGGTAATTGTCTTTTTCCTTGCAATATTAATCTGTATAGGCTACTTATAGATAGACTTCTCGGCCCATAACATAATGACTTGCTGTCAGAAACAGCAAGTAAAACATTATTATAGATTAATATGTGTGTATTTTACATCAGGTGCCATTACCTAGCTTTTGAAGACAACCCAACACAAAACAAAAGATACGAAAAACACTATAGAAAAAAAAACAAGCATTTTATTTAAGATGTGCTGCGGAAAATCGATTCATTACATTCTTCATTAAGCTGTTGCGGATCAGCATGATAAGTCCACCGAAATATAAGTGATATTCAGCTCTATAAGTGCAAATCTACTTTGTTAAATGCAGGGATTGACCTTAAATTGAAAATCATTTTCTCAGAGAAACCACTTCTGAGAGCTCTGCTCCGCTTGTACCTCAAATACTTTATATGTGTCATAACCACATCTGAAACTAATAAAATAAAAGTAACAAATTAATGTATCTCTTTCTGTTGTAAAATTATACGTAATAAGTTAAATAAATCATTAATGAATGTTGATCTTTATAATTTGAAACAAATTTGTACATGATGTATACTCATATTCATAAACTATTTCATACTGTCGTATAACTGGATGAACCAATTCCCAATTAACTAATCGTTGATGAGTTTTTGATCGGTTGATGATATTAAGTAGGAATGACATGATGCGATTTTACTGGCCCATTGATTATTTCTGTTGACTGCTGATTGGTTTACTATCAATCATCATAAACCAATCAACTATTAAACAACTTTAATAAATGATTGGTACTTCTGATTAAATGTTTTCCATACCTCCAATATGAAAAAATAGTACGTCTTCAGAAATGACAAATCGTTTACAACGATCCGTTTACAACGATGACGAATCGTTTACAATTCCGGTCAGGCATGGTATTTTTTATACGCTACAAATTTTCATTTTCACATTACCACGTAAAATCTTCTGTGGTAAAATTAATTCGTTAATCAAAAAATAAATATAAATGTGCAAGATCATTCACTTAAAAGCTATATAATATGAATCCATCAGAACATCATATTTTTATTTGTCTTTTCCTTTTTAATTCTGATGTTTCATAGATGAAAATACATTTCTGGTTTGTTTAAACTAGTCAAAAAAGTTTCCATTCTTTTCAGTTTTTTGAAAATATACTTGATTTATATTAAAAACAAACTACGTATGATACGAATCGTTTCAATATTTTATTATAACTAATAACAAAGTTATAATCTCATCAGTTTATATTTTATTACTATAACATTATTTCTTGTACATAATTCTCCCCAACCATAAGAGTATCGGAGATATTCGGGTTGCTGATTGGTCAATCAGATATTTGTTTAAAATAAATAAATGAATAAAATTTGAATTAATTCCCAGTTAACTTCACTACATTATTGGCTATAATAATAAACTATATAAATTCTACATTTATTTTATGATACGTAGTAAAATTTTTCAACTAGTTTCTGTTTAATTCATTCATTCAAAAGAGGAAATGTACAACAACGCAATAGAATAAATAAACAGAAGAAAGGAAGTGCAAATAGTTAGCAGTAATGGTGTAGGAAAATTAAGATTACTCGCATAGAGTAGTGTAATAATCTTAATAAGCTATACAAAATGAAAATATTACGTAAATAAATAAATAAGTATATATATATATACATATATATCTGCAATTAAAGCAAAATAATAAATAAAGAGCTGATGTTGTTCCTTTCCCAACATTTCCATAGCGCTTAAAAACCTAATTAACCCTTTCTTAAAAATAAAGTAGAAATTTATTATTACCCTTGTGACCTTAGTTATTTTCATTTATTTATTTATTTTCTTATCTACATAAAAATAATTTTTAAAGACTTCTAAAATTTTTTCAACTGATTTTAAAACAGTAAAAACTAATTTAAAAAATACGCAAATCCAATCCTGAACTTAACGTATTATGATAAATTAAAAAGAAATTTCGAATTCATTTTACTACTAATGATATCTAAATATAAAATTATCCTCTACACCTGTAATACAGCTTGAAATTTACTTCCACCCTTATTAAAAAAATAATAAATTTCATTCGATAAATAATAAATTTTAATCGATACATTAACGGCAAAAAAAAATGATATTAGTGGTTGGGGTTTATTACTTCATAATCCTCTAAAAAGGTTTGAAAAATGTTCGTATCATGTGTCGGAATGGCGCAGAGTTGGCGTTTACCTTACACTGTGTAATTCAGACAGTTTAAACCTGACCAAACCAGTTTATTTTAACAACGCTTCGTAAATACCTGACTTCACGTTATCGATTCTGTTTTTGAGTTATAATTAACAAAACACAAAACATTCTAATCTAGAGATACAAGCTATAGGTAAACTAAAAATGGATTCAACTGCCTATGAGTTTCGAATTAAGAAAGCGGCACTAAATATCTGGGAATTTCCATAATATCATATAAATCAATCAACCACATCAATTAGAAAGAATTCTTGCCCAGAAGTGCGCAAGAAGACAGTCTTTTCTTCTTTTCATCTTGTATAACTTTTTTGCGCAAGAAATATAAAAACCAAATTAAATGAGAAAATTAAAAGAGGTATAATTTGATTTTTATTTAATATTAAAATATATTTTCTATTTTTAAGATATTAAACTATCATAACCATAATTTGGTGAAATAATTAAAAATAACAAATAGATCACACACGCAAGCACCAAGTTTAATCTCACTCACCACTGTGATTCACTACATAAGCGAGTAAAAAATGCACCTATATAAAGTCAATATAACCTCAAACTGAGGTTATGTTGTCTATTTTCTACCTTAAATTGAGCGTAACTAAAGAACAACTCAACTAATCATCAAATTTTCACGTGCACAACTTCAGATATACTACTACAGCATACCTAAATTTCAATGAAACTGACCTAGAATTTTGAAGATTTTCGAGCCACAAAGTTTGCATTATACATTACATCACTTGTATATAAGAAAATTATATATTAAGTGAATGGTGTTTTAGTACTCCTCATACCTCAAAACGTAAAGAAAATTCAATTTTATCCCTCAATCCCTCAGTGCGACAAAAGTAATACTATTTTTTAAAGTTGGTAAAAATAAATAATAAAAATATTTAATTAGATTTAAGTTTTACAATCGTTTTATTTTATATATTTAGGTTAGATACAAAAATATACATAAGTTTATATATCTTTAAAACAGTGCTTCTCAACCATTTTATCTCCAAGACTCCCAAAAAGTAAAAAGAATATATAATGAATATTATATATTCATATATGGGTTGGGTTTGGAGGGACCCCAACCCAATAAAACCTAGTTAAAACTATTTAGCTGCGTTGATAGCAAAGGGTTGATATCATGCATGCAGGAAGTGTACAAATATGAGCAGTTTACAGGATCCCAGGATCCAACTTGATTTATCCATGTTCTTTGTAATTTGGTCTGCTTGCGTAATATTCGCTGTGAGAGCGTCATTTTCGAACATATATATATATGATACGTTTGAACACTTCGTCGTCTCAGCAGTATAAAAGAGGAGTAAGGACTGCAGAACGTCAGTTTGGTTTCGAATGCGAATAATCCGTCTTGTGCCTTTACTTAAGTTTTTAAAACCGTAGATTCATTGAAAATAATAATGATTCAGGTTTCGGTTTTTTATTGTGCAGTCAAAAGGTGTAATTGTTTTTGTTTTTTTCAGTTAGGTTCTTATGCAAAATGGATAAATCTATGAAAAAACGAAGTGAACCATCTACATCCAGTGAATCGATTGGTAAAAAGACAAGATTGTACAATGTCAGTTATTTAAATTATGGTTTTACCTCATTGGATGGAAAGTTACAGTGTGCTGTTCGCTTTAAGGCCCTCTCCGATGAAAGCATGAAGCCAACAAAATTAATTTAATTAATTAATAGGTTAACTCGCCCTACTTTCTGTCCAACCATGGCTTGATCTGAGGGATCAGCCTTCTCGTCCAGCTTCCTACCTGCGCCCTTTCCCAACGGTGCTGCCACTTCATCAGCGTATCTCGCTTAGCTTGACCTTTTGGCACACCCCCGATCTCTCCACTACCTCCTCCGCCATCAGATCTAAAGGTGGGATGGCCGCTATTACTAAAATTGCTTCCATCGAAACAGTTCGATACGACCGCGCCACCCCAATTGCCAACGGCCTCTGCAAAAAGAGCAGTCTCGTTTTCACAGTCTTCTTATCTAACACTCTAGGTTGGAACAGCGTACAAGACGACGGACCTAGCCACCGATGCTAATAATCTCCTCTTCGCTGTGCTAGGCCCGCCCATCCTGCTCAACAACCTGTTAATCGCCCCCACAGTCTTACCGCCCTTCTTCACCGCTTCGACTACATGCGGCAGAAAAGAATGCTTGTCATCTAGCGTTACTCCCAGGTATTTAGCCCTGGGTGCAGGTATAATCTCCGTGCCTCCTACTGACAAACTAATCCTACGGAGCCGTCGTCTTCCAGTCACTAATACCAGCTGCGTTTTCTCCGACGCTAGATGGAGCTGTCGCTCTCGTAACCAATCGTGAACCATCTTCACCGCCTCGTTCCCCGGGCCATAACCTCCTCCTCCGTTTTAGCCATAATGACCAGGGAGAGATCATCCGTAAAACCAGTTGGCGACACCCCGTCTGGAAAACCTAACCGCAGCAGGCCATCATAAGCGAAACACCACAAGAGCGGGACAATGACCAACCCTTGCGGCAGATCTTAAAATCTAACCTAACATAACCTAGCCCTTGGAATTTTTCGAAAGAAAATTACATACTATGAGAAATCAACAAGGTTCTATTTGTAAATCAAGCCATATTGATAAAAGTACACTTGATGCACCTTATCTCGTAGCATTAAGAGTAGCTAAGATGTCCAAACCCCATACAATCGCAAAAAAACGTAATATTGCCTACTATAATTGGTATGGTTAATGTTTTAATAGGCGTGGAAAAAGCGAAAGGATTGAAAAAAAATATTCCGCTTTCTAATGACATATATGTATATGTTACTGTTGGCTTACTTAGCTGATGTGTTTTCGCATTTAAACAAATTGAATGTGAATTTACAAGGGCGTGATAAAAACATTTTATTAATGACAAAGTTCATCCTTTTAATAAGAAGCTTGATATCTGAATAATTCGCTTTCAAAACAACAACTTTGATTTCTTTGCACCCACTTCCGATTATATTCAGAAAAATTTTGATGAAGAAGACTTCGATTTCATTTCAAATCCGATTTCATTTCCTTTTTTTTTTGGATAGCATGAAAATGCATTGGCGTAAGCTAAAAATTAAGTCGGCGGAGTATTTCCCGGAAAATAAAAATGATGCTCGAAGAGACGAGTAATGAATCCGTGTAGTGAAAACGTTGTTACAGCTGCTAAGTTACCCGTTAAGATTCACGACCACCTCATCGAAATGTCTGCCGATAAAACATTACAAATAAAATTCACATCCAGAAGTTGTACATACGTTTTGACTTTCTTGTCGAAGTGAATATGGAAATTGGTCCCAGAAGTATTGAAAATATTAATAATAATCCCTTTCGCCAAGTCTTACCTCTGTGAATAGGGTTTCGTCTTTCATCTTTTGAAAACAATTTACTTTTGTATGTGTCTAACATAGATTCACGTATGGAGAAACGTTTAAATGAAAAACAAATGCAACCATCTCATTCATTTATTTTCTTTACTTGTGTACTTACGTACAAGTGTAAGTAAAATATTTATAATAAGTGATTTTTATTCTCATAAAATGATTTCATTATTGTTTACAAGTAAAGTTATACACTAATTTCGCAACCCCCCTTTCATATCACCGCTACCTCCAGGTTGGGAAACGCTGGTTTAGAGAGTATATTTTCCTCCATGGAAAACTGTATTCAGTCTGATAACACCTATTAAAAAAAAAGTAATAAAACAAAAAATCGCCCGTATAATGAAACAATTACAAAGAAAAAAATAATAAAAATACAACTTTTAAAAGAAGAGGCTGCTTTCCCCCCAAAAAAATATTTATTGAAAAAAATAAGTACCGGGTTATTACTACTGAAAACCAGTTTTAAATTTTTTTATCTAATTCTAACTTTAACAAATAGCTTTATTCTTTTCGGTACTGCTTGGTATTATTATTTAATGAGATTTTCTGTACAAATCATCATCTACGCGATTATAGTTGGTTGTAAATACGAAGTTGCAAAAAAAATAAAAATAAGATAAAAAGCCTGCCTAAAAAAAATACTATTTCTGACGTTAAAAAATTAATTTAAAAAAAAGAATATTTTAATAGTAAAAATTATTATTTCTGACAATGACACATTTTTGGCATTATTAACATACCAATAACAAATGAATAGTATTATATACTAACATTCAAATACAGACGAGTAAGCGTACATTAATACAAATTTAACGTAAGCACTCGTAAAGTAAAATTTATGTAAACAAAAAAAAATTAAACTGGAAACAGTTTCATTATGAAACAACATTAAATTTTTACGGTTTAAGTTTTACGTCATCAATTCTTATAATAGAAATAATAAGTTTTCTTTATAATTAACGTAAGTACAATTTATTAGTAATAATTATTATAATAACTGTTAAGCACCTACAAAAGTAGTTAAAAAAGAGAATATTTGAAATTTTTATGCTTGTTTTTTGCAGAAGTTGCTTCATCATTTTTTACGTTTAAATGGATGTTTACAATTTTTTTTATATTTATACTTTTTTTTAACCAATCCTTCGTACAAACAACGTCATGCCAGATAATTAATTGGGTTTTATAAGAGAATATTTTATTCTCCAGCGCAATTACGAGTGGTCACTACTATATCAGCCGGCTTTAAAGGTAATAAATGCATCTAGGTTGTATCCTAAATAAGATATTAACAATCGATAAAGCCTGGCATAACGGTTTATTACTTACAATTAACAAATTTTTGTAATATTCATATTACCTTAATTTAAAAGTTTTTACTTTCCCGTCTATCGCTATAACTGTAGAAGGGAAAGTATTGTAATCGGTCCAATTTGGGCATATGCGGTTTTCACCGTATCTTGACGTTTTGATACCTAAGGAACCCAAAAAACCGGATGGAAATTTTCCTGATGTTCGTATGTACATGTGCCTCATACCTTATATTTCCAGAACTACTGGACTGATTTTAACCAAACTTGGTCAGATTACTTCTGTATTTGGGGCATTGATGCCATTAAATTTTCAACTTAAACGGTTAAGGGGGTGAGGCTGTAGAGCAAGGTCAACCTTAGTATCTCGAGATTTCCCCTCGATGTTTGTTAACACTTGTTAACAATTAAAATATAACGTTTGCAAAAAAACATTTTTTTCAAAATCGCACCCTCACCCCAAAAAAATGCTTTAAACTATAAGCGGGTGGGTATACGATTTAATACGTTTAAACGATAAGTGGGTATACTGCCTTAATAGTATCCCCTATCACCACAAGGAGCGCTAGTGTAACACTGATATACAGCTGTGCAAAATATACTATTTTAAATAAAATTATAAATATTTTAAATTAAGTTGTGTGTGTAAGCCGTGCATCAAAAAAACACCGCGTGACGGAAAAATCCTACAACTGTGTTGTTAGCTTTTGTCTTAACAGATTCTATTTGGTGCATCATGGATACCGTTTATTCTAATGTAAAAGCATTGAAGCCGGAAACCCACAGTTCTATATTTTCACCCATTCTAGTACGTACATTTCGGACTTCCCTTTTATTTGGAATACCACAATAGTAATTTACGTTGATGACACTGTTATCACATCGCATTTCTACATATCATATTCTACACGAATATGTACCTTAAACTTCTAATATCATTTAAATCGAGTAGAAAGATGTCTCGAAGACTGGCGGTTGAAGATTAATTAGGTAAGATCAGCAGATGTGACTTTCACCCTGCGCAAACAGGTAATATCATTATTATTCCCCGACAATACAGTTTGGGAAGACCTGTTCTTTTACTACCTGAAGTTTCATTTGCATCAATGACTTAACTGTAAACATTCCATTAGGACGAAACGTTTTAATTTTTGAACTTAACCGTGAAGCAACTTTTCAAATTTTACTTATTACAAACTGACTATTCATCTGAAACAAAATTTACTACTACACCGCTCAATGTACGTTAAGAAATTCATTTCTGAAATATATCTGGATTTACTGCAGCTTCCAGATTTTCTTTTAGTTGCATAAAAAAATAACTGAAAATTCACTCAAACCTCAAGTGAAAATTTCTCCGAATGTTCAGCAATTCTCCACATCACTAATCTAATTTAATCATACATTACGTCATCTTGGAATCGAAGAAACGTTAACTACAGTTCCTTATTTTATAGGAGAGCAAAATGAAAGAATAGGAATTCAATTTTTTGTGTTTTTCTGATCGCATGATTTCTTTACTTACATAAACCTTATTTTAAATATAAATCAATATTTCTATTAAGAATTAAAATTAATAAGTACAAGGAAGTATCGTAATCGCGAAAAATGTCGGTTTTGAAATTTCAACGGAAATATCCATTTGACCATCTCAAAAAACATTTTGACTAGTTTCGGCTTGACTTCTGTACGTGCGTATGTAGTATCTTGCATAACTCAAAAGCGATTAGCCGTAGAATGTTGAAATTTTGGATTTAGGACTGTTGTAACATCTAATAGTTCACCTTTTCGTTTAATTGCAATCTACTGTACCAAGAGTTTCCAAAAAAGCCGAAAATCCAAAAAAATTAGATTTTGTACTTTTCTTAACTGCAGTAATAATCATCCCTCATTGAGAGCTTTTCAGTGATATATCATAAGTGGTACTTATTTTCATTGGTTCCAGAATTACAGCCAAATAAAATTTTCATTAATGAACAATTTGGATCTTACAAGGGGAAGGCACAGCGGTTCATCTTTTTTTTTTAATGTAATATATTTATTTATTAATAATTATTAACCTCTGATTGTAAAAAAAAAATTATAATAAATAATAATTCATTAATAATGATAAAAAAAAATATGAAAAAATCAGAAGTTATTAGTGACATAAAATTTTATGTATTTTTAAAAATGTGTCTTTGTAATTTAATAGGCGTATTAGTAAGTCATGTGGTGTCCATATCAGATTTTTTTTATATTAATGCACTTTTAAAACAGCGGTCATGGAGATACATCCTTTATCTCGTTAACAATTTCTTTTAAAACTTTTAGCATTTTTTGTAGACACTCTACAAAATACATTTTTCCATTGTGTCATATTTTTAAAGATTACATTAAAAATAATGAAGAATAATGTTGCTCACATTAATTGAAACTACACGCGAACGCGCACGCACACACACACACACACACACACACACACATAAATATACATACATAGACAATTAATTTTGTTCCAGAAAAAAATACAATAAACTTTATTGATGTAATAAAACGAGCATTCCAGCTAATTATTGATTTTATATTGACTCAAAACCTAAAATATAATGAATAAATCAAACTGTTAAAAAATATACTTATTTCGATGACAATAAATTAATATTTTCAGTATGAAAGATTAGTATTGATCTTAAATTCAATGATAATATTTCTTTATCATAAACAAAGATAAATTATTTAACAAAAAATAAAATAAATAATTTAACGTAAAGGAATAAAGTGTGATATGAAAAATGGTCATGCTTGTTTCTATTTTCAGTTATAATGTTCATTATTAGAAATATCACTATCAATGTTTATGAAATCTTAATTTCCTTCCTGTAGCTTCGATAAAAATAGGCATTACTCTTTTCTTCTTCTTTCCTTAAGGCAGCCCTTTGACAGTTTTACGATTTTTTTACGGACGGATTTTTTATTGTGATTTTTGTCGTTTCGACCTTATTGTCACAGGCAATAAGGATTATAGTGGAGCATCTCTTCGCTGTACGTGATTATTCGGTTCGTGGTCTTTCTCCCTTTTTCCCGCGCGTAAATCGGTCCAGTAGCTTTTAGTCTATAGCGGACACACATACGAATAATGCCTTATGTCTTTTGACCTCAAAAATCGAATAAAATAGGTCTCAGAACCGTTTCTTCAGTAGTTTTTGAAAAAGGTTGGGGTAAAAAATCTGTTTTTTATGTTTGACGTACAATAAACCTTGTTAAATGGATGATAATAAGCACATAAAACGTTTAAACAGAACTTGTAGAGAATTTAATCCTGAATAAATGATTCTCCTGGGTGTAGATAAAGAATCGGCTGTTAATGATAAGGATAAAACTTGTTTTGTTTAACTGACTTCCAAACCAACGAATGCGAAACTCAGATCCGCTTACAAAGACGTCGTGTACTGACGCCTGGACTGCGCGGAACCGCTTTGAAAATAATTTCATCAATAACAGCGCCGTGTTGGACAGATCGTTCGTAGCTGGTTCGATTATTATGCAGTGACCTGTTCCCGAAGATTGCGAAAATCGTGCTAATTGTTTTGGGAAACGGAATCCTGCGATTCGGAAAAGGTATTTCATATTCTACTGCAGCAGCTGAAGCATTACCATTACAAGGATCAAAAATGAATACAGTACTGTATCAGTGTATTTCTCTGTTGTAAGTACGGCATTACTTCAATGGCAAAACGATCACACTCAAACTAAAATTCACAGAAAACCTTGGCTGACGACAGCACAGTTCACAGTACCCGATATTCTTAATGTATCTTACAGAAAAATTTAAACACTAATACAGTATTGCGCATTGTTGATCAGTTATTATTTTATTGCCAACTTCGAAATAATAATTTTTAAAATAATTAATTGCATATCCGTTATTAATAAAAAAGATTATTATCTAAGTAATTTTGATTTACTTATTTATTATTTTACAATTGTTGTGTAATTTTCTGGGTTTTTATTTAAATTTTTAATACTAAATTTTGTTTTTATAAATTTTTCACAACACAAAAAAAGAATTTTGTTTTTGTTTAACTTTAAATAGTGCTTTTCTGACAAATGTAGTAATGAGTTGTTTCTAAACAAAACTCGAATTTTTTTAACTTTTCTTTTTTTTATTCAACTTGTATTTCATTTTGTTCAGAATTGAATTCTCTGTAAGTTTTGTTTATAACTTTTATGTGTTTATTACCCATTTAACAAACTTACTGTATGTCAAACATAAAAAAACAGGGGTTTTTATCCTGTTTTTATTCGAACCGTAACTACTGCAGATAGGGTTCCGGGACCTATTTTATTCGATTTTTCAGGTTAAAGATCATCAGAAATCACCAATTTTGACCCTTAATTAACGTCCTAAAAATTTCAGTACGACTCATTTTCCCGAGGTAGCTGGAATCCGAACTAAATCTTTCACCAGCCGTTAACTAACTCGCAAACGAAACGTTTTAGGACATATGTTTATATTTACTCTTTCCATTAATTACGTTATGAAAGTCCCGAGATAACTTCGTGACACACTCTGTACAAATGAATACTTTTTTCTTGTAACTTCACAAAGTAATTAAAAAATGTTTTTACGTAATGATTAATGGACATCCGGTTACAATCAATTGACATAACGTTAAATATTATGATAAATATATATATTTATTTATTTATCTTGTTTTTTATACTAGTTTCCATCAACAATACGTATAATTAGCCGCAAATGAATTACGATGGTATATTCCATCGGTCTTTTTTTAATATAACCATGACGTCTCAATAAAAAAAATTACAAATAAAAAAAATCATAGGACAAAAGAATTACAAGGAATTCAAAATTGACCCGTTGATCCATCTAGGTAGGTAAGGAAACAAACAAACAACAATAACAAAAAATGTAGGAATTAATCTTGAATGAAAACAAATTAACAATACATATTATTATGAGAACGTCATGTACCATACATCTCACATATGTAATTTTTTTTTCATTGGGTTCAGTATAGTGATTGATTTTTTTTTTACATGGAGTTGTCAAATAGAAATAGCTATGTTTAAGATAATGGTAATTTTTTTACTTTTATTATTAATTTTTTTTTTTTAAGTTATTATTGCTAAAAACAATATGGCTAATCAGTGAATAATGTAATTTTAACCAACGCGGCGTACTATTATTTCGCGACGTATTCATGTCTTCCTTAAAAAAAAATAATAATGAGAGTCGACACCTTAACACTAAAGCATTTAATGTCAATCAATCAGCAAATCAAATTGTTTTCCTACTTTTAAATTGTACAATAAGGTATCATTTTCTTTAAACGAATAAACAACAACAAAGATTTACTTAATGGTAATAAATAATTAATCGGTTGATAGTTTTAGATGAAAGGCGTAACAATTGTTAATTTGTTATTTTATAACATTTAAATAATTACGTATAAATTAAAATATTTATTTACAATGGCGTATTTAAAAATCATGCTAAATCGAACTTTTGACAAACCCCAAAATTCTAAAACGATGTGACATTCACATCCGTCATTTTAAAGGGGCAGATCTACGTACATTACTAAGGTATTAAGGGCCGACCATTAATTTCATAAACATGAAGGTGAGGAGGTAAAACAATCTTATTTCATCTTATGTAAAAAAATATCTAAAATGTTTTTACGTAAATCTCCTGGTAAAATTTATAATTATCCTTCTTATTTTTGGTAAATTATCAGTCAGAACAAAACGAATTTCAATAATTTTATAGCAAATGTCCAATTAAAAGAAGGATTATAATATAAATTTATAAAAATTAAAAAAAAAACTTTTTTTTGATGTTAGTACCAATTTGTTTTTTTTCTTTCATTATTAAAATTAAAAATATTCTTCTTCAATTTTTTATTGTTCATTTTACAGGGTTCCCGCAGAAATTTCACTTTCAATTTCCCTGACCTGTTTCCAAACATTTCCGATAATATAAACTAACAGACTGACAGCGACTAAAAAATAAAAGAACAGAATAAGCACTCTTTGATAACAACACTTAGGAAAAAAACATAAATTATTTGAACTTAGGATAAGGTAAAAACCAGAAGTATTTCTCTGACACTGCAATACACCCGGACAGTACAATATCACACCACTTAATGTTGCTGTAATCAATTTAAAAAATTCAAGGTGCAATATTAATGGTAAGTTACTTCAAAGTATTAAGACTTCAAAAAGAATTACTTACCTCAGTTCCAAATTACGGATTTTTATCAATTTGTAGATGATATCGCAACAACATACCAACTTCTCAGAATAATACGCGCGCTCAAAAGGGTTTTTACCAAAATTTTCCCTGACTTTTCATAATTTTATTAAATTTTCCCTAACTTTTGGCCTATTTTCAAAAACTTCCCTAACCCAAACCCTGACTTTCAAGGTCTGTAAGAACCAAGTTTTATACAGATGGCCATAGAATTGTATCCTTTTCCACATTATTATTTCAGTATTTTCTATTTCTGATGTAATTCTTCCGCTTATCTGCACTCTTCCGCTTAAACGGATTACATATTATTCTCACGATTCAATTTTCAACTCTGCTTATGATTTTGCTAGAAAATGTTTGCAGTGTTTCTGAACCGTATAAGGCTTCTGGAAGGATTACTGTTTTTATAGAGTCTTATTAGGTTGGATATGGATTTTTTACTCAGGTTTTCAATTAAATTACCCTGAAAATCTGGAACTTTTCTCTCCACGGGTCCAGGGCCTTCTTCAGGGTCAGCTCCGTCATCGGAGACGAAGCCCCCGGACCAGGCGTTACTGGGAACACCTTTACGGTGGCCCGCTTAATTTTGATAGCGGGCGCCTGAACTGACGGCGGGGGACTAACCCGCTTAGGCTCAGGTGCGGCTGTTACTGCAGCGAAGGAAACGGGTTTTTTTTTCTTCTACTCCACCCGTTTTAAAGAGGTATGGATCTTACCAAGGACCCTCCTCATTACCGGTTTGAAGTCCCTGACTCCTTCAACTACCTGGTCCACCTTGCCTGATAGTCGATCAACGACCGAATCTAGGGCTCGGTAAGCGCTCTGAAGGCCCTCGTATTTCAATGCCAGCTCAGAAACCATCAAGGCAGACTCGGAAAGGTACGAGTCGACTAACTGTCGAAACGGCTCGACCGTAATGCGCGATTCCTTCTTGAAGTTGGCCCAAGCGGACCGCATACTCTCGATCCCTTCAGATCCCAAGCTAGACCTCTGCAAAGGAGGCTTCGCCCTAGAATCCTCCGGGAAAGAAACAATCAAAGCTTAAAAGCTTCTATTATAGACCACCAGCGAGGTCGGAGCGAAATCGCTGCCCGAACCTGCCAGAAGATCTGAAACTTTCCTTAGCCTCACGATCTACGAAGATGGGAACACCGACACACAAAGAAAACGTCCTTATTTGAAGCCTGAGCATAAGTTGTTGCTGCTCTAGGCTTGTGTGCGCTTACAATCTTCTTTGCTTCGAAGTAGCTGACCTTCTGTAGGGGTTTTTTGGGGTGGGCGAAAAACGCCTGCGGGTTATCATCGCCCGGAATTTTTTTTTATTAAAAAATAAAAGAAAATAAAGCTAATCTAAAAGATGAATAAAACTTATAACTAATATCATCACAGATAAAATCTAAAATAAAACCAAAAATGAATAGAATTTAACAAAGTCCGAGATGGGTGTAAAGGGCCCATTCTCGGATAACAAAATGACTAAAAAGAAAACTAAAAACTATAAAAGATCTAACATAAAAAATATACACGACAATATTACATTTTTTGTATTAACCCAGTACTACGCAGAAATAGAAACATCCGGTTTAAAATTTCATTATACATTATTGCACATTGTACAAGACACCACATCCGTGGTGTCTTGTACAATGTGCAATTGTGCAATTGTGTTGCGTCGTAAATTTAATAAAAAAATATACGACGCAACGCCGCATAACGTATGTAACCTATGAGTATCTGGTGCACAGTCATGCGGCAGTTGCATCGTGCGGATAGGGGTGCGTGTCTTCCTGACATCAAGTAATCGTGTGTGACCCTCGTATGTCCTATTCGCAATCGACAGAGGTCTACTTCCTCACGACGAGTTTTTCTGCATGAGGAGTCCCATTGCAACACACAATCTTTAATCTGCCAGAGTTTATTATCAACGGTAGCCGTCCAGTCACCTTGCCACTTTGCTCTTAGTGATTGTTTTACATAATTAATAAAACCAGAGGTAGCATCTCGGGTGGTGAAAGGAGGCTGGTTACATGCTTCTTTGGCAGCGGAATCTGCATGTTCATTACCTAGAATCCCTACGTAGTTAGGGATTCAGCAAAAACTTACTTCTGTCTTGCAATTGTTCAACTCAGCGATTGCGTTGTAAATTTCAATGACGATAGGATGTTTGAAATAAAAGTTTTTTAAGGCTTGGAGAACACTACACGAGTCACTGCAAATAAGGATATTTCGTACTTATAAGGATGTACTTAGGGTTAATGATATTTAGAGCCTTATTTATAGCGTATAATTCAGCGGTAAACACACTCGTAATAGAGGGTAGACCTAGTACAGGGTAGAGGGTAGAGGGTAGAGGGTGCGTTCATTAACAACAAACGCACAGCCAACGGTATCGTTTTGTTTCGATCCATCACTGTATACCACCGCGTCTGGGTTCATCTTGGAGAGAATACACTGAAACATTTGCTGGAAGACAGTAGGTAGTGTTGATTGTTTATTGTATGTCGTAAGGTCAAAAATAAAATTTATAAGGTTTATTCCCCACGGAGGATATGAGCACGGATACGATGGAAAGAATGACGGCGTGTCAACATTTATATGCTGCAGCAGACGTCGGGTACGGATACCTACAGGTGCAGTACAACGTGGACGGTCCTCATACTTTCCTAAATTAGGATTTCTAAGGACCGAGTCAAAAGCCGGGTGATTTGGCTGTCCTTTGAGACGAGCAAGATAAGATAGTAAAAGCTGGTCTCGTCTATCCCAAAGTGATGGTTCACCACAGTCTACAAGTAAGCTCGCGACAGAGCTTGACATAAACGCGCCAGTGGCAAGCCAAAGTAAAGCATGATGTACACCATCCAGCATTTTAAGCACGGTTTGACGAGCTGAAGAGTAGGCGACACCATAATCTAAACGAGAACGAACAAAGGAACAGTAAAAACGTATCATACATGACCGATCGGCTCCCCAATTGGTATTACTAAGGACTCGCATCATATCTAAAAGTTTGGAATATTTTGTTTTTATTTTTTTTATATGTTTGACCCAGGTAAGACGGCTATCGAAAAACAAACCTAAAAACTTGACGTAAGGAGAGATAGCAATAAGCTCTCTGTTCAGAAAAACTTGCGCAGTAGAAGGGTTTCGCAGTCGAGAAAAGACTGTTTCGCAGTCGGATGAAAATGTGAAACCAGTAATCCTGGACCAAGCTTCAAGGTGAAATATAGTGTTCTGCAGTAGTCTCTCTGCTGTGGGTGTTGAACGGCTCGCAATGTAAATAGCAAAATCGTCAACAAATACAGAACATGAGACAGCAACCTGCACACAATTGGTAATACCGTTTATGGCTATAGAAAATAAGATGGCACTTAATACACTACCTTGAGGTACTCCATTCTCCAAGATGACACTACCTGAGAGTGAATCGTCCACACGAATACGAAACGTTCGGTAATTTAAGAATCCTCGGATAAAGGCAAGCATATTGCCCTTGATTCCCCATTCCTTGAGGATGTTAAGAATACCACGTCGCCAGGCCGTGTCGTACGCCTTTTGTATATCAAAGAAGATAGCAATGAGGTGCTGGCGGTTTAGGAAAGCGTTTTGTACGGCTGTTTCCATTGACACTAATTGGTCAATGGAACCACACACATTGTATGCGGAACCGCATACATGACGACGGACTGAGCTACCGATGCCAATAGCCTCCTTTTCGCCAAACTCGGTCCGCCAATCCTGCTCATTAGCCTGCACACCGCAGCCACTGTTCGTTTACTTTTCTGTACAGCCTCGGCCACATGAGGCTGAAGAGATCTCTTATTATCGAGCCAGGCTCCGATATAACCAGAAACAAATCATCGGCAAAAACAGTCGGGTACACGCTCTCTGGATAATCCAGACGAAGCACCCATCATATGCTACATTCCACAAGGTTGGCTCCAACACTGAACTCTGGGGTACTCCGGCCTGCATCTCAATCTGAATCTGGGACCCCTCAGCACAGCCTACCACCAGTCGTCCACATAAGTAATCTTGAATAAGGCCCCGCAAGTATGGACTGGCCCTCTTCTCTTAAGTTCACTCAGGATCCACCCCAATGGCAGTGAGTTAAACGAATTACTCACGTCTAACAACACCACCGCCGGGATGTACCTGGTTCTCCACGTTCCAGACGCAGCTTCATCAACGATCTTCATGATTCTATTTATCGCTGCCGTAGTTGTATATCCCTTCTGAAATCCAAATTGGTTCGGGCTAAAACCTTCCCCTCACTCAATCTCTTATAAAAGTCTTATGACAATCATCCGCTCAGCAAGCTTCCCCATACAGGTGATGAGACACAGTGGTCTATAACCACTCGGGTCATCCACTTTCCCTCCTGCCTTCTTCAGCAATGCAAATTTTGCAGTCTTCCAATCTCGAGGAAAAACACTATCCAATAAAAACTTATTGAACACCAACAATACTTCCTCTTCCTGTTGCCTCCTCGGAAACAATTTCATAAAACACCTCTGCATCATATCACTTGATAGCACCGGTAGCTTCCGTCCAAACTTTCCACTAACAATGCGAAAGGCATCTCCCCACACATCTTTATCTAACTGATCACATAGAGCTCTCCACTTTTCTCTGTTGCTATTCATTATCTCACCTTTATACCGCCTTCTCATTAACTTAACTACTCTCTGTGTTTCCCTCACCTCCTCAGCCCTTCCCCTTCGATTAGCACGCTGCAATCTCCTACGAGCCCATATGCACTACAGCCTGGCCACAGCTACCTGGGGAGACCACCAATAGACACCATTTCTACAGGGCCTCTTCCTCTAATAAATGTGCTCACAGGCCTTCACCACTACCTCCTTAAGGAACTCCAGAGTAATTCCTTCCATATGCCCAATTCTTTCATTTATAAGACCTATTACTTCCAGCAGTCCCCGCTCACTTATAGCTTTCTTAACCTCACCCAATGACCACGAGGCACTAACTTCAAAATATATGCCTCGTGGTTGCTAAGCGTCTCTTCTTCCTTCAGGACCGACTATAACACCTAGCCGTCCTCGCAAGTCCCGGTGAAACAAACAAAGGACACTCCATTTACCCGGACTAGAGTTGGTAACTCACCATCATTGAGACAGATGAGTCCCAACCCCGCCATCACCTCTCCTAAAAGTAGACCCCGTCTATCTGTAACACCGCCGCCCCACGCAACATTCTTGGCATTGAAGTCACAACATCTAACCACATCCTTACACACAGCATTTCTCAGCCTACTCAGTTCATCCAGAGTTTCTTCATAAAACGCCAAACTCAACATTTGGGGACACATATACACTGAAAACTAGAGTGTCTACAGTCTCTAACCACACGTGCCCCAAACTGGCACCATGTCTTACAACAGAAGTACTAGTGTTGAAACTTCATACAGCCGCTGTATGCGGATGCAAGTAGCATCATTCAGCCAACTCTCATCCTGCATCTTCCTAATATTAGGCTCCAACACAACCACTAGATCCACACCTCTCCTCCTCACAATTTCCATTATGGCGTCGTGAGAGGCTAAACTCTTACATTTCATATTTACTTGCAGTAATCTAATAATTTTTCTTGACACATTGTACTCCTCCAATTCTGTGCCCAACTTCACCACACATCAAACACGTAGGCTTCTGCTTACGTAGGTGTATGCTTACACTTCCTGGCCTTATGTTCAGCATCCCCACAATTAAACATAACCCCGACCTATCAGGACCGACACATCTGGCAGCTAAATGCCTTCCCTCATGGCAACGAAAACATTTCACCTCATAATCACTCATTGCCAACCAGCACAACACCCATCAAATCTGAATTGTACCTTTACACACCAGTCTTTCCACCTCCACCTGCGGAAAAGGCAGTTGTATTCCTCGTATCATCGTATGCCGAGAAGTATTTCTCTGACACTGCAATACACCCGGACAGTACAATATCACACCACTTAATGTTGCTGTAATCAATTTAAAAAATTCAAGGTGCAATATTAATGGTAAGTTACTTCAAAGTATTAAGACTTCAAAAAGAATTACTTACCTCAGTTCCAAATTACGGATTTTTATCAATTTGTAGATGATATCGCAACAACATACCAACTTCTCAGAATAATACGCGCGCTCAAAAGGGTTTTTACCAAAATTTTCCCTGACTTTTCATAATTTTATTAAATTTTCCCTAACTTTTGGCCTATTTTCAAAAACTTCCCTAACCCAAACTCTGACTTTCAAGGTCTGTAAGAACCAAGTTTTATATAGATGGCCATAGAATTGTATCCTTTTCCACATTATTATTTCAGTATTTTCTATTTCTGATGTAATTCTTCCGCTTATCTGCACTCTTCCGCTTAAACGGATTACATATTATTCTCACGATTCGTCATTGTACTCCTCCAATTCTGTGCCCAACTTCACCACACATCAAACACGTAGGCTTCTGCTTACGTAGGTGTATGCTTACACTTCCTGGCCTTATGTTCAGCATCCCCACAATTAAACATAACCCCGACCTATCAGGACCGACACATCTGGCAGCTAAATGCCTTCCCTCATGGCAACGAAAACATTTCACCTCATAATCACTCATTGCCAACCAGCACAACACCCATCAAATCTGAATTGTACCTTTACACACCAGTCTTTCCACCTCCACCTGCGGAAAAGGCAGTTGTATTCCTCGTATCATCGTATGCCGAGAAGTATTTCTCTGACACTGCAATACACCCGGACAGTACAATATCACACCACTTAATGTTGCTGTAATCAATTTAAAAAATTCAAGGTGCAATATTAATGGTAAGTTACTTCAAAGTATTAAGACTTCAAAAAGAATTACTTACCTCAGTTCCAAATTACGGATTTTTATCAATTTGTAGATGATATCGCAACAACATACCAACTTCTCAGAATAATACGCGCGCTCAAAAGGGTTTTTACCAAAATTTTCCCTGACTTTTCATAATTTTATTAAATTTTCCCTAACTTTTGGCCTATTTTCAAAAACTTCCCTAACCCAAACTCTGACTTTCAAGGTCTGTTAGAACCAAGTTTTATATAGATGGCCATAGAATTGTATCCTTTTCCACATTATTATTTCAGTATTTTCTATTTCTGATGTAATTCTTCCGCTTATCTGCACTCTTCCGCTTAAACGGATTACATATTATTCTCACGATTCGTCATTGTACTCCTCCAATTCTGTGCCCAACTTCACCACACATCAAACACGTAGGCTTCTGCTTACGTAGGTGTATGCTTACACTTCCTGGCCTTATGTTCAGCATCCCCACAATTAAACATAACCCCGACCTATCAGGACCGACACATCTGGCAGCTAAATGCCTTCCCTCATGGCAACGAAAACATTTCACCTCATAATCACTCATTGCCAACCAGCACAACACCCATCAAATCTGAATTGTACCTTTACACACCAGTCTTTCCACCTCCACCTGCGGAAAAGGCAGTTGTATTCCTCGTATCATCGTATGCCATTCTAAGGGACATAACCTTCAGGTCCACATTCTTATTCTCCATCCCAGTCCTCACAGCCGACAATATATCTCTCACAGTATCGTCTAGCTCAAGATCCTTAATGACCATGGACGCCAGTTTACCTCTCATTCCTCTCGTAACGTTCACCCCAGCCAACTTCTCTTTCAGCACTTGCTGCGTCACGTTAACCTTGTCCACCGGCCCTCTTACTCTCATATTCAAGGCCTCACCACCTCCCTTCTTAATTGATAACACTTCACCCAATTCTTCCTTACTAACCTCCTTAACTTTTTTCAACAAGTCAGAATAAGAGGTACCCTCCTCCTTTAAAACTATAACACTAGACCCCTCATCTCTGATCTTCTGCTCACCCTTGAGATCCATCTCAAGGACTCATGACTTATCCTCTTCCATAAAAATCACCTTCGCATTTCATCTCCTGGTCACATACTCTAATACCTTTTTACAAAGCCAACCAGTACTGTTACTTACAGCCCCGTAAACAACATTTAATTTAAGCTCAGTGATCTTTATCGCCTGATATAGGTCTTCAGCCACCAACCTCTCGCCCACAAATGTATCTACGACAATTGTGTAGCAGGCCCACAACTTTTCTTCCTCAAGCTCATCTAATAACACCTCCGTGTGACCCTTTTCCACCACCACTTGGCCTCGTTTCAATTTACCACTTCTCAGCAGTCTTCTCAAAAACATAGTACGCTCTAAAATCCACCTCCCATACTCCGTTTTAGAGTCTTTGGCTAAATCAAATATAACAATGATGTCCTCATTCCACACCAAAAACCGACTCTTTCCTCTCCTCTCACTTCTCAAAAAACGAGACCACCTCTTAATCACTAAATCAGGAATCTCCTCTTCTAGTACTCCCTCCTCCACCTGGCCAAGCAGCCTCCTACTCTCAATCTGCGCAGTCTGGGTAGCCGCATCCACTCCACTACAACTTATAAAACCTCCACATGAATAGCCAGAATCCCTCAACTCAATTCTCTTTTTCATTAGCTCAGTAAACCAGAGAGAGAACTCCTTAATCTGCATCTTCGTGTTGGCATTCGCAGCCACTAATTTTGCTAACTTCTTAACCTGGACTTTGATCTCCTCTAACAGCTGTTCATATGAACATACCTCACCAGATGCTACCCCTCTATCATCAGTCTCCTCCCTACGCCTCTTCACAAGCCTATCCAACAACCCAGTTTTCTTAGGCGACTTAATTAATACTCTAGTTAACCCGTGCTTCATCACAACAAAGGGTCCTCCTTCTTCCTCGCGCGGTACAACCTTCTTTTTCTCTCTAACAGGGACCTAGGCAGGCTCTTCCTCGGTCTGAAGCCCTGTTCCTCTTCCATGCCCTTAGCACCAGCAAAAACACAAAAACGCCCCTAACTCTTCACAAATAATTATTTTAAAACTTCCGACTTCAAAAACGTGTTCAGGACTCAATTTCGCGTAAATTGAGTACACACACGTCACTTTTTGAGTTGGGGGTTGGGGTCAAAATTCGTCAAGATACTGAAGGATTCGGGTATGGATCAAAGGGTTAAGAAGTTATAAAAAAAGGAAATTCCTCCTTATAATTCACCTCTAACACTTAGAAAATTTTCTTCTACTCACGAAAATTTTATAAGTCCAACTTTTAGATGTAAACAACTGACGTCACTACCTGCCTCAACAAGACAAATAACTCAGATAAATTCTTACTTAACTACCAGGTTATGTTGTCCTCTTATACACCGTTCCTTATGGAAGAATAAAACACTTTTTGAAAAATCACAATAACTAATCAATCCGTCAACCAAAATTCTTAAAATTTCACACACTTTTCTAGTAATAGTCCGCCAACAATTCCGTAATACACAAACCAGTAAAAATAACCAAAAAAGCAATCAAAATTAACCAAGAACGCAGAGCAGTACTCAATACGTGTTACCACAGTATATCCACAAACTCGACTTATCAGCCCTTGTCATAAATTAAAAGCACTCCCTCTTCCATGAAAGTTCTGAACGTTTGGAATAGTTAAGTGTGCCGTGAGCTTCGACAGTAACATCAATGTTTGCCAGTTGTTTTATCTGTAATAATTTCGCTGACTGTATGTCGTTCAGCGCTTCAATGGATAATCCAGCTTGTGTCTTTTTAGCTTTCTTAACTTGTCCACCAGCTTTCGTCGCGAGTTCTTTAGCTATGACGAAGGGACTGATTTTTGAAACATCGGTTTCCTTTCCATCGTTCCTTTTAATTACAAGATATTTTCGTCGAGGTTCTTTTTGATTGAACTATTAGCGCATGTCGTAAATCTACACTTTTCTTCTTCTTCTCCTCCTTCGACTTCGAAGGAGGAGAGACTTCAGAACGAGGGCGTTTGCCCTCAAGGTTATCGCGGTTACCGAACGAAGATTTGAGGTTTTAGGATCCATAAGATGTTTTAGAAAATTTCATCTCCCTAGCTACCCACTCAAACGGAGCCACACAGTTGGGACGCCCATCCGGACGCCTGGGCTACCAGAGAGATATAGATCCCAATTCATCCCAACAGGAAACTAGTCCTGTCAAGGTGTCTCGGGGTCTCTCACCTGTCTACCCGTCCCCTCCGCAAGCGGAAGGTTCAGTCGTAAACGAGCCGATTGACCGTCAGTGGCTGGCAAACCGGTCTCCTGTTTAGCCAAAGCAGGGGCCAAAGCGCTGTGTTGCTACATTCAACCGTGGTTTTCCACACCAATAGCGAGGTTTCGCTCAAGCGCCAGGATCCCCATTTCTAGCAACACAGGTCACCGCTCACGGAAAACACGCAGGGGAGTTTAGTCTCGAGATGAAAGACGACCATGATATATACTCCCATGACCACACTCGTCCAGAATGGGGTTTGACCATAGCTCCGTTAGACGGCTTGGACTTTTGTACGAGTCTTAGACAAGTACCAAGCCGTTGTCCCCCTGGACGTAATTCGTAGATGTTACTGATCCGGACGTGGAGATGGATTTACTTCAGGGTATTATTATTATTATTTTAGCAAGGGAGCGCCATGTGATCTACAGGAGGCGACGGGCAGGCGAAGACCGGGTGACCATTGCCAACGAGGAACGCACTCACACGTTCCTCGCATGGCAAGAGGCCTGGCACCATGAGACCAGAGGACGATGGACCGCAAGGATTATCCCTCTGGTCAGACCGTGGATGGAGCGACGGCATGGAGAAGTGGAGTACTATATTACCCAATTTTTAACGGGCCACGGGTACTTCCGCGCTTACCGCCATGTCATAGGGAAAGCGCCGTCCTCAGACTGCCTGTATTGCCCCGGTGTACGGGACGACGCTGAGCACATCTTTTTCAAATGTGCTCGGTGGGCGGCAGATCGAGGGACACTAGAGGCGGATCACGGAGCACTGAGTCCCCACAACGTAGTTGCGATGATGCTCCGTGACCTGAGCAGCTGGGAAAGTGTAGCCCGATTCGTCGGCAACATTCTCAGGGCCAAAAAGGCTGACCTGGATAGTCCTAAAAATTAGGTAGCACCTAATCAGTCTAGTATAGGAGGACTCGACCGGAAGTAATGTGTTAAAACGGTTCCGGATCGAGTCCTGGTAGAAAGGGGGGTGGTTTTAGTCGGTAGTCTGCTGATAGTGATTGGATAATACCATCAGCCCGACACTCCGTGCGTAAATACATTTCCACCTCACTCCTCAAAAAAAAAAAAAATATTATTATTATTATTATTATTGATTTGTCTTGTTTTACTTATGTCCTTTAAATAATAAATTGTAATTATAAAAACATTTTCAACTGTCAATCTCTCAGTATTTTGATTCAGCTGTGAACACACGACAATATCTTCCACTTAGATTAATATACCTCTCTTTTTCCTGTTTAGTCTCCGGTAATTAAATTTCTGATAATACTTCAGAGGATGAATGAGGATGATATGTATGAGTGTAAATGAAGTGTAGTCTTGTACATTCTCAGTTCGACCGTTCCTGAGATGTGTGGTTAATTGAAACCCAACCGCCAAAGAACACCGGCATCCACGATCTAGTATTCAAATCCGTGTAAAAATAACTGGCTTTACTAGGACTTGAACGCTGTAACTCTCGACTTTCCAAAGATTAGTATACCTAGGAAAATCTTACAACAGGATAACCAAACGGACTTTCTTTACAAAACAAAAAAGAACGACTGAAATTTGTTAATTTGAAGAATAAGGATTAATTTTTTTTTAAATTGTTAAAAGTTTCCTTTGATTCAGTATCAAGATAATTTATAAAACAAAAAATAATAAAAGCGTATTCAATTTCAGCGCTGTATAACATAGTGAAAAATTCTTAAAATTTCAACAGAATTTTAGTAGATATTTCAATTTGTTTATTTAAAAAAGGTGAAAAATGCTAGACGTATTTTTATCAAAAAAAAAAATTTGATATTTAAGATTCTTCAGTTTAAAGGTTTAAAGGTTAGTAACACACTAATACTAAGAATCAGAATTATTTTAAACTTCTCCCAAATATCAGTATACTGAGCATACAGCTTTATTTACTTTTTCAGCTTTACTCAATTAAGCGTAGATAAATTCTATTAATCTATTTTAATTTTTTAAAAAAACATAGCCTTTTGTTATTTACATTAAAAAATGAAAATACGTACGTAATAGTTACTATCCGTTGTAGTTTAGAATTAGAACAATTAAAATTTAGATAAATTTAAACTATTTTCAACAAAAAAATAATAAATTTAGATATCTTCAGTTCAAATATTTTTATCAAAAAAAAACTATGCTTCTTGTTCTATACTTTTCACTTACGGAAGGGAGAGGAAAATCTAAAGTTTGACGGAATCTAAGGTGGGAAAAAGTAGGGTATAAAAATCAACAAAGTAAGCTTAAATAATTAAAAGACGGCCCCAAATAAATATATGTTACGTTCTTTACTTCATAAAATGCGTAAATTATTAGTTGTATACTATATATTACCATTGACTACTCATGATTATAAAATCTTATGAATTATACGAATAAAATGACAATTTCTTTTATATTAAATACCAGTTTTACGTGGAAGATCAAAATTATTATTACAAAAATTCAAGGCTATGCTTAAACAAATAACCCACTGCTAATAAACAGTAAATGAAAAAGATATACGATTTGTGTTTCTACATTAGCATAAAAAAAGACTCCATAATTTAACGCAAAAAAGTGGGAAATTTTTTTTTTTTTTTTATAAAACCGAAAAATCATCTAGCGTTTGCTTACGAATGATAGTAAATACAATACTGTAATAAAGAATGGTATAAGAAAGATATAATTACCTGTTGGCTGTTAGGATTTGACTGCATTTGCAAAAGGATACGACCATATAAAGAATAATTCTTATACGATTGTAGCGTTACAACAACTTTTTTTAACGGGTAAAAGTAATCTGTAAATTATTTTCTATAAAATTATTCTGAAAAATTATTTTCAAACGTTTTGCAATAGTAATTTCTTTAAAATAAATTTTAAAATTACACGTAACGGTAAACGTTCATGTACTAGAGTATTATTGATCTCTTTATTACTTCTTTAAATAATTATTATCTTTTTTTATTTTTATTTTGGCGTCAATGTATATGCTAAAAACATTTATTCCTAGTTAATGCCAGTTTCTTAATTCTTTACATTTTACAATCATGTATTTCAGTTTATAAGCAAGATGTAAACATAATTATTGTTTTTTAATTTATTCGATTTTAAATAGTAGTTCAAAATTTTTATACTAGAACATTAGAACAATGTGACACATTATAAACGCGCGCACGCACATTAGTACGTATATTTAACCTAATAAATAAGTTTTTTTATAATTATTAAAACAAATTTTACAATAAATCATACTCTTAATATCTGCAGAAAGATATTTTTTCAATAGCATGTTAAAAAAATTAATAAATTTTATGAGAGAAAATAATAAAATACATTTTTTTATTTTATATATATATAAAACTACTATAAATATTAGGACATGTATTATTCCCCTCGATTGTAATAGATACGACACATCTTTACCAACAAGTTTGAAGCTTAACAATTTACTTCATAATAACGGCAAAAAGTGGCATGGTGATTCTATTTTACTCCCCAACCGCTAATCTACTAGCGTGTAAAATTCCATTTCATTAGAAATAAACATTTCTTCAAAATACTAAAGAAAAAGAGGAACGTTATTCTCTTTTGAATGCATAAAATTATATTTAACTAAGGAAAAACGCAATAATCTCGAAAATGTAAAGATGAATACTTCATAAAAAAAAATGTGTAAATATAAACTTAAAAGAACTCGGATACAATTAAATCGGATACAATTACTGTGTAGAGAAAGAGTGCTTAAAAAGCAAGCATTATTCATCAGTTTTTAGTTAATTATTGTTAAGTACATATTTACTTCATTCACGGATGGAAGGAAGTTTGGTTCTTTTTTCTCCCACTAAGGTACAGCAATCTCATTTTCCTGTGAAAATTCCCCTCCAATCGTTTTGTAAGAAATAATTACACACAATGCTGCATTCAAAGGCATATCTTTAGATAATATCCAGCTCATCACTTAGCAGTGGAAGTAGTAATACTTCCTGTAACAGGTGAGAGAAGACGATTCTGTGAGCGAAATAAAAATGGACTTATAGTCATATGTAATCCGTATCACTTAGGTAGAATGATTCACGAAGAATTCAACAAACGTTTAGAACATGTTCAATGAAAAAAAAGTAGATTAGGAAACGCATCGTAGTGAGAGTTGGCTAGCGGAAGATTTTCGCCCTGATTTTTGCGCGTTCGGTACTACATGAAATCTGACGAAAAAGTTGCAAAATGTCCAAAAATGGTACTTTTAGTAGTTTTCGAGAAATCTGGAGTAAAATTCAAAAGATTGGGGTCGAAAACACAGAGTTTTATTTCTGGCGTAAAATAACTTTGTTAAATGGATAATAATATACACATAAAGTTTTAAACAAAACTTCTAGAGAATTTGATTCTGAGTAAAATGACTAAGATGGCGACGGCGGCCACGCTAGAAGTCCTCAGTGTTGCCAACAGTAATATTGTTTGTATAAAATATGAAGAAATTAATATTTCGAAGGTTGGTAGCACTGTTGAACAGCTGTTGTTTGTGACGTCAGAGTTGTGGCGGCGGTAGAATTGAATAAATGAATGATATTTAAAGAGAATAAAATTTAAATCGGCTAGGTTTCGAACCACGGACGGTTGGTTGTGTGTGAGTTGTTGACTGACGCCTTAGACCGTTCGGCTACGGTGGATGGCCGAGAGAGTGAGTGAAATTTGTTCACATAAGCGGCGAATTGTTTTTTGAATTTCTTATTAGTACCTGTAACCGCCGCTGCAGTCGCTGTCGTCGTGTTTTAACGTCACATTAGTTTATGTGTGTGTGTTTATGAATAAAAATTTAGAACGTATCTGGAGGATGTTCCTGGTTCGTGACGATCGCACCGGAAGGCGTTGGAGTGAGGGGTTCTCGTCGTAGATCCTGCACCTGGAGGCGGCGGCTGCGCGTGTGTTCGCGTGCGTGCGTGAGGAGCGACGCGGGATATTTACCGTGCGAGATGCGGCGCTTGACTGAAAAATCGACCGACCGACCGACGCGATCTAAGGTCGACACGGCGTTTCGCGCCAAAAGTGCCACGCCCCGTCGACAAATAGCAGCGTTGGAATTCGAATCGGCGCATGCGCTATCGTTGCGCGCGCCCCTCATCCAATCTGTAAAAGAAAAAAACAGTTACATTTTACGCGCGAAAACCACCACACCCAAATAAATGCATTTACGTGTTAAACACTGTACTCATCATTCGCGGGTGTAATTCGACAACAGATGGCGAATCTGGCGTCGGATTACACCACAGGCCTTGGAACCTTCATCCAATAATGCCGATCGATTAAATTTTATTTCTAAAAGATAGTCACATTACTGTATGGAAGTTGAGTGTTGTTGTATTTCCACACCACCCAAGAGGTAGCAACCGCAACGGCCCGTTGAGATTTTTTTAGAGGGAAATCTCTCCCCAGTAAATCTACAAAACACTTGTACAACAGCAAATGATTTAAAATATAAACTAAAAATTAGTTGGTACTATAAAAATTACTACGAACAAAAATAAAGACAGACTTGTATTCTTTGTATAAAAATATACGCTAAAGCAAATAAAAAAGCAATGGTTGCATTTCCACACCACCCAGGAGGTAGCACCTGCGGCGCGTTGAGTTTTTTTTAACGAGTGATATCTCTCCCCAGTAGGCCTACAAAACACTCGTTTAACTAGCTTCAAAAAAACATCTTCATACAAGACTATGATGTGATAAACAAACGCAGATGATAGATAATGATAAACTTACACAAGAAAACACATTTATCCGAAAAAATTGTTAACTTTCATTTATGTATGCGAAACTCGTTTTCACGTGCAAGTTTATCAGTATCCATCATCTACGTTTGTTGTTCATCACATCGTGGTCTTGTAAAGAAGTATCGTGAAAATGTTTCGCATACATAAAAGGTGTTGTATTTAAAAAATATTATTTAAACACTCTCCTCACCATTTGTAACATAATCTGACAGTGGTTGGAACCAATATCAGATCGTGTCACGGGCCTTGGAACCACTGCATTCAATAAATGTAAATAAATATCGTTTAAAAAAAACAATAGTTACTTACATTATTGTATGGGGGTTTAAAGTGTTTTGTGTGTGTGTATTTTTTTCTTTCTCTGGTTTTAACATTTTCTTCCTCTTCATATTTATCATCTACTCCTAACATTTTTATTCTTCTCTTGTTCTTAACATTTTCTCCCCTTTCATATTCATCTTCTCGTTTTTTTAAGATATATTTCTTCATGTTAACTTTCTTTTTCGTGTATGATTGTTCATTTTTCATTTTTGATAATTCACCAAATAATTCAATATATGAATAATACCGTTGAATCAGTGCCGATTCACAACGCGGCCGTATATGTATATATACAATACTATAATTATGATTCATATATTGTGAATATTTTACACCGTTAGGTCGAAATTAACATTTGTAATCAGTATACAGGAATTCACTAAACAGAATAGTTTTATTTATTTGACACGCCAGAAATCTAAAACTTTTGTTAATCAGCAACTCACGAAGATGCGAATAATACTGACCAAGTAATACGAGTAATAAAGGGACTTACTCTATCCTAATATTTCATGTAAGATTGTTGAATTAATAATTGTATAAATACTCGTATTTTATGTTAATAAAAACTAATATTTCAGCAATTGTGTAACTGTCCACTTTATTAAAGAACTGGAGGATCGTAATTCACTTTCAAATGAAATAAGTTTAAATAAAGTGCAGCAAAAAATTTGTAAATGTAATTTAATAGGCGTACAAGGAAGTCATGTGGTGTCCACACCAGATTTTTTAAAGAAATATTTCGATCTGCGTAGATGACTAAAAGGCATTTTATTTTATTAATACTGTATTTTGAAATATTTTCACGCGAAAATCAATAAAACTCAGCGTAAAAAAATTAATTCATATTCTCATAATCCTGACATCTTAGATCATGCCTCGATAGCAGTTTTATTGCTTCATTTCCTTGCATTAGTTTTGTAGTTTTTATCGTTATTGCATTCACGTTTCTTGCGAACGGCTTTTGTTGTAAATCTTTCCTTATTTTAAATAACTTGAAAAAATACCGCAGTAAAAAGAAAAAAAACACTCTTTAACTCTTCTTTATACTGTATTCAGTTAGCTTACAGAATGAAGAATAAACAAACGTTGCGTTTGTGTGAGTGAGTTCGTCATGAATCTGCTGAATGACGTCCGGTGTATCAGCGTGCTGAATCCCGTCCGGTGCATCAGTGCCGACTCACAACGCGGCCGTATATGTATATATACAACACTATAATTATTATTCCTATATTGTGCAGTATGCTTTAGAATTATGTGGTCCATTCTGTTCTTTTGGCGTTAAGTTGACTGCCCTGTGGGTTCGTCGGGTGTTGCTCAATAATAAACCAAGACGTCGGTTGTTGAGTTGTGATTGATGAACGTGCTTAGTTTGGTTTCGTTTATCGGAATCAATAGTTGCGAGAAAAGTAATGGTTTTCTCGATAGAGGGACGCATTTTTCTCGTTGAGCAGGTCTTTCGTAAAGGTAGCAAGTATACTGATTTAGCGAAGCACAAATTTTCTGAAAAGTTTCCAAATACTCCTGTTCCTCACGGCAATGCAGTTCGAAATTTCGGGCAATAGGCTCTGTTGAAGACGCTCATCAAAGTGGAAGACCATCTAAACTAAACGAACAGAAGCTGCTTGATATTTCGGATGCTATGGCCGAAAGTCCATCAAAGTCAATGCGTAAGTTAGCACAGCAGCAAGATATCGGACTTGCTACCGCATATAAAGCTGAAAGAAAAGAACTGAAACTTTTCCCCTACAAAGTAATGTGTGTGTTCAACAACTGAAACCTACAGATCACTCCAAAAGACTAAATTATTGTGAACGGGTTAAACGTTTTATTGACCAAAATTCCGTAGGTATCCTTGACATTACATTTTCTACAGATGAAGCGTAATTTCATCTGTAAGGGTATATTAATTCATAAAATACACAACTGTGGTCGACAACTAACCCCTATGAATTACACGAACAATCTTTCCACGAAGCGAAAACTGGAATCTGGGTCGGTGTGAGTAGAATGTGCAATGTGGCGCGTTCAATCTTTTTTGAAAATACAGTTAATAGTGATCGTTATTTGCTGTTTCAACAAACTTCATTAGTCGGCTAACGGAAGTGGAAATCAATCACGGTAGGTTTCAACAAGAATCTGTCACTTCGCACACAGGTCAATGGCTTTTTTATGACATTTCTTTGGAGAATGAATAATTTCAAGGGATTTGTGGCCTGCACGAACGCCCGATCTGACTCCTCCAGATTACTTTCTACAGGGGGCAGCGAAACAAGCAGGGTATCGCAACAAACCACGCACGATTGATGAACTAAAAACCGCAATAACGGCATACGTAGGCATATACGAGACGTTACAGAACATCATCTGGTTAAAATATTTGAAAACAAATTAAAAAAGTGTACAGGGTTGTATTGATTTTGGAGAAGGTCATTTTCAAAACCTTTTATAAACTATTCCAGTTAATGTAATATGTTTCTATAAAATAATTCATTACACAAAGTAATAATTAAGAACGTTTTGTCATAACACTTCCATAATTCCAGTGAACAGCAACTTTCCGAACGCACTAAAGAAAACAAAATTGAGCCTCTCATCGTCCTTTCTTAATACTGATAGTACTACGGATTTCTCGCAATCAGATGACGAAAACTGAATTGAACTTATTATTTATTATCATAGAAATTTAATCTAAAATATTAGAGAATGTTTACTGTTAATAGAAAATTGATTTCATAACTCCTAAAAAATTCAAGAAACTACGTAACAATAAACAACTTTAATGAATAAAATACTCATCGGTTATCAGATGTACCGAACAAGATTGGAAATATTTTTTGATCATTTAACATGTCTTAATTTATTTAAATTTAAAATATATGTATAATTTTTGTAAAATATAGTAACGCGTGGTTACTGAACATTAACGTGCATAGTTTCATATGCATCAGGATTAACAGAAGATGCTTGCGAATCGGCCGCCTGAACAGTCGTACGCGCAGTCTAGTTCTTTTAAAACATTCTAAGGAATGGTCGGATTCAGTCTGTACAAGACTACACCTCGTGTATATATATATATATATATATATATATATATATATATATATATATACACGGATGATATATATATATCATCCTAATCTCACTGAACCATGGGGTTGCTTATTGTTCACAAGATAAACAGATTACAACATACACGTTAGGAACAGAAAAAAATGTTCCTTTAAATTTCGAATTTCAGAAGTCGACACAAAGTTAATTAATTTTTTTGTAGTTGCTTTTAATTAAGTGCCATTTCTAAAATTCAATTAAGAAAAGACAATTTTTTGTAAATGTTATCTTTAGTTTTTTATTTAAAAAAAAATCTTTTTATGTAAAAAAACCCAAATTACGAAGAAAATATGTAAACTGGTAAGAATAATAATGATAATTAAACATTTTACCACTGATTAAACTTTCAGCTATACAGAAATTCTAGCAACATCACTGCAGCTTTTGTTCTAAAGGATAAAAGTTTATATTGGTCAGATATTTCATGTATGAGGAATAAATGTATTTATCGAACGAAAAAATTAATTAAATAGCATACTCTACACTAAGAATAATTGATTTAATATAAAATAAAAAAAATTGTTCATTATGGAGATAAGTTGTTTTAGTTAACCGTCGGTCATTGTTTTAGAAAAATCACATGAGCGTGTACACATATTATGTGTGGTGAATGTCTGTACGCGCGCCCGCATGCAGAATAATAAATTGCAAGTTCCCGCCTTAAAATGTTGTCGTGTCTTCCTAGTTTATTATATATATATATATATATATATATATATATATATATATATATATATATATTGCTTCTCAAGGTTTTATTTTAACACACTTCACATTTTTAATAATTGTTTTCATTCAGGAACCACAAAAATCTTAACTTCAATCAAATAACTGTGAATTTTATAAAATAATTAAATAAGTTGTAAATAACGTATTTATAAGTATCATTAAATAAGGATATTCTGATTGTTTTTTTTAAACAAAATAAATAATTTAACCGAGTTCATGCATAAATTATAAATGTATTAATTCAGATCATGTCAGGAAAGGTTAGGTATGCTACTTCACATTTTATAAGCGTCGATTTCATAATACATTCAAGGTGTCTTCGATGTTGCTAAACTTGTAGCGTTTGTTGCTAAACAAACCTGTGTTTGTAGAGAACTTAAAATGCAACCCTTCCTTAATATACTTACGGCCTTATGTACTTTCTTATTTATTCATTTCTTTCTAATCGTCAATCAGTTGGCTGGTTTTATGATTTACTCCATTTTTTCCATTCTGTGCTAATACAGGTGATTCAAAGAAACGGGAAATTTTTTAATTAAATAACGTTAATGAAACATTTTTTTTAGAAAATGAATTTTATTTCATGTAATTGTACAAATGTTGCCATTTTAGGATACATACATTTTAGTTTATTTTTTAAAGATGACATCTTGCAGATGACCTCCTCTTCTACGTAAACACTCACGAAGTCTCTTCGTTAAATTGTTCATGGTTTGACGTAACATCTCAACTGGAATTTCCACAATTGCTTCTCGGATCTTTGCCTTCAGTTCTTCCGTTGTAATAGGTCTACTGTGGAACACTTTGCTTTTAAGGTGACCCCACAAAAAGTAATCGCAAGCTGAGAGATCAGGCGATCTGGGAGGCTATCTAATGTCACAATTTCGTGAAATGACACGTTGTCCAAACAATCGGCGTACAGCTGCCATCGATATTCGTGCAGTATGTGACGTTGCTCCATTTTGTTGAAACCAGGCTGTGTTAAGAATTGGTGGAAATCTCTTTTGTTGTTCCACAACAAAGATTTCAAGCACGGCTACGTAACGAGCCGACGTCACTGTAATCGCAAGACCGTTGTCATCCTCAAAAAAATAAGGGCCTATAACACCGTAAGATGACATAGCACACCACACGGTAACTTTCTGGCTGTGCAACGGACGCTGGTGTAGCTGCGTAGGATTTTCTTGTGCCCAGTATCTGAAATTTTGCTTGTTAACAAATCCACTGAGGTGGAAATGCGCTTCATCTGACATCCACAATTCGTGAACAAACTCTTCGTTATCATTTATCTTCGGAAGCATTACATTACAGAATTGTGCTCGCACAACTGCATCGTTCGGTTTCAGTTCCTGGACGATCTGCAACTTGTATGGATGGAATTGCAAGTCCTTCGCTAACATTCTTCGAAGACTTGAACTATGCGATTGTACAGATGCTGAGAGACGACGGATTGACCGATGTCGACTTCGTGTGACAGCATCTTGTAAAGCTTGAACATTCTGTGGTGTACGGACGGTTCGATCACGGCCTGGAGGTTTCCTTTTCATTGCCGAACCGGTTTCCTCAAAATTAGATATCCATGTTTTAATCGCATGTGCTGATGGAACACGGTCGTGCCGTCTCAGATTAAAATGACGGCGAAATTCTCTACGCGCTCCCTCCACACTGTCATTGTTTCTGTAAAACGCTTTGATAGCAAATGCACGTTGCGCACCACTCCAAGGATCCATGAAAACTAAATGGCAGGTTAGGTTAGAGAGGCTGGCGCCACTTATCAAGTGGTACCAATCGCCCACGGCTACCAACACAACTTTCAAAATTTCCCGTTTCTTTGAATCACTCTGTATATTTACTACGTTCACATCCTTAATTATCTTCATATATGTCATATGTCAATCTTTCTCTTCCTTTATACTTTTTGTCATGGACGCCTCCTTCCAACACCAAACGCTTTGATAGCAAATGCACGTTGCGCACCACTCCAAGGATCCATGACAACTAAATGGCAGGTTAGGTTAGAGAGGCTGGCGCCACTTATCAAGTGGTACCAATCGCCCACGGCTACCAACACAACTTTCAAAATTTCCCGTTTCTTTGAATCACTCTGTATATTTACTACGTTCACATCCTTAATTATCTTCATATATGTCATATGTCAATCTTTCTCTTCCTTTATACTTTTTGTCATGGACGCCTCCTTCCAACACCAAACCGGGATGTCTTTAATACATGACACATCATCAACCTAGTTCTTTTAGAACATTCTACCATAAAATTCTCTATTACCTAATCGTTTCAAGACCATTTCATTTCGAATTTTATCGGCCCACTTGATTTTCAACATACTCTGTTAATAAGGCATCTATTCTTTTTTCTTTCTGCTTTTTGTATCGTCCATGTTTCACTATCGTAAGTGCCACACTCTACCCAAATAGTTTAAAAAAATATATAAAATATACAAAATAGTTTAAAAAATATATATAAATTAAGCAAAATTAATTTGTATAAAATCCATTTCTAAATCTGTAAACATCAAGAAAACAAATTAAATTTCAAATGTTCATTTTTACTAATATATACAACACTAGAAGATCGGTCGCGGTTTCGCCCGCTGTATACGGTTACTTGCGGTTTCCGTCGCGGTCAGGGATCACGGTTACGCCCCCTTTCAAGGGGTGAAGAAAGGTAAAATTGGTTTAAGGTTTAAAAGTAAAATTGTGGTGGAAATCAGGAAATTGGTTTTTAAATATTTACACCTGGTTTAATTACAAACACCAAAAATCAAGTTGATATCTTCCTTTATTACCGAGAAATCAGAAAAATAGCAACATTTCAAACAAAAATTCAAAAACCATTTTAACCATTTAAACTCGGAATTTCAAAAAAATTTGGAAATTAGTTTTTAGATTAATTTTGTTCATCATTGCTCGTTTTATATACTATATAAAATTATATATATATATATATTTATATTACATATAAAAAATTATAAATCCGCTTACCAGCAAAATATTTGTATAAATTTAATCCGATTAAATTAATATTATAAATACCGATTAAATTTACACAAATATTTGTTGGTACGCGGATTTATAATTTTTTATATAGTTTTTAGATATTTACAAGAAAGTAGACACAAAACTGGAAGATCTATGGAAATGTCGACTGACGGTTTGCGAAATCGCATTAATTATTTTATTCGCAAAGACAATCGCATAAAATTTGGGAAAATGCTGAAATCTGTAGTGCGAGTATCGGCATTGTCCAATCCAATAACCACGATAAACTGAATTATCTCAAAATGTACTCGAGGTGGGTTCCGAGACAACCGACTGACTCAAAATCAGACACCGAAATTCACATTTGCACGAAACTTGAACAACAGCTGTTAGGGGAAGACAACTTTTGTAGATGTGTACAACTTCTGATAAAACTTGAATTCCTCATTTTGAGCCGGAATCCAAACGTCAAAGTAAAGTTATAACAAGCTAGAGAATAAAGTAAAACCCATCAAAAGGAGGAAATGCCCTGTATAATGATGCCCGTCCTCATATTGCTCAAAAGACACGGAAAGCTACTCAAAAGTCAGGTCGCCTTGCAGTTCCGAACTCGCATTATCAGATTTTTTTTCTTTGGTCCTCTCCTTCATTGAGGTTAAAGAATGGCTCAGGTATGGGCGAGGAAAACAATCCTTTACTTTGTAAAAAGAATGCCACAAAAAGATGGGACAAGCGCCTACATAATTCCCTAGCCGGGAATTATGTTAAAAAGTAGCATTAGTTTCACTGCCTTTGAATAAATAGTCATTTCTCTACAGACGTTTGTCTCTAATTGTTGAACGAACTTGAGATATATATATATATCAATTTTTTGGATTCTAGTTACTAAAAAAATATTTTTTTGGTTATAAAAATACCGAGATGATTCAAAATATATCCTCATTTTGAAATATTAAAACAATCAATTTCCAAACTTTATTCATTTCATTCACAGATTTAAACAATCTCACTAAATTTTATTAAAACATTTCAATCTGTTCTTAAGATTGGGTTAACACTGAAAAGTAAACAAATAAAAAGAAATTGAAGAGTTAAGTTTACCAGAACTTTTTTATCTATTTACATGAAAGAAATCCACTCTCCTAAGTATGTTTTTACTTAATTTTCAAGTACTCTAATAATTTTAATATTACTTTATTAAGTTTCTGTGCAATGTAAGTTCATCAACAGTTTGAAAATTTAATTTTCTTTTCTTCACAAATAAAATCCAATATTTTTTATGGAAATGTTGTTATCACTTATTATCAGTTGTTATTTGTGATACTTCCTGTGTGAAGTTGTTAGTCTCCCATTGGGCACCTCCCCAGGATGCAGATAGGGGAATGTTCACTAGATAAAGTCAATACCTGTGAAATAAAATACCTGGGATGGACAAAAACTAACACTGCTGCCTTGTAGTTTGGAGAAGTTTCTCCAAAAGCTAGTTGAAGAAGACCCCAATAGAGAACTCCTGGTCCCCCAAGGTTGGAAGTTGAGGCATTGGGCCAGCACCCATCACTCATAAAATGTTTTTATCGCTAAAAGTCCTAACAAACAAAATCCAGACCGGATTACTCTGAAAAAATATTGGAAATGTCAAAGAAAAATGAACTTTTGAAATGTAATATTTAGGGGATTAGATCAAAACAGAGGAAGGTTTTCCAACAATTTGATAGGTTTGGAATTGATATCAGAATATTAACCGAAGTAAAGAAGAAGGCTAAAGGAAATGAACAAGTTGGTAATTATTTGATGTACTATAGTGGAATCGCTAAGAGTCAAAGAGCTAAGGCAGAGATGGCCATTGTAGTAAGGAAATTTCTTAAAAGATTTATAAGGAATTGGGAAGAGGTGAGTGAAAGGGATTTAAAAAATGGAATTTAGGATTTGGGGGTCACTTGATAGTGGTGATTGCAGTCTACACTCCTGCAGATAGTAATACAAAGGATGATTTTGAGAACAGCTTTGTCGATATCCTTACTGGAATAAGTCAACACAAAGAGATACTGATTTTAGGGGATTTGAATGCCAGAACAGGATGGAAAAAACGTGATAAAATCATTGGAAGGTTTGGAAATAAAGTTGTAAATGATAATGGAAGTTGGTTGATCAATGTGTGCAAGTAATTTGGATTGCGAATAACGATCAGATACTTTCAACATAAGGAGATTCACTCGTATACTTAGACACAGCCTATTCAGAACCTGAAGTCTATTATTGATTATTTGATTCAGAAATCTCAGTTACATATCAAAGATGTAAGGGTGTTCAGAGATGCTGAGTGTGAAATGGATCATTTCTTGTTAAGAGCGTAGGTGTATATAAAGTTTAAACATAGTATTAAAATCCAGGAGAATGAAAGAGAAACTGAAATAAGAGATGCAAGGCACAAGTTGGAGCTGTTGATTCAGGAGTCAGTCAGGCCCTTGTACAAATTGCAGTTGGCAAAAATAATTACTGATCAGAGATGGTCAGAGAGTGTGGAGGAGAATTTAGCCAACTGAAGGGTATATTCATGGTGCAGCAAGTGAGTGTCTAGAGGAGACAGACAAATCGATGAAGTTGCAAGGCTGGTGGAATGAAGGTTTGGATGGCTTGATTAAGGAGAAGAAGAAAGTATATGACAGGTGGTTGGATTGCAAAGATATGGAGAACAGAAAGTTGTATGCAAGAACTAAGAGAGAAGTAAAGAAAGCAGTGGAAAAGGTAAAAAGTGATATGTGGAAAAGTAGATGTGAAAGAATTAAGATGTATGTGGGTGGCAGTTGGACTAGAGAGGCATGGGAGGTTGTGAAGAGCTTGAGGAAGATGCCCATGAAAGGATAAATATGTCAGAGTTTTTTAAAGTTAATAAGGGTTTACATCAAGATTGCTCTCTTTCTCCCACTCTGTTTAAGCTTTTCTTAGAAAAATTATTGGAAGAATGGTAGAAAAAATGTAGAAGGATGGGAGTGCAGGTAGGTGGTCAGTATATATATATACACACACATTGTTGTTTGCAGATGATAAGGTCATCACAGCATCAGATCAGTTTGATAACAGTTATATGATAAGAAAATTGACACAAATCTTTATTAAGTGGGATTTGAAGATAAATTTTAGTAAGACAAAATATCTACTGGCTGGTGCAAAAGGAGAATACTTAATTACAGATAGGAATATCATCAAGACATGCAAGGACTTTAAGTACCTTGACTCTATACTATCAAAGGAAGGAAATAGTGGAAAATATATAAATCATTTTAAGGGTCTAGAGTGAATGGTTATCCAGAAGTGCAATTCTTTATGGTAGTCTGAAGGGATACAGAAAGCAACTAAGTATAGGTAGTACAAGTGTGTTTTTGTGAGAATTTTATTGTACGGATCAAAAGCTAAGGAAATTAGAAAAAGAGATGAGGGAAGATTGTTGGCTGTGGAGATGGATATGCTGTGCAAGAGTTGTGCAGTTTCTAGAATGCAGTGTGTGAGAATTGAGGACATCAGAAGAATTGGGGTAACCGGTACAGTGATTGATGTTTTGGAGGGAAGAAGACTACAATGGTATGAACATGTTTGGAGAATAAAGGAGAATAGATTGTCAAGGAGGATGTTGGAATGGGCTCCAGGAGAGAGGAGGAAACATGGATGACCTCCAAGGGAGTGGATGTCTGGAGTAATGGAGGTGATGGAAGGAAGGACTTTGGAGGAGGAAAGTTCATTGGATAAAAGAGTTTGGCGACTGAGATGTGAGAGACAGCCTTTATAGCTGTAAACACTAACCCTAGAAGAATAGTGATAATGGTTGACCTAAGTTCAAATCCTAAAATCGATGTAGTCACTTTTAATTAAATTTTAATATTCATATTCAAGTTTTGTTCAAATTCAAATAATGCACTACTTAGGATGGTCAACTAGAAATTGGGTTGAACAATAATAATTTACTTCAACTTACAACTTGTAAGTTGATGTAATATTGTAAAAAAACTCATCAAAAAAAAAAATATATATTAAATAAAATAATGTACTACTCCCAACCTGGTTAAAAATGACCCATCTCCTAACAGATTACGGGTGAAGTGAGTGTTGTCTGGACAGGCTCTTGAGCTACCCTCTTGGCAGCTGTTAGTGTCAATTGTGGTTTCTCCATGAAGAAATACTCTTCATCTTCTTCTCTCTTTTTAGATTCTAAGGGTTCAGATAAATTAAGCAAGTCTGTGCTGAAGATTCCAGGTTTCAGGATTTGTACGAGCCAGTCCACCCTTTGTGTGAATAAGCAAAATTATCTGAGGAACAAATTAGAGACCTTGTTTCCTATGTAATGACTACAGTAAGTCTAATGACTGAATGAATCAGGTAAAACTTGGCCTCCTAATTAATAATAATTAAATAGAAAATAAGAATGAGGGTATTTTTTCAAAATTTTTCAATGATAATTTGTAAGGGTATTATTTTTATGTACCAATTGAATTGTCATAACTCCATTTCTCATTGAAATAATTACCCCTTCAATATCCTGCACCTCAATGTTATGCTAATAAAATTTCTATATAGATTAAAAATCACAGCTAGCGACAGAAAATAAATAACATAAAATACATATACATCACCTAAAAATAACACAAAATTAACAATATTTTCAGAAAAGGAAGTCACTGTCTCTCTTTCAAAATGACAAAATGATATAACAGATTGACAAAATATATAACAATTAACAATACAACAGTGTTTCTGTAGAAATTAAACCACAATGATTACAATAGGTAAAGAAAGACGAACAAAAAAAAATCAAGAACTTAACACTTAAACAATATGAAATAAAGTCACATTAAATTTTACAAAATATTAAACAAGGAAAACCAACACACACAGAATTTATTACAATTACATACTTGGGTTAGAGTTTTTCAACATTTTAAATATATATATATATATGAAAATTATATAAATCAATGGATCCTTAGCTTAATGGGCCTTATTTTATACTGAAATATATTTCCAGAGGTACCTCCACTCACATCTAATATTATCATTTCTTGTAGCTCAGCTTGAGTTTTCGGTTTACAAAAATTGGCAGTTAGATCCTTGTTTGGTGCCCATAATATAAATCATAAACCAATAGCGTCTTATTGGTTATATGACCACCAAGTCTAATTCACACAATTTTTGTCTGACCGACTTCATTTCACTACTATTCACTATTTCACTACAATTAAAACTTTTGTTTTAATAGTATTGTAATTCAATTTTATGTTCTAAGAAATACTGTACCAATCTTGTGAATTTTATACTATGACAGAAATACAAGGGACAAGATTTATTTTTACAAATTCTGCAGGACATTACAATTTTTGGCCCCTGGAATAATTAGTGTAATTTCTAATTAAATAGGTTTTCCATTAAGTACTAAATTAGAATTTTTGTTAATTTTCTTTAAACATTTATATTTTTCTTAATATTTTATGAAATAAATTTTCATTAATTTTTAAAAATACATATCAAGTTAATCCTGTGGATTCATGGCATATCAACTTCAATATGCAAAAATTTATATTGCAATAAAAATAGTGTCATAAAAAATAAGACCTAACCAACCTTCATCTTAAATTAAAATTTTTAATTTATCCATATGGTAGTATGAATGTACAATACCATTGCTAAAAACAATAACCACATATTCTCATAACAACACCAACATATATCAGACCAGAAACAAAACCGTTTTCATCTAACTCAACTCAATATTTCATTAACTTTTTTTTAATCAATTTGTAAGTGTGCTTTTAATTTATTTAAAATAAATTAAAAATATTTTCTTTTTCAGAAATAATATTAGTTTGTCTATGAGTTTTTAAACAATACTAATTTTAAAAAAAAATATTAAAAAGGGCTGAATTTTCTCCATCTCGTTTAAAATATACATAAATACCTGCTTCTTCAAATATTTAGTTGACTATTATCTCATCATGCATTTATATTATTAATATGTGCCTTTATAATTTTTTTAAAGGGAAACGACACTTTCCCTTTAAACTGTGTTTAAGGGAACTGTCTTTAAACCGCAATCTAAACTTTATATTTAAAACCAAAAAAATTTCACGAGAATGTAATAAAGTATAAATTTCAAATAAAAGGACTAATTACTTCTATTGTAATTAATTAAAAGTATTTATTATAAATAATGAAGTCAGTATAATACAGAAAAACGTTAATATAAATGTTGATAAATTCAAATAGATGTTCGTAAATGTTTGACATAACTCTTTAAATTTAAACCTTTATTCCGCTGATTAATTCACGTAATTTTTTTTAAATGTAATATGTTTTTTTTTTATGAAAGAACTGATAATAAAAGTATGTTCAACACAAAATAAGAATCTATTATTCAAATGAAAAAAATCTTCCTTAAATTTTTACTCCTTAGATTAAGTTATTAATCTGTATACTATAACATGTAAACAATAGGATTATACATTATGTTCAACAAAGCTATGAATATATGTAAATAAAAATATAAATAAATACTATATTTTAGTTTTTACATAAAGTTTCTTCATAGGCACCTCTCCTTATGTGGGTCAGTGGATGTATTCTTCAGGGATACATCATCTCCCTAGATAATGTACTCCCTGTGGATACTATGAGCCCTGAGTATGGTACTATTATTCATATTTTAAAACTGAATGAATATTTTTTTTTATAACTGAGCTTCAATTGTACTATATTTCCTATTAGATTTTTCTAAATGAAGATCTATTTATATCATTGTTACAAAAAGAACAATCCTACAATGTTAAGAAGAAGGAAATTATTGTATAATCAAGATTATTAATTACCTGTTAAAAAAACAATGTATCTTCAATATAAAATTAACAGTTTTTTCTTCTGTGTTTTAACCTTGCAAATTCATTGTTTGTATTTTATATTTCATTCATAGTGCTAATTGTTCTATAAAATTAAAACTAACAATAAAGTATCTTTTGAAGGAATGTGTTACTTTTTAACCAGAATAGTCCAACTATATATAATTTTGAATTTAAATTTTGATTATATATAATTTATGATTCATAAATAAGGTTGTAATGTATATTATTAAAAGACTAAAGAAAGATGCCATAAATTTTGAAGGTTTCTATACCGTTATTTTTATTTGTTTTAATTCTTTTTTTCTATTATTTACATTACTATTATAACTACTTTTATCATCATTCATCATCCAAATTATTAAAACACGTTACATAAATCATTATTCTTAAAATATCTTCTTTGTGTCTTACAAAAGCATTTATTTTAATCTGCATGCACAAACAATAATATGAATTATTTTTATGATGCATTAGTTTATTATCTTCTATTAAAGCCATTTTTCCAACCTAGAAAAATGGCTTGTGTGGTTTTTTAAAACTATATTCACTGAACCTGACAATAAAAAGAGTTTCTATAGATTATTTTACAACTTTTAATCAATATAAAACTATTTATAAGAAAGAACAATGGCATTTTAGAGACAAAATATTTAAATTTTACCTACTTTTAAAAGTACCTTGAAGGAAATAATCCAGGATAAGATGTAAATAACTAAATAAATCTTCTCTTTTTTTTAAATAAAATTGTTTCTTAATAGCCAGCTATTTATAACAGCAAAATATACAGACAGAAGATAAAGATTGGAATACATATAAAAGAGAATTGAGTATTTTATGTAGTACATATTATGAGAGAGTGGGAGTGAATGCAAAAACTATAGAGGAATAACCCTGTTACCATCCAGGTATAAAATATTCTCAAGAATTATAACACAAAGACTTAAAAATATAGTAGAAACAATTCTAAGAGAGGAATATGCTGATTTCAGAAAGGGTAGAAATTGTACAGACAATATATTTGCATTGAAGCAGCTGATAGAAAAATATCGGAATTCGGGAGGGAAACACATATATTATATGTAGATTTAGAGAAAGTATTTGACAAATTAATACAAGAAAAGTTATGGCAAATATTAAACAAGTGAGGGATTCCAAAACAACTCATAGGCATCATACAAGAAATGTGCACAGGCACCCATTCCCAATTTTAGGGGAGGGAAATAATAGAATTAGGATAAATACAGGAGTTCAACAAGGCTGCAGTAAGTCACCAATATTGTTTAACATATACATAGAAGATCTTCTGCAGGAATGGATAGATGGCATGCCAGATTATACATATGAATTAAATTCTAAACAATTTGTTATATCCATGCTATTTGCAGATGATCTAGTACTTACTGCCAACTCTGAAGATCAACTGCAGAAGGCCTTCTTTAAATTGAATAAAGTAGTAAAAGAGTACATATATATTTTGTATCCTCAGGGAAAGAAAAAATAATGGCTTTCTGTTGTAAAGGTATCATCAGATCAAAAATCACACACAGCAGGGAAATCATAGAATAAGTGTCACAGGTAAATTATTTAGGATGTAAAGTTTCAGTACTGGCCTTGAATTTATGAAACATTTACACACGAATTGGCTCCATAATGTAGAACTAGGTGCAGGGTTCATGCTTCTGTGAACTCGATTTGCTAGTTCAAAGGGCAATGATGTAGGACATTCAAGATGTCCAGATGAGGCCTGCAGCGAAGGCAAAAGCTGAGTTTATAAATCACTGATGTAAATGTCTACCAAGGCATTTATATCAGTGGCATCCCAACTTATTACTATGAGATGTAAAAAGTTAGAGGGCGAAAGATGACTCCCATTAGAGCCCATCAGGGCTATGAATGGGGGAGGGGTGTGGCAACCAGAAGCATCACAAAATTGGTGTCTTCCACTAAGGGGTTGGGATGTAAAGTTTCAGTCTGGGGTGAATCAGATATTCCAAGTAAAATTGAGAAATTTAATTATTACAATGGTACCATAAAAAGAGTTTTGAGAAATAAGGTTCAGAAAGAAACCCTACTAAAATTTTATAAAACAGCATCAGTCACAACATTTCTCTATGAAGAAGAAACCTGGTGTCTAACAGAACAAACAGAAGAAAGATTCAGGCCACAGAAATGCGATTTTTAAGAACTATTGCAGGGTACCATTTGTCAGATAGGAAGAGGAACACTGACTTAAGAAATTAATTAAATATCCACAACCTTAATGAGAAAATCAGAATGTACAGATTAAATTGGGCAAACCATATTGAAAAAATGCCAGAAGAGAGAATACCTAAGCTACTACATAAGTATAAGCCAATAGGACGCAGAAATTTAGGTCGTCCAAGGAAAAGATGGAAAGATCAGCTTGTGTAATCATAATGGGTGGAAACCCAAAACATGAAGAAGAAGAAGAAGAAGAAGACATATTATGAGATTAAAAGAGGAGTAAAGTGTAGAAATGAACAGAGATAGAAATAACCATGTTAAAAATGCAGATAATCCAAAACAATTAAAACTAACAGTTGAGGATCAAAAAATATCCAACCTTGGTTCACAAAAACAAAAATAATTAATCTACTTGGTTCAATGAGTTGTCTCCTTCAAAGTAGGCCACCTACTTATTCCAGTGATGTTTCATTTGTCGGAAGCATTTTTTCAAGTAATTTTCAGGGAGCACCGTAAATATTTTTGTCACATTTCTTTTTATCACTTCTGTATCTTCAAATCTCTTTCCTTTAAGCAATTTTAAGTTTAGGAAAGAGCCAAAAATTGCAGTTAGCCAAATTTGTTGAGTAAGGAGTCTGCTGATGTCATTTGATCCCATGTTTTCCCAAAAACCTACGGGTAAGTTGTGATGCATGAGCTGGAGAATTGTCATGATGAATCTTCCAATCACCACTTTCTCAAAGCAGTGATCTTTTGTGTCAAACAGCATCTCCTATCTGACAAAGAACAGTTATGTAGTACTCTTTATTGACAGTTTTTCCTTGAGAAGTAAACTCATAATAAACCATGCCTTGATAACCAAAAAAGACCATCAGTATTGCTTCTTTGTCATTCCCTGGCTATCTTTTGCTATGGAGAACTTGGAGTTTTCCAATGTCATGACTGTGTCTCTGTATCAGGGTCATAGCCATAGACCCACTTTTCATCTCTGGTTATTCTTTATAAATAGACACGAATATTACAAAAATACAAGAAGCATTACTCACACGTTTTACTTTCATGGCTGCTAAGCAGCAAAACAGTGAATCACACGCAACCAATACAGATCAGGGTCACATTCCACAATGGTCCCCTTACTTGCTACAATTGGTTACCACAATAATAAATAAGGTCATATACTTTTTGATCACACCTCATATACTGAGATTAATAGAGTAGTAAAAAATAAAGAGGTAGAAGAGAATAAAAATAAACAATGTAAAAGATAACAGATGATCTAAAAAATAAAAACTAATATATATTCAAATTATTCTTACATAGTGTTCAACTTAAAAGAGGCCCCAACACTCAGCAGTTTATACTACATGCATATTTTTTCTTAAAATGCATATATTGGTGTGAGATTGGTAAAATAATGTGGAAGATGCTGGTACAACTGTAGCTGCAGCGAAGAGGACTGTTTATTGCCTGCACATTAGAGTACTGCCCATCTGTGATGAGCATTAGCATTTGAACAAGGTTGCATAATCATTTATTGTTGTTTGTTAAAGTGTAATTAACTGTTGAAGAAAGTGTATTTGTGATGGAAACTTATTTAGAGATATGTTATGTCAGTGAAAATTCTGGGAGAAATTTGAAAAGGAAACACCAGTGAAAAAAGTGTTACTCAGAAGTTAGTTCAAAAATTTTATGAAACAGGTTCGGTGTTAGACCAGAAATGTGCCTGATACAGGTCAGTTTCAATGATGCAGGTCTTACAGAACATTAAAATGGCAGTTGCAAGATCTCCTTGTAAATCTTTGTGGAGACTAACCTGGGAAAAGAACATTCCACTAGGCAACCCAAAGTGAGGAGAATACTGAAATGTTATTCATATCAAATGTAGGTTTTCCATACGCTTAATAATGCTGATTATGCTAAAAGGGTTCACTACTGTCAGCGGTTTCAAGAACTTCATTAGAGGCAACATTGGCATTTTAAATAAGGTGTTTTTCACAGATGAAGTGTGATTTCACCCGGTTGGTATGTTAAATAATCAGAACTATTAGACCTCTCTCTTTTTCTGTTTAGCCTCCAAAACCATCGTAAGGTATTACTTCAGAGGATGAATGAGGATAATATGTACAAATGTATATGAAGTGTAGTCTTGTACAGTCTCAGGTCAACCATTCCTAAGATGTGTGGTTAATTGAAACCCAACCACCAGAGATCACCGGTATCCATGATTTAGTATTCAAATCCGTATAAAAGTAACTTTACTAGGATCTGAACCTTAGATCTCTCGACTTTGAAATCTATTGGTTTCTGATGATGAGTTAAGCACTAGAACAGCCCAGTGGGTTAGAACAACTAGACCTGAAGTACTGAAAACTCACATATTTTCTTTGAATCTCCCCATCACCCTCAAAAAATAGGCATATGGTGTGTGGTTCCCAGGTGAAAAATAATAGGACCCTGGTTTTTAAAAAACTGTAGATGTTGCAGTCTACCAAGAAATTATCCAGTAGTTCATAGCCTTTCTTCCAGAGAACGAATATGACTGCTAGTTGCAACAACACAATGCCACTTGCCATACAGCTCACTCTATTACGATGAATAGAGAGAAATGATTTCTCTCTATTCTTCGTAAAGATTTTTTTGGCAGAGAAATCATTTGTAAAGGGTTGTGGCCACCAAGATCCCTTGATCTGACTAGTTCAGGCTTCTTTCTGTGGGATTACTTAAAAGAAATTGTTTATAGGAGCAATCCACACACCCTGCAGGAATTGAAGACAAACATTAGTGACAAGGTACAGCGAATAAGAGTAGCCAGGAACATGGTCAAACGTGTTAACAAGTGCATAGAACTGGATGGATATCATTTTCAACACCTTCTATAAATTATTATTTAGGTGTTAGCCAATAAATTATTATTTGTAGAGTAGACTAAATGATTGGGCCTCTTTTAAGTTGAACACCCTTAGTAAAAATGTATATATCTCAACAAACCGTTACAGTTAGTATGCAATTAAGTGGGAATGTAAATTGTATGCAAGATATACAAGGTCTGTAAATGAAGTAATGAAACTAATTTTTTTTGACAGCCAAAGTGACAACACTGTAACATTATTAGTAAACATACGGTTATATAAACAGCTGCTTTGTATTAGGTATTAGTATTTTTAGTCTGTTGTTACCAGGTTAGACATTAAAAAACTTTTTGTGAAACGAGTTTTTGTTGTGCGTTACAAAAATGAGTAATACTAATTATGAGCAATGTTGTGCAGTTTTGTATTAAATTTGGTGAGAATGCTACTGAAACTTTTTCAAAATTGAAAAATGGGTACAGAGACAACAATCTGTCACGAGCCCAAGTTTTTACGTGGAAAAATTTGAAAGCATTTTCAGATAGCTGGGAATCAGTTGCGAATGATCTAATAAAGACCGTTAACATCAAAAAGTGACAACAATGTTGAGCGAATTAGAAATTTGATACGGTACAACCAGCGATTATCTGTTAGAATGATTTTGCAAAATAACTGAATTTGAACTGCGGAAAAGAGTTGCCTGCATGAGATCAATTTGTGATTTCAATATCCTCACGGCAAGAACAGAGACCACAAACATTCCAATGTATAATATTCTTAGCCATAGGAAATATTTTTTCATATATTAAAACTGCGTGCGGATTGCTTGTCAAATACGATGTGGTTTTTTTTTGTGTAAATGATTTTTAAGAAGTGTTTTGCTTCAGTAGGCACTTCATTGGGCATTACATTCTCAAAGAGACCTTGAGATGTTGATGCCTGGGAAGCCAGAGATACCGTACCAGGTGATGATTTTTTGCAGATCGCTTCATTGGGATCTTGGTAGTTTGCTGCAACAGGAGTTTTATTCAGTGGTGTACTGTCTGAAATGGTTTTCATTACACAACTGTTAGTCTTTCCACCAGAGCTGCCTTTCTTATTTGAACTATTAGTTAACTCTAAAATAATGGTTTTGAGCGAGGCCACCTTATCAGATAGCACATGAACAAGCTGTTTCAGTTCACTGCAAGATCTGCACTGTGCATTACAAGCATTTTTATGAGTTTGCTTTGATGTAGCAGCTGCAAAAGAGACATCTGTTTTAATCAGGTTCCAGGAGTTTAATGTTTTCTTATACTCTTTCCAAGTGGCCAGAAAAGAAAGCTTCTGCTCAGTACAAATTTTTAGAATTGCCCTCTCTTCTTTAAATGTTGAGGAATCTTGTGAACGAGCTGAATGTGATCACCCACAGTTAACACATTTTTCTTCCTCCTGGCATTCAGAGTTGTTATGGCCTTCATTGCCACATCCAGCACATATTGCAGTGTTTGAGCAAAAAGTTGTAGTGCGGCCATAACTTTGACACTGGAAACATCCTCTAGGGCTGGAAATGAATGATCGCACTTGAATAGACATGTAAACTACTCTTATTTTCTCCGTGGTACAGGAAGATTAAACATCAATACAATTTAACAGAATTAAAAAAAGACACCTAGAAAAAAGTTTCCCTTCATCAGATGTAAAATTAGTAACTTTTTAACTTATTAAATCACCTTTGTAATATTACAATATCAACAATCCATAATTTTTTTTTTTGTTCTGGTAAAAATTATAATGCACCTCCTTACCACTTGATTGTTGTGCAACATCTGACATATCTCAAGGAGGAATAGCATTCTAGATACCGAAGGGAATGAAGTAAGATAAAATGCCACCATCTTTGGCAATGAATAAATCTGCATAAATCATCAACACTAACAATTCCGGGTGCAATTAATGTTATTAAAATAAAATAATTTTCTGAACACAATCTAGGTGCAAATAACAAAGAATTAAAGAAAAAGATTAAAACTTAGCTAAGCATATTCATTCAGTAAATAAAGCAACATGAAACTCCAAATGGGAAAAATATAATTCATGAGCCCTTAGTTGAACCCAAAAAAATATTTTTACCCCCTCTCCACATCAAGCTAGGACTAATGAAAAATTTTTTAAAAACAATGAAGGACTTTTTATACATCAGGCAGAAATTTCCAAATGTAAGTGAATGAAAAATTAAAGAAGGAATATTTGTTTGTCCTCAAATAATAGAGTTGGTCAAAGATGACGTATTTAACTCAATGTTAAATAATGTTGAAAGTGTAGCTTGGGCTTCATTTAAAGATGTTTGCAAACATTTTCTTGGCAAACAAAAAAACTGATAATTACCACAATATTGTTAATCAATTTCTTACTTCATACAGAGCTACGGGATGTAATATGTCTTTGAAAATACATTTCCTCCACTCACATCTGGATTTTTTCCCGGACAACCTCAGAGACGTAAGTGACAAACACAATGAGTGTTTCCACCAAGATATTTTGGTGATGGAAAGCCACTATATATAAAGGGAAATGAAATAATAATATGCTAGCCGATTACTGTTGGACATTAATTTGGGATGTGCCTGAGGCTATTTATAAAGAAAAGCATCAGCGAAATCATTCTAACACATGTATGGCCATGCAAAATTATAAATTTTACAGATTTTAACTATATTTTCCCTTAATTTTTTTGAAGTGTAATTTATTTAAAACTAAGGGTGATAGAAAAATTGTATTTACAGATCTATAATGCATGCAGAAAAGCAATTCAACAAATTTTATCAACTTAGAGAAACATTAATAAAATTTTTTTTGTCTTTCAATGTAATTAAACATTTCAGAAGATTATGAAAACATTATGTAACTAATAATTTTAACCAAGATATTTTTAAATAAAAAAAAGTTTGAATTAAAAAAAATAAACACTAATTAATTCTATTGTTAACATTCAGTGAATTATAAATTTCACAATACCTATATTTATGTAAAGCATTATAGTTATTTTATTATAGTTGTATTATACAGTTATAACACAATTATGAAGTTTTTAACGTCATTCACCGTTGTTGTACTAGGTCTGGCCTACACTGCAGTGAGGAGAATGCTGAAAAGTTATTCGCATTGAATGCAGGTTTTTTTATGAACTAACTAATCCTGATTATGCTAAAATGGTTCACTACTATCAATGGTTCAAGATCTTCATTAGAGGCAACACTGGCATCTTAGATCTAGTGTTTTTTACAGAAGAAGCTTGGTATCACCTTGGTGGATATGTCAGTAGTCAGAAATGCCTAACCTGGGGTACTGAAAACCTGCACATTTTCTTTGAATCTCCACTAAACCCACAAAAAATAGGGGTATGCTGTGTGGTTTCAAGGCAACAAATAATAGAACCCTGGTTTTAGTAAAAAACTGTGGATGCTGCCATCTACCAAGAAATTATACAATAGTTCATAGCCTTACTGCAAGAGGATGAGTGTGATTGCTGTTTGCAACAGGACAGCACCACTTGCATACAGCTTGCTTTACTAGGGAGGTGCTGTAAACATTTTTTGGTGGAAGAGTCATTTAAAGGATGGTGACCACCAAGATCTCCTGATCTGACTAGCCAGACTTCTTTCTGTGGGGTAACTTAAACAGAAATTGTTTATAGGAGCTACCCACACACCCTACAGGAATTGAAGACAAACATTACCAATGCCATCAAGGAAACTGACAGGATACAGCTAACAAGAGAAGCCAGAAACATGGTCAAACATGTTGACAAGTGCATAAAACTGGATGGACATCATTTTTAACATTTTCTGTAAATTATTATGTAAGTGTTTGCCAATAAACTATTATTTATATATTAAACTAAGTGACAGGGCATCTTTTAAATTAAAACCCCGTATAAGATTTTATTTCATTTTGTATTTTTATTAGTTTATGAACTTGTAATATTTATAATCAATTTTTATTTAGCATGTTAATTAATTATTCCTAAAAAGTAATTAATAAGTGGAAATAGTCAAATATTAATAATTCTATAATAATTCAAATATTAATATTAATAATTTTTTTTCATTATGCCAAATTTATTATTTTTTTAATAAAAATTTTCCTTAAAACAAGCTACTACACAAATTACAAAGCTAAACTGTGGAAAAAGGTAATTCACCATGAAAGGAGATGCGTTAACAAGCCATATTTCTTTGCAGGATGAGTGACAATAACGAGTCGTACAAGTTTTTTATGAACATAGGGTCAAACACACGTCCTTCCCCCAAGCATACTTAATGTGTAATGCAAATCCACATTTAGGACTGTTTGAAGTCCAATAATCTTAAATTATTTTTTGACAATGTAATGTGCATCAAAACAAACTCAAGGAACTTGCTAAATGTGCTTGTGGACATTGATATAATTTAAAAAAATTTATTTTTAAAATATCACAACTTGTGTAATTTTAATTATTAATAACTTACATTATATAAATTTACCTATCAATAATAATTTTTAAAATAAAATTAACAATTACATGGAAATGTTTCAATTAAAAAACAACTTTTTAATCTGAGATACTAACTTTTGAACTATCAAGGGGTATATAAGAAAAAAGCTGTTGTCATGAAAAGTGAAAAAAATTGCCCAAACAAATTTCAGATACTTTTCTTGATTAGAGATTACATAAATAATTGTTGTTTACTAACATAACTTGAAAAATAAATTTATTGTAATCCTGTATAAAATCTTAACAATCAGGAATTCAAAATAGCCATGAAACAAACTTCTGGATTCTTATTCAGTCAGCTACTGAATGAAGTCTTCATATATGTAGCTGAATAAATCTGATAATCAAGTTTGTAAAAAATTTTCCTCAAGAACTACTTTAATTATTACCACTAATAAAACCACTGAAAATAAAAAACATATTTTTAAATTATATCCTCTACACACAAACCCCCGTTGTTTCCCTACAGGGATAATTTTTTGAGCAACAAATAACAAACTCAACCTTTGATTAAGTGTTGTGCCCTCTACATAAAACTAAGTCTGTTCATAACATTTAACCCTTTCTGGTTAAATATCAGATGTACAGTATTGGTTTTAGTACACTTTATAGTTTCAATCTGTTTCATTCACAAGTTTGATCAGTACCATGTTCACAACTACAATTCTCTGTATACTTTGTAGTTCTCACCATATAATAGATGATTATATTTGAAAATGACTACAATAATGTTTCATTTATTTATATAATAAATATTACAAAAATTAAATATTAAATAAAAAAAATATTAAAAAAACTTATAAAATACTGTAGTAAAAAGGTAAATCCAATACTACCTGCAATAATTTTTTTCAATCTTCGTTTAAAATTTTTACTTTTAAGTTGGTTCCAAATTAATAATAACACTGTACCCAACTTGTTAATTCAAAATTTTATAATTTTAAAAAATCAAAATTTAAAGAACTGAACAAAAAAAACTTGAATTTTTACTTTTTTAATATACGAGGGATATCTCTAAAGTAAAGACCGCTGGGAAAATTTTCTCCTTAAAGTTGGTGAACCAGTGTCGTTCATGGCCATGCTAGTAATGTACACACTACATGGTTGTCTGTAAGTTGTCGTGTTGTAGTATCTTTGATTACATGTGCGTAATTACATTATAAAATGAACAAGAAAATCAATGTTGCAGTCAACTGTGAAACACATGAAATCATATGATTTTTAAAACATCAAAACATTAAGCCGGATGAATTTCATTGGCAGTTGGTTGCTGTGTATAGTGATAAGGTAATGAATGAAACGTCCCCGAAAATGGTGTGAAAGGTTTAGAAATAACAGAATTAATGTGCATGATGAAGAACATTCGGAGAGGCCCTCAATAATCAGCAAGGACTTGTTGAAACACGTTGATGACGAAATCAAAAAAGGTTGTCGCTCAACGATTTCAGACTTTTTATATGTTTAACCTCTGCGACCATCATTAGGTATTACTTCAGAGGATGAGATGAATGATTTCTAGCATGTGTGAAAATGCCATGCCTGACTGGGATTCAAACCTGGGACCTCCAGATGAAAGGCCAAGACACTATATCACTTGCCCATGGAGGCTTGCAACATTTTCCATCCTGACCCTTCTTTTTCCTGATGTTTCAAGAGCTGTTATTGGTTACATTGTTCATGATCATTTAGGCTTCAGAAAGGTGTATGGATGTTGAGTGCCACACATCTTAACGGAATGTAACAAAAGAATTGCTTTGGAATTTTTGATGCGCTACACAGAAAAAGATAATGAATTCCTTAAATCAATTGTTACCAGCTATGAAACATGGATTTCTAATTACATGCCAGAGAGAAAATGGCAGTCAAGTGAATGGCATCATCCACAATCACCAACCAAACCAACAAATTTCAAGCCACAGTTATTTGGACGCGAACTGATGGTCACAGTCTTTTGGGATTGGTTTGGCATACTGCTGATTGATTTCATGTCATGTGGAACAACTATAAATGCAGAAGCCTACTGCAGAACTCTACGTAAGTTATGGCACACCATTTAAAATTGGCGACATGAGCAGCTGACCAACAGCGTCATCCTGCAGCATGGAAATGCAAGTCTACATGTTGCGGGTCTGACATGTGATTTACTGAGAATTTAGATGGGAAATTTATGATCACCTACCACATAGTCTGGACTTAGTTCCTTCTGATTACCATTTGTTTGGGAAATTGAAAGAATTTTTGAGTGGTAAGCAATTCACAGGTGTTTATGAACTTTAAAATGCTGTAAATTAGTGGCTAAATGGTCTGGTAGCAGAAGAACAAGACAAGGGTATTTTGAAGCTGGTGTACTGCTATGATAGATGTCTTAATTCACGTGGCGATTATATAGAGAAGTAGTATAAGACAGTTAGTTTAAGAGAAATAAAAGTATTTATAAAGTTTTCAGAATAAATTTTTTTACAATGAAACGGTCTTTACTTTAGCGATAACCTCTCGTATAATTTATATATATATTTAAATAGTTCTTATCTTTGTCAGTTTATTTTATTTTATTTTTTAAATTAAATTTAAAATATCCTGATCAACCGACCAAATACACTATCCTTATGAAAAAAGCTATAAAAACAAGGCAAGAGAAAGCTGCATCTTGATAAAAATACAAAAAGAAATACAGAAAATGACATTGAGTAATACTACAGAGTATGAATTAAGGTTAGGGATAAGCAGTTATTTTATCCTAAATTTCCTCTCAAAAATACTCTGATATAAATATAGCATTCGGTTATACATTATTATTATTAATATATTACGTAAAAAAAAGGATAAATTGATAAAAAAATTATATATTTTTATAGTAAATTAGTTTTATTGTGAGAAATTACAACTAAATAACTATGTATGAAGTAACCATAAGCCTCTACATATTGTACAGTTTATTTTAGAATAAGTAAATATGACATTGGGAGAATGAATGGACATAAAGTAGAATCTAAAAGGGTTGAAAATAAAAATTATTAATAGTAAAAAAAAAAGAATTAAAAATTCTTTAAATAATCATCTTATATTTATATAATTATATCAATAATAATAATCAGAATACAATTACAACATACGTCTTGACAATAAAAGACAAAATTTGTACAAATGCCAATGACGTTATTCATTATCTATAATTATAATATTTATAATTCATACGGATCTCAACAAAAAAAAGTCAGATATAACTAAATTACATAAATGATTGACTAAACACCAGCTAAACTTCAAATAAAAAGAAAAATAATTATAAAAAAATTACAGAACAAGAAATTTATTAGTTAAAATTATACAGTAAAAAAATAATAAATAAATCTTCCATGTGCGCGTATATATTTAGTAAACAATAATTAACATATTTTCAAATTTTTTCATTTAAAAATTTTAATCAGATTTACTTTATTTACATTAGATTTATTTAAACTTGTAAAAATATTAATGTGTGCGAATAACAGATCTTTATTAATATAATATTAATAAATAAATAAATTGTGCAGAACGGAAGACTTATCATATTTTAATTAATATCAATTTAAAAAATCACATAATTAATTACAATTTAATATTGTGATACTTAACAATTATTTTAAAAAAAGAGAAAAATGAAGTAAAATAAAAATAATAGTAGAAAACTTGTACATCACTTATTATTAATTAATCTCATTAGATAAACAATTCACACTCTTACATACATTTATTTCCTGCTGACTAAAACCAGTGTACTTTACAACAATTTCAGAACTATTTAGTATTTGTAAAAATTAGACTGTTTTTTAATTGCTTTTTTCAGCTGTTAATTATTTTATATCCAAATCAGCAGCAGTCCCTCTGTGATTGGGTTATCCCCTTGTATCCTTAGTTCCTTCCCTTTCCTTATCCTACTCTATTTAAAACTTGGATGAGTGGCATGAGGACAGGGTCAACCGCTGCATTTGATCCAACTATGGTGACCCTTCTAGAATGCCTGTGGAATTAAACCAAGAATTTAAGTTTCCTGACTGGGAAATGTACAAAAGCCAAAATTTCAGGGTTGAAGCACTAACTGGGTGCCCTCTGATTCCTCATGAAATTTAATGTAATCTAGGTCAATACAAACTTATTATGTAACTTTTTTACATAATACAATTTAAAAAAAAAATATATATAAAAACTTTAATGTAACAAAATAAAGGCTTAAAGGGAGTATATCAAACCAAACCTAAAATAATATATGACTAAGATATATAATCTAAGTCAGTAATTTTTAGATTAAATATAATCTAAAACTGAAATATAATCTTTACAAAGATAAGAGAGAAGGTTATTTAAAAATAATATACATACACATACATTCCAATTTCACAATAAAAAAAGAATAATTAGAAAAGTTGTAAAGTATTTTAATGAAATCCACATATCTTGAAAACCTTACAAAAAAATATTGTTCTATAATCACAGCAAATATACAAATTAAATGACATTTCTAAATTACGAACTTACAAATGCAATATGTAGTCATAAACAAAATAATAGTTGTTCAGTATATAAGCACGTATGTGTATGTGATATGTGTTTGATTAGAGACGTATATTTAAATATTAAATAGTGGTATTTAATAAATATTTATCATAAAACTGGGTTAATTTATCACTAACCTAAGTGAAATATCACAAAATAATTTATGTTTTTAAATAAGTCCCCAATTACACTAGAGAAGGTGTTATTCCATCGATTACAAGTACTGCACATAATGTAAACAGAAATAAAGTGATTTTATATAATCTACATAAAAATATTTTATCAGATAGTAAATTTTGAAAAAACTTAAAACTAAAAAAAATAAATAAAAAACAGTCTAATAACATTGTAAAAAGTTTTGAAATTAATTGATAAAATGTATAATTTTATTAAAAAACAAAACAAAAAAAAACAAATTGTTAGTTGAATTATTATTAATAATAATAATAATAATAGTGAAGTTAGTAAAGACAAATAGTTGAGCATTAACGGAATACTGGTCATGTCTTTGGCTTAACTGACCCCAAAATATACAGTAGTAACAAATCTATAAATTTATTTTATTTATCAATAATTTATTTTATTATATTTGTTATAATAATAAATTATTTATATCTAAAAAAACAAAAACGATAAAACAATGACTTTATTTATCAGTAGGGGGAAAATATGAATAATATAATAAAATTATAACTAGGCAACTTAATTAATAATAACGACTAAAAATGGAAGTAAGAATACAAAATATACCTGAATATTAAAAACTAGAAAAAATAAAAATATTAATAATATAATAGTATATGACCAAATGTGCATAGATTGCTGCTGTTTTGTTTTTTTTAATTTATAAATAAATTAATATTTTCTGTGCTTATATTTGTCACTTGAATAGGGAACATTTCATTAACAAAAATGGATCATTTATATTAATATTTACACCTTATTTATGAATATTTCAATTAAATAACACTATCCGTTATCAGAAATTGATATTTCTTTATTTAAAATGATACAAAATTATATTTATTACATTTTAATGTCATTATTATTAAATAATAATTTTTATCAGTATGTTTACTATAAAATATTAATCACTTATAATTAATTGTAATTATAATGTACATTATTAATAATAATTATAATAATAATCCTAAAAAATATGCTAACCTAAAATATGTGTTTTTATATATGTTTTTTAAATTTATTGTTTATATAATCTAATGATAACTAACTACAATATTTTGTTTCACTAAATAATAAAGTACTAAATATTATTTCATTTACTTCCATTTAATAAACATTCACACACAATTCAAATAAAATTTTATTACTTAAATTTTCTTCTTCATTACTGAATAATTCACATGTTATTATAAAAAAACAGTAAATTTTGCTATTGACGGTATATACTAAATATAAAGCCTACACAGCTATACAAGATTGTTAAACATAAAAATAGTACAGTGGTATATTAATAAATTATGAAAACATTTATGTGTACTTCATGGATTTTAATTATCTACCAAAAAAATTGATGATGAATGATTAAAGAGATAATTTGATACATTCTTCTTAAATATCACATTATTTAATATGACTACATTTTATGAGTAATTTTTATTAATTTAAGAAGACATGTAAATTTTGGAATAGATGACAAAAGGTTAAGAAAACACAATCATAGAATAATAGGTATTGGGGTAGTAAATAAGGAGACAAACAATAAAAGTATGGTACAAAAATATAAATAACACAATAAAAAAATGATTATCTCAGTGTACGATTAAAATGAAATTCATTATAAATTTAATTTTTAGAAAATTAATACACATTTTCTCTGTATAAAACAAAATAGAATTTAATTCAAATAATAAGATTAATATTTTCAGAAGTTGGTATGCCACAGCTTTCTCAGGTGTCGCATCTTACAAAACTTTGAAAGCAAGTTGATCACAATGAAGATATACGATTTAGGTAATTGAGAATGTAAATGTAAATAGTTGAAAAATACACAAATAGAAAACCTACAGCCTACAAATGACAAAAAAAAACTTAGAAATAAATTTTTATAACCAAATTTAGGTAATACTATTCTTTGGACCATTTCTTTTTAAGCACATAGTCCATTACAAAAATGGATTTTTTCAGAGTTTCTATCAAAAAATAATAATTTGTGAACATTACATGATATGAAAAAAAGTTGTAATATACAAAAAATAATTTAAACTAATTTCTGAATGTTTGGTATACTAGAATTACCAATAGGTAGTACTAGTCAAATTTGATGTGAAGGCAAAAATTTGGAATCAAAGGGGGTACAAAGAATATCTTACAATATTGAATAGAATATCTTGGCAAAATATTGTTACCTCTATTATTATTACCTTTATGTATATAAATTGTTTAGAAATAAATTTTTACTTATTTTATTGACTAACATTTAGTAAATTGAACCATTACATAGTTTAATATATATCTATAAAAAATAAAAATTAAGACAATCGCCCATACACTGAAATGGTGTTTCAGATTAATATACTATAACTTTATTTATAAATATTTAAAAGAAAAATATTGAAGTATTAATAGCATTTAAGATGATGTAACAAAAAATAAGCATTTTACAGCAATTCTTATTTTTTATTGTATTTAATCACTACCTAGTAAGAGAATACACACATCATTTTGAGAAAGATATCTAAATTCCTTACAACTGCATTACTAGGAATAGATCATAAAAGAATGTGAAGAGTAAAATGCCCATAGTAATAAAACTTAGATATAAATCAAAATATATTTGACATTATACCAAACTAATAAATATGAAAAGAAATGTAGTTTAATCCTGCAGATGTTGACAGCGTTAGTAAATTATTACTATATTAAAAATGATTTTAATATAGTAAAAATTTGAATTTGTCTATCCCTTATTTCAACATAAGATATATGTTTAAAAAATAACAAAAATATCCTATTTTTTACTACTTTCTCTGTACGGAAGTTTAATTAATGACCTTATCTTAATAAGATCAGTCTTAATTCAGTAAGATCAAAAGGTGTAATTGAATTTACCATCTGGTGTCAGATAGTACTAACCAAAGATGTATAAAGTAAGAAAATAGTTTCCATAAATTTTATAACTTCTTTAATCTCTATATGTTTAAAAACAAATTTTATTACTCAACATATTACTTTTAATTTACTTATATATTTTCATTAACTACCTGATGGCCTCACAAATGATGAATGTGAGATACATGAAAAACTGATTATTCACAGTATTTTTATATATTACCTGAGAATTTATATCCACGGTAGAAAATTAGAATTTAAACTTCATAGGAAAGCACCTCACCTTTCAACATTAGCTGAAACCTGGAGGTAAAGGGAATCTAAATTTGAAGTACTATCATTAAGATTTTTAATTATCTAAGAGTGAAGTGTTATTTAATTATTTTGACACTTTTAGAAGAGTTGAGAGGATGTATATCCAGAAAAAGGTAAAACAAAAAGTTATACTAACTGTATAGAAATAAATCTAACACCAATTACAAGAAGTTTCATTAAAATTCTTAAATTTTGTCAATTTATAATTCTGTATCATTTAAAACCTTTAATGTAAAATAAATAACAAATTTTAATTAGTTGAAATTTGAAACTTTAATTTAAAAAAGTAATATGTATATTTTAAAATTACAAAAATTGATAAAACAAGGAGACATCAAAAACACATTAATAGTCTACAAAATCAAAAATGACTATCTTAGACAAAAAAAAAAAAAACAAACAAATTTATTAATATTAAAAAAAGAATGCTAGACTAGACTTCAATCAAAATGAAATTTTAAAAAATACTTGTTTTTGACAGTAAAACATAGATTATAAATCAAGAAAAATATAAATAACACAGGATTTAAAAATATTATTTAACATTAAAATGAGGTAAATTAATAATACTAAAACAACAATTTTTTTTTAAATAAGAAAAAAATAAGAACAAACTTTTAAAACATCCAGAGTTAATAAAGCTGTTACAAGAGGATACAAAAGAGTTGTTCAATATGAAACTATTTAATTAATAATGAAAGATTAAATACATTTTAATTTTTGAAAAAAAAAATTATATGTAAGAAATAGTTCCCAGAAGATAAGTATTCTTGATCAGCATTTTTTTTTTTTATAAAATGGATCTGAGATAATTAATATTCCACTGTACATATTAAATAAATAAATAAATTATATTTTTTTATTAAATATTAATTAAGAAGATGAAGATGGAAAAAGGGAAAGAAAAATTACAGTAAATTCTGATAATAATGATAATTTTCTAAAAAGAAATCACATTCTTCTAAATTAACATTCATTTCATAGAAATAAAAAATATAATCCAAGTATCATTTCAAGCTGCCTCAAAAAAATTAAATATAAATAATAAAGTAAAGAAAAAGGAGATATATTCAACAGATGAGAAAAAATTAAATACTTTAATTGAACATTAATAAAATGAACTTTTATAATACAAAAACGTATCATTAGTTACACAAATACACAATCATATTTTTTTCATATTTTATTTTTATCCACTCACACAACAATTAATTATAACTACAAATGTAAATATTGTACAAAATGGTACTTAAAAGAGAGAGCTTTTGTCACATATATTACATAAGTGAATATAATTTAAGAAATAAGCAAGTTGACTTGAATAAATTTTTAATTAAAAAGAGAAAATTTGTTAAATCTGCTACTATTTTACAATTACATGAATAAATTACACAAATAAAATGTAGTAGAACTTAATCCAACTTACAGTCAGAAACAGATATGACGGAAGTTAAACTAAATTATGCATATTAACGAATTTCAACAATTTTGGCAGTAAAATAGCCAATAATTTTTTAACAGGAATAAAATACTGCTGACAACCAGCAGATAAAAATGCATTTGTCTATACAAAATGTAATATCAAAATATATCACAAAAATAAATTACTTAGAGCAAAAATCAGCAGTTTTATTTTAAGAAGATAACATTAAATACCAGTAAACTGTAGAATTAAGTTACAGTAATTTGATGATTCTTGGTGTAACAATGACTGATAAAGAAATTTTATTGCAATGTTTTTTTAAAAAATTGGTAAGTATATTTTTTTTAAATAAAAATCACAAAGCAGTTACTTATGATGTGGAAACAAAATGTAAATCATAATTTCTATTTTCATGGAAGATCTTTAAAGTTCTGAAGAACTCATACATGAAAATAAATTAATACATAATGTAACATTAAACGTTTCTCTACCAGTTTAGAAACAGTAGCAAATTAAGTGAAATGGAATTTTCAATTTAAATAAATTAAATTAAATAAATTGCAGAAAATTAAATAAATTTAAAAAAACTGTAATTACACAAAAATACTACAAGCAAATTCACTATTTTTGTAAAATAAAATTTAAAAAATCGTTTTAATATTATTACTGAGGAGCATAAATTTAAATAAAAAAATAAATAATAGATAAAAAATTTTCACTTAATACATTTTTTTTAATTGTCGAAGCAGCAATTGTCAATTTTTCAAAAAATAAGGTAAAGTTCAAAATCCATTTGTAAAAAAAATCAATAATATTTATTTCTATTTCTGAAGGCTCTAAAAAACATTAATGTTTTAAAAATGTTTCTGTTATTCCCATTAATGGTACAGATTAGTTTACATTTCATGTTGACTTAGAGTGTTAATATGCATATATGCTACATGTTACATTAGAGTTACCTTTAAATTTACATTAAATTAAACAGTATTTACAGTTTTATTTTTTTTTTCTTCAAAAATGTATAATACTCTGGACATTAGGAAATATAATGACTCAAACTATCAATGGTACATAACTTTAAAATGCATTTCAGGTGATTTAACAGATGACAGTTAGAATTTAATGATAACAAAGTAAATGTGCCATAAAATTTAGATTTAAAAAAGTTAATCCTGCAAAAAGTAAAGTATATTTTGGGTTTTAACCTTTAGTCTTACTAACATAAGACCGAAGTCCCTTGAACAATCATAAAACTTCCCTCTCTTGCAAATTATAATTAACTTTTTACATATTCATATATTTTGAAACAATATGAAAATCCATTAAAACAAGTTCTATAAAACGTATCTCCTGGCTACAACTTAATTTGATTCCAAAATCAAACTTTTATAATTTTTTTAAATTGTAACAAGCTTGATTTGATATAATAATTAAAGATACTGATTTTGAAATAATAAACAACCGCTATTTAGGTACATGAAAAAGTGAGTTAAAAAAAATTTAATAAACAGAACAGGCCTGCCATTATTACTGGTGTTTCTAGAATTAGAATAATTCACACTAATTTAATGGTATTAATTTTATAATTCATGGTCCTGACCTTATAGTAATACAGTCTGTGAAGTAGTATATTATCTTATATATACTTTTTTCCAATCAAGAATTAATGTTCATTCAATTTTTGTTTATATCAATAAAAATTAATATATATATATATATATAAACAAAATTATTTATAAAAATAAATCAATAAATAAATTTATTCAAATGCAACATTGCTAAATGTATTTTGTCATGTATACTTCAATGGTTCTAATGAATATATATACTTTCTTCTTTTTTTTTGCTAGCTTTAAACACAGCCAACTTAGGAGCCTCATAAAGGCATGAAAATTTATACATTTAAGTTTTTTAATATATAAATAAAAAAAATCACATAGAATATGATAAAAATACAATAGAAAAAACAAACATACAATTGAACACTAATATTATCTACATTACTATATGAAAAAAAAACAATCACTGAGAAATTATTTTTATAAGTAGAACAATTTAAAAAAAGAAACATGTAAAATATATACACTAATTACATATATTAGATGAGATTGCTAATTTTCTTGGAGAGCTTAAAAAATAATTTAATTCAAAAGGTACAATAGTGTAAAAACATAAAATATTCCTTTAAAATTTACTATTTACCAATCATTCTTAACGTACATGCTTTAAAAAATAGACTTAAAAAATGGCCAATGAATTTTGAACTCATAAAATTCATATACCATTCCATTTAAGTAATTAACAAGTAAATTATAATTTGCATAAATTAAATTTTAATTAATTTGTAATAAATAAATTAAAATGTGGAAGATGTCAAAATATCCAAACTTAAGCAAGCACAGAACATCTGATTAATACAAGAATGAAGGTTTATCTTATATAACTTCCAGTAAGATTTTATTCATTACATAACAATCCATCTACTTTCTATTATTACAAGTATTAAAAGAAAATTAAATTTATAAAACATTATGGAAAACAGAATTTAAAATTAATAATTTGATTTTAGTATTTTATAAACTGTTAACAATTTGGTTTTACTATGGTTAAATATATAACCATAAAATAATATTGTTAAATTCGCAATATTGTACTGTCAATAATAATGTATGTACAATATTTAATCTAATTCATGGTGAATTAACAAAATTACAATTTTTTATTACATTAAGTCTTACAATAACTGATACTAGTCTGGTAAAAAAAATTCTACAGTTATTAAGAACTAATAAAAATGAAAATAAAAAATTATCTGAACAATAAAATTTGCAGCAGGTACCCAATATCATTGTAATTAATCAGAAAATCTGTCTATCATATCAACAAGAAAAAATTTATTGGGTTATTTAAAAATAAATTCAAAACCTACAAAAAAAACCAATTCTAAAAAAATTAATATTACTAAACAATTATTGTTCTTGATCTTTAAAATCATGGACTCTGATAGGGTGCTGGCAGGCACATCCCAAAGCTTTCTTTCCATATTTTTATACAGTTTTTTAAAGTTTGTCATTGTTTATAATTAATAATGTCATTTAGCTTTTTGTTTCCCACTATATTTTATCAATGCAAATATTTTAAATCAATATGAGAATTATAAATAATGAAATATAATTATCAATTTCATTGAAATGGAATGTCGATGAATCTACATGTGTGTTACCGATTACTGAAATTTTCTCTTAATTTATCAACAATAACAGCCACTTAAAACCTGTCTGAATATTGAATATTTAAGGATACTTTATATCCAATGTATTGGAGATGGTTAAAGGGATTTATAATGAAAATACCTATTATCATTCTTTTTTGCCTTTTGCTTCTGCAGGGAAAGTAACATCCATTAATATTTACTATTAAATCTTGAATGCAATAATTCAGTTAATTTTCTAATAATGTGCTGGTTTTTATTATTTTTGAATTCAATTACTCCTGAATATGAGTGAGATAATTACCCAGTGTTGAACAGACATTGCATTAATAAAAATTATAGATGGTCTTCTGTCCATCTACATAGACATCTTCTGTTATAGACATCTTCTGTCTCTAGATTGATAGTCTTTTCTCATTACTCATCCCATTTCCTTATTATTAATAATTTTTCCCTGAAAAAGACACTATGGGAAACTTTTCACTAGTAACCTGACCTAGTCCAAATCTAATTAAATACATAGAGCTTACACCTCTTATATCAAAATATATGCACATAAATACAGTCTTATCACCACTGAAATTTTTACAAAACTAAGGATTTGATTAAAAGAAAAAAAAGAATAGGAATTCCATATATTACAAAAACTAAATATGTTTTAAAGAAGATAATTATAACAAATAACTTTTCTCTGTTTTCAACCACCAAAAAAGAACCTGTCCTCCCATTCTGAAAAAAGGTTTATAAAATGCAAAATGTATAAAATAATGAATCTGATTTAGCAAATAAAATTAAATAATTATTTATAAGAATAAATACTGTGAACAACATAAGAAATTTCATTATTCTTTATAAACTGTAATAGTGTTTTATTTTTTAAATATAGTATAGTTTTAAGTATAATTTTTTGAATTTTATAGTGTTTTTTTAATGTTAAATTAAAAAAAATGCAAACTCAATTTCAGTGATCTTAATAGTCTGGTTTTTATTAGACTGTCATATCCAGTAATTCAAACTCCCAAATACACATCAACATCAACCTTATCACAATACAGCTTGGCAAATGCATAATCTTTATGCTTACCCTTAAAAAGGTACACCCACAGACACCATTAACGAAAGTATACTCATTACTTTATGAATAGCAAAATGAAGTCATTACCATTATGGATTTATAAAAATAAATCAAAATGATAAAGTAGACCTTAATGAATAATGCCTACTAAGAGGCAACTTTTACATTTTTCAGTTTCATCAGATTAACAAAATTCAAGTACATCGGAGAATTTAAAAGAAATATTCATATTACTCACAGAAGATTAAAAAAACAGATATTATTTAATAATGAAGAGCTTATTACTAATAATGTATGAAATAAACTAAAAAAAAATTATCCATCATGTGCTGAAATGATGTTGACCCCTAAACATTTTCCTAACTAAACAAGATAGTTTTCAAATAATAATTTATTATAAAAGCATTATTAACCAATTTTTTTCTACAATGGAAGAGATTTTGTACAGGCAAACCTCTCCTAATGATTATTCTATAGTTTAACATTTTGAAACCTTTAATGTTTGTAGAAGTCGTATTTTTAAATATTTTTTCAAAAAGTTTTCAATTGAGAAAGACTTTTTTAATAAATTTTGAATAAAAATATTTAACTGAAATACAGATATTTTATAAATAGTTTTCCTAATAAAATCACAATCGGTGACTAACAAATAGATCTAAATTATTATCTTCAATTACAGATTTATTTTTAAAATCCATTGCCACCTGGTGAATCCTTTTTAATAATTTGACACCACTGTAGTTCTACAGAGGCTGGAGGACTTACAGCCTCTGTAAGAACTACAAGAAAAATATGTGATATATGTCAGCTTTGCTGACATATATCACATATTTTGTTCCTTATTTAAATATGTGATATATGTCAGCTTTGCTGACATATATCACATATTTTTCTTTTACGGTTCTGTTAAGCAATGTTAGCTGGTATCGCTTTGTACCAGTAACAGTATTTTGATCACTGCAAAAGTACTGTTTTTCTAAACATGTACTTGTGCAAGTTTATTTTATAATCTATTTCAATGAGTCACACCTAAAGGTATGAACACAAATGTGAATTATAAGCGTTCACGAAACAACATTTTGGAAGTAATTTGAATGATAAAAAATATACAATTATCATTCCTAATTAACTTGATGCTGTCCACACTTGAAAGTTACCACATTAAAAATTATAAAAAATAAACACATGAACAATAAAAATATAAAATCTCAGTGATCATTTCAATAATATTTATAACTATAAAAAACTACCTCAAGACTCTGAGTTTAATAAACAAATATAGATGATACTAAATCTATTAATAACATTATAACCTAGAAAAAAACAATAATAATAATGGTACAAGATCAATTGAGATTCATCTACATCAATTTATTAATTATTAATATATAGTTTTATTTAATTAATTAATAATAATATTAAATAAAAAAATTTAGATAAGATATATATATATTCTGTACAAAGAAGTTTGTGTGCTAATAACAAACATATTGAACATGGGGAAAAATTAATTATACAGAAAACGTTTTTATTTTCTACTGTTTTTAAAGAATATTTACAGTAACTGAGAAAATTTAGGAATGATGTATGTTATTAAATAATTTAATGTAAATTATGCTATTGTGTATAACTATTATGGGTGTGAAGTAAAGCTGACATATATCACATATTTTTCTTTTACGGTTCTGTTAAGCAATGTTAGCTGGTATCGCTTTGTACCAGTAACAGTATTTTGATCACTGCAAAAGTACAGTAAAAGTACTGTTTTTCTAAACATGTACTTGTGCAAGTTTATTTTATAATCTATTTCAATGAGTCACACCTACTGACTGATGTTGAGTGATGACACATTCCAGAAAACTTGCTCCCCACACACACCAGTTGCCACATTAGATCCTGTTTTCAGTAAGTGTTTCTTGAAAATTCAGTCGTTCAATGTGTTACACGTCTATTAGCTGAGACTCAGCAGGGGGAATTGTTCAAAATGTGACTAGCCCTCAAAAAAAGCAATATAAAATTCATTAAGTGTACAGAAAAACAAATAATTGTAAATGCATACTAAAGCCATCTAATGCAACTCAATCACATTAATATTTGACATTGTTATAAACACTATATGCAATGAGAATTTGTGATCGGTCATAATTAATTTATTTTTTTATAATAGTGTGTTAATAATACAAACTACATTAACAGTAAGACTACTGAAAAGGTTATTATGTGTCAATTTCATATGTATGCAATTTGTTACATGAACTCAATAAGTTGGTTAAATACAGTATAGTTACTAATAAGTACTTAATTTGTAACAACAGTCATCTTATAAATAAAGTAGCCTTTTAAAGTTTCTCATTTTAAATATTGCTGTAAATTTATACATTTTTATTACATATACAAAAAAATCTGAGACCCTGCTAGGACTTTGGCAAAAGATCATTTGAAATCACTAAATTAAGAGACCATTACTAGTAAATACTTGCTCTTAAATAATGTAAATATTAATAGTTAGGATAATGATGGCACAATCTGTAGAATTTTTATAAAAATTAATAGATATTAGTGTAATTCTATACTACTTTTCAATGAAATTAATTCAATTTTGATTTTGTGTAGATGAATTTATCTATTTTAACATATGATAAGGAAAATCATAATGATAAGCCCCCAACCTAACTCAACTGTAATTAATTTTATTTATTTATAGAATTTATTTCAATAACCACTGCCATAAATATAAACCAAAACCTCTAACTTAAGAATAAAACTTTCTGCACATGGATTCCTATTAGAATGTTTAAGAGTAGTTCTTATTTACTACTTATAAACCCCCATAATTTCTGTCTTTATCTAAAACAAATATAGATATATGCACATACCAAAAGATACACAGGTTTTTACTGAATTAAACCAATATCAAAAAACATCAAACATCACTTTAATGATAAAGAAAATTACCAAGTATTAAGTTCATCAATCACAAGTAGATTTTTAGAAAAATTTGTACAGAATGAATACATATAAAAAAGTTACATATCAAATCGTGCATAAAAAAATTACTTAATGTCTACGCCATTAATAAAAATTCAAAAATTTTATGTAGTATAGAACCAAAATTACAAAGTGATACTAGTTAACATAGCATCTCATCAAGTAACAAAATCATAAAAGAAAATTGCACAGTACATTCATATATTAAATACATCACACATCATCTGTATGAAATACCATTGTCCACACCCAAATAAAAATTATATCAGGATAGCATACAAATTGAAAGGGTTTTCAACACAGAAATAAAATTATCTTACCTTTGTCATCATTTACAGTAATTTTACCAAAAATTTAAAAAAATTATTTCATGTTTTATAGAATAATATTAACATAATAATAATATTAAATTACTTAAATAATTAATATACATATATTTATATTTTTTTCTTTTAATTTATATTAATAGTTTGGTGTTTTCAAGAATTATTATAATCATTATTACAATTACTCAATTATTTAATCAATAATATTGTACATTATACATTACATATACACACATCAAGAACATCTGAATAATTATTATATATACTATTTGATGTCGTATATCTAATTATGAGGGGAAAACACTAAGTTCTCTTCTAGCATGTTTCATAATCATTAGATTATAATGATTAATTATAACAGATGTCTTAAAAGTAATAATATAATATTAAAAAACGAAAGTTTAAAACAACTGAATAACCATTAATTAATTGGAAAAAGGAAAAAAACACATAAATTCAAACATACTAAAATATATATATATATATATATATATATACACATCAAGTATTTATTTAACCACTACCACCTTCCCAACAATATTTTACAAACTGTAATGCAGTACACAATATACGCACACATACATTAACTCATTTATAAGCAATAAACATTCGTACACTATAACACATTTAAATGTTCTCTTAATTTTTTTTTAATATAATATTTCAGTAATCTTTTCATCATAATTAATAATTAAATTTCACATAACTAATTATATCTAATGCACCATCGTAATCATCATATCCAAACAAACAATAATAATAAACGGAAGAAAAAAATTATTTACTTATACATAACTACAGTAATATTTTAAAATTGACATAATTATTTACAAAAAAATTTTATATATTTAATGGGACATACTTGGGGTAAGATCTGTGTTGTGACTATCAATTTTTTTTTTAATTAGTAATATTATTATTAATCTTAAACTTATATTTATATATATAATTTACTTATAAGTTGTAAATTTATTTTCAAAGCTGTTCCGTTTTCTTTTTTCCTTTGAGCGGAGCAATTATTACAGCTGCCGGCTGATTGTTAAGTCAAAATTATTATTTAATCAGTTTATTTTTTTCCTTACATCATTAAAATTAATACGGTGCAAATCTATTATAACCACTTCTATAAACTGCAGCCTGGAACAAAACAAAAAAGAAAGAACAATATTAATAAAAATGTTAATTAAAATGGTTTATAACAAAACTAAAATGTGATTATTAGAAAGAAAATTACATTTATTTGACAGAATATTAAAAAAAAATATTGTTTAAAAATTCAGGTGCATAAATATAGATTATTTGTTACTTTTTAATTTGGATATAAAGAAGCATTTCACAGATTGAAGGTCAAATTTCAATAACCTTCTAATGAGAAAGAATAAAAATGTTGAGATTCAATGATGACAATGTTCTTTGGCAGAAATAAAAAAATAATTTAGAAGTTCTGAATGCAAAGATTTATTACTAAGAGAGGAATTTAGTATGAAAATAAAGAACCATAAAAGAAAAAAGTAATAAAATTTGACAAAAAAGAGGAATGAAATATTAAGATAAGAGCGCACAATATATCAGAAATGGATTATTTATTTATTATTACAGTAGACTTGCAATTATCCGAGGTAATTGGGACTGAGACCACCTCAGATATAGAAAAACTCAGATAATATGGAGGTTAAGTGCTATTGGGCTAAAAATGTACAGAATTAGTTTATTGTAAGAAAAAATATAAAATAAACATAATTATTACAGATCTGTAAGCATATAGAAACATGAGAGTTTTATTAAAAGTCTTTTATTGATTTTCAAATCAACCTCTATGCTTTCTTAGCCAATGCAACATTATTCCAACACTGTAGAGACAGTATATCATGTGGCATGTACTCTTCCTGTTGTTCTATGTAAGCAACAGCAGCTTCGATCACTTTCAAACCATCGGAGTATAATATTTTTGGGGTTATCTCTTCCTTATCATAGTCCTCTTCACTATCTTTAGCATTGTTGACCATACTGATAAATCCAGAAGCAGTTTTTTCAATTTTGCTTCTAAGGTTTTTGAAGGTAGCATTCAAAAGTTAAGGCTACCAGTCTCATCAGAGTTAAAAAATTTGATCTGATGTTAAGCCTTTCTTGAAAACAATTTCTTCCATTGTAGACTGAAATTCCACAACTGCAGATGAGTCAGCTGATGACAGTTTCTCCCCACTAATATTCAGCTGCCTTATGCCGTATTTCTTCTTCCACCTGTCAAGCCACCCATCATTTGTAGAGAATGTTTCCTCGATGTCTTTAAACACCTTGTGAAACTCAAGCATCTTAGCTTGAAACATTGGCCCAGTTACAGGACTGCCTATCCCTCGCAGTCGTGAAAACCACAGAAAAAGTGCTTCAGATGTCTGTTCGTAGTTGCCCTTCTTCAAAGTCTTTCAACTCAAACCATTGCCTTCACTCGCACTTTTGTTTACAAATTTTTCAATTTCTTTCCAGTTATGTCTTCAATCCCCAACAGTCACTTTCCTAACCCCCAAATCGGCAGCAACTTTCTTAATCGACTAGCCATTGTCCAACCAGTTTATCGCATTAAATTTCATTTCAAGAGAGACTACAACTCTTTCCGTTTTCCACTCATAGTGTAACACAGAATTCAGTAAAAGCACAAACTTCAACACATTAATACAACTACATTTAGCACGAGCGCAGAGATAACTGAAACTGACTGGTGACTGACAATGGAAAGATTGACAGGTGAACCTGATGATTTCCGAACTCAGTTGGAGAGGAGACCTTGCATGTCAAGCATATAAACGTCGCCTCTCGTAGTGACTGTCCTGCTTTATTTTTATGATTTATCTTCCTGTGACTAGCTTGATTAACCCTGAGGCTCGGTTGACTGGGACTCAGATAATTGTGAGTCTACCAAATTTTATATTATTATTATTATATTTATTTAAAAGGATTATATTTATTATTTAGGTAGTAAAATTAAAAAGGTTGGATTGAATAATGAAGCATAAAAAAAATATGTTTTGGCAAAAGAAAGGAGAGCTTTCACAAAGATAATCAATCTTGTTAATATCACATATACCAACTAAGAACTATAAAAAAAAAAATGTTGAAATTATAAAATATGTAAAATATTTTTGTGAATATTGCTAAGAAAGAAATCCAGTTTGAAAAAAGGGAGTAAATCAAAGATAATGGAAAAGTAAAAAAAGTGGAGACTGAGGAATTAAATATTAATATATGGGGCTCATAATATACTGTAACTGCAGAATTCTACAAATTGAGGCAGAGAAAAGATGCAAAGTCTGGTAGAATCAAATACTCTTTAAAATATTTGTACAGAGTTTACGGTAGCAAAACATGAACAATAAGTAAAAAGGAAAAGAACAGGTCCTGCAACAAATAAGGAAGGTAAGTGACTAAATTAATAACTAGTACATAACAAAAAATACAACAATCAAATTTATTTATTAGTTTTTAAATCCAAACCCATAACAGACTGGTAGGTTTACCTTTCAGTTTACTAATAAATGATTTAATTCCATACAAGCTTGATAACAATTTTAGTGCATATTTAAACAGCTGAATACATTAATAAATAACTAATACCACAAATACAGAAATTAATTATAATCAATATCCAACACACATTTTATTAATTAAATAAACAACTGCACTTACTCCATATCCAGCAACTGGCCCAATCCCATGACCTAAGTAGGGGTCTGCATATTCACGGCCGTATCTGAATAAAAAAACATAATTTAATTTAATTTATTTAAGTGATAATTTTAAATAACTAAATATTTCTAATTAATTAATGCTAGCAATTTTTTTTTTCAAGAATATCTGCATCATATTTTTTTAAATATTTAAAAATTTTTTATCACAGCTCATCTAAAGTGAACATTTTTATTTTTAAAAAACTATAGTAATCACATAAATTAAAAAATAATAGTAAATAACAGAAGAAATTTTATATATTTCAAGATACACTGATTTTTAAGTTTTACAAGGAAACTACACTTAAAATTGTGGCTGAACATAAAAATCAAATATTACTGTTATATTTTAAATATTACATTCCCTTAAAAATAAAAATTAAGTAATAAATTGTATACAAAATTGGTATAGACAGACAATGATGTAATGAGAATTTTGATAATAAAAATGTAGTAAAAATCATTAAGTAAGTCATCTGGTGGGAATCGTATCATAAATGTCAAGTGGATAAAAGTAAACAACTAATTCAAGTATACCACGAAGAAACTAATTAGTTTCTTCATAGTTCAAGTTGGAATGGTTGATTTTGAGGTTTTATACATGTGTATATACATATATATATATATATATATATATATATATAAGAATATATATATTCTTGTTTTAAATTCAATTATTCCAAGGAAAAACTGTGAAATCATATTAAATTTAATAAAATACTGGCCGGTCATAGCTCGCTTTGCTCACCTGACCGTCCAGCCAGGAGTTTCTACTCCTGGACCCTTGACGCATTCGTATCCTCATATTATTGGATAGAAATGTTTTTGAAATGTAGAAAAATCAAAATGCCTTACAAATATATAAAAATATTCTGTTAATTACATTTTATTTTTTAATTTAAATTAAATCTAATAAACAAAGTACCTAACAAAAGTAATAAACATTGCTATTATTAATTATACAAACCAAATTAATTTAACCATTTTGATAATGCAACTTTTTAAGATACAGATTAACTTAATTTGATAAACATATATGTTTAAATAAAAAGCTTTTGACACACCAACATAAAAAAATTATCATCTCAAAATCTGTTTACCATAGTTCATTCTATTGTTGAGTAATAAACAGTTTAACAATACACTGATTAAATGCAATATATTAAATCGTAACAGGAACCAATACACTATAAAACCTTAAGAAAATTCAATAAGTTTCATGAAAAAATTGTAATTCTTCAATTTCTTTGGTATTAAATAACAGTTTTTGTGCAAAAGAAATTGATTTTTAATATAAAATAATAATTAGTATAACTATTTATATTTATACAAAAAGAAATTGCTTATTTCTTTTGTGTAAAACTTTAATACAAAAGAAATTGGTGTTTAAAAGAAATGACTTGCAGCAAATCAAAAAGTTTGTTATGAACCACAACTTTTACTACAATCAAATTAATTTACAGCATGTCAGATATCTTTAATTTTCTTAAGAACATATTATAAAAATTCATTAACAAAATATAACTAAAATAAAAATAAATGCTGGAAGTGCATTAATTACAAAAAAAATTATAAATAAAAAGCAAAATTACATTAAAATACAAAGCAAAAGAAAGTAACAGAACTAAAAATACAGCCATGCAACTTAGAATACAATAAAACAACATACAATTATTTACAAAAAATATTGATTCACACTACAAGTAGAAAAAATTATAAACAAACATTAAAATAAACTAATATAAAATAATATTTGACCCCTTAACAGTTTTAAACATAATAATAATAATAATAAACTGACACATTTAGAACTGTTTATTATCATGGATATTCTTTCTAACATTTTGCACCATGTTTATCCTAAAAGAAACCAAACTTTAGAAACAGTAGACAAACTTTCTGATATTTGTAATTCTGCTACACAATGTAGTGGAATTCTTTAGAAATACTATTCTGATTGCTGTGTCACTCTACTTAATTTCATTTCGTCCACAGGTGAACAAGTTAAGCCATGTTTCATGCTTGCAACCATTTTCTGATTTAAAAAAAATGATAATTCTCGAAGAGCAAGGTGTTTGTGTAAAATTTTGTTTCAAATTGAGCATATTTACAAAAATTCAGAAAATATTAATTGCAAAAAACTTATGAGAAAGAATACATCAGCTATAATAAGCAGTATTATGATCAGTATCAGGGAAACAAAATATGGATGCTGCATGATAATTCTCCTGCACATTTGGCGTTTCTTATTTTTTACAGTTTTTGGCAAAGCACAACATCCCTATTGTTCCCTATTGTTGCACAACATCCCATCCCCCAAATCCACCTGATTTTGTATGTCAGCAGACTTCCTACTGAAGATGAAAGCTATCCTGAAAATATAACATTTACAGATAATACTGAAATTACAGAAAATCCAGAATCAGACCTACAGGCAATCCCACAAGAAACATTTACCACAACATATTCTAACAATGAAAAAATACTGGTGTATAAGAATGAAGGAAGAAGGTTAAATCTGATTATAAATAACGCTTTTTAAAAGAAAGAATTTCTGTTCTTTTTGTACATACCTACTATAATATAACTATTAGCGCATATATGATACAGTTATTTGATAGAAAAATAGGTTTATTTCACATTTTATTAGTGGTCATAGCAAAACTGTAATCTACACCATACTACAGAATGATTTTTTAGTCCTGTTACCCAATTTTAAATGTAATTTAAGAAAGGGAAATTTAGGTCGAATTAAAAAAATGTATTTGTTACTTACAAAAGAGATTTAATAAAAAGCTATTACGTACATAATTGTTAAAGAATATGCTCAAAATGCCCACCCCTTGTAGTTATACATGCACGGACCTTTTCAGCATATTAGCAGAAACCTTTTTAAGAGTTGCATTGGAAATATTCGTGATTAAATCTGTAATATTGACTTTAAGTTCATGAATAGTGTGAGGATTGTTTTTGAAGGCTTCGAACTTAATATAGCCCCACAAAAAGTAGTCAGGAGATGTGAGGTCTGGGGACCTTAGAGGCCATAAGCCCTTGCTTATTATTCGATCATCAAAGAACTCTTGCAGAAAATCCACGGTTTCTCGAGACGTGTGGCATGTAGCACCGTCTTGCTGAAACCAGCAATACCGTTCTTGAGGTTCCAGGAGGGACAAAAATTGGTGCATAATATTCCTGTATACTTCACCATTTACTGTCTGTTCGAAGAATATGGGTCCGACTATACAATGATGAGATATCGCACACACCAATTTTTTCAGGATGCAAAGATTTGTCTTTTAAAGCGTTGGGATTTTCAACCGCCCAAATTTGACAGTTTTGATGTTCACATAACCATTAAGATGGATCCAAGCTTCATCACTAAAGAACACTGTGTTTAAAAATTTGATTCAGTTATCATTTATGAGAGACCTAAACCAACGGCAATATTGCAATCACTTGTTTAAATCTGGAGGCTGAAGCTCTTGGACTAATCGTACGCGATACGGATACAATTTCAATTTTTGAGCAGCTTTTTGAACACTCGAATATGACAAACCGACTTGCGTGAAAAGTTTTTGTAAACTTTTCCGTGGAGAATTGAGCAATCTTGTTTTCACATTCTCTAAAACATCATCTGTCAAGCGAGTTGATCGACTGCTACGTTTTCTGTCGCAAACACTACCTGTCTCTCGAAATCGGTTTGCTAGCTTAGAAATTGACATTTTATCTGGCAGAGGAACATCAACAAATTTAATTTGAAATGATTCTTTTACACTTCCATATGATTTCGTAGCAAAATATTGTTCAAGAATGAAAACTCATTGTTCTATGGTAAAAGACATTCTGTTCGTAACACAATCGGAAATGGCACAAAAGTTTATACAGCTCAAGGAGAATCAACTCACACTGCCATATCTATACCGATTGAGTAGCGCTACCGACTTCATGTCACAAAACAAAATTTCCCTTCTTAGAAAAAAATTACCAGACATTAACAATTGGGTAACAGAACTAAAAATCACTCTGTATACGGCCATTTCATAAAAATTCATCAGTTCATTCTCGAGTTATTATAGAAATACATTTTATAAAACTAAAACACAAATTAAATGTTAGCTGGTAGAATTAAAGCAATGACATTATAGTTAAATGTCTAAAGAATTGTAAATAAAAGCATTACAGATTATTCTAGGTGGACTTCCCATTTCATAAGTATAATTTGTATAATATTTAAAGTATTTAGCAGTTTTGTTTACTAATAATAGTTTATTAAATTCTGTTTCAGCAAATAAAAATAACAATTTTTATAAAAAAAAAGAAAGAAGAAAAAGGTAATTTGTGAAATAATCTAATCACTCAATACACAAAAAAATATGATCTCCAAAAAAAGTTTCTAATCACTTAAAACAACATAATAATAAATAAATTTTTTGCAGAATAAGCAGTTTAGTCCACTGTAAAATAATCAACCACTATGGAGTCAAAAACATTTAGTGTAGCAATATTTAGGTAAATTATTTGCTACACATCAACAAATTAGTAAAATGAAAAGCATAATGATTTGAACTATAACATACAAAAATGCAAACAAAAACATTAAATAAAATAACAATATATAATATTTTTTATAATATTCTACAGCTTGTTAATATTTTAAAAGTTATTAGTTAATACAAAACCAAGTGACAGCAATATTCCAAAGGGAGCATCACTGAATGGATGTCATGTCACATCTTGTTTAATTTTTATTATTATATTTCTAATTCTTTTTGGCAAGAAAAACAGTGTTAAAGCTGATACAATTATTTTTTACCGATTTATTTTATCATCAGGTCATCTGTATAAACATTTCTATGTAATGTGGAATAACAGTTCATTATTACTTGTTAATAACAGCAAAATATCTAATTTTTAAGCTACAATTAGTGTGATAAAACACCTACACACTTTACCGACTCAGATTTGAAGAAATGAATGAATCCCAACACAAATTAGATGTTCAAAAAAGGATTTTCAGAAAAATGCATGATGAAAAAATATAGAACAGTAGTAATTAGTGAAACAATAATAACGCCCAATGACCCAAAAATTAACAGTTTTTATTCTCAGGTTTAATGATTTAAAATTATATTAATTTTATTTTGTAAATAATAGACTCTGAGCTCAGTGCAAGCCTGATTTTTCAATTCACCTACTATATATATATAATAATCATGTATTCAATATAATTGTGCTTTTAATTAGATCTGCAGTAGGGTATATTTTTTTTAATTAACAAGGGAACCGTTGTACTACCAATAAATACATTTTTTAGAAGATTATAAACTTAAAATTATGATGCAACTCCATTCTTAAAACTTAAAACAGATAAACAAGAAACAAATTTGTTAAATAAGAAGCAATACACCACAGAAATAAGAAACATGCGATATAAATATAAAAATAAAAGCAAAATTACAAAGTTTATATATTATAAATTAATAACAACAAATAAGAAAAATTAAACCATACACAATAGTTCTAAGGATCAGGTAAATACACATTACAATTACTATACAACAAAAATATTATAAAATTAGTAGAATAAAAGCTGTTGTGAGGAAAACACAAAAAAACAATTAAATATACTCGTATACACAGGAAATTCCACACACAGTACACTCAAAGAAAATGTGCATGAGCTGTAAAAAATTATATTTACAGTATTAGTATTGTACTTAGTGATATTAATGTTAAATTTAATGTTACTGTAGTCAGTGGTAATAACGTACAATTTTTAACATAAATATTGTTTTCTCAATACAAAGAGTTCAAAAACTATTTAACATACAAAAAATAAAAGCAAATTTCAATTTTTGAAAACCATTGTTTAAAAACTGAAACCTTCGTTTAGTTTTAGATTTTTGTTATTTATAAATGGTTCTCGAGTACTTCCTTTTTTAGATAACTGATTAGTACAACTCATTGTTTGTTTTTTTTATTATTAATTGTTTTACCAATATCTTTAAACGTCTCTTACTCACCTTCATCAAGATTTAGTACATTCAATTTTAGTGTATACACACAAGTATTCTCAAACAAAAATGAAAAAAAAAGTATTTTATGTAGGACATGCAAGGTCATATCCTGTTAAACCATAGGTGTTGCCATGTTTCCCTTAAGGTGTGACATTATAGCTGACGAGGACTGTACACAAACAATTGTACATGAAAGAATGGCCAAGATATAATAAATAACTTAATCAAACGAGATCATGGAACAGCGACAAAGCAAGTTCCATAAAAGTAAAACTACGTAACAACATAATCATAATCTTTGTTTATTTTCTTTCAATTTTGATTAATATAGACCCAAGTCTTGGTTTTAAAAATAAGTAAACCGATCATTAATAAAAATACATGCACAGTTCACTTGATAATGTGTAATAACGTGCCAGAACTCTGGTAGCTTTTAATAATTAAAATGACCACATATATTCACTAGGGAATTATTATAATACTTTTGTTCATTACTTTTATCCTCAAAATTACTGTTAACAAATGATTAGGTAGCTAAAAGTTAAAAATTTCATGATGAAATCTGCATCTTTTATAGTCTTTGAAGACTTCAAGGAAAGACTAATTTAACTTTAATTATTTTGTTTAACCATCTGAAAAAACTGGAACATAATTTAAGCATTATTACACTAACAGAATAATTTGAAGTAAAATTATACAAACAATGAGAAGTCTACATAAAAAAAATCACATTCTAATATAAAAAATAATGATTTAGACTTTTTTGTTTACTTAATACAGATAATGAAATTACAAAAAAAAAATAAAAAAAATATAATGAAATCACTGATTACAGCACATCAGTAACATAAAAGTATAATTTATCAATGAGTGTAACAGCAACCATGAAATGATAGTGCAAAAAAGAAACTGATAGTACAAAACAAAAGTTTGACAAGACAACACAAATGAGAGTAAAACGAATCCATTCATATTTTTCCAAGGTTGGTTGCTCACCCTGCTACTGTGGCATATCCTGCCACTGGTTGTGCTGCAGCTGCCGCTGCACTGTACGCTCTTGCAGCTACAGCTGTGTAGCTAGCAGCCGCTGCGTAATTTGCTTGCTGTGCTGCCGTCGATAATGGTGCCTTCAGTAATGGTGATGCTGCTGCTGCAACCTATTAAAAATACAACTAAAATCTACAAACCCGGCTAAATATAATGCTACGCATGCATATCGCATCAAAAATGCAACTTAAAAAAATAATAAAACATCGATACTGAAATATTTACCAATAAACTTTTTAAAACAACCATAAAATCTACAGTTTATAATGAACAACAACATTAAATTGCTGCTATAACCATATGTAATAAAAATTAACAGAAATTTCATAAATTCACGTTTCCCAAAATAACTTTGCAAAATATTGCTAAACTAGTGAAAAAAGAATATATTATAATATTAAATATTATCAAAATACTCGTCATGATTAAGAATAACAGCTCAACTAATGAAGATTGATAAAAATTATATAAACCATTCCTGAAATAACCGATAAAATATCTTCCTTAATCTGCTTAAAGACAAGTACTACAGGTGAAATTCAACATGCAAATTAATAACAAACTGTGACATATGAACATATACAAATCAATAATTGAAAAATATTTATACATTTACATTTTTAAAACAGAAATTTTAGAAAATAAATAAATTAAAAAACTGGAATTAAATAAAAAATTAAAGTTTTACAAGAAAATGCTTTATATTAAAAAAGAAAAGTAATAGTCAATTATTAGAACTTTAAATTTTATATGATTTCATAAATAAATTTCAGATTAAAAACGAATGATATTAAAAGATAACTGAAGATTCAGGAAAAGTTGTGCAATCCCATTAAAAGTCATATAATTAAATACATGACAGATAATTAATTACACAATGGTACTGTGAAATGCATTCTAACAACATAGTCTCACTTTCATAAGAAAAAAGTTACTCTTGAATGCACAAGGAATTTGTAAAATTATTATGGGGGTTTTCCTTCATTTCACAAATCTATTACGTCAATTTCAATAGAACAGCTGAGGCCTTATTCAGACTGAGGCTATTAACAAGTAATATAGTTAGCCTTTAAATATCAATAATAAGCATTCAAATTCAAGGACATGTATTTATACTTTTTATTTTGGATTTTAAAATGGATTCTACTGAAACAAATGTCTTAAAAATGTTAATTGACTAGGCTAATCAATAAGTTACTGGAAGATCAAAATAATCAGAATAAAGTGCTAACTGTGAAAACCACGTTTAATCGTCATAAAAGTTAAGTACAATGGAGGCCTAATTTTACTTTTTATGGGTGAATGTAAAAGCTGGCTACATTTGGCAAATGATAATTAATGACTATAACAGAAAAATATATATGTGTTTATCATACTTTATGTGAGTTTCATAGCTTTTAGAAGTTTCATGTTATTTCTGAGCCTTAAAATTAATAAAGTAGAACATCTCACACCATGTAAAGTAAGATCATTACTTGAATTAATATTAAAAATCACATAAACACATTGACCGATTAAGAAGTTTATAATAAATTTATGGATCAGAAGACCAACATATGTGATGATAACTGAGCGTTTAACTATCTTATGACAATATGTTGAATCATATCTATGAATTTCTTACGTAGATCAGCATCGCAAACTTATGACACCTATGAAAATTCTCCCCCACAGTCCACAAAAATGTTACTGTTTATCTCAGTTACAGAAAATATATGTAAAACTAAACATACATTTTTACACATCAACAAAAACTGAAGCTTATAGGTGCTGTGTGTAATTTTTTGGCTGCTCTGAAAGAGAAAAGCAATTGCTCAAGAACATCATGAAAGGCAATGCAACTTGATTTTCCTATATTTTGTTAGAAAGCAAAAACCAATCAGTACAATAGACAACATCCTCATAAAATGATAATTTTCTGGGAATAAAAAAGGTTCATTACTTACTGTGATTAATGGTGAAAGGGAACAAATACTGACATATATTATCAAACACTAGGGCAATAACAGCAGGCAATTCAGAATTGCAGAAGAGACTTATTGTCTACAAGCAAACTCTTTTTATAAGACTGTGCCTAGCTTCACACTATGGCCAAACAACAGTATACCTTGAAGCATTTCAAGTGTGATTTGAATATCTTTCCGAATTGATTAGTAGTAGACAATTCCCGCAAAGGTGTATAAAAAATTATTATTATGTTAAGTATGTTATACGATAAATGGCAACATTTTTACAGACTACTTGAAAAATGACAAATGTGTGTAAAAATAAAATGAAAATTTTTATACTTTTATATTTCATTTAATATAGATTTAATGATGTAAAAGAAAGATAAGACAATTGCACACAGCAGATGATTCATCCTACAGTGAACTGATACAAGGTCGTTTTCTACATGTTATAAATAGAACTGATAAACGAAACTAATTCTACAAATTGTAGCACTCACATTCTTGACTCAACATTCATTCTTGAGAGTTTGACAAAATCGAGTAACAAATAAATGGATAATTCATTTAAATTAGTTGAACTGGATTTCTTTCTTGATGTTAAGTAAAACTTTGCTAACAGAGTGTTAAATATTATCTTAGAATTTCTTTCAAGCTACTTCTGCAATTTTGAATCTAAAACTACTTAAACATTTGCATCCATTCACTCAACAGTCTCTGCTAGATTCTCTCAATTCATTCAACACATGCATTCAGCTTTATTTTCACAGATTATCACATAACAGTCAGTATGTGTTATTTAGTCAATAATGATAATCATAAATATATGTATACCATACATAAAATATTACATCATAAATGTAAATAATTAGAGTTAATATAAAAGTATAATTACCTTTATGAACAAAACTTCAAACGAATATTAGAGAAAATAATGAAAAATTTGCACTATATTTGATACAAAAATATTAAAAATATCAATTTAATTTGATTAACAAAGAAAACACCTGAGTTTAAGCAAATAAAAAAATGAAAATTAATAAAAATTGATTGAAAATATAAATTTTATCAAAATAAATTATTTTTTGTCCATTATTTTAATAAAAACTAATTAAAACAATAAGAAATATGTACTATATTTTTATGAAAATGAAGAAAAAATTAATTTCGATAACTTTTTTGGTTTAAGTTAATTACAAACTGTGTAAATTAATGTAGCAACTCTAAAAGAAATATATGCTAAACATTCTCCATTTTTCTCATTCATAACATCTTCCATTATTAAACAGTAATATTTCTATACTCATCAATTTCATCTCAGTTTATGCCTTAAAATTACTACCTCTGAAAAACACACAACAATCTTCTTGCAGTATGTAGGAAGAATTATAATACTTATATAATAGAAATTAAAAACTTTACCAATCTGTAAAATTTGAATTATGTTTAACCAAGAAAATTAAAAAATTATACAAGTGCAGGAGAAAATCAAGAACTCATTATGACAATTTAAAAACATAAAATCCTCTTACAATATGCTAATAATATTATATCTTTATAATCAATCTCTAATATTTTTATAACTTGGCAATGATTATAAATCTTACATAAAGACATTGAAACACTGCAGTAGGTGATAGGCAGAATACTTTAAATTCCTTTTTCCTTTGCAATCAACAAAAAAATTGTTTTTTTTTTTTTTTAAATTCCCCATTATATGATGGATATAAAGCATTTAAGGCACTAATAAATATTGCTTTCTCTGAGAGTAATGATATTCATTTACATAACCAGTCTCTATGATGAACAGAGTGAAGATGTCACTTGCAAGGTTGAATATCATCTATATTTCAGAGGGTTTAGACCAATTATGCAGCAGTACATTTCACTCAATGAAAAAATGAATGGAAACTACTTTACTCCCCATTTCTTACATCACTTAATAAGCCTAGCACAAGATGCTTATTATTCTTAGGAATGGCTAGGCCATTTTTTGTAGTATCTTCATCTCAGGTAAGATTACCTATAACTGATTAGAGTTACAGCATCTAACACACAAGTACATATATATTTTTTTAATTATAGTTTGAAGCGAAGATTCATGTGATAAAAGAACTGTTTCAATACAGTATCCGATATAATTTTTTTTTTTTTATAAAACCTACTTACTTTCAAAATAAGAGACAAAATTACATGAAATCTGATGAGAGTAAAAATAAAAAAAAATATTATTTTACATAAACTTTTATGTTTTAGAGGAAATTTATTTAAGTTCTTTTTATAAAAATTATGAGCTTTAAGAAATTACAATAAAATTATGTTTTTTTTATTGTTTTTATAAAAGACAAACATATTTCTTATTATTTTAATAAACATTTAATAAAATTATATATAACAGAATAGGTTTTAATTCGATTTAAAATATTATTTTCTTTCAACGACCTGGTATTTTTTTAAATCAGACAGATCAAACATGGTTTTTCTTTTGTAACTAATTGTAAATAAATCAATTCTCACAACTCAGCTTTTGAGAAGGAAACAATTTACAACTGCTGATACTTTTAATTTAATAAAGATTTCAGGCAAACAGACAAATGTCTTTTAAAACACAAAAAAGTAATAAATAAATGTTACGAGAAAATATGAAACTCAACAGTTAAATATACAAATCATTTCAGATAAGCAATTTCATAAATAAAGAAGATTTACAAAACACTAGCAATTCAGTCTTGGTCAGATTCCTATTATTCTGGGAATTAGATCAGTTTGATGTTAAAATTGTAATAATAATGTTAATGAATATTTCTCATAACAATTCACATGTGAAAAAAAAGTTAAAATACAAATATTGATATCAACTTTTCCAAGTCAAGTTTTTTACGTCTGACATGAGTAAAAGAAAAAATTGTTAAATGGGTAAATCAATGTTACACCAAGTAAATCTAATTGCCTTCATAATTCTATTTAGTTACACTACACTTATTACAGACAGGTTGGACTGAGCACTTATCACAATTAATTTTTCATTCTCACAAACAGTGAAACTGTCCACCTTTTTTATTAAAATAAAAAACTCGATTTATCCATCTCCTGGTTCAACATTTCTTTACCATTTTATTTCTAAGATAAAAAAAAAAAAAGTTTTGTTAAATAGCTAATTAATTATAAGAATTTTGTTATGATGGACCTTTGTATTAAATGTAAATTATATCAAAATCTTCCAATTTTTTTTTATGTAATAACATAGAAATCTAATTTTAAAACTATAAATATTACAATAGAAACAATAACTAATTAATACACTCATGGTTTAATCATCCCTAAAATAATATTTACAACTAACAGGCAAAAACAGTACACACCTCAGTAGGGTTAAAATAGCCATAAATAAGCCATAAGCCATAATTACAACAAAAACCTGTATATTTAAACAGAGAAGTAAAACTATAACTACTGCAACACAAATTTTTTTCAACCTTTATAGGGAACATTGCTATTTTATTAAAAAATAAAATAAAACAAAACAAAGAAATAACTGAAGTATTCAGAAAAAAATTATTTACATGAAAAATCATATTATAAAAAAAAATTAATATTAATGAAATTAAGTTTAAGAGCTCATGAAAATGTTTTCCGCATAACTAATAAAATATACTCAAAAAATGAAAAGAATATAGAAATATTAATAAATCAAGACGTGAAAATCAGAATTCACTAATAACAGTCATAATATCCCATAAATTGACAACTAAAAAAAGTAAAGCAAACATTTGTTAAGAATACAATATAAAAAATTGATGATTTGAGACCCAAAAGCAGGTTTATAAATATATATAAAATAAATCTCAACAAAATCATTTTCCTACAATAAAAAATAATAAACACCACTATTAAATTCAAAAAATACAACTTAGTCATCAGTGATGATTTCAGAAGAAATCTGCTAACATTGATAAGCCTGCGGCTGTTCCTATTTCAAAAACTATTCAGTTAAGTTTTGTTTTTAATAATAAAGTTGATTTTTTTACTTTCTAAAGACTTCAATACATCAATTTTCTCAGAATTACATTCTCTATATTTTTGTTAATAGAATTTATTCATTTAACAAAGTTATTGTACTTCAAACGTAAAAAATATGTATTTTTTTGTCAATGAGCGTTTCAGGTTGGATATCATAAAAACTGCAGGAGATACAGTTCTAGGACCTGTTTTACTCAATTTTTCAGGTAAATAACCATAAGAATCAAGTTTACCCCTTATATAACGCATTAAAAATTTCAGTATGACCTCATTTCTCTGTGGGGAACTGAAATTCAGGCAAAAATCACTATATATGAGGTCTGTAAATAAAGTAACGAGAATGGTTCAGAAAAACGTTTTATTTACAATCCAATTATACATGGACTCTGTCACCTTCAAAATAGTTCCCTTGGGAAGACCCGGTTTTCCCACTCTTCATAGCAGTGTTGGAACTCAGAAACTAGAACATCCTTCAGATGGTTGGTTACATTTTTTAAAATGTTTTCTACTGTTCCAAAATGGTGTCCTTTGAGGTATCTTTTTTTAAAGTCAGGAACAGGAAAAAGTCTCAGGGACTCAAGTAAGGTGAAAAAGGTAGTTGAGGAACTGCAGGAATGTTTTTCTTTGCCAAAAACTCATTAACTGGGAATGCAGTGTGACAAGGTGCATTGTCATGATGCAGCATCTAGTTGTCTTTGATGGCTGGTCTCATGTGGGCAACTCTTTTCCGCAGTCGTTCAAGAATTTTTCTGTAAACATAGTGACTTAAGAGTCTTTCCTGTAGGCAAAAACTCCTTATGGACAATTCCATTACTATCAAACAAACAAATTAGCATGGTTTTGATTCTGATTTGCTCATTTTTGCTTTTTTGGGACATGGTGAGTTTGAAGTGTGCCTTACTCTTGCATTTTGTTTCTGGGTCGTACTCAAATATCCAAGATTCATAACCAGTAATAACATTTTTTTTTAAAATTAGAATCAATTTCAATTCACCCTAGATCACGGCACACTTCCACCCTGTTGTTTTTCTTTTCAACAGTGAGGTTTTTTGGGAGCCATTTTGCACAAACTTTTTTCATGTCCAATTTGTTCATCACAAATCATTTTGTTCATCCAATTTTCATGTTTGTTCATCCAAAACTGTAAACATTTTTACTGTAAACATGCAATTTTGTTCATCCAATTTGTTCATGCAATCATTCTAACAGTTAATCACCGATTGTACAGTATCAAGTCTCTGATTCACTCAACACTGTCATCACTTTTTGATGTTAACAGTCTTCCAGAGCATAGATCGTTCGCAACCGATTCCCGGCCATCTGAAAATTCTTTAAACTACCTAAAATCTTGAGCTCATAACAGATCATCATCTTCGTACATCCTTTTCAGTTTTGAAAAGATTTCAGTAGCATTCTCATCGAGTTTAACACAAAACTTGATTGCACCACGTTGCTTATAATTAGTATCGTTCATTTTTGTAACACACAGCAAAACCTCGTTTCACGAAAAGTTGTTTACGTCTCATGTAGCAACAACAGACTAAAAATATTAATACCTAATATAAATCAGCTGTTCATATAAAAATATGTTTATTAGTAGCATTACAGTGTTGCCACTTTGGCTGCCAAAAAAAACTAGTCTCATTACTTTATTTACAGATCTTGTGTGTATATAATATATATACACACTACAAATATACCATTTTAATAAAATTATTCATTCTTACTGCGACTACCGCGCAACCAAAATAACATTTGCATGTTTACATGCAAAAAAAATGTAAACGAAAGTTTACTATCATATGATTATAAGTACAAGCGGGTTGCAGCATCTATTACAACTGTTCACATGTTGTTTATTAAGCATTGTTATTTTCTTTTATTGCAAATAAATCGAACAATATTTTACTAATATTATTCAATTTGTATTTGGTACAGACATAAATGTTTGTTGATCACAGAGCTGTGCTGCATCAACTTCAGATGCAATTTTTATTTGGTCATGCAATATACTACAACACGGCTGTCTTGCCATCTGCTGGGTTACACTAAGAAATATTTAACAAAATCAACAAAATGAAAACTAAGCTCAGGAGCATTTATCACTCAAGACAACATAAAAAGCAGTCATCAGAACTTGAAAATGTACACATTAAATCAGAGTGTTAAAGTATTATGTACTTCAAGAACTATAGAAAGTAGCTGAATTATTAGGAACTAGCCAATTACCCAGTGTTACCTGGGTATTTATTTATCCCAATCTTCTATTAGACAAGAAAAGGAATGAAATCCATCTATAGTGTAAAATTAATTTCATTTACAAGTTTCTAAAAATTTTTGGAAGGTCCTACAGAGTTCGAAACTCTGTATTTGACTAAACTTGAACTTATATGTCATTGCGCCTATCATCAATCAGTCGTCACCCCAAAAACTATCGATTCAACACTAATATCAGTCATTTTTGATTATTTTTACATGCCACCCCCTTCCCAGCTAGGGGTGTTTTACCCTCACAGTATTTTTTCCTTAAATAAGTCACACGTACCATTTTTGGTTGAAATTGCTCCAGGTGTTCCAGAGTTATACTGGAACACACCCACACACACTTTTATATACAGAGCATGTTTTTAAATTAAGTACAGTTTTGAAATTCTGCTGCTGCAGTCAGCATTCCTTCCACACACGCGCACTGTGTACCTGCATCTGTTGGCAAGCCACAGATGCCATAATGGAAATATTCAACTGTTTACGTTTGTTTGTGAGCATTTAAAATGCCTCTGCTGATCAAGAATCCTGCCGACTGTAAAATACATGGTGTGATTTATTTTCTTAGTGCTTAAGGCATGAAAGCAGCTGAAATTCATTGTCAGATTAGTTAAATGTACGGAGAAAACATTATGAGCATTGGAATGGTACAAAAATAGATAAAAAGCTTTTAAAGATGGCCACCAGAATGTTGATGATGAGGAACGGAATGGATGACCTGTCATTACTGAAAATTTGGTGCAGAAAGCTGACAAAAAAGTGAGACAGAACAGACGCTTCTTCACTATCTGAAGAATTTCCTAAGTTTCAAGAAGTACTGTCTATTAAATTGTGTACAAATGCTTAAATTATCGAAAATTGTGACCAGCAGTGTTTATTAAGTCAGGCGACAGACTTCTATGACGACGGTGTTCAAAAGCTGGTTGCACAATATGACAAGTGTCTTAATATTGGTGGCAATTATGTAGAAAAGTACAGGCTTTCACATAAAAATAATATTGTTAAGAATAGTATAATTGTTTTTTTTTTTTTATTTCAAAACTATACTTACTCTAAAAACATGCCTCGTATATAGATTATAGGTAACATTTTGAACAGCTGAAAAAGTTCAGTTAATATAGAAAATGTTTAATTAAATATTTTTAAATATTGCACTTTAAATATGCAAAATAAAAGAATTATATTTTTGTATAATATATGTATTTTATTATTAGTAGTGGATGTCAAGAATGTGTCATAATTTAGGAGAATAGACAATTTTTGTTGAAAAAGGGTCAAAAAATAAAAATGATAACATAATTTATAAATGTCTCCTAAGCTGAGTCACTGAAAATACAATCATTACCAAAAACAACTTGTTTAACTGTAACGGTTTTAATTAAAAAACTATTTATTGTTTGCTTGTGCAAAAGCAAATAAAACATAATAGGTAATATTTTTATTTATTTTGCAATTTTTATACAATTTTGAGACAAATATTTAAATTAGTTAATTTATCTAATAAATTAGAAAAAAATCTAAGAAACTATAATTTTCTGTTTTTACCAATAATCATGTTACTAAGTATTGAATTAAGTCAACATGACTTTGTTACCAAATTTGACTACCACTTATTATTTTGTAGTATTTTTTTCCAGAAAAACTTGAAAAAAGGCAGAAACTAAAAATATAAAAAAAAGTTAATGCAAAATAGATTTTACAATACATTTAAAATTAATGTAGTTTATTTAACTAAAATGGGTAATCTACTAAAAAAAACCTACTTCTGGGCCCAATTTTCAGTCAAAGTGCTTTGCTTATTAATACTTACAATTTGAAATATTGTACTGTAAAAAAATGTCAAACAATTTTTCAACGACATGTAATGATAATAAAGATAAAAACAAACGTATAATATTTTTATACTTGTTTAGATTAAGAAAAAATTGTTTAATTTATTTTTTCCTTATATTTTATAAAACTTGAAATTTGAATATGTAAGTACAGTATGCAAATATTTGCAGTGAATTGAACAAAACAATTACAAACAACCTAAACCTGGTTAGATGTGAACTTGGAACCTGCTGGATAAAAGACAAGAGATGTTAACTCAATAAACTTTACTTGTAATAAAACAAGTCATGACTTTTATAAATGGAGCTACTAAGACCTTAATATTTAAATAGATGAGTAACAGTATACACCTACATATAATACAAATAATGTGAACAGCAGAGAAGTTAAAAAAAACAACGAAGCAGTTTAATAAGACTTTAAAAATTCCCCTCAAAGTTTTAAAATAATATTATTTTATATCTACAGTTTGAAATAAAAAATTTATTTCCAGTAATACTCTATAAAAATAAATAGTAATGATTTTTAGAAAAATATTAAAACAAATAAAAACTAATCAAAGTATTGGAAATCTAACAAAATCAAATAGTAAATATTAAAAAAATAAATAAATGGTAAAATTAAATAAAACACAAAAAAATTATAAAACCAAAAAAATAATGAAAATGAACTTGAAATTAAAAAATTAAATAATGATTTGAAAAGTAAAAAATAATCCTGAAAAGCAATTATATTATTATTATTATTAAATGACATTTCAATACTATTAATTAAAATAAAAATATCAATAATAAAAGTCTAAAAAGGATTAAAGCAAGAAAGGTTCTCTTTTTAATAAATACTTAGTTTTTTTTTAGATTGCGACTTAAAAAGCCATACTACACAAGTATTTTCATGTGAAAGCGTATTTTAAAGTGAATGGGATAGCTGAAAAAAAAAAAAAAAATAGCAAGTCTTGCCAGGAATAGTAACAGAAACCAACTGCCTAGATGCTAGCGTATATACTATTATACTGGCTGGCCAAGTATACGTATGTACTTTACAGAATACTTATGATTTATTACAAAAGTTATTAGTAATATTGTATTACTATTTATGTGTAATGTTACAGGATTTATGGAAGGGATTTAGCAAACATTTTTTTGACCAATTGAATTCATTCTAGTGAATATAATTTTTGTATTTTTTGTGAAGGAAATGCCTAACAGTATTAGATTTATTCAGCTAAAGAAAAAATGCTGATTAGGTAATTTGTTCAAGAATAGAAGGTGCTGCTTAAGAACAGAAAAACTAGTGTTTTTATTTTAGTACTACAACTGCAGACATGTTGCAGATTGTTTGAGCATGCTCTCAAGGAAGTGTTAGGAAAACTTCACAATTTTGCTAGAAATTCAACCCAAGTAGATGCCAGCAAGCTAACTAACATTACACCAACTGGTGGATCAATAAGAAAAGAATAAAACCAAGAAGTAAGAGACATAAGGTACCTAAATTAAAAAACAGAAACATTGTAAAAAAAAATGTTTCTAAAAGTAATATATACTGGAACATAAATTTTGAAAGGCTACATTCAAAAGATCCAGTTTCATGTTACTGATCTCACCAAAATCTCAAAAACTTTATACAGACTCTCGGGTCATACGCTAGATTTAAGGTAATTTTTAAAAATGCAAATAAAATTAAACTTCATTCAAAATTTTGTTGTTGGCAGTAACTGTAAGGAGGTCTGAAATATTAAACAATCAATCTCAAATATTTCCATAATTTATATCATTATTATTGATTGTAACACAGCTATTTTCAAATTACGAAATTAAACAAAAAAATATAATCTGTTAGTGGATGAGAAGGGAAATTTTCAATCATGGATTAACGTGTTTAAAATATTTCTTGAATAAAATTAAATTGGAACCCTAGAAGTGCACTTTGGAAAGTAAAACGTGAGGAAGAATGCCAACAACCACAATAATACTATGGTTAACTATGAATAAATCATAGTTAAGGGGCCAACATTGGAACAACTAAGTTGCACCAGTTAATATATATATATATATAAAAGTGCATTTTGGAAAGTAAAAAGTGAGGACGAATGCCAACGACCATAATAATATTATGGTTAACTATGAATAAATCATAGATAAAGGACCAACATTAGAGCAACTAAGTTGCTAATAATATATAATATATATGAAACTCAATCCACCCAAGTAAAGAAATAAGACAACTCTTACGTTATTTTTTCATATAATTTTTTTTACGAAAGCACTTTCGCAGGATCCCACATCATCAGTCATCTATAATATATTTACATAAAATGACATATATCAAACACAAAATTAAAATTACAATTACATATGAAGTCAATTAAACAAAATAAAATAAAAACAAAAATATAATGACATGAATATGGCCAGCCAAATATCACAGCACAGCTAAGTTGGCTGGCCATATACATGTCATATTTTTGTTTTTATTTTATTTTATTTAACTGACTTCATATGTTTTTGTATACTTAATTGTAATTTTAATCTTTTAATTTTATGTTTGACATGTAATTTTATATAAATATATTATATGAAAAAGTAAAAAATAAGGTGAGAGTTTCTTATTTCTATACTTGGGTGGATTGAGATGAATTATACATAATTAAATTTATTAGTGCAGCGATGATATGGGTCTTGAGAGGATTTATTTTAGAAAAATAAATAAATATATATATTAAAACAGTAGGAAATTGCCACTCAACCTACAACATTTTTTTTTGGAACAGTAGCTCTCATTTATGCTTAGTATGGAGATTAATGGTAATGAACAAAAAAAAAAAGCAAACCAAAGCAAATATTGAAGAAAGGACCTTCATTATATAAGTCTTAAGTTTAATAAATCCTATTTATCTAATCTTTTTATTACAAAATATTATTTACGAAAAAAAGGTATAAATTTTAAAAAATATATAAATTAAAAAAAAATGAGAGAGAACCTTGCTTTCTGACACAAAGAGAAAAAAGAACTAATATAATACAAAAACCAAATAAAAGAATTAAATTTTAAGCCCAAATCTACAAAAAATTTACAGTTTTTTTTTTTTTTTGCTTTTAAAAATATATACCAAAGACTACTACATTTTTAAAAAAAAATAAAAATAAAGTATTTTAATATTATAATCTTTAAACTGTTTGAAAAGGGAATTTAAAAAAATAATTACCTCAAGGTTAGGTTTGTTGACCAAGGATAAAGCAGGGTCCATAAGCACACCGACTCCAGCAGGATCCTGTAATGGGATATCTTTAATATGAGAAACAACATCTACCAAAGAAACTACTAAAATAACGAAAAGTAATATTTTGAAGGAAAAAATTAATTATGAGATACAAGTACTACTAAAATGAAATATATTTTTTTTATTAAAAAAGAAAATAAAAATTTTAAAAATCCAACAAATAAATATCCTTTAATTTTTAAAAAGTTTAGTAGATTTACATCTATGAAAAAATTCTTTATTAAAATAACATTATAGTATCATAATCCTACATGAAATAAGACAATAGATTTGAAAATAAATTAAATCACTATGGCTCATTTTTCTTTTTGCATGGCATATAATTCACATCCTAGTTATGTCATGACCTGCTACCAATATGCAAATTACAGTAGAAATTCGATAATTCAGCATCTAACGTTCAATTTGGACTTATAATTAATTATACCAGTGAAGAGATAAGAAAAATCTACTTATTGCCATCACAGCGACTACCACATTTCACAATTTTTTTTTCATTTGCTAGCACACTTAAAAATTTTAATTGTTAGTATAATATTACTCTTACTCAAAACTCACTTGTTTCTATTTACACTTCAATATTCAACCAAAAATAAATTTAGCATCCTTGTGTCTTATCAAGTTAAAAAAAAAATCCATAATATGTTCTGTTCAATTCGCACTAGAAACCATATAGGGTTACCAATTTTGTCAAATGTTCATAAAATAATTAATCATTTCATTAAGTATAATAGATCAACATATTCATTTCAGAATCAAAAACACTTAATTTAGTTCAAGAAAGTAATGCAAAAATGTTGTTCCATCCTAATATTAACCTATGCAACAGAAATACCAAAAAGAAAATTATTGAAAGTGTTAAACAGAATAATTAGTGGAAAATAAAGAAATGATATAATAAGGCAACAACCGGAAATAGATGAGACTGGGGATTTAGGAAGCAAAAACTGCATTGGTTTACACATAAAAATAAAATTAAGGAAAAGTCAAATAAAAAACGTTTAAGAAGGAAGAAATGAAACTCATAAAGGTAGAGAGAGAAATCTTCTAGAGGTGGTTTATGTATAAAGAAGAGCAAAGAAAATTTAATCTTCTAAGGAATCAGGAAATAATAATGAAAACTTTTATATTTTTTTTACTCAAAATAAGATGATGAGAGGTGAAAAACTTCTAGTTTTTTCTAAGAGCTTAAGTCATAACAAAAAAATAAGACTTCTTCACAAATACCGCATCTTATTAATAAGTAGCATGGCTGTTGTTGGCACATAATGAAAAAATTACAAAAGCTAAAACCAGTAGATTAATAACAATGCACATTATCTGTATATGTTTATTTAGTGTGTAACTTTTGTTTAATTTTCTCCAGATTTCAGTTTAATTTTAGAGCAAGTTGAATCTATAAATTTTTTATGTTGTAACAGTAACATTTTGAATAGCAATTTATAGGGTTCAGTAAGTTAATGATTTTCTGACTGAATAAAACTTTTTAAACTATTCTTTTAAACTGGATATTTCATGAACTCATTGCATCATAATTTTAAATAAATTAATCTTTTATATGAAACATTTCTTCAAGAAAATAGTATAGTTTATCACTAATTGATATTTAAATGTTTTAAAGAGTTTTGAATTGAGAAAATTTGGTAAGAAGCAACCTACAGCCAACTCCTGATTAGCATTTTCACGCTGTAGGTAAATCACAATGCACCTGAAAAACACTGTTATTTAAGAATCAATTAAGAACTAGTATAATATTTCATTTTGCCATATGTTTTTGTACTATTAGAATATGCTTATTCTGCAGTTTGCTTAACTAAATTTGTTTATATAATCTGGCACAAATTAAAATTTTCTCATATAAACAGACCACTAAACATTTTTAAGTCTTTCAATAATATTTATCACTTTTAATTATTTATTACGCAATATATTGTTGTTATATTCACAAAACAAAAAACAAAAAAACACTATGAACTAACTGTGATTTATTTTTTTCATAAGAATTAAATTCTTTTAATATGTGAAAAGAATTAATTATTCTTTTAATTTGATTTTATTATTTTTTAACATGTGACACTTTAAAAATGACTGTGTTATTTGAAAATTGTTCTTATACTCATAATGCACACTGTTATTATAAAATAATAGCTAATTACAGTTTATTAATATAATAGTTAATTTAATTAAATAAAAAATAACCTGATAATACAACAAAAATTGATTTCATAATGAAAATAAAAATTTTATTTCAAGACTACTTTTGTTAATTGGTCATGCACAATAACATTTAAGTTACAACATAATTATATTCAATTGCACTACAACCAATTGACTGTATCATTATTTAAAATCTCTCTAGTATTAAATAGAAAGCAGTACCTCAATTCAGAATAAAAATATGATTTGTCATATTATACTACAATGTATCAGTTCATTATGAGATGTTATAATTTTATGCTCATTAAGAAGTTTCATTAAAAATAAAGCGTTTGCATCTGTAAAAAGAGAAATAATAATTAAACAAGGGATGTTCAATACTTAATGAGCAAACTGATGTAGAGAAAAAAACAGCTCCTTCAATAACAATGAAACTTTTTGAGTGTCTGTTGGCAATCTTAGGAACACATTTTCAGCTGTTCAATCATAATTTATTTAAACATACTCTTTTGTTGATTTCAGAATGTCAGCTCTGCTTGAAACGTGTTCATGGAAGAGCAACGTTCAGTGATAAGATTTTTACTATCAGAAGGTGTAAAATGGCAGAAATTTACTCAAGAATGTTGAAACAGTATAGTGAAAAGTGTTTCAACCACATTAACGAGTATAAGCGGGTGGAACAGTTCAATCCAGACAAAGTGTGACCAATCTCCATCGCTCTGGAAGACCAATTGAAGTTTCATCTACTGTATTGCAAAATCGCATAAATGATCTTATTCGTGAAGACAGGCAAGTCAAATTTCCCAAATTACTAGTTTGTTTAACATTACTGTTGGAACCATGCCATTCAATCATTCATGATGTGCTGAATTATCACAAAAAGTGTTCAAGATGGGTCCCAAGACAGTTGATTCAAGCCCATAAAGACACCCATATTCGCATTTGTTCTGAGGTTAAAGAACGATTTGAAGCGTTAGGTAATGAATGACTTTCTAGATCGTATAACCTGTGATGAAACATGGTTACACAATTTCAAACCTGAATCCAAATAGCAGTCTTGAGTGGAAACATCTGGATTCACCCACCAAAAAAAAAAAAATCAAAACTCATGTTTTAGCCGATAAAGTGATGTTGACAATCTTCTGGGGCTTGCGAGGCCCATTTTTAGTGACAATTTAGAAGAACAACGTACTGTGAACAGTGAGTACTATTCTAATTTGCTCCAACAGAAAGTGAGATCCATGATAAGGTGAAAACGTCAGGACGCTCTCAAAAGGCGCGATTCTCTTGCATGACAACGACAAGCCCCTCACTGCTCAGAGAATGGGAGAAATGCTTGAGAGGTTGGTTTGGGAGGTGTTGTCACTTCCTTCTTATAAAAATATGTTTATTAGTAGCATTACAGACCTCACCCCGTTCAATTTTCATTTGTTCAGCCCACTCAAAGGCTTTTTACACAATAGGTTCAACGACAAATAAGCAATCAAAAAAGTGGTATACGAATGGTTCAAACAGCAAGCTAAAGACTTCTGCACTGCAGGAATCAGAAAGCTCACAGAATGGTGGGAAAAATGTCTAAATGGAGACTATGTTGAAAAGTAGATGTGTAAGCTTTATTGTCATTGAATAAATTGTTTTTCTCTACATCAATTTGTCTCGTTAATTACTGAACGTCCCCTCGTATATACATTTTTTTTAAATATTAATTTTAACTGAATGGTGTACCAGATTTCATAACTTTTTTCTAACCTAGTTTTACTGGATGAGTTTTTTTTAATATTAATTTATTTTATAAATGGAAAATTTAGTGATAATTTAATATTTTTGAACTTTGATTTCTCTTTTATCATGCAAAATTTGTTTTTTTCAAGTTTAACCATAATATTATATAGCACATGTTTATACAACAATATTAGTTATTTTTTTATATTTTGATCATCATTCTGAATTGATGTTTGGATAACCTGGAATTGTACTGCATTTTTCTTTATCAAAGATCCTCTTCCTGAAATCATGGATGATCAGGAGTTGGCTGAATATATAAGGTTTTTAATTGCATATCACAATTTAAAAAAAAGAAGATGAATACCAAACCAGAACTAAACCAAATTGATTTTTCATTTAATTTCAATGGTCGTTCTCTTTCATTCATGAGTTAAGGCATTTTATAAGATAAAGGATAGTAAAAAATCAGCAGCCATGCTAATTAATACAATATAAACACTAATGCATGTATCCTATCAAAAAGACTATTATACTTTCTTGCAACCTAGCCTAGAAATAATTAATATGAATTTATTCTTCGATTAGAAGTAATCATATTTAGAATATGTAAAGCGTGTTTAATCCACAGAATTTGGTCAGTGCTCTACCTCTTTGTAAAATTAGTCAATGTTAAGCACTTCATGAAAAGCACGCAAATGTGCGCTATGTCAATAATGTTTAATCATTAAAAAATACTATACTTAGGTCCGAAAAACACTAGCTTCTACAGTTGAGATCATTAAATTGATTTTCATTCCAAAACTGACAAAAGTGATGTACTAAATGAAACCGTAAAAATCAACACATGCTGTTCAATTATATGAAAACACACAAGTTTTGAAATTACTTCTAACGTTACTTACAAACAAGGTGCAGTAATACCTACACATCAGCACGGATGAAGAGCAAAAAAAATACATATATACCATATAAAAACAACAGAAAAGTAGGTCGTAGCAATTTAACTTATTCCCAAATGAATAATTTCACCCATCTGAACAAAAATATAATAAATAACAAATTTGCAAAATAACATTTTTTTTTTATGTGATGAACACCCATGCTAATATTAATAATAAATAATATGGATCATCTACTAACAATTTGTAAAGTGAATATTACCAATATGACAATTGTTTTGTGTGACTACAATATTGTTAAAATATTAAATTAATAGGGACTTAAATATTAAACTTTTGGATAATTCTAAATTTATGGTGATAGTGGTGTGTGAGTGTATATCACTATTAAAATTCAATAAAGTTGAGAATATATTAACTACTTTAAAAATATAAGCTATAATTTCATACTTTCAACATAACACATGCAGGAGATGGTACGTACAAATAAAAATTTTAAGAACAAAACTTTTGGTGTAGTAAATAGATTAAAATAATGTGTCCAGTCCATCCTTTTTTATTATTAAAAAAAAATAAAATAATAAATAAATACACAATTTCTTATACAAAATTCACAATCAATAAACAATCAACAAAAAAGCATTTTAAGAAATCAAATTAAAAACTTTTCGCGTCATACTGGATATTTTTTTAATGTTTTAATCAACTGGTTGGCAGTAATAATAAAAATAGTAAAAAAAACATAATTAAGTAGATAAAGATGAAATCTAAACAGATAATTAAAAATAAAATCAGCATCCAAACACATTAATTATTAACAGTAATATAACAAATTGTCACTGCAACCAAATATCACACAACCAACTGTAAACTGCGCAAAAAAAATCTTCTAGGAGTGATTTATAGATAGACAAAATAAAAAGTGGATGGTAATAGTCTGTGTATTTTACTAACATCTAAAATTTATTATATGCATTATATAATACACATAAGTATTATAAGAATGTTGTTTATTACGTACAAGTACTGTTATATAAAATAGAATACTTATTCACAACGCACACACAAACAATGCTAAAAAAAGCAAGTAAAAAAACCAACATAAAACTCACACAAGGTGTAATATTTTAAATAACTGACTTAAAATACACTATTTTAAGTCAAATATTTTACCTCATTAGGCGTAGTCCCCGCCTGAAACAAAGTTCTAATTGAAACCATAAACCTAATATTTACAATTATAAAGTTTTATCTATTAGTAATATGAACTTAAAACTGGAGGAAAAAATTCTGAATACAAAATTTTTCTGATGTACCAAAAAAATTTATTTTAGCTTACAGGTAATAGGATATGTAAAATAACTGAATCATATAATATTGGAGGTAAAGATCAATAAAACTCTATTACAAGTGAAACAATATTTCTTTTCCAGATAATACATAAATTAAAACACAATTCTAAATTTAAATAAAAACTAATTCATAACTGAATTTCTAATATAAAAATTAAGTTGGGAGAAATAATTTAAACCAATTATCTAATATTACAAATATTTTGATAACACTGTAATTATAAAATACAGAAACTGAATACAAATAGGTATTATCCAGAGATCACCAATGACAACATGGGCACATTATGCACCAAGTTGTTGAGGGCAAAAGTTTTGGGGAAAAATGTTTTTAGAATACTTGAAAAAATTCAAAATGTTTGTTTAATCAACACATAGTTGAACATCACATTTCAATAGAAAGTAACTAGTTCTAATGAGCTGATATTTATAAAAATCACCAATCTCAAATCCTATTAAGTATTGGATGAGGTCAACACTTATTGAAAATGATCAATGACTTCATCGCTACATCTAAAACCCTAGAGCGCACTCATTTGAAATTTTTATTCTGTTTCCATTAATTCAGAAATTATTCTTCTTTTAATCAATTTAGTAACTACTTCTCAACATCATGCATATCTACTTCATATCATCACTTTCTATGATGAGGAAGAGATAAAAAAAAAATGTTGAAATCTCTGAAAATGCCAATGCTGACAGAGATTTAGGCCTTCCTCCTACTGACAAAATCAATGAATTCTTTGTAAAATTATGACAAATATTTTTAAAATGGAAAAAGAATTTTCCAGTATATTTATAATCACATCCCATACAAAGCAGTGAAGGAGCAATAATTTTTCAGATTCTTTATCGTAACAGTTTTAGTATTCATGCACCTCTGTTTGGGCTATTGCAAAGTTACATAAAGCAAGTTGGGAAAACACTATAATGAAATTTACCTTTAAGTCCTGAAAGTTGTCTCTAATTCAAAGCATTGAATTATTCTACATTTGTCATCAAAAACATTTTATGACATCCTCCGAATAAATCAAGATTCCTGCTATTAATTCTCAAATGATCTTTGGCTGGTTTTTGTGTACTACTCAGAAGAAAAGGTTAGAATATGTTAAGTCAGACAATTATGGAGAACACACTCTGAAATTATGCAATCAGTTAAGCTATCATTCGAGTAGAGTTTATATAAATCTGAGCAGTGTGTGCAATTAGACAATCCCAATAAAAATAATTCAATTCTATTCACATTGAGTTTTCCAAGTAGCAGAAACAGAATTCATAAACAATCAATATATACATTTATACTTTTTTCTTTTTTCCAAAGAATGTGAGATCTATAATTTGCCTTAGAATAAAAAGCCTCCAGCTTTTTCAGAATGCAGTAATTGTTTATGAATGGGATACAGATTCTCTATACTCCACAAACATGAATTGAATGAGTATATATACCCAGATAAATAATACCAAACTTCATGTGTAAAAAAAATTTCATCTGTACTTAAATTCTGTTTTGCTTAACATTTTAAACTCTGCTAACATTATTGCATTCTGCAGTAAGATCTGTTAGCTCTAATCCTGAGAAAAATCGACTCTTAATAAGAAAAATAATTTTATTTTTTCTTACAGCCGTGAGAGCTGGTTCCTACACTAACTTCTGCCCGAATCCATTTCCTCAATAATTTAAAAGAACTTATTGGAAATTTATCCTTGCACAGGACTAAATGTTACTGTAGACAATCAGTTTCTGTTCCTTAAATAAATAGGTTATTCAACACAACATAATATTAAAATTATTCTTTTAAAATACTTTTATAAAAATATTATCTTAATCTTTTCCTCCATAAAAAATGCAAAAAAATTAGAGTTTAATAAAAAGGTGCAAGACATAAAAAACTAACAAAAAATATTTTTTTTTTTTAAATTTAAATAACTTATTAATAAGAAACAAGTCATATATGTATGTACACGTTTATTCAGCTAACCTGTAATCTATAGTTGTTATCAGCGGTTGCTGCATGTGCTGCTAAGAACGGATCATAGTACATCCCACTGCAACATTAATAAATGTTAAATATAAAAACAAAAATAATACACATAGAAATATAAAACAAATGAAACAGATATGACTTATATTAAATGTAACAAACAATACAAATATAATTTTTTTTTAATAGAATGATTATTCCAAAATTTGTTTAATGTTTACTTATAGATTTAAAAAATTCCCCATAATTTTAATACAAACAATATAAAAATTAAATAATTAATTAATAAGTAACTCCTAAAAGTGGGATACTTAAGAATAAAGTCTGATAATCTATTTTATAATGTCATTAACATAAAATTAATTTTAATAGGGGCTGAATTTTGGAGGAAAATGAGAAAAAAATTCCCAGATTTTGAAATGTTTTCATTAAATGTTCATTATTTCAATATCCTGAAACTTGGCCGAGTGGAATGCAGAGAAAAAGGATTTATAGAGTCCAATTTCATGATTCTACCTGCCAATGTATTATGGAAGAATGGGATGTCACAGATCTTTTTTCTAAGGTTAGGTGGGGTTGGTTTAGCAGGATTTTTATGGTCATTCCTGATATTATCCTAAAATAGGAAATGGAAATCTCTAACAAGTGGAAAAAATTCCTGATGAGGTTTAAATCCATAGTACCTTTCAGATTAAAGACAGTATCACCATTTCACCAGAGGTCATACATATATATGTATATATATATATGAAGACCAAGCTATCTGAAAGCATAATGTTAAAAGAACATCAAATGGTAAAACAGGTTGTATGAAACTAGTTTGATATACTGGATTAAGTATGTTGGCATGAAACCTAAAAACTAAGTTCTGATTTTGTAATTTATACTTTTGTGTAGATAATTCATTAAAATGATTACTAATGTATAAATGCTTCTGATACAGAAAGAAACTAACCATTTAATATGCAACTATTTGCTCAGAATGCCTAACTAGTGGTGTCAGTGCTTAAAATATCAGATGAGATGGTAGGATCAAATCAGTGTTAATAATTTATACAGCCAAAAACAAAAGTAAGAAAATAAATAAATAAAAGCAGTCAAAAAAAAATAAAGAATAACAAAAGAAACTTTAGATCATATAATAAATTTCAAGTGATATATGGAAATTATAAAACATAATCTATAAAAATCAAAATTATACATCATCAATTTAAGTAGAAGTAAATGGACTAGAGGGATTATTTTAAAAATGATTAAACAATAAATATAAATTAACAGCATGAAGTAACATTTGTGTGCCACTTGGTTACCTTGGTATTTTATGTTTTGGGTTCATTTGACGATAACATTAGATCAGTCAATTTGATAACAAACCACTCACTCAATTATTCCTATTACCTGAATATCAGATAGTTTACTGTACAGGAAAAACTGCCCAGTGAGTTTGGCTTTCATATTAAGAAAGAAGGCTGATCCTATGTAATTATTTATGGTTCACCAAATATTTTTCATAAAAACAATGAAAAAGTTTGGTAAAACTGAAAATAACTCCTTAAAAATTTTTGAAAACACCCCTGTAATATTAAAATTACATTCAGTTATAAAGCGAAAAAAAAAAAAATTTTCACTTAAAATGAAAACGTTTACGATCACTTAGTGAGACCTATTAGTCATAGCATCTCAAATAATTATAACATTATCATAAGAAGCATTTGTTGATTAATTCACATCACTACCTAAAACTTGTGGATGGGAATATGGAATGAGATCTTTTAGCTTCCAAAAAAAAAGCCTAAAAATGTTATTCTCATTATTAAAAAGATTCACTAATGTATATTTCTTCTTTATGTTTTGCGTTAATATCTACAGTTTTTTAATAAAAAAAAAAATAATCAAATTACAAGGCAAAAGTGAAGAGCACACATACACATCCAGTAACAGCAGGAGTTAATATATATCCAATGACTGCTATTTAACTGAAATTATTTCAGATATTGTTGTAGCAATAAATCATTCTAGTATTAATTTGGAGGGAATTTAAATTCCATAAATTTTAATAGAAACTTGGATTTTAAAAAACAGTTTTTGTTGTATAACTTTTTTCTCCAATTTTACTCTTTTACTCACTTTTAAGTCTTTTTTTTTTTTTAAATCTGGTAATTTACTCCCAAGACATTCATTTTCATCATTTAGATAAGATAATTCAGTTGGATAGTTACAATCTATAAAATTTCGGAAATAAACAAAAGTTAAAGAAACATAACCCTGTTTCTACATTACGCTGTTTTTCAGAACCAGGAAGAAAATAATTTGTTGCAGTGTGCATTTGAGAGAGTTGTCACAACAAATTAATTTATAATGTTATGTTTTACCCTAAGTAAATCTATCCCTTCATACAGTAGGTAGTATGAATACTCCATGACCTGGAAGGAGGAAAAAAAGAACCAAATTAAGTACTTATTTGATGTACATTTGTTTGTTTCATTTCATGGACCCTCGTGGTAGATCATATTTTCTATCTACCATTTTCTCATAATTATTCCACCCTCTCAGTGATATTTTGTGGATTCTGATTTGACATCAACTGGATCCACACTAGGATTACAAGGAGCCATACGAGTAAATTATATACTTAGCATTTATATGTATTGAAATGTCATTTGTTGAGTGATGTGTTTTCTATCTGTTGATTGTGCAAAAAGCCCAACCTGGGGCTGAAGTGCTTATAGTGTAAATTCAGATCTCCTAATAAATATGTAAATCATGTATTCTTGGGATCTACATTCTGTAATAGGTTATTATGTCAAAATAAAAAAAGAGTTATAAATAACTCTTCATTTCATGAATAAATTACAAGAAACCATTTCTAGACAAAATTTCACAAATTTTGAGTTTGTAAAGCTTATTTTAGTACACAAAAAATTGTATTGATTTACTTAAAAATCTAATCTATTTAATGAAACTTTATTCCAAACAATTCTAAACTCCATTTTATTACTCTGTAATGAATGGATTCCCAAGAAATTTTAACTAGTTCTACTATTTTTGAAGTAAAATAATTGCACTAGAAAAGAGGCACACTGAGCAAAACTTACCTAATATAAATTTTGAGTACTGAGAAGGCTTCGATTGATGTAAAGATTAATTTAATTTTACACCAGCATTATTTTTTCAAGGATGAGAATTTTTAATGAATATAGAAATAGAGATAATTCTATAATTATGAAATATATGTTTAATAATAATAAAAAATTTTATATACTTTAAATTTTAAAAAACTTAATGCATTTAATAAGTAGTAATTAATAAGTGCTAATTAATTATTTTATTAATTTGTGTGACAAAACAAATATCCCTCAAAAAACATAACACTTTAGTGCTTTTCTAAAATCAAAACAAAACATAAAACAACCAAAAAGTAACTAAACCTAATAAAAACAGTTATTTATATGTATATTTAAAAAAAAGGAAAACCAAGAATCTGTTGTTACATTCCACTTTTAACTTGCTATAATAATAATGTTTATTTTAAAAACAAAAATCATAAATATGACTTATATAAATTCATATTATAACAGTAACAATAATAATAAAATTAAAATATAAGTAATAATAATTATAGTAATAATAAATAATAACAGGTTGCATGAGGTTAGATTGAGTGCAAAGCGAAAAACACCACATGCCACATAGCTCAATATTATAATGTATAAAAATGCAATTCATCTGTGGAGATATATATATAGTAGATTATATATATATATATGTATGTAAGTACATATTCAAATATATATGTATATATGATAATATAATAATAATAATATAATAATAATATGTACACTGCACACTACAACATTGCACAAAAAATTTACAAACAATGCTAGCGATCACATCATTCGGAAAAATAAATAAAAAAATAAATACCCATAACCTACACAACAGTCTTTTAGCAAGTAATATGATAATAATAGTAATAATTAATGGTAATAACACTATATTATAAATGAATAATGAACAACAGTAGATGCTGAAAAATATTACAGTGAAGCCAAATCGCCTGCAAACATGCCAAGACCAGAGACAATTACATGTTAATTATCATTATACGTGTTGAGATAGAATACCACATGTCATAAATACATAAATAAATTTTCTTTACACAACATTGTGTAAAACTCCTTACATAAAAAATAAACATTTTTTTATAATAAAACTTATAACTAGGTAATAATTACAATTAAGTAGCGATATGATAAAATTCTTTCCTAAAAAATATTGTGAAACAAAATAAAAAATTTATATCATTGACCTTTTAAAAAACAGAATGCAACGTGTACAACGTTTTAAGTGCATGGGTTACTTTATTCAGATTTGGTGGTCAACTAATCTCTTTCTCAGTAGCCTAATTTCAGAATTGAAAATCCAAATAAAATTTCAGTATATTTTGGCATTCATAAATTTATGAAGCTATTTTTTATCATCACTGTTCAAATTATCATAATTTTCTGATGTGATAGCACAATAATTTTAACTTAATACATCCATCATCCAATTCAGAGCGTAATAAAATTGCAGTTTGGGCTATCACACTCGCTTGCTCTCTCTCTTTTTTTTCTGTTTAGTCTCTGAACCACCGTTAAGGTCTAAATTCAAAGGATGATATGTATGAATATAAATGAAGTGTAGTCTTATACAGCATCAGGTCAACCATTCCTGAGATGTGTAGTTAATTGAAGCCCAGCCACCAAAGAACACCGGTTATCCATGATCTAGTATCAGTTTAGACTATCTGGAATTCCCTGACATTTGGCAGTTGCTCATAACAGATAAAGCACTGATGAAGTGATTTTCTTCAACATATAGTTGAAATATAGTTAAATAGTTCACTTTAAAACCAACAAAGTACATGACAATGTAAAAATATTCTGGTTGCATTAACTTGATCGTTAAACTAATGTACTCCACTTTCAAAGTTTGGAACCAGTAGTAGGCTGGTAAATATGGAACATTAGTAGGCTAGATCAGTGGCTGTCACGTACACAAGACAATAGTTAAAATAGTTTAATGGATTCTATTTCTCAAGTGCGAGTATAGAGACATTAATTAACGCTTACCTTAATGCTTATAATATATTACTGGTATAGTTAAATTGTAATTCTGCTTGTTTCTTGGTTTAATAAAAATTTATATTAAAAAAAAAGTTAAGGATTATCACCTACTTAATTCAAATTGCATCTTTGGTATTAATCACATTTATTTAAACAGGAATTAACTATTTGCTTTAGAAAAATTAACTGATTATTTTTTACACATATTGCATTACAAACACATTTAGTGAACTGAATGACTAAGTAATTTCTTTTTAAGTTATTTTTCTAAATAATTTCTTCTGCTAAGCAATTAATTTTTATTAAATTTATGCATGTTTTGTTTAAAGCAGATCCTTAAGGTGCTTTGAGTACTTAAGATTATTATTGTTTTATTTATATATATACACATTCTTTTTTTGAAAATTCAAATAATTCATTAACATATATATTGACCAATGTGTTAATAAAATTTAATATTTCATATATATATATATATATTTATATGAAAAATAAACACCAAAACACAGTAATTAGACAAGTTAAACTTACCATATTAATTTCCAAGAATCGATTTTTGAGGTATCCCACATCTTCAGTTGGTATTGAATTCTATAATTATATTGCAAATAATTCTTTTAAAAATTTATTATTTTATTTTAGATTGTTCTGTTTTAAAAATGTTGATTTGTATTATGAAAGTATATGCAAATTTTGCTGTCCAGTACTGGAATGATGTAATCTTTAACATGTAATAATTAATATTAGAAAATCTAATCTTGGAAATTAATATGTTAAGTTTAATTTATCTAATTACTGTGTTTTGGTGGTTTATAATTCATATAATATATATATATATATATATATATATTTTACAGGGTGGAATTTGGTAAATAAAATTTTTGGATTTAAAAAAGTAAATTTTTTTTTAAAATAGTGGCCCAAAGGAAGTTAAATTTCTATTAAGGGTTATTTATATTTAACTAACTTTCAATATAATATACAAGTAAACAAATTATCCATTTAAAGTTTTTTTCCAATTAACAATAGAAATAATACAATTTCATACAATTCAGATGTGTATGGACTAGTTAGATCAACTTTTTTTTTTGGCCTATTTAAATCATCAGTTATATTTATTCTTCATATTTATGTAACTATAGAAGAGATTCATGGATTGAATTTCTTTTAGTTTAAAAAAATAATTAACGCACTAATATAAAATAAATAAAAGATTTTTAGTGTTTAATATATTACCAAAATGAAGACAAAAGGTATGCAGAAAATTATCAATACTCTCAAATATACATTTCAAACACGAGAAAAAATGATTTTTTAATGATAGAAAATGAAATAGTTTTATAATGAAAATAAACTTCATATCGCTACTAATAAGTAAATTTATTATATTATACAGCTTATTTAATAATCATATTATATAAAATAAATAAATAAATAAGAAATGAAGGAATTACTATTAAAAAAAAACCACACGGTAACAAACCTGCAAATGAGGCAGTATGTAGTAAGAATGTAATATATCATGCATAAAAACCTGGTAGGTGATAGCTTAAAAGTCAATATCACTCTACTGCAAGCTGTAACTAAAACTAATATACTTCTACAAGAATTAGATTCAAATCTAATTCAACAGTATAATTAGTTTTAATTTACCTGAATAATGGACCAGATTTATTATACTGGTGCAGTAAAGTAGTGGTTTAATTTCATAATTTAACTGAAGAAAAAGCCACTGTAAAGAGAACTGAACAATTCTGAAAATATTGTATTTGTAAATTTTCATAACATTCATTTAGGAATTTAGATGCTACCACGAATCTGTTTATTTTTTTTTTTTAATTTTATATTCAAACATCATATATTTCATACTTTGAGATAAGACTGATCTATGTCCAATATAATTCAACCATAGTCTTGTCCAACATCAGATGGACAGACCATTCCTGATACTGTTGTTAATTCAATGATTGAACTACACAGTTAATATAGACATTCAAATCCAATAAAATCTAACTTTATTTCTTATGTTGATTTTCACCAAAGTAGTGTAGCAACACTCAATTGTCAGAACAGATTAGAGATGATATTACCGGTCACCCAGATTCCAGGTGGTTCAGTAAGTAGCTGTTAGATAAAATAATTTTTTTTATTTGTGCCAATTTTGTGCCTATCTGGTATAAGCGCACTCAGTCCAATCATAAAATGACAGTTGATCTTGAATAGATTGATCTAAAATTGACTGATCCCAACTATAAACTAAAATTAAATAAATTAACACACTCATAACACAGGTGTAAAAATAACTGTCAGGTATATAATAAATGGCAATGTAAAATTAGAGTTTTTAGAGTACCAACATTTAACTATATCAGTGAAAAAGTATGAAAACAAGTGTTGCAATTCATTCATTACAAAAATGAAAACTAAATTCTAATTTAAAAAATAACAAATATTTATAATGTTTTTAAAAAGAAATAATTCCTCCATATGTGTATATTTAGACACTAAATCTAAATTGAACAAGGATATTTTAGAAGAGGATCAGTAGTTACAGAAAAAATAAAAAATAAAACCCAAAAAGAGACTGCATAATGGGATTATTTGCATTCTAAATGAATGTTAACAATTTTTTTGTTTTACACTATTATTTGTTCCCAGTAGATAATCAGTTTATATGAAACTGATGTATTATGATCTGGTAGATAATGAACAAAATGAATGGTTATAACAAGTAAAAGAAAGAAGCAGATGTGAACACCCAATAAATAAAGGAATAATTATTAGAATGTTAAGACCCACCAGAGCTAAATTCAATAACTAATTGGGAATATTGGAATACGTAAGTTTCAATTTAAACTTTTCTTCATTGACTTAATTCTCCATAATTACTATTAATAGAATAAATATAGGAAAATAATTAAAAGTTAATCGAAACCAAAATTTAAATTTATTAAAATCTTTACTAACATCAAAATCTACATTAAACTTAAACAATCTTCTCTTTATTTCTGAAGTAATGGTTTTAATAGTAGGATATTTTACCCATAATTAGATCATTTACAGTATTTCTTTAAGTAACACTATAAACTAAGAAAATGAGCAGACAATGGGAAAAGAAATGGAGAAAAAGATCTTTATTTTACGAACAAGAGATACAGTTATCTACAGAACTCAACAAAATAAAGCTGCATCATACATCATGAAAATCTCTCATATTATCACATAATTTACTTATTTTATCAACAAAAACAACTAAAAATCTGGATTCTGTGTTGGAACAGTAAATAATTTCAAAGACAAAGATTTAAACATTCAGCGCAATGGGTTTTAATGAAAAGTAAAAAACAACAATGTTAAGTTACTTCTCATTAATAGAACCCCACAATATCTTATAATATTCACTTTTACAACAGTCTTACCTACACTAAATACAACCTATCGGAATTTATAACATTATTATTATTATTATTATATTATTTTTAAAGCAGATTGTATGTATGATAAGGCACAATAAATAACACAAAACAGCTAGGAATAAGAATAACATAGTCCTTAATTACAGTTTGGTTTGTTGTAAACTGCATTTACTGTTTTGTATTTTGCCATACCAGTTTGGATTGTTGTAAATTGCATATACTGTTTTGTATTTTGCCAAACACCATGAAAATTTAAGGTCTTTCAAACAGTAAGGAAGCCCTATTACACTTTTATAGCAGAACTGTGCTGTTCAGCGAAATGGTTGGCTAGTATTATCAGTGATCACTTAAGAAAAGGGTCATACAAAGTAACACAGAAAATGTAAAAGGATAATTGGTTTGAAACTACACATTTTTTTTTTCAATATCATTCAATTTTTGTACAGCTAATCAGCCAGAGGAGCTGTTAACAACTGTGTGTGTAATTGTTGAAAATTAGTTTTAATGATTACTTGAACAAAGTGTGCATCAGGTTTATTGAGAACCATAATAATCGGAAAATGATTTTTGAAATCAATGAAACTTCTCTATAAAAATTAAAAATTGTATAAAAATACTTCCACAACAATGGATTTTGAAAGGTTGACAGGAAATAAACAAATACTCTTTAATACAGTTACCTGTTTTATGTTATAATATATCACTGAAAGCCATAAAAAAAAATCTAAAGAGTACACTAACAGATTCCATTAGGTGATGGTTTATAATATTGATCCTTGAAAGGAAAGTTGAAAAGCTTTAAAAAATTTAAAGTTTACAATAAGCAAAATTTTGTTGACCTGCAAATCCCAGTATACATACACAAACAGAAGATTGTGGAATTTCAGAAATGGAAAATGTAAATCATCATTTAATTGTTAAGTAACATTTTTTAAAGTGTTTATATAATGTCAGCTATGTAGAAATGACAACCAGTTGAAGCCAATCTTGGTGATTTTTTTTCCAGACTCAAAAGTAATATCTTTAACTTGTAAGAACTGTTTCCATATAATCACATTTAACAAACAAATAGTAATTTATTACTAATTATGATATCATTATAACAAGAAAAGTATATGATAAAATGTACAAAGGAAATATCAAAGGCAAGCAACATTACAAAAGAATCCATGTAAAAAAAGTGTGGTAAAAAAGATCATGATGACCATGTTAATAACACTACAGCTTCTATATTTCAGATTTTTAAGAAAATAATAATGAAAACAGCTAAAATTAATGAAGATATACAGGTAAATTCAATCTCTCTTTAAGTGTTTAATATCAATCTTCTTATCAAGTACAGTATATTTAAGTAGATGGTAATAATTTAATGTGCCAGTATGAAATTAAACAATGGACATAAAACTTGTTTACTGTTAAGATTTTATAACGAACAATTTGAAGTGCAGAATTTAATTCTTGATTTTAATTGAAATTTTTATCTAAAAACAAATTTTATGCATATCAATATGACACTATTTATGAACAAGCCTGCTTGGAGTGAATTCCACATGATAATATATAAAAAAATAAGTTCCTGATAGTACTAAATACTTTGTGTGCAACTGGGAGGATTTGGGAAAAAATACTCCAGATATTTGTTTTTAATTAAGAGATGATTTAAGTGCAACACCTATTTATAGAACACATTGACAAGGTTTATCTTCTACAGAAATAGGTAATATCATGGAATTTTTAGTTATATAAAAAATCCCTAACTATTAAAAAATCATCCATAATTAGTTCTTAAAAATAACTGATCACAATCAAAATAAAAAGAAAAAACTTATAGTCAGAATACTAATCTTTACAAGGGAAGTACACTAAGTCATTAAGTTAGAAACACACAAATTTAAATTAAAAGATTCTGAAAAAATCCAGCAATTCCTGGATTATACTTCTATTTACAACTCTGTTCATCTAACTGAAATACCTCAGAGTGTAATATTCACAAAAATAAAATTTTAAGTAAGGATAAATATCAGTGGAAATTTAGTTAATCACTAGCTGTCATACATCTGTTCAGAAGCTAACAGTACTTTATACTAAATTTGTCTGAAATATTCCAAATAAAATTATTTTCTATCTACCACTTCTTGTTAGCCAATCCTACAATTCTGTATCTCTTAGAAAAATATATTTAAATCAAGAGAAATTTCTTTTAAAAGAATAACTTTAAGGAAAATTAAGCAGACTTCTTTATTACTATAATTATAAGTGTATAAATATATATAAATTTAAATATAAAGATATGAGATTTGTAATCTAGATATGATTAGTTCTACTGACGGTGTGTATCCATGTAAGGTGGCTGCCGCTGCGGTCAACGGTGATGGATGTCTTGCGAATGCGGCAGCGGCTGGGAAAGCGGCCCTCGCACGTCCCCTCTGTATGGCAACACCACGAAGAGCGGCTGCTGGAAGCACAACACAGACATGCCATTCCACACACACACACACAAAATGCTTGCTGCATAAGTTGCTAATTGCTGACTGATTGACCACACCGCTAGTAGTAATATATAATAGTTATAGTAAATTGTGAAATGAAAAAAAATAATAAGACAGAAAGTCATATAAAAAAGCAGCCAGCGGAGAGTGCAACAAGGTCATTAAATACCCATATTACCCAAATAAGTAAAATAAACATTACATTAACATAGTATTACCCAAATACAACAAAAACATAGACAAACTCTTATTAAAAGCTCTGGCTTCATTAACAAATAATACTGTAAATACTTTTGGTAATTAATAAAAAAAAGAAAATACTTTAAATTAAAATACAAGCAGAGCCGATATACATTCTACCATAAACATACTGTATTTTCAATATTAACAAACTACTACTAAATTATTCTTAACCAACATGAAAATATAACTATCTTTAAAAAAAAAATTATGTTAAATAACATTTAACAAATATAATTATTATTATTAGTTGTTTAAAATAATTTTAGTGCCAGTAAATTTTTAACAGAAGCAAATATATTATATTTTACTGAATGTAAACAAATAACTCCAAGATTTCAACTCATTGTACAAACAGTTAGAAATAGATTGCAACCTATCATTAAACTCTTATCATCTCAAAACATATAATATCCTGATTAATATATTAAAATTATTCCTTTTACAACCTGATTCAAAAGCTAGACATCTTAGGGGTAGAAGTACCTTGAAAACATGATATGGATACAAAATAACGTGATTCAGAGGAGTTTACTTTGGATGTCCACATAATAGTAAGAACATTAAAAAAAATTTAATCACACTAAATGAATCAGTTCAATTAGATAACAGAATTTAGAAATATATAGGTAATTATCCTAACTATGGTTCACTAAAATAATATAAGTTAACCCAGAAAGATACAACTTCCTTCTGCATAAATAATACAACGGTAAATGCATTTCACATTTTCATACAAAGATGATGAAGCTAATGTAAGGAATTAGAAAAATATAAATTACGTTAAGATAATAATAATCATCAAGACACCTGTTCAAAAATCTTAGAAATGTAATAAGACTGATTGGTTAACCTGCCTATTTACTTCTGACAAGTATAACTCATCAAGTTGTTAATTCACTTAACTCTTTTGCTACTTTGACAAATATAATTTTTTGATGTAATAAGTACATCTATTTTGTCAAATTAAATTTGAAATGCTTTTTAAATTAATTATTTTAATTTAAGAATGAAAATTATGCTTTTAGGCCTGCTCAATATTATTTTTATTTGTAATTAATAACAGTTCATTAAGTTAATATTAATATTTTTTATTTAGATAAAAAAATTTTTTTTTAAAGTTGGTTGAACTGTTTCATTACAGCACATGTTTGATGGCTGATGCACATTTAATTGTTTATTTAATAATACTGTTTTGTATACATTTGTCTGTGGCTGTTGACATGCAAAAGGCGTTTATCTTAAAACAGTGGAAAATTATATATTAAGAAAGCAAACTCTCTGTTTCTGAATTAATCAATTATAAGAAATAAATTAAACTAATGTAGTTAAAATTATGCGAAATTTTTTTCAACAAAAATATTACACAAAAAAATACAGTAGTTTTAAAGTCTAAATTTTAACTTAAAAAAAAAAAACAAAAAACAACATTGTCTGGAAATTATTTTCATAATAAAAATAATCAAGAAAATAATTGGGGTATTAAAAGCAGTAACCAATATTATTATTACCATCCGACTAATACACAAAAAAAAATTAATTCTTAACTACAGAACAACACATAATCAGTATATAAAATTATTTAAAAATTGTCAAGACCAGTAACATTGCAACAGTAATCAATTTGGATCCAAATAATAATATTATACAAACAGTATGACAATACCCTAATCCATTTAATAAATGCATTGAGGACTAGCTACAGCACCCATACCAACAACATAATAAAATAAAAATTGAAGTCATTGTTCTTCAAATATCAAGAAGAGACAGGATCATGTTACACAAATACTGTCACTTCTGACAACAAGTACTAAAATGTTACTTTATAATGACAATAATATAAAGTAAACAAAAATACTTCATTAATTCTCATTAAATAAGGTTCTGGGCAAGATGTTAAAAAATAACTCCCTGATGGGTAGATTATCTTTTCTCACAACCCAATCTTTTTTCTTATATTTGGTAGCTTCTTTGCCATTCTTGGCTCTGTGGGTAAAGTTCTGACACTGCTATTATATCCTCCATGCTAAAGATCTTGATAATAGAACCAATGTATCCTTACTATTTTCTGAGAAGTGGGAATAAGTAGGTGAAGCTCAGCTCAGTAGATTAACCCTCAGGACTACATTCAGGTGACTGCACGGCCTAATGGCTAAGTGCCTATAGGGTAAACTCAAGCCTTCAAATCCCTTGCAGAAAAAAAACTAAAATAAAATTTAAGGAATTTCAATAAGAAATAAATATTGTTCATATTAACTGAAGCTAATCCTAACGACAAAGAACTAGAATGAAAATGCATCTATAGGAATATGAAAACAAATCTGATTAAAAAATAAAAATCCGCAAACAAACAGCAACAGCAAAAAATAAACAGAAGTGAACAATAAATGCTGGGCATGCTCAGAAACTCAAAACACTATGCAAAAAATGTAGACAACAAACTAGAAGATCACGTCTGATCAAAAAATAAAAAAAAATAATAAAAATATAGAATACTAATCTATCTATTTCTATGCTCTGGATGCACATTGAAAATACAGTTATCAGGATTAAAAGTAACTTAGAATTTCACCAATACAAACATAAACTGTTATTAGGTAGCCCTGGAAAACTACCGGAAAAAATCATAATACGACACTGACCAGTTCTCCAAAATACTACATAAATATAAAAAATAAACAATTTAATTTTAAAATTTAAATAACTTTTCACCTAATTTTTAAATAAAAATGAAAACAAAATAAGAAACTGACTGAATAAAACAAAAAAACACAGCATCACAATACAACCAGATGGTTCTGTTGCACAATGAAACGTCTAAAGAATGTGAAGATATTAACGGATGCAAAATAATAAAGAGAAAATAATAGTAATAATATTATATTTGTTATTACAAATCCAAAGATAAATTTGATTACCAGATTCCCTAACATCACCAAAGACACTTGGTAACAGTGAATTGGTACAGCTTCTCTTTTGTACGGAGAAATGCACGCTGTTTGCATCCAATGAATATTAAATCACATAACAGCTGAAACTATTTTATAAAACTCCAACAGAACATTTTATATAATATTTCATAAATTGTTAAAATGGAAAATATATATTAATTATAAACAACAAAAATTTAATTGATGGTCTCTTCCATAAAAAAAATAATAAAAAAGGCTAATTGTGTCTTAACAAAAATCATATCAGCATATTTTAAGCTAAAATTACAAATGTTAATGAACAAATGATTAACTTTTCATAACAAACCAAATGAAATTTGGTTTTAAAACCAAAGTATTAAAACATTTAGTATTAAAATGTTTTCAAACTACTACTGCAGTCATCCTCAGCAGCTCTAGCACTGCATTATATCCTAGATTTTTTTCTTTTTATTCATTATATTTCATGTAATTAGGATAAACGATCAAAAGTACATTACTTTTGAACTATGTTAGTTAATATATCAGTATCACATTTGCATTATCTACTTTATTTTACAATACTTAAGTATCTTAAGGCATAAATCGTCTTTTTTAATGAATATGGCAAAACATTGGTATGCTTTAAAATCATTAAAATTATTAAAAAATCATGTTCAAGTTATCAAAGTTTTATTCTTTCAAAGGTAATTACCAAGAGCCTTTCTCTGAAAGGTTCCACTATCAGGACAAGTGCTTCTGGATATTCTAATGGTAAAGATAATGTAATTACATCTTTCTTTTATGCATATTAATGATTTAATTAGCTTCTTGTTAATGATGATATATACTGACTGTATATTACCGATATTACAGTATTTTTAAGTATTCGTTTATCTTTGAAGTACATCCTGACTACACAATGTGAAAAACTACCATACTCAAAAAAGTAGCAGAATAATTGAGGATAAATGCAATAGCAGTTCTATGTAAAAAGGTAAAAAAATTATTAAATTAAAATTTGATTTTATCAGTGCAAACAATAATTTTATAATATATCACCTTCACTGGTTATGGTGGCTGCAAAAAAACAAATTAAAGACTAAAAATTAACTTTCGCTTAGTTTGATCAATCAACAACTGTTTGTACATTAGTTAAAAAATCATGGAAATATTAGATCCCATCTAGTATTTATGATAAATTTGAAAAAATCAATACTTTTTACATCTATTAATCCAACAAAACCCTATAATCTTATTATATCAATTATTTTTTTTATTTTTTAAGCTTTAATTTATTTTTATATATATATATATGTGTGTGTGTGGGTGTGTGTGTTTTTTGTACCTTATAATCATAAATGGTTTAATTAAAAATAATTAATTAAAATTTATATGGGAAATTTAAATATTTATATAGTTTTAATTTTAAAAAAAGAAGTTTTAAAGTAACAGGACAAAGAAGATTCTATTAAATGTGCTAGCTAGCTAATAACTGTTGGCTGTTTTTTTTTCTATTTCTTTTTTATTTTGTTTGTAAAAAAATTATTATTCATTACATGCAATAAAAAAATCCACCAAACGGACAAACATATTAATTACGAATATATTTACAACAGGAAAAAATTTCACACAAACATTTAAAAAAAAAGAAATAACCAATTTGTAATAGTTTGTAGTTGTGAAAAGACAAAAAGAAAAAAACATACAGTGTAGTTCAATCACGAAAACCTCATAAAGCCCCGTTAATAAATGTATTGACCAACAATTAACGATAACAAAACTATTGAATAATTATTACAATTACACTAGTGATTTCTACAAGAAAACCTTACTGAATGTAACTAAAAAAGTTAAACCATGAAAATCTAAAAAAAAAACATTTACTTTACTTGTCTTGTAATGTCAACTGTATTCCTATAAAACTTTAATGTAATGTAAAATCTGTAGCACCTTTTACCACTCCTATTCGGTTAAATGATTTTATAAAGACTTTCCTTGATAGTAAAAAATTAACATTACACGAATAATATTAATTCTTAACATTTGTATCGGTAATTAATTTTAACTGGTAAAAAAGTACTTATATTTGATTTTATTATTTAAAAATTATTTTAATAATCTACCATTATTAATTTAATGACTGGTTTTTTAATAGTAAAAAAAGGTTGATATTTAATTTAATGTACTGGCATATGATAAACAAATAAATAATTATTAATAAATAACTTGCATTTAAGTATAAACCCTAACTTCATCCTATCTACCTAACCTTATTAATTAACTAAAGTCATGGATGAATAAATAGCATATATAATATGCTGTAAAAAAATTTCCTAACAAATAAATTAAAACAATACAACATATAAGATATGGACAAATAATTTTCTCACAAAAATATTATAATAATAAAATTAAAATATTGTAATTAAATTTTCTTATTAATTCTGAAAGTATACTTTAAGATTAGTAAAATAAAAAAATACTTTTATCATTTTTATGTCGACATGTATATATGCACATATACTGATTAAATAACAAAAATTTATATAAAAATAGATGATATTACTTTAGGAATTGATTTAGACCTTTTAAAATAAAAGATTTGTAAATGTATGTCTAAAAATACTTTATCTGCCTTTTAATGTTTTATAAACAGAAATTCATCCCAAACAAATTGAAAAACTCTCATACAATTCAATATAATAAAAATGAAGTTCATAACTATTATATGAAATTTATAGCTAATTTTCTTAAAAACATTTTTTTCTTTTTCACGGTGAAAGAAACAAGATGTGGTTCAATATCAAATCTGTGTTTCTGTTTTGGAATTAAAGCATTAACATGCTGCAATTTCTGACAACTCAGTTTTTAAATGAACGAGTTGTGAATTTGCTCAGAATAAAATACTTGGAGGATTTTTTTTCAATAAAACATAACTACACAGGACTATTAATCACTGATATGTTAATGACTAAAAAATTGAAACGGTAACCATTTCATCAATAAAAACACAAGATTTATTTAACTTGATAAAAAATATTACATTAAACATGCAAATGAAATTTTAATAGAATATTCCAAGTCATTCTTATAATGTTTATTTGTTTAGTAAATATAAAAGAGCCAGAAAGATTGAAAAATGAAGGGTTTTTGGACATTTGTTTATAGGAATAGTTTTACTTAATTTAATGCTCTAAATCAATTCCTCAAACTAAGCCACAATTTAACATTCAATTATTTCCTTATTTTTTGTAAATTTATTTTGTTAAAAAATAATTGATTTAACACTTCGTGTCATACCCTCGTTTAGTAAATAGAATAAAAAAGATTAAGACTGAAATCTAAAAAGACCATAAAATTAAGTTAAAAAAAAGTAGTAGGATTAAAATAATGAAATAATTCAATAAAAATGGTTAATTCAAAATTTTAAATCTATTTTCTACTCAGTAAATGAAGAACAAACAATGTACATAAAAAAGACAAGTTAAGATTAATCTGATAAACCAAATGTACTACTTCACAAAGAGATGCACTGATAAATAACTCTGTTTATATCTCCTTTCTTTATTCCTTACTAGTAAATATAAATATCTAATAAAACTCAAGAGGCCAAAAAACTAACCGTTAGGTTATACATAATCAAATTGAATCCGATTCAAACCAAATGTCCCTGAAATAAAAAGCCTGTGTTCTATAACTGAATTATCTGACCTCCACTAATCCTATATGAACCAGGTATTTTTTATGAAACAAGAATAAACTTTATTACAGACTGTTCTTTCAATTATTTCCTTCTTTTTCAAAACGTTGCACAATAAACAGGATTTCATACAAATTTCATCAGAAATTATAATTATTTATCGTATTACCTAATTAGCCCCATTATAAACATTTGATAAAAAATATTTCATGAACAAAAAAAAAAATGAGAGTAATTTTTAAATTTACTTAAATGTTTATTAATATAAATAAATTATCAATGAAAATAATTAATAATGATTTATAAAATAAACATTAAAAAAATAAAATATTTAAATAAATGTGCTAAAATAAAACAATTATACTTTTTCAGTTTTTCACTCTTCAGATTTTGAAGTTGTTATCAAATTAAAAACTTATTAATCAATCATTTAATTTGCCACATACTTCAAAATGAAATTTAAACAGAAAAAAGCATTAATCTTTACAATACATTTGTATAATTAGTTTTATTTTTATAAAACAGTTCATTTTATAGCTTTTCGATAAAAAAAAGTAGTTTGCAAGAAATCATAGGTGAGAAAAACCTGCAAATGAATAATAATAAGAAAAGAAATCTAGAAAGATTAGATAAAACATACTACAAGCAATTTAAATTGATCGTAGTTTGTTCCAATGTTTCTGGAATACTGGAAAATATACTGTAATTGTATCTTAATTTTTGCAACTAATTCCATTAATTTTTCATATGAAAATCAAAATAACATTAGCTGCATGGTATTACTCTGTAAAAACTAACAGTAAACAATGATTTTAAAAAAAAAGGAAGAAAAATATCCTGAAATTGTCGATGCAGATCATGTAATTTTTATAACAGGATCATTAGAGGAAATTATAGAATTAACAAGAATCATCAAATTAGGGCAATTTGTTAAAGAATACAAATTGAAAATCATTAAAAAAATTACATATAGATTAAATTAAAAGCATACTCCCTTTTTTGAAATTTATTAAAATCCAGTTATTATACTATAATTATCATATATTACTTTAAAGTTAATACGAAGTACTATCTATTACTTCTTAGACAGTAATTAATTCGTTTATTAATTTCATATAATTTTCCATTACCAATCAAGAGAATAACTTTACTTAATTTTTTTTTTTAAATAGTAAAATAAAATCTGCAAAAATAGTTACATTAAAAATTTCACCATTTAAAAATAAAAATATTATATATATTTTTTTTTATAAAAACTAACTAATGAAAATGTAATAAGGAAATAGTAATTAATAATTTATTAAATACTACACACAAAATGTATACAATACAGTACAAAAACATGATAGAAAGCATATCGTAATGCAAATTACTTAACTTAAAAAATATATACATATAACAATTTTACATTTAAGTGATTCAAAGCAATAGTTAAATTTATTAATAAAATAATACATTCCCCCAATAAAAAACATTGTGCCGTAGAAAGAAAAAGAAAAAAATATTAAAAGAAAAAAAGTTGCACATCTCCTAACCAGCAAGTAAATTATATGACATGTGCATATACATAATCTAACACAAAATAAATAAATAAAACAGTATTAGAGAAGTCCTCTGAATAAATGATAATACATTACGTAGATATTATTAATGTATTTAATACTTCATAATTTTAAAAGCACAAATACAAGACATATAACAAGACCAGTACATACTTTTTACCACAACGTATAAGTAAAAAAAAAATTATTAATATATTTGTGCTTTGTGAAAGAAACAAGTATATATTTACTTTGTTCAGTATGGTAATTAATATAAAAAAAGCAGCACTAATGTATTTCTATAACACTTAAATTGTATCTATACCATAATTGTTGAAAATAACACAAAGAGGTGTATCTTTAAAAATTGATTAATATTAAAAGTCATACACTGATTAAAATTAAAAGTTAAGTCAAGTAATACTTGAGATAAAAAAAATTATTCTTATAATACAGTAAAACTTCACATAACCAGAACAAAATGGGAGGAATACATTCCAGATTTGGAAAAATTCTGAATATGAGAAAAAATATTTTTATATACAAACTTAATTTATACCTTACATATTTTACCGTTTAACTCTATAAAATACATCTAAGTATAAAATTAAAATTATATATATATGTATGCATATATTTGGTATATATATTTTGAAAGAAAAAAAATATATATATAAATACACACGAGGGATATCCTAAAGTAAAAACCACTGGGAAATTTCTCTTCTTGAGGTTGGCGAACCTGTATCTTTCATGGCCATGCTAGTAATGTACACACTGCATTGTTATCTGTAAGTTGTCGCATTGTAGTATCTTTGATTACGTGTGAGTCATTACGTTATAAAATAAATAGGAAAATCGATGGTGCCGCCAACTGTGAAATGCGTGGAGTCATATGTTTTTTAAACCATCAAAACATTAAGTCGGCTGAAATTCATAGGCAGTTGGTTGCTGTGTACAGTGATAATGCAATGAATGAAAGAAATGTCCAAAAATGATGTGAAAGGTTTAGAAATAACAGAATTAAAGTGCATGATGAAGAACGTTCATGGAGGCCCTAGATAATCACAGGGGACTAGTTGAAACACGTCAATGATGAAATCAGAAAAGATCATCGCTCAATGATTTCCAACCTGGCTCTTTATTGTCCTGATTTTCAACAGCGTTATTGGTCGCATTGTTCATGACCATTTAGGCTTCAGACAGGTTTGTGCATGTTGGGTGCCGCATGTCTTAATGGAACATCACAAAAAATCTAAATTCAAATGGGATCTGCTTTGGAATTTTTTATGCACTACACAGAAAAAGGTGAAGGAATTCCTTAATTCAATTGTTACCATCGATGAAACATGGATTTTGTACTACATGCCAAAGAGAAAATGACAGTCAAAGTGAATGACATCATCCTCAAATCACCAACCACACCAACAAAGATCAAACCAACACAGCCATTTGGATGCAAACTGATGGCCACAGTCTTTCGGGATCGGTTTGGCAAACTGCTGATTGATTTCATGCCATTTGGAAAGACTATAAATGCAAATCCTGCTGCGAAACTCTACATTACGTTACGGCACGCCATACAAAATCAGCGATGTGGGCAGCTGACCGACGACGTCGCCCTGCTGCACATAATGCACATTCACATGTTGCGGGTCTGACACGTGATTTACTGAGAATTTAGCTGGAAAATTTATGATCACCTACCACATAGACTGGACTTAGCTCACCATTTGTTTGGGAAATTGAAAGAATTTTTGAGTGATAAGAAATTCGCGGGTGACAATGAACTTAAAAATGCTGTAATCAGTGGCTAAATGGACTGGCGGCAGTAAAATACAACAAGGGTATATTGAAGTTGGTGTATTGCTACAATAAATGTCTTAATCCATATGGTGATTATATGGAGAAGTAGTATAAGGTATGTAGTTTAAGGGAAATAAAAAATATAATAAAAGTTCTTAAATCATTTTTTTTACAATGAAACGTCTTTACTTTAGAGATAACCTCCCATATATATACATATATATATATATATATATATATATATATATATATATATATAGTGTTTTATTCTCAAAATAATTATTATATGAATCTGTTTATCAATTGTAATCATTATTTTCACCTTTATTGACAATATGACTGATTTAATACATCAACATTGTTACAAAATTAGTGAAGGCAGATATATACAAATATATAAAACTGAAAAATAACTTAATAACATAACAGGTAATTAATAACATTTTTAAACTGAATAAACCATCACAGTACAGTCTGTTATTAACAGATATAAGAAAAACATCTGCTGCACATCTACACAGACCAACAGCCACAACAAACTGACCAGGTTGACATCATCACTTAGTTTCACATTTTCATGATTAAGAACTAAATTATTTATATCAAAACACAGTACATTATATGTACAGAATCTAATAGGATTTTTAAAATTATAAAAATAGTAAAACCTGGTTGACTTATTGAACTATGCGTATGTTTATGCAATAGAGGGAAGGAAAAGTGTAACTTGTTCACATAAATTTCCATTCTTACTACAGCAAATATCAAATTAAGATAAAACTTAACAAAATTAGAGATTTATTTCTTTTGTAATTCTTACTGTTTCTTATTAGTAGTTTCTTGGTTTTCTGAGAAAATTCTGATAAGATAAGTTTGGATATGGAAAGTTTTACTGTAATTAGTTTCTTTTCTAACATCAAATGCATTATTAAACTTTAGAAATTTTATGAATAAGTACTTGATAAAAGTTAATCAAAAATTATACTTTTAAGTAACTCCAACTTTTTTCTTCTTAAATACCTGTACTTTTTAAAGTGGACATTACTAAAGCAAAAAACACATGTATGGGCAAATATGAGTGACCGATTTATTATTTATTGAGAGCAGAAGTAAAATAAAAGGCTTGTAATTTATTCCTACATTTCACCCATGTATTATTATTATTATTTTAACAGTGCACTAACCAAAACTGAATAAACTACAGCAAATTGGTTATTTGTTAAAAGTAATTTTAGTAGTTATAAATTTTCTTTTTATTATCTTTTAAACCCTCAAACCAGCAATTTCAAATTTGACAAGTGGATATTCCTTCAAATGACAGCACTGAAAAATCAGACTTGTTTTATTTTATTGGAATAACATAATCTGGTAATATCATAATACCATATTGCATTAATTGTTAATATTATAGTTTTATAGAACATTAGGCACATTTTTACACGCAGTTCAATTGCTTTTGTTTCCGCTTTTGAGTCTTTTGTATAAAAAATTGCATTATGAGTGGAGTTTCTTGATTTTAAAAGTGTATTTTAAATGTATTTCTATTATTTAAACCTTATTTATCTTTAAAAAAACATTCACCATATTTAAAAGATTACTGCAATACGGATTTTTTGTAAATATGAAAAAGGGATCTAATCTGAGATCGAATTTAGTAATGGTCTCTTGTTTCTGAAGATAATAGTTCAAATATTTTTTTCTGTTTACACAAAAATGTTTATTTCTTATTTTGAAGTAACAATTTTAATAAAAATTAGTTCATAAGCTTTTTAATGTTGGGCCATTTAAAAATTTATAATTTTGAATTAATAATTAATTTATAATTTAATTTAATTTATAATTTTTTTATGAAATTTTAAATGATAGTTTTATATAAACAGGACTGCAACTTCAAAAAAAAATTATCACAGTATCATAATTATTATTTCCAAAATGTTGTAGTTATTTTTTATTTCATCCAATAAATTTAAGTATATTTTTTACAGATTTTTACTGTCAAGTGATAAACTTGTCAAAAAAAAAGGCCTTTCAATATGGAAAATTGCAGTTGCCAATTTGAGGATTATACTTTATACAGAACTGAAAAATAAATAAAATGCTTTATTCTAGCCCCCTAAGTTTAATAAAACAAAACCTAGATGTAAACTAATACACAAGATGCAAGCACTGAGCCTATATTTGTAATTTTTTTTTTACATTCGTGTCGTTAAACGACATTAAATTACTACATGCATGTCATCATATAATGCAGCATTTGTCAACTAAGCTCAAATAAGAATGTAGTGTATAAAAGCTTATAGCAATTTGGATTTCATCATAAAAATCTAAAGATAATTTATTCTTAAAAAAAAAAAAAGGTTTAATGAAACAATATGATAAGGGGGAATTTAACTTGTTAAAATATATCTCAAACATATCAAACCATAAAAAATATATTTCCAAGCAATTGATAATAATTTAATTATGATTAAACATTGGGAAAACACATATCTAAGAGTTTTTTTTTAAATTAGTTTAGCAGCAGCAAATTATAGTAATATCAATATTACATAATGTCTGGCATGGAAGTCTTAATTAATTAATTTTACTTTAAAAAAAATTAATAAAGAGTAAAAAAAAAAAGTAACTAGTGAAAACATTTAAGAACCATTTTTGTTTTAAATTTTTAATAAAGTGAATAATTTTTAATTTAATATTTTGAAAATGGTCAGCATTAGAGCATTATAGTTTTACTTAGTTCTTATGAATAGTATTATATTTATGAAAACCATTCTCTCTAATAAAAATAATTCCAGCAGTTCTAAAAAATTAGTCAAATGGTTATGTTTTTTCTAAACAGTTTTTTATATCTCCAAGGAAAACTGTCAGAAATGAAAAAAACTAAAAAATATACATTAAAATCAGACAGAACTATGAAAGATGATGTTACAGTGCAGTTTTCATACAGCAAAATGCCATAAGATTTTTTGAAGTATCTTGTCTTAAAAAAACAAGTTATGATTTTCACAGGAAAACGGCCAGTTTGTTCTAAAATTTTCATCTGTAAAGAAGATCTTGATAAAATTGTACATATTCTATTCACTAAATACTTAGATATGAAATAACATATAAAGAATAAGATGAAAGTAAAAATCGAGTCACATTTAATGCAATCATGGTTGCTAATAAAGAACAATAGGGAAGAATATATGGCATAACTAATGAAACTATGGCTGTGTCCACCACGGAAGTATAGGTGTTAACAAAGAATAGTAAGTCATGCACACAGGCAAAAAAAAATGAGATTACATATAACACTGGATGAATAAGATAACAAATATTGACAATAAAAGCCAATATTAATTATGACAGTAAAGAACTGTATGAGAACTGACTGTCTGTTAAAAACTGGTACTACAAACAAGATGGGAAAAAAATGTAGGAAGACCAAAAATGTGCTGGTGATGAATTAAGGGCAATTACAGCCTTTTATGGCTAGTTAAATATAAAGCCTTGAAATTTATATTCTGGCTAACATTTTGTATGGCATATAAATGTACTAAACAGCTCTTGAAAATCTAAACATTATATTACAGGCATATACTCTTTGATGTAAAATATGAAGTTATTCAGCAATCATAAGGATGACATCTGCCAAGCTGATTTGTTTGTATGAGGAAAAGACAACATCTGGGAAATATAATGGGCAAATTTATGCAACTAAATAATATATTCAGCGATAGGAACTAAAATAATTTTTTTTTTAATTTTCCTTGATATCACCACATAAGATTGAAGCTTCTGCATGGGGTATGAAAACAGAATTTTTTAGCATATGAAATATGCCATACCTGATCAGGATTTGAACCCAGGATCTCTGGATAGAAGACTAACACTACCACTCTGCCACGAGTATCAGCATAAGTTTTAATGATAAAATGTTGAAAAAGCAGGATTCATTATCTATGAATATAATTTATTTTGAAATTTGCTAATTTACTACAGAATTCTTCAGGTGATAGGTTAGGCAGATTATCTAATAAAAAAGGAATACCAGATTTAATACTACTGTCAGGACGTAATGGATTGTTGCTTTGTTGATAGCTGATTACAACCAACCTACGGCTTAACACTGTAAAGAGAAAAGATGTTCCCAGAAAGAAAAATCACTCCCACAATGGCCAATAGACTGAATATGGCAAGAGTAGCTGGGGTTCAGCTGGAGCTATCCTTGACAGTGGGTATCTTTCTCTTCTGGATTGTAAATACATAGTATGGACACAATTTACTTTCTGTAGATAAAACTAAGCCTATACATAAAACTTAAAATAAGCATGAAACATCAGTTATGATAAAAGAAAATGCAAGAAACATCATGTGTAAAACTGCATCAACACAATATAACAAAGACATCAACAAGAGCTGGAATAACAATCATTACTTCACATTGAAAAATTAAGCAATATAGATTATAATTTTTTGTTCTGTTACTCAATTTTCTATAATTCATGGGCAGTATAGCAATATATGATTATAAATGCAATATAAAGCATCTTTATAACAAGTTAAAATAATCCAGTAAATTACCTCAGTAGATTACTTAATAGAGCAACTGACTAGTACATAAATAATCCAGTTTAATTCACAGCTTGGATAAACTGCTGTTTTCAGTTTTCTACATTTATCTCATTTCTTATGTACATATTAAGTGCTTATTTAAAATCCCCCATAATGAAATAGTTTAGAAATGAAGAGATAAATTCATCCTTCTAAGCTTGAGCATCAATTTTCATCCACATTAAAATATAAAAGAAACAAAAAAGATACAACATTTAATGTATAAAACTGGCCTAGATTAAAAGAATTCTAGGTGACAATATTTTATATGTTTAATACCATTTTAAATTGGCTAATTCAATTTTTTTTTCATTTTACATTTTATACATAGTTTCATGTTTCTGATTAGGAAACAAACACAAAACTAAAATAAAAACATCAGTGAATTAATTTATATAACCTCATTACCTTAAATTTAATTACTTAAGTTAAAGTTTTACTATAACCTGCCAAATTCAATCATATGAAACATGTTAAATTATTAAAAAAAAACAAAAAAAAACTAATGCATACATTTCTACAAAAGTTAAACTAAAGACAAAAACAAATAACCTCAAAGGTGAATGAACGCATGTACAAATAAGAAAACGACACAGTAAAGATTAACTAGTTAAAAAACTAAAATCAATATAAAAGCAAAAATAAAATTATTAATTACATTACAAATCAATACATTATTTACGCATTCAATGATACATAAGTAATAATAAATTTACTGTAACAACACATTATATTTAATAAACATAGTAATAGGGTTTACTATATATACATATGTATATGTATACTATGCAGGCAGGTAAACATAATGGCATATTATTTTTAAATTAACCAAGTTATTTTGTTTTATTACACAAGGATTTTTTTTATGGTTGAATAGGGTACCTGCGTCTACGTGGTTGAGAACCAAGCGGCACTGGTATAGAACTCGTGCGTAACCATGGCCAAAGTGGTACTCTGAGGCCTAGAGAAAATTTCCAAAACTTTTGAATGATAAATTAATTCGAAATTTATAACTAAGAACAATAAGCAAAACAAATATAATTTTTTTAAATCTTACATTACATTTACGAAAAAAAATAAAATAAAAAAATAAAAAGGCTAATGAATCTAAATGTTTTACATTTACTCCAATACAGTTTAAATTTTCTAATCTGCACATTATAATGCTTTCATCAATATAACCGATAAACTAACATCTTATTAGTAAAATATATGCAATGAAAGACTATACAATATATTGTCAGTAGTCCTTAACTATAACATTACAGTTCTTGTTAGACTGCAGAAGTAAAAAAACATAAAATTTATTTTATATGGGAAAATATCAAATCACCAATAATATTCTCTAGTAGTGGTTATGACAAGAGGGATTTCACCTGTAAAAGAACTACTAAAACTTGTCAAGTAAGCAAACACCTCAGAAAGATGAGTATTTAATTCTAAAGAGTACCGTTTGAATTACTATAAAAAAAAATAACACATGTAAAATTAGAATGGAAGTTCTCAAAAATGATGTAGGACCTCTCTCTTTGGTATAAGTTACTGTTCTGTTATTCATATTGTACCAAGCATAAGTTGGAACATGCAAATAACACATTGCTGAATTTATACACTCTGATGCATTAGAAAGCCCTAGTGGCTGATAGGCCTTGAATGAAACTACATTTTCTTTCATCAAAATCTAAAATTGAAAACCGAAATTTAAATACACAGTCACTTACAACATTCTAAAGATGTTAATAAGGTTAAATGCTATATGAACACTTTTGAATTCTCCACTCAAAAAAAAAAAAAATCACCATGGCTGAATTTTATTTGGAAATACAAATAGTTTCAAAATTTGGTCAGTATAAATGAAATTTGATCTGCAGCACTTGAGAAAACTTTCTTTAACTTTTTCGCTAACTTCTTACACTACAAGTCAAGTAGCTGAACGTTTTTAATACAAGGCATTTTCCGTAATGACTGTAAATCTATCAATATTGTACACCTACCAGACTGCAAATATGCAGTCATCTTAGGATTGTACATGTGGTTCATAGTTCTACTTTTTATAAACAATTAATAATTAATCTCAAGTGTAGACAAAAAAAATTTTAGCCAAACATACCGATTTGCTCATCATATCATTGAATAAAATGAACATAACAATTTTAAAACTGGACAACATGTTTCTTTTATAAACTATAAAACTGTAGTTAAGAGAGGGAGGGTTACTAAAATCTCTCATTAAAAGTAAAAAAATGGGAATTTAAAACTACAAATCTCAAATTCAGGTTAGGGCACAAAATATGATTTCAACTAACCACAAATTGAGAGTTAATCAACCAACATTTAATACTCAATTACAAAAAAAATCAACAAATGTGTCGCCATACAGAAAGCAATGAGGAACTCAACAATGCAGAAGGTGAGGATTTATTTATGATTCTGACAAAATATCAAGATTATGAATATGAAGAAAGTAATTCTGATTCTCATGGAATAACCATGAATGTCCCAAGTCACCAAACTCTTCAACAAAACATTTAAAGGAAATGGCTCTTCAGCAAAACATTTTAAAGGAAAGGGCTAGGCAGCTTATTAATTGAGAGTAGACCATTGCGCGATTGATATTACAAATTACAAGAATATAAACTATTATTTAATGATGATATAATAGACCTTATTGTAAGATACTGAATAAGAAATTAAACAGTATATTACATACTGCTATATGTAATAAATTAATCAAATTATACAGGTATGAAAGAAATGTAAATTTATGGTTCTACTACACTACAACTAATCCCATTTGTTTTCAAATCTAATCATGAAGATTTTCTATCTTTTCTTTGAAACAGACTGCAGGGACATCCTGTTTTTAATGCTACTATATTAACAAAATGTTTTGAAATATTAAGTAAATAAATGTATTGCCTAAGTTTTGCTTAGGCATCTATTTTTTTAACGTCTTGCCATCAACAATGGAGAAATAAATTTTTAACCTAAAATGAAAATAATGAGAGAAATAATAAAATTCATCACAAATATTGACTGGGTGAAAGTTCAGTACTACAAGTTATTCGCTATTACCCATTGAGTATAAAACAGAAATATTATGGATTAGGGCTAATTTTAAAAGTTAAGAGTAAAAAATATTTCTTTATGAAATTTCACTTTGTCTTGTTATTTTTGTAAAATAAAATGCAAAACAAAAGATTTCACAAAATTAGTTGTCATAAGAGTTTATGACCCAAATTTTATATATTAAATTATTAGATAATTCACTGATGTTTTTATGTAATTCTATTTATAAAAAAATGTAATTTTAAAATAAAACAGAATTAAAAAAAAGTTACTTAAGTGAATAACAGAAAAAAAGTATAATGGAATTTAAAATTATTAAGAGTAAAATTTATCAAGTACTATACAGTGATTTTGTAAACTGAAAAACTAAATAAATTTTTGAGTATAATAATGCTGCATAATCCATGCGAGAATTATCTTTATTTATAAATCTTATCTGTAATTAAATAAACAATAAAAGAAAGGGAAACAAGTTAACTACAAGCAAAGCTTTGCTGCCAAAATGCAATACCAAAAAACTATATTTTTATGTTTGTTCATTTGTCTTTTTACTGATTTATAGGTTTAAGTATGTACCTGTCCTGTATTATTTTGTCAATTTTGTACAATAAGCATACTTCATATAATAAAAAAAAGTATATTAGAATCTCTTGGTAATGTAATGCATCACAACAATACAGTCAACAAAAAATCAGTAAATATGTAAAATAAATGATAAATAATACTTAAACGAGTTAAAAATATTTGTCCATACCTTTATCAATTAAATCTTAATTATACAAGGCTGCCAAGATTTGGATTTTTTTATAAAACTAATATATTTATCATTTTATAATTATTAAATGCATTTTTTAAAAAGTAAAAAATGTAAGGATCATTTAAAACAATTGTTAGAAAATACAAAAACTTAAAAGATAAGGTTACAATGTTACTTCTGAAAACAACGTAAATTTTTAATCTATTGAAAAATTACATACGAAAACCACTGATAAACAATTTTACATTTATGTTTGACAATAACTATTCATTTAAAAATAAAAAAAATATGTAACTGTCAATGAAATAAAAAAAAAGAAAAGTACTGAACCATTAATTGCTATGCAAACTAGCATTACAATTTTTTATAAAACTTTCCAAAGAACCCAAATTTAGAAGGATCCAGTTTATTCCTAACTTCTTCCTTAATCATCTTAAATACTGACCATGTAATTCCTCCTACTTTTATAATTTAACCTCCTCTCCTTGATAACTATCATAAACCAAAATGAGCTAATATAGTAAAATTTCCTTACCTGCTGCAATAATGAATAACAGCAAAAAAATGATAACAAGACATAAATGTTACATGGTAACACTTCTATTTAATTTGTGTTTATACTGTTTTGCATTAATGTGCATGATCTGAGTCACCAACATACCAGTAATGCTTAAATGTTCTTAAAACAGTACATTAATCAAAGATATGAATTTATTATTATTTTTTAATTAGAAATGAAATGAATACTAGGCTTTTTGAGAAACAGTAAAATAATTTTGTAACATTTTTGGAATATTATGCACGTCATCAAAGAGTTTTTTCTTTTATCAACTTCAGATTCAAAGAAATGTCAGATGTTTTGGTTTTAAGAAGAAAATCTTTCTTTGTATCAAGTCTGTGCAATTAACTCACGACACTTATACATATTACAATTACTGCTATATCTATTGAATGAAATCAAAAACCTTTCACAGGAATAATGTGATAGAATTAATCACAAAACGTAGAAGAAAACAGGGGAGCATTACTTTGTCTGCATTTTTCATGAAATAACTGTACAGTACTGACATGCAAAAAAGTAAATCTTAGTTTGACCTTTTACTGTCTAGTCCCAGTAAATTAAACTTACTTCTAATTCTGAAATCTGGACTGTCATACCAGGATTTAGGATAAACTTTCTAGTTTAAATTTTAATTTTCCAAAACAAGCCTATTGCACAGTATGTGCAGTAATGCATTTTCAAAAAATACTATAAATGCTACATTGCAGATATTTATTGGGTTTTGTCTTAACACTATAATACTGTTTTTAAGAAATAATATGAAAAGCCTTTATTGATAAAACCATTTTGATATATTTCTTTCATATATCATAAGTGTGTGTGTGCTTAATTATGACCTTATTTTGTATAGAAAAATTTATTTTGAAGATCTTGATTTTATTTTGTATCTTCATTTCTCATAGTGTTAAACATTTCTGCACTACATACTTTTGTTTTTGTGAATATAATTTTGATGTAAATAAGGAAATTTTATGACACCAATTTGAAATAAGAAATATTAATTGATGACAGTGGAAAATAGATAGAAATAATTGTTTAAAAAAAAAAAAGAAAAGAATAATGGGGAACCAAATCGTAAATTTATTACACTTAAATATGGTGATCAATGCTTATTACCATCAAATGCTGATAATTTGACACAAATCTAATAGTAAAATTTAAACCATCTAGGAGGCTGATGCAACCTAATTTTAATTAAACTAACCGAATATACACTTGGACGAAATTAAAACCTAGAGTGTTACATCTATTTTATCACACAATGACTGTAAATACCATTTGAAATCTGAATATAATTTGATTGTGACATGATACGTTGACTCAAGAAATTTCATTAATTATCGACACTTTAAATAAATAAAAAGTTATAATTAAGAACAGGGATTAAACTATTTAAAATCCAATAAGACATAACTGAATTAAATATATTGTTTTCTGTAAAGGGGGTAAAAAATGTGATTTTGTTTGATACTTACTCTTTTACCTACCCATTGTTTGGGTGTGCTGTTTTAAGACAAAACACATCTCCCATAAAAAAATTACATATCAGAATTTAGCCTAATAAATACAACTAACATAAAAATAAGAGACTACAGAAAAATATGAGTGACTGAATTTAATTATATTTCTTTTACAAATAAAATGTTCAAATTAGACCGTTACAAAAAAAAATTGTTTAATAAATAATTAAATTAAATTTAAGTCTTTAATTATTTATTGAATCAAGTAAAAAAAAATTTCATAAAAATTTCCAAACTGGCAACCATTATACCAATAAAATTAATACTGTTCATAACATAATACGTAAAAATAAGTTTATTTCATACGTATTTTAAATTGTAAATACAGAAAATTAAGATAATAATACTTATTAAACTGATCGTAATCTTTTTAATGCAAGTTGATTAAATAAGATAATATTTGTATTTATTATATAGATATAATAATTGATAAGTTTTATCAATTTTATTATAATCAATAATTTATAACCATAATCATAATAATAATAATAAACCATGCTACTTATGTGAGTCAGAAGTAATGCATGCACTACATGTGAGATGCATTTGAGTATATATTTTTTTTAATATTTTTATGTTAGCAATGCTTTTTTTAATAGTCCAACCTACCCTCTGGCCACTGGACGCAAACTGCAACATACCAAAACAAACAGCATACAAAATAAATAAAAATATTGCTCAAAAAAAAGATAAATAAATGCAAATAATTGATTTCATTAGCAAAAAAATAAGAAAATAAAAATAGAAATATATACTAGCATACTAATGTTATAAGAAATGCTGAATATATAAGAAATATATATAACAAGCACCACTACTCTTTAATGGATACAGAATTTTTAAATATATGTAAATTACAAAATTAAAAACTAATTCTCAAGATGTTTGTACAATATTATATTTTATGAAATTTTTTTGGAAAAAATCATACTAAAACTGATTTTGATGAAACAGAAATGTTTTAACCTAAATCTGTTATGAGTTAAAGTTATAATTTATTATAACGTATAACATTATAATAAAAATAAAAATTTAGTTTATTATAACTATTTATTTACATAAAAGTTTTACTTAGGACTCCTATTCTTGAAAAAAAAGATTAATAAAATATTCTCATTAATGGTAAAATCTAAAAAAAATTATTTTCGTAAAAATTGAAGCCCATATAATATAAAATACACATGTAAAGAAATTCTTGTTTTAAATGAATATGAACTTGTCCTCCCATTCAAATTAAATAAATAAATACAAAATGAAACCGATAATGGTTTTTCTAAGTTGTTTCTCTTCAATTTTTTTGATTTGTAGCAGTTTACAAACTAGCGGGTCTGATCACCTTAACTGGACATTGTTTCTTAGTTTAGTACTTCCTTATAACTCTCTTTTATTCTGATATGATCCCCTCTTTCAATTCCTTTCCACCACTCACAAGATGTAATTTTTTTTAACTTCAGATTAAACTACCATCATAAATGCACTAATAATTGAATATTTATAATTTATTTTAATAAAAAAATGCTGCTTAAAATATTTTTATTTTAATATTTTAATTTGATTTAATTGGTTTTTAAAATTACTAAAACAGTTAAAAGTATTTGTCTGACCCTTGCTTACAAATGGTTTACCTTTCATAAAATTATCAATAGGCATATGAACTACATCTAGGGGACTGAAAATGAGGTAATAATTGGCTCTATGCTAAATAGATATCTTGTTATGAATATACCGCAAGAAATCTGTACGTGACAAATACCGACTCAAAAAAAACAACAAAAAGTCAACATTAACACATCAAATGATGAAAGTACAAAAGAAAAACTAACACCATTTATACTGATGAAGTAGTAAATGTTGCACAATGTAAAAAGTGGTGTAGTCTTAATAAAATCAATGAAGAAATTAAAACAGACAGAAAGGAGTAAAAAAATACTTATATAAAAAAAAAGAAAAGAGACTGAGCAGACAACTATAACATGATAGTTCAATACAGTGTAAAAAAGAAAGAAGACTTCTGAATGTAGGATAAAAAGAAGAAAAAAGATTTAACAAGTTATGCAGAGGAAAAAAGATTAAGATAAAATTAGAAAGCAGATAGGTTAAGAGAAAAAAGTTAGATCATTAAAAAAAGGGGGAGATAAAAGAATGCTGAACAACTACAGTAAGTGAAATCCAGTACATATGGAAGACTTGGTAAAAAAAAAAAATTGTACTAAAGTTAAAATCACAAGAAAAAACTCATTCAAATGAATAAAAGAATGGAATCTTACTTCATTTTTAATCTTATTCAATAGAATTTGAAACTAAAAGAAGAATGCTATATACACTTTTGGTTTATAAATATTTATAAAAAACTAATTTTTTTCGTTTCTAATAATATTTTAAAGCACTAACAAACTATATAAAATCCAGTAATAGGTCAACTTTCAATTAATAAATGAATGAATGTAACTACACCAATTTTAATAGCAGGAAGATGTAACATGTTTAATTGTAAGGATATTAATCGCATTACCTATAAAAGTACACGTATGATACCAATCGTGTGAAATTTCTGGTTGCTGTGCTATATGTGTAATTCTTATGGGATGATCAAATTGAATATGCGTTCAACAAAATCAAATCTCAGCAATTTCACTTTTAACTAACTTAACAAAATGGTATGTTTATCATCAATATTATGTCTACGAATCCAATTAAGGATATATTACATTATTAAATTATAAAAGGCTTTTGGAAAAAACAGATACAATGATCTGAAAATAAGTTAATCCAATGTTTATGACATTTCACAATGCTTTTCAATAAATAACATTAAACCTTGTAGCAGCTTCATAAAAGTCAAAACAAGTTTTCAAAGTAGAAATGGCTGTCATATTATTGTAAGGCATCTGTAATTTTAATTATAGAGACCAATATAAAGAAAATAAAAATATTACTGTTTAGTACAAGGGATATCTCTAAAGTAAAGATCGCTAGGAAATTTCCTCCTAAGGTTGGCGAACGTGTGTCATTCATGGCCACACTAGTAATGTACACACTGCATTTTGTCTGTAAGTTGTCATGTTAAAGTATCTCTAACTAGAAATACGTGAAGTCATACGTTTTTAAATCATCAAAACATTAGCCAGCTGAAATTCACAGGCAGTTGGTTGCTGTGTACAGTGATAATGTAATGAATGAAAGAAATGTCCAAAAATGGTACAAAAGGTTTAAAAATAACAGAATTAATGTGCATGATGAAGAACGTTCGAGGAGGCCCTCAATAATCACTGAGGACTTGTTGAAACGGGTCGATGATGAAATCAGAAAAAAACATCCCTCAACGATTTTCAACCTGGCCCTTCTTTTCCCTAATTTTCAAGAGCTGCTACTGGTTGCATTGCTCATGACCATTTAGGATTCAGAAAGGTGTATGGATGTTGAGTGCCACACATCTTAACGGAATTTAACAAAAGAATCCAAATGGGATTTGCTTTGGAATTTTTGATGCGCCACACAGAAAAAGATAATGAATTCCTTAAATCAATTGTTACCAGCTATGAAACATGGATTTCTAATTACATGCCAGAGAGAAAATGGCAGTCAAGTGAATGGCATCATCCTCAATCACCAACCAAACCAACAAATTTCAAGCCACAGCCATTTGGACGCGAACTGATGGTCACAGTCTTTTGGGATTGGTTTGGCAAACTGCTGATTGATTTCATGTCATGTGGAACAATTATAAATGCAGAAGCCTACTGCAGAACTCTACGTAAGTTATGGCACACCATTTAAAATTGGCGACATGAGCAGCTGACCAACAGCGTCATCCTGCAGCATGGAAATGCAAGTCTACATGTTGCGGGTCTGACATGTGATTTACTGAGAATTTAGATGGGAAATTTATGATCACCTACCACATAGTCTGGACTTAGTTCCTTCTGATTACCATTTGTTTGGGAAATTGAAAGAATTTTTGAGTGGTAAGCAATTCGCAGGAACTTAAAAATGCTATTAATCAGTGGCTAGATGGACTGGCAGCAGAAGAATAAGATGAGAGTGTATTAAAGCTGGCGTATCGCTACGATAAATGTCTTAATTCATGTGGCGATTATATAGAGAAGTAATATAAGTTATATAGTTTAAGAGAAATAAAAAATATTTATAATGTTTTCAGAATAAATTCTTTTACAATGAAAAGGTCTTTACTTTAGAGATAATCTCTTGTATGTTTATGATTGTGATTCCTTTGCAAATATAAAAAAAGGGAGAAATACTTCAAAAGAATAATAATAGTTAAAATACTTTAATGAAGAACACTAAAATGTAACACATTTTTTTAAAAATTAATATTTAAATTTTGATCTAGAATTTGGCACCAAAGTAAAGCCTGCAACTAACTTACACTTCATTTGAAGTTAACTTTAAAAAGTACAAGTATTATAAAAGTATTACATCGTTTTTAATGTATTCTTTGGAGTTGAGCAATTTTCTAATACACTATTTTTCTATTGTTTTATTTTACACTTGTTTTATTTAAAATATGAAAAGGTGTAAAAAAATTACTGCCTGATAAAAACCCATTCATAAAATCATTCATCTTGGTAAAATAAAAACAAGATTATAGCGATACAAATACATTGACTGCTAATGAGCATTATCAACTCTGGTACGTTGGAATTTTTTTTAAAGCAAGTATTATTTTTTTACCAAAATTTTTAAATATATTTCCTTTAATCTCCATTCAAAAATACTTTGTACATTAGAACAAGATTAAGCTGTGTACGTCACTTTCTGTAAAAATCCAAAACTAATCAATAACGACAAGAAAATGAAAAAAATCTTCAAATTTTGTATGAAAACAATGTAATTTTTATTCCTCTACAAAATAAAAAAACCCAATCATCAAAATCTGCCATTTTAGTGAAAAGTAAAACCTAAAAATTTGGATCTAATTTTACCTCCGTTGTTTTTAATAAACTCCCTATCTAAAAGATCACCTGACCAATTCATTTTTAATTAAACAAAAACTTTTCGTTCAACAAAAACAATATTTATTTGTCAATGAAATTTTAAATACTAAACTAAATAAATGAGAATTTTTTTACAATCACATTAAAATGTACAAATAGTGTCTATTTAAATAACTTCAATTAATTCATTCCATTCAAGTAATTTATTTTTTATTGTTCTAATTATTATTATCATTCCATATATGTTTCGATACTAACTCATAATTTATTACTTCTTATGTGGATTTAATAATTAATTCTCTATATTTTATTATTAATTTTGTATATAAAACAAGCTCTGATCCTACTTAATCCGTCCACCTAAATGGCTGGGGCAGCTCCTTTATTTTTATAAGTAGTGAAGCACACCTACCATTTCAGACAAAATTTATATGATGTATAATTATTATATCCATCTGAATAAAAATTCATTAATTTATTACAAGCATACGCAATATTTTTCATGTAAAAAATCATTAAATTTGAAAATGATCATCATTTGGACTGGGAACAGTTGTTTTAAATGTAGCTTTTATTCCAAATCAGTGTAATTTATATCATATTCTAGATTATTTATAATAGTTTACATTACAATAATTAAGCATTTAAAATTCCTCTTTTTTTGTTTTGAAATATCCTGATGAAAATCCCATTTCATCTATATGTTTAACTCATCTATTCATTAGTTGATAATGACATAATTTAAAACAATCATTCTGATAAATTGCTATACTTTAATATACACATAAAGAATGAATAATGAACAATTATTAATAAAAATACTGTATCCATACATCTAAAAATAAAATACAAAATTATCTACAATCTTAAGAAAAAGGACACAATTATAAAAAGCTCAAAATCAAAAAGCAAAATAAAATATTGAAATAAAAACAATAATACTAATAATTAATTAGCTTAATTATAATTCAAACATTTAATAAATTGAAAAAAGATATAAATTTAGCAATAAAATACTGTTAAATACTTTTATTAAAGGGATACATAAAAATCACCGGTATAAAAAAAAAGTTTATAAAAATAATCTACATAACAATCACAGAAATTGAAACAATATTAATAAAAGTGAACAACTATAAGCTTAGAGAAAATCAGAACAAATTGTTGAATTAATCCATATATATATATATATATATATATATATATATATATACACACACACACACACACACACACAAAACAACTTCTATTATAGCAGTTAGCAGACTTAAGTACTGTATTATTTAACTAATATTTACAAAAATAGAACAAAGTTCAGTTTTAGAAGATTTAAGAACAAACAAAAATTACAAATGGGTTTTTAAAAAATACAGCATATTTGGAAGTTGAGTTCTTGGAAAGAAAATTTTAATGAAATGTCACATCAATGTTAGGAGTAAAATAAACAAGCATTAACATTCTCTTTTCCTACCCATTCCAATTTTTAGCTTAACATAGTAAAAAACTTTCCTTAAATACCTGTCATAAGAGTAAGGAATTAAAAATACTTTTACAACTTGACTTAGTATCAAATCTAACAGTATATTTTTCCACAAATGATAATCTAACTGCAGAAAAAATTTACACAGGAATGGGTCATACAAAATTAAGATAAGTAACGGTTACAATAAAAATAACTTCTCCCCCATAAATTATAAAAAATAATAATACAACTCCGCATGTAAAAGTACCGAAAGATTTTGCCAAGTTTATTAATTAATTCTCTTAAATTACCACTTCTTTAACTTTAAGACTGGGTGACCCTCTATTAAGTGGCCATAATTTTTCCTGACAAAATATGTAGGCAAATTTCAGTGGACTGAAAGCATACTTCAATGGTTTTCAAACAATCAGCATATGATAGCTATAGGTGATTCCAAAGATTTATGGTAAGTCACTTAATGATATAGTCTCCAGTAGTCTAAATAATTACCATAAATACAATAAGTAAGATTTGTCTCAATATTATTTTACAACAGAAACAAATCTTATAAATCATTCTGTGAAGAGCATTGAAAAGCAACAAATTTTTTCTGGATTACACAAGACTAAAATTATATAACTATTACATCAATCATGAAACAGGCAAGAATGTTAAAATAAAACAACTGGTAAATCATTTTAATTATTTTAATAAACTGCTTTTCTTAAAAAAGTTTTAAGTGCATGTATTAAGAAATGTGGCCCATGTTTTTTTAAATTCATCCTTGTTTCAAGAATGCATTAACATAAATGAACAAATTAAAAAAAAAAAATTTCACCAAAACTTCCTTCTTTTTTTTAATTTGAGTGACATTCTATAATTTACACCAAATAGATCCTGGGCTGTAAGGATTTCATATGGAACTGGGAATAAAAAGGTAACGAACTAGTTATAATTTTGAAAACAATATAAGAACTGAAGAAGTGCATTAAGAAAATTCTCCAATTGGCAATTTGAGTCATCTATCAAAGAGTAAAGAATTTAAGCCATAGAAAGTCATAAGCTTGACCACTTAATAATTCCGACCACCCAAATTTAAATTTAAGAATACGTAAAATTTTTAAAGAACGACTAGATAACCTTTTTCTAACTTCATTATTTGGTTTTATAATCTCTCTTTTCATCAAAACTGACAATCATATGAATCATAAATGAAAAAACTTGTCTTTGAACAATTTTACCATACAAACCTAAGTTTAGAGAAACCTAACTTTTATACAATAATAAAACCTACTCAGTTCTGTGTTACTATTGTTAGTATAAAATATCTGATGAATTTTTGCCTGCAGGAATTGTAGCAATTACACACAAAAAGTATACTTTTTGTTGTGATTTCCTGGAAAAGTAATCTCAGCAGAAGCATCTTCTTTAATAAGAAGCAAAACAACATTTTGTTTAGAGAAATGAACACCACCATATTGAAACCAACAATATAAAAAAAACTATTTTAAAAAGTCCAAGTACAATAACATACTAAATAATTTTTAATAAATTATATAGTAATTAATTTCACCATGGGGAAATGAAGAAAAAAAATTAGGGTACATCTTAAGTACAATATTTCTTTAATTACAAGTTTTCTTTAACTGAATTACTAATTGCAACAGTATAAAATAAAACAGCACAAATTTTAATATGGTACAAAATTAATTTTTTTCTCATGAAACAGTTCATGAAATATAACTTTTCTTAAACATATTTTTCTTTTGTGACAAAAGCTATAATTTATTAACAGAATTTTTCAATCACTTAGTACAACAATGCTCTTAATTAAGAATTTTTTCTCCTTTTATTTTGAGATTATACAAACTCTCTTATAACACACTGTAGACCTAATTTCAATAATAGGTCTTAGTTATCTAGTTTAAGACCAAAGAGCACTCCAGAATAAATGATGTTGACTGAACATCTTACATAAAATACTAATAATTATACTTAAATCCAAATAAAAATTTCAAGGTAGCAAACACGTTTAAGTCACATTTGAAACTCCAGCAAAGATTAGATAATAACTGATAAAATGCTAAACACTCAGCCACAATGACTATTTAAAAGAGAATAAACCGAACATCTAGGACTTAGTATTTGGGAAAACATTTTTTTTAAAAATGGAATCTTATTCTGAAAATAATGCAGAAATTCAGGAAAACTTTTTTAAAATAATTATATTTACTTGTGAGCTCATCTTAACATTCAGATTGTCATTCAAATATCACAAAAAAATTAATTAAATGGAAGTAAAATCCATGACAAAAAATTCACACATATTTATACGATTATGTGTACATAGGATACATGCTTAGTACATTAGTGTTTGGCTATGTAATGTTTTTTGTCTAATGTTTTTATACAAATCTTATTATTAATAATAGAACAATAAATTAATACTACATAAAAAACAATATAAACAAAGTGAATACACTGACAAAAGCTGAATAATACCATGCAACAAGGACATCTTTTTAAAACTAAGAAGCTTAAAAAAACTACAGTTTTGATAATAACTGCAAAACATTTAACAATTATGAATACACATGATATTTATCCACACACTCACACACACCACATCTAAAAACATTATCACATAATAAAATACCCAACACAATAAAGAGAAAAGAATTGTCAAGAGGCAAGGAGAGATGAAACATTCAAAACAGTTGAGCAGGATGAACAATGCAAGGTACACAGGAGAAAGATTATATAAATGTAAGCATAGGAATAAAATATTTTCTGAGACAAATTCAAAAAAGCTATACCTTTTATAATGAAAAATTAATGTAATTTTTAAAAAATGTTGAGAAATTTCAATATAACTCAACAAAGATTTTAGCACCTTGATAATAATTTTAATATGCAAGAAGATTCAGCCATATTACAAAAACGGTTTTATCCTATATACTGACAAAAATAAATATGTAGAACAATATTCAGATAGGCATAAATATAATATAAAATAGCCAATAAAAAGGCAGCTGTTATGTTTATGTAAACCTTGAAAGAAACTGAAGGACCCTGATTTAATCAGAACTATTCATCTTTTTATTTCAGTAAGATAATTTCTAAGTTATATACAAGTACATACAAAGTATATATCTATAAATTGGTCCATGAACCAATTTAGAAAAAAAATAATATTGCCTTATAATATGCAAGCCAAATTAAGAAGTCAAATCTTATATCAACTGGAATTAAATTAAATCAGCAATTGCGACTCCATCCGGAGAAGGGGGCGCATTGCTCCCTCCAAACAATTAGTGCCTCGTTGTGGTGTATTCCTGCTAGCCTATGAAGCGTTAGCACTGAAAGGACTTCAGTGGACGGTCTGAAGGGGAATTACATCGGGAGGACAAGTTTTAAAAGCCTAGCCTCCCGTGGTCAGACCCAGAAATGGGTTTGAGAACGCTGGTACAAACGGATATGGAATGCTAATAAATCCGTCCATAAAATATAATAAAACTTAAAACTTAGACCCGTCATTATAAAAATAAACCATTAAACACGCCCGATTACAGAATCATACAGCAGCAAGGGACATTGTCCAGGTTCTGCGATTCGAAGGGAGAATTTGTGAAACTCCCGCCACTTTTGCATTCCATTCCATTCCATATCTACTGGAACTGTAGACATTGTTAATAGAGTTTAATTATAGTGCCACATATGCACAAAGTACTTTAGCAAAAGCAAACTTAACTGGATACAGATTTGCCCTGCACTGCAGAAGTGCTGACTGACAATAATGTCAAACTATTATTCGACTTAAGTGTTTGACAAGTCAAAAGAAATCAATCGGTTACCAAAGTTTCCAAATAATATCACCAACAATTAGTTTTATATTACTGTCATCAAAAAAGTTAAAACTACATAAAATAATCACAAATTACTGTTAACATAAATGGTGCACGTACATAGAAGAATTTTAATAAAAATTGTACCCTTTGAAAACATTATATTCTGAAAAGCTATTGGTCCAATACAGGAAAACTGAAAGTGGAATATCAGAGAATTATTTTAATTAACTGGACAATATAGTAGTGACAGAAAGTTGAAGAAAATTGGATGAAAATCTGTTTAACTTGATTAAATCTGTTCTAAAGAATAAGTTCAAGTCTAGCAGACTAATAGGAAGAGTCTATAAGAAGTGGTATGAAAAGGGATGCAGCTGCCAGAAGGACCAAAAATAATAAAGCTGCAGTAGGTATTTGGAGACAAGATTAATACATAAATCTACTGAAAAAAATTTCATAAATGTAAATTTTATGAAAAATCAGTAATGCTTAATTTAGAAAAACTTAATTTTTGTAAAGAGATTTTTACCACTTACATCATTGGTGCTAATAGCCCTCGCTAAATGCTGCCCATAATTCTCAACAAATGGATTTATTCACAGAAGGTCCATTTTATGTATAAAATGGCCGCCCCAAATGGTTGTTGAAAATAAAATTATATAGAAAAAAATATATCTGTATCCTTAATTATTTACAGATATTTTTAGTATCTGGCCTGGCCACTATGTAAATCTTTGCTCATACAAATAGCAGGTAATGTAAAGTTTTAGAGAAAAGAAAAAGTTTATTTTAAAAAGACAAATAATATTATCATGAAACAAACACTTAAATCTCCATACATTAAAAAAATTAGGGATGTAATCTCTTTAAATCAGGACTTCATTTGACTGCAATATTTTCCCTTATTTATAATTTCTAAATCTAATACCTTTTTTTAAGAAAAGAATTCTGATGATATAAATTTACTTAATATAAACAGGTTGTTTCATCACCCCCATAAGATTAAATGCACCAATGTATGATTTCAAAAGACAATTTCAATTGCAGATAAGCTCAAAAAGATAAATTAAATTAACAAGTAAAAGAATACCTATGTAATTACCAACAGAATCAATATAAGACAAAAACATAAATATAATATGGCATTTGTGAAGAATATAACAAGAAAGAGGAAAAGTTAAGCTTTAAAATTCATATTCAGCAGTGGACAGATTTAAAAAAAAATAATAGGAAAAAAGCAATATTAGATAAACCGAAAAAAGGGAATGCTAAAGGGGATGCTACAACAATTATAAATATATAAAATAAAAAAAAATAAAAACAATAACATGGATATTTTGGATTACACAAGCATTGATCTCACCTAAATTTGGGATGCTCCCATTCCTAGCGAGATATACTAAAAATATGAAACAAATTGCATTTACAGTAATAATAATATAATTATAAATGAGTAACAATAATAACAATTAATAAAAAAAAAGAGGGAGGGGAGCAGGCAATAAAGACTCATTAATAGATTAATAACAATTTTTATACTAATAATAACAATAATAGTTTATATAAATGCATGAATCATTCAGTCAACCAACCAATCAATCGCGAAAAAAACATCAATTCAATTAAATTAATATTAAAAACAAAACTTAATTAAAAGTACAATAATTTTTTTTTACACATATAAAAGAAATAATTGAATTGAAATATATTGCAATAATATAGTAATATATTTTTTAAATATATTAATTTATGCAATATATTAATTATTTGGAAATTCAAAATTATCAGTAATGAACAATACATAGAATGGTCTGGCAATGTACCAATGGTTTCAGTTATAAAGCAAATATTGGAAAATGAAGGGAATTACATATATACTTTAATTAATTCTGGGAATTGAATTTATTATCTTTTTTTAACTATAGTGCAACTTTTCTGATCTGATGATTCCAAAACTTCAAAGTTATTACATTCAGACATGAATGTATTTTGGCTATCTTTATGAAGAAATAAATGACAATGCATTTAGTTGATACTTATTTAATCAGATATAGACTATGTAAAATAAAATTTCTACTTTGTTCTATGCAAGATAAGAAAATCAAATGAAATATTTTTGATCAAACTCTTATGATAGTAGTACTATACCTACATGTTGTAAAAAAAAATTGATTTCAGTTTAGTCTTTTCATATAATGATTGTACATTGTTCAAACTACTAAAGACTTTAATCTAACATGCCAAGTAGTCACAGAGGAATGTGATAGGACAAAATGCATGAAATTTGTTTTAAAAACTGGAAAAAAAACTGTGTGTACAATATTATTCCTGGATTTTTTCATGCATGAGCAAAAAGAAAAGGGTGTTTGCTTGGAAAAAATAAACAGCAAAAATGGTGGAAAGTGAATGCCAAAAATTGTGCAATCTGGTATAACCATTGATGAGAAATAAAATTTTAATATGATCTTAATAATAAACAAATCAAAGAATCCAATTTGGGAAAGCCTAAATCAGAAATTCAATCATCAATACGCCACCTTTAGATCGTTATAGAAGAGAAGAATTAATCAGATATTTCACGCACCTCTTTAATGACATAAGCCTCTTAAAACATTGCATAGAGGAACATGGAAATAATTTTGAAAAACAAATATTGGCAATTTGTTTTTAATGAATTCTGTTAATTTTTTTTAAGATGGCCTGTATGTTTTTAACGACTTTTCCTCATTTCAGTTATTTATATAATAGAATTTGATCATAATTGAAGCTTATGTACCTATTACCTCCCTTTAAATTCATTATTATCGCTACAGGAATTGGCAAAGACTAACTTTTACAGCCTAATTAAAAACTCTATCGAACTATCATGAAAACTGTAATTCTGAAAATAAATGATTAAAAGCCTTTGAGCAGTTTGTTCATGGTACCGTGAGAAGAGAATAAGACCTGAAATTAAAAATTTAACTAAATAGATAATTGACACAAGTCTAAACTATAATTAGGTACTGAAACATAATAATAATAATAATAACAGAATCTTAAAATTAAAAGGAAAAAATAATAGAAAGGTGAACATTTTCAAGAAAAAATTTGATAATGTACCAAAAAATGTTTGACGACTGAGCCTACACAAATTTTAAAAGAAAATGTTGATTTTGGCCTTACACTCTTTTGTAAAAAAGAAAAAAGCTACAAAAATGTCTTAAACAATAAAAATATTACATAAAACTAAAAATTTAATTATAAACTAAATTCAAAAAAAAAATCATACATTCTCAAAGTAGTTTATATGCAATACTTAATTAATATATGTTGTTTTTAAGTTATAATTAAAAACAAAAAAAAATAAATTAAAAAATTTATCTGAATAAGTAAATTTCAAAAGTAATTACCAAATATTAACAGACTTGAAAGAAGAAAGTAAAATAAAGAAAGGATAAAAGAGAAGTATTGCAACAAGATCCAGTAGGAAATAAAATAATTATTAAAAATGGGTAAATATTTTATCATGTAATATGATTCATTTGGAAGGGAATTTACGTTAATAACATGCATAGAAAAAAAAGTATAGAAAAATAAATGTAAATGTATATATAAAATCTACATTTCATAATAAATTACGTTGTTTGCAAATTTTTTAACTAAATCATCACAAATAAAAACTAAAAAATGGAAAAAGGCACTTGTCTTTCATTTTTTGAAATAAAACTAAGACTACAAACAAAAAACTGTATTAAAAATTATCAAGCATAACTTATCAGTTATTCATATTAAGTTATTTGTTTCAAAATCATCAAAACAATGCAGTTATCAACCTATTTTTGATATATTAGCTATATAACATTCTATTTCAGATGGCAAATTAAATTTTTTAATAAGAGCAGAAAAAAAGTAACATTAAATGATGAACAATTTTTATTTACTATTATAAGAATTATAATAAAAAACTTTTGCAAAAATCAATAACGGTTCCCAAACCAGCAGTAATAAAATAAATAGTATAAAATCTTTTAAAATAAATCTCTTTAAATTTAATAGTAATAAATCTCACTTATCCCAGCTCATGACAATGACTCTAATTATAACAAATTAGAAAAAAAATTAGGTAGGTTATACTTTGATAAGTAAATTAATAGTAACCATTTTAAACTACTGTCTAAATTTTTTAAGATTAAGAAAATCACCAATCTGTATTTTTTTATTAAAAAAATAATTCTAAATCATGCAAGAACATGTTTTCAGATTACCAGGAGAGAAGATCCAAGTAGGTTGGTGAAAAAATGTTTTTTGTGTGTTTTACCAACATATAAATCGGTCAAGTTGAGTTGAGTCAACTTTCATAAAATTTTTATTGATGAATTTTAATAAGAAGATGAAAAAACATCAGTAGAAAATTACAGGAAAATAGAATGAGAGCTCTTGATTCTTTTAATACAACTATGAAGTCAATTTTTAATCTATAAACTCATTGGCACACTTAATGGGTTTATTATTAGTTATGAAAACCTAAGTACCATGTCTTAAAGTCCCAGTATAATAATGATAAGCAGTATAAATCAGTATAATAATGATAACTGAATGCAGAAAGGACTCTTATAATCAAAGAATTACATGTGTGTATATATATATATATATATATACACACACACACACACACACACACACAATAATAATTTTAAATATTTCGTAAAAAATGTATACATTACCAAATTTTCAGATTAAAGCTACATTGAAAATGCTCTCAAGTTCTTTTTTTCATTTATAATTTGTTTTTATAACAGGCAATAACATTATACAAACATAAACTCTTAAAAACACTACTGGTCTATTCCAAGCTTGAGAAGTAAGCAGGAATGCAGCGAGGTGTTACAGAATGAAGTGTGTTAATATTACTGCTATTTTACAAATGTGTTATCTTTGTAGTGATAACCGAAAATAACTAGATAAGATTGATTAACTATGCAACCAGTTAAGCAGCATTGATGTGTATAGGGCACTAAATAAATTAAATAATTTTTATAATATAAGCAATGTAATATAATAATATTTTGAAGATTCAAATAATTCATTAACATTTGAAGATTGTGTTAATATTTAATATTGTATGAAATATAAACCACCAAAACAGAGTAATTAGCTAAATTAAACCTACCCCATATTATTTTCAAGAATCAAATTTCACAGCATCCTGCATCTTTAGCTGGTATTGAATTCTATAATTGCATTATAATATAATTTTGTTTCTAAATATGTTAATTTAATTTTATGTTAAAATTGTTCTTTGTTTTGAAATTTTAAAGTATAATGAATGCATATGAAAATTTTTTTGTCCAATTTAAAAAAAAAATTATAATGTAATTATAACCGAAGATACAGATTGCTGTGAAAATTGATTCTTGGAAATTAATATGGTAAGTTTAACTTATCTAATTACTGTGTTTTGCTGGTTTATATTTCATATAATATAATAATTTAACAATTAAAAATAATATAAGCAACTTGTACTCTAAATATCTCATACCTTTCCGCTTCAATTTAAGTAGTATTTTTTTTTTTAATTTCTAACAATTATATCATTTATTATTATAAAAATGAAATCAAGTTAGGGGAATCTAGGACAAATCTACTGCTACAATTCTTCCACAATGGGAACTGAAAAAAATCAGAGACTGGGATAAGCAGGGCTTTAATATACTAAATCTAACTTCATTTTAAAATAAACATATATGTTATAACATATACTTTATCAATAAAAAATGCAAAAAAAAATTGGTAAAACTACTATTACAGAAAATAAATAGATAAATGTATAACATGGGAACCACATTTTCTTTCTAAGTAAAACAAAAATTAATTATATTATGCAGATATAAAAAGATTAAAAAAAGTATTTCATACATAACGTATGATGTAGTTAAGAACAAAAATGAACACCATCTACAAAAACAATTTTTTTAAAACAACTGCTCTACGTTCTACAACAAAACAAACAAAAAAAAAAAAAAATCATGTATACGTATATGATTCATAACTAAAGAGCTTGTAATTACTCCATGATTGTAATACAATAGACTGTATGAATAATGTTAATAAAAATACTAACAGCTTAAAATTATAGCACTGCGTTCTGCATTACTGCGTTACATACAAGATTCCTCTTAAATATTATTATTTGTTCATATAAAATAATACATTAAATAAAAATTACATCTAACAAGCAACAAAAAAATACAGTTCACTGCAATATCTAGCAATGTTATAATGAATAATATATATAAATATAATTATATTCATATAGTAATGTAAACAATGTAAAATACATGCTACGCACAATACACACAGCAATAATAATACTAACATTATAATAAGAGGTAGAATGTTTTATCAATAAAATGTGTAATATACAGTTTTAAAAAAATCATGAATGTCACTATAAAAGAAATCATACAAAAATAACTTCAAAATTATTAAAAATTACAAACAACTTTCTTAAAATTACATGGAAATTGTTCTTCCAGAAGATTTTTTTAGAAGCTAAATGCTCCTTCCTCCATAGAATTACTGGTGGTAACAAACTTAAAATAATACCTTTTAAAAATGTAACCCTTTAGTACGTAATCAAATAATAAAATTGACTTAGGTAATTTAAAATACATGTTTTACATAAATATTGAAGATGGGTACTATTGATAACAAGCAGTATAATCAGTAACTCCACTTGAGATGAATTGGCATAATTAGCTCTGTAAGAGTTTCTGCAAATTCAGTGTAAATTTAAAAGCAACTCATTTATCAATAAATTAAAATAATTCTTGAAAATTCTAAGAAAAAGACAATACGCTAATTATTTCCTCAAATGCGATGTATTCTCTATTATACAGAAAATATTATTTTAAAACATTTATTTGCACATTTGATTTAAAGTAGATTCTATAAAATAAATTGTTGTGTAATTTAGTGTGCATCATCTAGATGCCTTTTCATACCATGCTGTTTAACGGATTTTTGTTTTAAATAAGCATTTTTCAAACATTTCTTAAATAACCATCCAACTACATTGTTTATACTATCAGAGGCATGTTTATGAATTTTTACAACTATAAGATTTTTTATTTATTTTATAACACAGGTTATTATTTCATAAATATTTTTACTCAAAGAAAATGGATACAAAAACTATTAGAAAAAGTAAAAAAAAAAATAAAGCACATGCAGACAGTTGTCAATACAAAGATCTTGTTTTATTTTTAAAAGCATCAGGTTTGGTAACATTATTGAGTGCAACAAAAAAAATTCACAAAAAGTGACATATTCATAAGAAAAACTGTTGAGGATTTTTTAAATGCTGTAAATAGAACTATATTTTTACAAATGATGAAGTGATGGAAATAGTTCTGATAAAGATGTTTGTTTCATTAATCTATTAAGTCTAAATACAAAATATGCAGAACCATCTTACATATCTTTACAAAGATTCTAAAGGGTATTGTGTTCTGGAAGTTTTATTCTAAGAAAAAAATCCATATTCTTCTGATATTATGGATTTAGTAAATAAAAAATTATATATAACAATTAAAAAATACTAGGAGAAAAATATATTTTTATTACAAAAGAAACGCCACAATAATATATATAAACTACAGTGAATACATGGAAAATATTTGGAAAAATAAAGAGAGTAATTTGTATTAAAACTGTCCACCCATGGCATACTGGAGAAGTTAAAATCATACTGCTTCAACAGTATCATCATACTGGATGGGATCAGAAAAGTCACATGAGAGTTTGTAAATCTTTAGTATGATGATCCAGCTAACTACTAAAAACATTCATTTATAAACTTAATTAAATTTGAATATGTTTATACAAAAATTAATGAAGAAATTTACTTATGCAAACCTTAATAACATATTTTATTTCTTTCATATTTTATTTAATGCGGATAAATTGGAAATTTTTATAAAACTGTTCATAATTGTTAATCATAACAGTTGGTGAACGAACTGTTTATTTTCATTCAATTTTTACAAATCTAAATTATGATTCATATTTCAGAAAAACAGATTTTCACAGCTAAAACTGCTAATAAATAGTTACAGGTATTAATCAAAGGCAAACAACAAAATCAACCTCATATTACTAAATAGAAATTTTCTTTTTCTCTTTGATTATTAAATCTATGAATGTTTGTTGTAAAACAGAACATTACAATTAGCATAAAAACAAATTACAGACAATGAGGTATCAAGCATCAAACTATGTTAGGGAAATAAAATACTATAATAAGTAGCATATACAAATTAGCCATGGTCCAGTACAAAAAAAAAATGCTTCACATTAACCAATGAAAAATAAATATTTATACATACATTAACCATGAATGTTTTATAGTTTATATTAAACAGGAATACTGTGACAATTCAGTTCAAATTCAATGATCAAAATATTGATAAGATATTACATAGAAAATTTCCTAATGGATAATCCCTTAAGAATTATTATGTTAACGATAAGATGGAGTGGAGATATATAACAATTTAATGATGAACTTACTTCATCAGTAAAAAGTTCAATTTTAAATATTTTAGAAAACAGTCAGTTATTCCTTTTATTACTTTTTTGTTCAAGATTTTAATGATTAACAAGATTATAATTTGGCATCTCAGCTTGACCAGTTTTGAACTATTGTCAAACAATTCCAATTTTGTAAGTAAACTGGTAAGAAACATTTAAAAATAATTTAAAACAAATAATATGAAAATATATATTTCTACGTTTTGCAGCAAAATATAATTAGCATTTTCAGCAAGAAATTTAGTAAGTGATGTAATACTGACAATTTTAAAAACACACATATCAACACGTTAAAATACAAAAATAAAGAAACAGAGATGTTCTTTTAAGGAAGAAACATACACAAAATTAACAACCTTTATAGTGACAAACATATACAAAATAATTAAAAGAATTGGTGAAATGTAGTGGAAAAATTAACAGACATAGGTATAATGGAATGAAAAAATTTTTTAAATATTTTAGGAAAAGAATTTTTAAAAAGTGCTTACCGTTTGGTAATGTTGGTGGTTTCTTTGTTTGAACACGAGCTGTAGCATTATTAACCTGCATTAAAATTTAAAAGACAAACAAAAAAAGGAGTAATTAATATCTTTAAAAAAATTTTTTCACAGTAAAATGAAACACAAAATAGTTTGGATTAACAAATAAATTCAAAACAGAAAAATTAAGAATTTAATAACAAAACTGACTAAATAGATTACATATACGAATGATGAAAAACTGCTTTTAGCATACCGATATCGATAATATTTTAATCAATCACATGTTCACCATTTTTTTCTTTAGTAATCAAATAACAAAATAAATTTGAAGAAAAGACTTACTTACTTAAATTTATATTACGCAAAATTTGATGAATATTGAAATCACGAATAGTTTTATAAACTTAAACTAGAACAAAAAAAATTAATAAAAGCAGTTTTCCTTCATATTATCAATACATTTTCCTGTTTAAATTAATTCTTTAAATAAGCTAATGAATAACACCAGACTCCCATTAAAAGCAACACAACTGTGATTCAACCATGGAAAATGTGACAACTTATGATTATTTAAACTTAAATGAAGCAACTCTTTTAAAGCAGAAGTAAATTGATCTGAATAAATTGGAACTAAGATAGCTCATAAAGATGTGGAATTGCTGTCATGTAATGATATAGAAAAAAAATTAAGAGAAAAAACGACGGAAAGATTAAAATATTAATACATTCAGATTAACATCAGTAAGTAAAATTTCATCTTTTCTCAAACTCCTCAAATCCTGTAACAGATACCACCTATCAATTCAACATAACACACATTCACTGACATAACCTATATTATACTGATTTTAAATTATTTCTATAATTCTACTTAAGTTCTAAAAATGATCCATAAACAGTGATAAGAACCAATTACAACAAAACATTTCTCTGTCAACATTGGAGTATTTTTTTGTTTTTAAAATGGCTAGAAGTAGAATTTGTAAACACTAACAAACAAGATTTTATATTTTATGTTTACTCAGTGTGATTATAATCTTTTTATTAATTGCTTCTTGTGGTAATTTAAATAATCTATTAATGAAAAATTAACTATGTTTATAAACTACAGTCTCTGGTTTTTTGAAAGGTAGTTCAAAATACATGGAATGGCATACATGACATTACTGCATCTTGCTTAATTACATTTGGGCTACATTAACAAACAAGTCACACAGTAATATTTATTTTCAAACTTTTGATTCATTGTTATAAGTAAAAGAATTACACTATCTGCAATAAATAAAATCGTATAACAGAAGTTTCTCTTTTTTTATAGTTATGTAAAGAAATATATGTATATTTTAAATGTATAAACATATAAGCTATATGTATATATAGCTTAGCATAATTAACAGCATTAAATTGTTTTGCATATCAAAGCAATTACGTTTCTGGGAGAAGCACTACAATTTAGGAGAAAATGTTTCATCTGTAAAGAAAAAACAAAGCATCTCTTAATTGTACATGTATTACTCATAGTTATATTGCTTATATGGAAGATCAGTGTTATTGGCTGTATCTGTCTTACTGACATGAAGAAAAATCTAAGTAAAAAAAAAAAATAAATAAAGAAAATTAATTATTAATTAAAATTATTAACCATAAAGAAAATAACAAAGTACACCCACTAAGTAAACAGTATTTTAAATATTACTGTAAAAATGATGAATCAATGCACATGATTTATAGTATCAATTCTAAATAAATAATTATTATTATAATACATACACATATACATATATATATATAATCCAAATATTCATAAAATTCACCAAGTATAGATTATGATTACACTACAAATAAAAATCTACTATACTATATTTTAATAAATTAAACCTAAAATTGTCTACACGTATAATCACTAAGGTCTACTATAGGAAAATCTTTGTGATATCACACTTATTATACAGGAAAAATAAATAATTAATAAAATAAGGAAGAGTAAAATAAATCAGAATTAAAAAAAAAAAAAACAGATTCACACAATACATTCATTATCATTAAGTAAAGTGACCACTAAAGCTGTGCAAAGACAAAAAGCTTGCAAATGTACAGTTAATTACACTGACTAGATAAACAAAGAACAGCAATTTTAATTTGTACATTAAGTAAAAGAAGTTGTTATTTTAATATTTTCAAGGAATAATAAATGAAAATAATGTTAACCAAATTGATTCAGTTGGTAACAGTATCCATTCCACTCAACCAAATGCAAACCGCACCCAATATTATTTAAGTTCCATGATCTATAGCAACTAAGTAATTAATTAGCTTTGGCCACTGGGAAAATTTTATTTTTACCTCATGTTCTCTTATTTTCAAATTCTATTATTTGAGAGATATTTTTATTTGAACAGTATTCTAGAGATCTTCCATATCTAGTACAACTTTCTTAACTCAGGATCTGTAGACAGAGTGCTGGCTACAGCACTCTGTCTCTAAGTTCATAGGCAGTAGGTTGCTGTGTACGGTAATAATGTAATGAATGAAAGAAACATTTGAAAATGTTGCGAAAGGTTTAAAAATAACTGAATTAATGTGCATGATGAAGAACATTCAGGGAGGCCCCCAATAATCACCGAGGACTTGTTGAAATACGTCAATGATGAAATCAGAAAAGATCATCACTCAACAATTTCCTTCCTGCCCCTTCTTTCTCCTGAAGTTTCAAGAGATGTTATTGGTCACATTGTTCATGACCATTTAGGCTTCAGAAAGGTTTGTGCATTTTGGGTATTGCACGTCTTAAGAAAAAGTCAAAAAAAAAATCTGAATGGGATCAGCTTTTGAATTTTTGATACGCTACACAAAAAAAGGTAACGAGTTCCTTAATTCAGTTGTTACCGGCTATGAAACATGGATTTCGTATTACATGCCAGAGAGAAAACGGCAGTCAAGTGAATGGCGTCATCCTCAATTACCAACCAGACCAACAAAGGTCAAGCCACAGTCATTTGGATGCAAACTGATAGTCACAGTCTTTTGGGATTGGTTTGGCATCCTGCTGATTGATTTCATGCCATGTGGAACGACTATAAATGCAAAAGCCTACTGTGAAACATTAAGTTACAGCGCATCATTCAAAATCAACGATGTGAGCAGCTGATGGCGACGTCCTGCTGCACGATAATGTACATCCGCATGTTGCGAGTCCGACATGTGATTCACTGAGAATATTTGGATGGGAAATTTACAATCACGCACCATACTTAGCTCCTTCTTATTACCATTTGTTTGGGAATTGAAAGAATTTATGAGTGGTAAGCAATTCACAGGTGAAACTGAACTTAAAAATGCTGTTAATCAGTGGCAAAATGGACTGGCAGCAGAAGAATACGACAAGGGTATATTGAAGCTGGTGTATTGCTACAATAAATGTCTTAATCCATGTGGCAATTATATGGAGAAGTATGTAGTTTTAGAAAAATAAAAAATATTTATAATTTTCAGAATAAATTTTTTTACAATTACTTTAGAGATAACCTCTTATAGAATGGTAGCTAAGAAAATATATAAGAGCAGTTGTTAAAATGATAATGTTCAGGCTGAACATTATTAAAGGCCAGGCTGGCCTTTAACTCTCAATCTCCAATCTGGAAGGCTGGTGCTAAAAATCTGTGCTACTCCAATATACACCTTAGACATTCAAGAGTTCTGGAACCACTAAGCAGATGAAGAACATCCCCTCTTTCCCTGACCATAAATGTTAAATTACCAATGTCTTGTGTAGCTAACAACAAAACATCACTTTTATAAGTTTTCTCTACATTCAACAAGGAATATTTTATTTTAAGAAATTATCATATAGAAAATATCAATATAATTTAAAGGGCAATCCATTTAATCATTTCTACTTTCAATAAATAAACACATTTTCGGAAAAAAAAGAATTATTGTACGCTGTGTATTCCGTTATAACTGTACGAAAATAAAAAATGTACTTCACAATGAAGCCATGAAGTTATGGTAATGCAACTTTGTCTTGCACAGCTTACTAGGCACTTTGTCTTATAAAATTATTTTTTAAATGTAATTTACATTCTTTAAACATGTTTCAGTATCAATGTTCTACTTAAGAGATTCAAAAGAATATCTAATTTTTCAATGAATATTATATATCAACACACCAATCTAATTTAAAATTAATTCTTTAGCACGAATAGTATTGGTTCAAAGTGTAGTATTATTTTGCACAAAATATGAGAAGATATTATATATAAGAAACCTGAGTAAAAATAGAATCTCAATTAGGAGAGAACTAGATGATGAATGTGACGAGACTAATTACAAGAAAATGATGCTAGACAATTTACTAAATGAATGGATTCATATAGTAAATTATAATATTTGCACACGTATAAAATGAGTAATTAATAACCAAGGTAAAGATGATGGTACTTCTAGTAAGAAATATTATTTAATAATATTTTACATTTTAGTAGTAGATAAAATAATAAATATATATCACTGTATTTAAATTTAATAATCTTTATGTTAATATTATTTCTTCAATTATAGTTATTATAATTTCTGCTATATTTAAATTATAATAAAATAGGGGATCTCTGACTTGCTAAGTTACAAATCCAAGCCCACATGGTTTCAGTAAATAGAAAAAACATGAAAAACATTAGAATCAACACAGACACAAAAAATGAAAGAACACGTTTTAAACAGGTTCAGAAAGCAAGTTTTCAGGAAAGTAAAAATAAACCAGTGGAAGGAAGTGGATGCAAAAAGGAAAGAAATGACACTTTCAAAGGATGAAAGGGAGGAAACAACTAAAGTTGACTTACTGTACACTCTCTTTCTAAGTCTATAAATTCCATGTATGTTGGTTTATTTTTCTTTAATCTTCCTTGTATTATTAATCTGAGCACTAAAATTGTTTCCCTTGTCCCTATACTTTTCCTGAAACCAAATTGGTCTTCTCCTAACGCTTCTTCCAGTCTCCTCTCAATTCTTCGGGCAGAATTCTAGTTAAAAATTTTTATGCACAAGCAGTTAAGCTAATTGTTCTGTATTCTTCACATTTATCTGCTCCGGCTTTCTTTGGTATCATAATAATAACACTCTTTTTGAAGTATGACAGAACTTCCCCTTTTCGTAAATATTGCACACCTGTTTGTATAATCTATCACTTTCTCACCTGCACTGCACAGTAATTCTGCAGGTATCTCATCTATCCCAGGAGCCTTCCACCCATTCAAATCTCTCAGTACTGTATCTCCCTTTTCATCCTAGACTTCCTCTTCTTCCTCAATATAACAGCAGTTTCTAATTCATTACTCCATATAACTCCTCAATATATTCCACCCAAACTTTTATCAACCTTCTCTTTCGTATTATAAATCAGTGTACCATCGTTATTTAACACATTATTAGATTTGAACTTATGTACCACAACATTCTACCTAATTTTCCTGTATGTTCCATCTATTTTACCAATAATCATTTCTCTTTCCACTTCTGAACACTTTTATTTAATCCACTCATCTTTTGCTAATTTACACTTCTTGTTTATAGTATTTCTTAACTATCAATAGCCTTCTACACCTTCTTCATCACTAGCATTTTTATACTTTCTACAGTCATCCATGACCTTCAATATAAACTTTGATATCGAAGTTTTCTACCAATTTTCTTTGTTCTGCCTAAGTTTGCTTCCTCTACGTTGACCACGTCAACCATTGCTAATGATGACAGTGAAAACACCAGTAATTATGAGGTGAATTTTCTGCCATTGTTGTCCAGTGACCACACGAGTGATAACCAACAAGAGACGAACCAGCGATGAAACAGCAGCTGCATCTCCCCCCACCCCAAAGGAGACGAGAAAATGTTGAGGGCTGGTAGTGAGGAATCGCTTGCAACTACAGGAGCGGCAAAGGAGATGGAGAGGAAGGAGATAATGGTCATAGAGGTGGATCTTGATATGCTCTGCCATAAGGAGCAGCTTGTTGATGAAAAGGAGGGGTACTGTACTGTATACATAGACTGGCGTGACTTGCATCTTCAAATGTAAACACAAAGATCGAAATTAAGGAGTGTTCAAAGGAATTGGCTGATCATGCAACACGCAACAAAGGTCTTCGTGATGTCTGGTAGGAATTCCTTGCACAGGAGAGCAAGGTCACGCAGACGCCTATGGTGGTGGGCCAAGATGAAAGGTGGCCCTCTGGTGATGGGATGAAGTGCAGCAGATGGACAAAGATACACAGACGTTGCTGCCTGAGGTCCCTGGCCAGGGTGCTTTGTGGATGATTGGGCATGATGGTATCCAGCGAGCGCTGGAACATGGGGTCTCCGGGGTGGACTTTTAACAGTTGGTTCGCAGGAGTTTGTAAAAAATTATTCCGCTGCACTGAACTGCTGACCAACATTGATGGCCAGCATGAGGTTCCTCAGGAGTGGACAGGTGCTCATTGACTTGGTGGTTATTGTTGTCGACTTGGCAAAAGGTGAGGATGGTGATCCACAACTATATGAATGCGATCCCCAAAGTCGTGGCGGTGGACCGTGAGGTTTATTTCTGCAGGCCCGATAGGCAAGTCGGTCAATATTTGTATTGCTTAGTGGAATACACCACCAGGAGCTGTGCTAGGAAGCTCCTGGTACATCTCAGTGATGGTGCATTGGTGGATCAAAAGAAGGGAGATGGGTTCCCACAGAAGAGAACAGTGGAATCTGCCATGGCCACAGTCGTGGTGAAGGCAGAGGGAAGGTCATGTGCAGACCTCCACCGCCAAGTCAAAAGTAGTGTGCCGCTAGGGGAGACTGGGGTCCTCTCTGGACATAGAGGTCAAGAGGAGGACCTCCATATCTGGGTGCAGGCCAAAGAACTCAGTGATTTTGGAGAAAGTAGAGGGCATCACCACGATGTTCACGGAGAGGGGCGGTCGATGAGTCCACTCCTTATAAAGGATGTGTATGCACTCATGACCAAAGAAGAATCTGTGAATGATCTTCAACGAGTGACAGGGGAGGGGATGATGCTCAACATTTTGTCCATGGAGCCGGCCTATGGGGCGAAACAGGTGGTAACGGTGACCATACCATCCATCCTCACGGTCAAGCTGATGACTGACGGTCGGGTCCGTATAGGAAGGGTAGCCTGCATGATGGTGCAGCGGTCCTTGGTAGATCACCACTTCCACGACTGGCATTCAGGGCACCAGGCAAAATCATGTGATGGCCCGGACCGGAGCGGCCACTGTTTTAATTGTGGGGAGGCTGGCCATAACAGGAAGGTGTCCTTCCTGTAAGATGCATGGGCATGTCCCTGGAGGCCAGGGTTGTAATATTACCTATGCGGCATGAGGTTTGGCAGCAGTTGCATTCGCACTCAGTGGTTCCGGTGTGGGACAGCTTCATCTGGGAGGGACAGGCATCTCACCTTCAGTGATTGGGCAAGGACTCCTCTCGGAAATGCCAGGTGGAAGTACAGACTGAAACCCCCATGGGGGATCCCTTCGAGGGTTCCTCATTTGAGCCAAAGCACCGGAAGAAGACCACAGTCCCAGTGAGGATCCTCTTGTGGTTCCCTGATTGAGGCCAGGCACTGTAAGACCATAGTCCTGGTAGGGGGGGGACTCCTTATTAGAGACATGGCAAAAAGGACAGAGTGCCAGCTGTCAGGGTGAGGGCCTTGGGAACAGCATAGTTGGATCCAGGGCTGCTGCCCAGGCAGTTTGAGGTGATGACATCTCCCAGAACTATATTTATACTTAAATGTGGGTTTAACTTTGAGAGGCCGAGCAAAAAAAAAAACAAGAAAAGAAAAAAGTTCACTTCTGCTGATTTAAGTATTTCCTTTTTTTTAATATTCTCCCATTCTTTGTCTAAATTTTATACCTTATCTTTTTTACTCAGACCTCTTGTAATGCCCCCCTTAAAAATCTTCTTTACCTCCTCTTCCTCAAGCTTCTCTAAATTCCACCGATTCATTTGACACCTTTTCTTTAGGTTTTTAAACCCCAATCTACATTTCATTATAACTAAATTATGGTCAATATCAATGTCAACCCCTGGATATGCTTTGCAGTCGACAAGTTGATTTCTAAACATTTGGTTAACCACGATATAATCTATCATACCCTCTAAAAGGGATAATGGAAGAATAAAAGGAGAGGAAAATTATATTCAGGAAATAGATAAATCCTCTCAGAAAATAGACATCAGATTATAAAAAAATATAATATTCATCAAAAAAATTCCAAAAAACTTATTATAGTCCAAAATAGTACATAAAAAATTTTTTCCCATTAGCAGATACTATAGTACAGTGTTCCTCAACATGGGGTGCACATCCTCACTACAGGCATTGGTAACACTAAATGGGGATGCGAGCATATCAAAAAGAAAATATTATAAAAATTTATTAATTTACTGAAAGGAAAGCAAAACAAAATACAATCTGACATAATAAATAATAAAATACACTGTGACACTGACATAATACACTTACTCGTATATATAGGATTGTATCAGTGCTGCATAATGTATTAATAATTAACTTATCAATACTAAATTAATAATTATTAGTAACTCCCTTGGGCCTGTCTTGTAGAGCAAAGTTTTTTGAAGGAAAGTTGAATATTAGAAATAGACGCTTGAGTTCTTTTTCTATATTTAGCTAAGATCTATATTTTGTCTTCAAAACAGCCACCGCAGGAAATCTGGTCTTACAAAGATAGATGTCAAAAATGGTAATAGTATACGAAATACACTTGTGTTTTTAGTGCAGATAACTCATCATCCACTCCTGCCCAAAATTCAAAGTGATTTATTACTAAATTATCTTTTGATTTCACCACCTGGTGTGAAGTCTAAGATTTCTTCTTCGGCAGTTAAAAGCCCTTTAGGAGTATTTTGAAATGGATCCCTAACCCACTTGTAACTTACTACCAACTTGTAATCAACAAGAAAATACTTTTTAAAATTCTTTACCAGCATGGCTAAATGATTTTCAATGGTTACAAAAACAACTCACATGTTGTTCTTCAGCCTTGTAAGTTTTAACACATTCATCCACATTTGCAAACATTTCAAGATTTTTTTTCTTCAAATTTCTGCTCCACAATTCCAATTTTCTACAAAAAGCATTAACTTTATCACTCGTCCATATCCAACATATGTGTATTTGCTCCTTGGAGCTGAAGATTCAAGGTATTTAATTTCTCAAACATGTTGAACAAGTAGCTCAACTCATTCTCAAATAAATCATCTTGAAACTTCTAAGCTTCCAGTCGGTTTTCATCTTCTAGAAAAATGGCGATTTCATCTCTTAATTCATAAACACGTTGCAAAAATTTCTACATGATAACCATCTTGCCTCAAAATAAAATAGTAATGCTGAATGTACTGCACCCATGTCTTTACAAAATGCAAAAAAGATTCTTGATTTTAGTGGTTTCATTTTTATATAATTTATTATGGTTAAAATCATCGTTAGCACAATATTCAGCCTACGACACATTTCTTTGGAAGCCAGAGCTTCTCTGTGGATCATGCAATGTGTCCAGACACACTGTGGAGATTTTTGTTTCACAAGTGCTTGTATACTTTGGAATCCTCCAAACATTGAACGAGCACCATCGGTGTATATTCCGACGCAATTTTCTCACTTCATGTTTGCCTCATTTATAAAATCATTTAAGATAGCAAATAATGCGAGTACTGTTGCTTTGAGTTCTATTGGTTTGCAGAAAAGTAGTTCTTCTACTGCTGACATACTATCACAAAATATAACATAAGCAATGAAATGAGCATCTGTATTGCTACCTGTTGCCTCGCCAAGCTGAATTAAAAACAATTTGTTAACTTTCCGAAAAGCTGATGCTGTACATATTCAGCTACATCACTAATTCTAATGGTACTGTTGTTGCCCACTGGCAACAACAGTACCATTAAATAGAGGTGCAATTGTTTGGAAAAATTATCTCCATAGTTTCTACAATCTCAATTGCAGCTGGAAAAATAAGCTCTTCACTAGTGGTATGAGGCTTTAAATCTGGCTATTTTATATGAAACTTTGTAAGAGGCAAGTAAAGCTTTTTCATTCACAGACAAAGTTTTTTTTAAAAAATGATATCTGCTTTTCACATAATTTTAATTTGAAGAATTCTCAGGGTTTGTTAACATAATCATTATGATGTGTTTCCAAATGTTGTTTAAGTTTATTAGGTTTTATGCTGTCATCTGCTAAAATTTTTGAGCAAATGACACACAGAGCCCTTTCTTCTTCATTTACTTCAGTACTCAAAATTTAAGTATTCTTGAGCATATTTTCTTGATTTTATGTTAGGAACCACACTTTTCTGTGCACTTGATGCTTCACTATCATGATCGCTTGTACCCACTTAAAAATTTATCCATGATTCTGTATAAATCTACTGCCATGAATGTTTAATACTGTGGATTGCAATTAACACACAAATTACAACATACACATTCACAATAGATTTGACAGCGATAGGATTGACTCAACTGAAACTGGCTAGAATTGAACGAGGTGCAGCATTTATACACATTTCCTAAGACGTTCCAGAATGTTCAAGACATATCAGAACATCTGCCGAAGCTGTGAGAATGTCCGATATGGTGGACGTAAGACAGAGAGGTATAGTGAGGCCTCAATTCTGGTTTTGTCAATGCAGCAGGTCGGTGTTGCCAAATATCAATAAATTTACTTATTCTTGGTAATTTGTAAGGTTTGTAATTAAGATTGTAGTGTAGCTTTAGCACCAAATACTCAAAATACATTATTATTGTATACTTTGTTATTGTATGAGGGGGCGCAATGAAAATTATGATTGAAAATTGGCAAATATGAAAGGTTGAGAAACGCTGTATAGTATGTAATATTTTCAAAAATATAATGTAAAGATTTTTGTTTTCTCTTTGTATTTAAAGAAAACCACCAAAAGCTTGCTCAATTAGCTTTTCCTAATTACAAACCTTTTTTTTTTTTGAATAGTACAGGAACTTAGAATACCCAATGCACCATTGCTGTCTGTTTATATCTTATGGAATTAATACATCTCTACAAATATAAAAATGGTGCAACCCAAAGTTACTGAAATTTGAATTATGTACACGAACCAATCAAATTATACTTGTATGGGGCTATATTGTGCAAGACACACTTCTTCTTAGTGCCAGCCAAGAGGTGATAATTGTGCTTTAAACTTTTGTGATGTTTATAACAGTGTGTTTATGTTATCATGAATTTTACGATAAAGAGCAATGAGTAATGATTAGGTAAGCATTTGGTGAGAATGCTTAAGGGGAGTTAAGAGACATATGACTGTAGAAGCACTTTTAAAACTGACAAGTGTCAACTGAAGAAGTGTTCTGGTCATCCTTTAACAACACATTTCAAATGTGTAAAAGTGCATGAAGACAACCTATAATACTGAACAACCCACAACAATTTGTAAGATTGTACTTTTATAACATTGTGTTTGACAATGAATTTTGTCACAGGAGAACAACTGCAATACATTGTCAAGAAATTCACCAAACGACACCTATGGGTAGAGTTTTAGCATCTATTAATACAACAGTCATCCCACACCTTACTCATCAGACCTCTCCTCTTGCTATTTCTTCCTTGTTTCTAAACATCAAATTAGAGTTATAACATTATAAGATCACTGAAGGGATCCCAGTTCAAATCACAAGAAAAATGAACACCCTAATGAGAGATGACTTTCAAAGTGTTAGTGTCTCCAAGTGGAAAAATCAGTGGTGTCATAATAATCATGTAAAAGAAGGCTAATTTGATGAGGATGGAAGTCAATCATTTTTAAGGTAATCTAATTATTTTTTATATCTTAATTTTAGAACTTTTGGGTAGCATCTCATGATTAGACTTTTTTTCCATTTTGCAGTAACACATAGTGGTAAGAAAAGTTTATTCATTATTTATTAATTTACCAATAATCCTTCAATAAACTGAAATGCAATGAATGTCAATAAATAGTTTTGCTTAATACATGAAAAAATCATTCTAAACAGAACAATCATTATGTAATAAAATATTAAAACTGAAACTTACAATAATGAGATTAGTTTAACACTGTTCCGAAGTAGATGTAGCAATTTTGGAAAAATGGCTTTTGTTTTTAAATGTTACTAACCAGCTCATAAAAATGACAAAGCGATTTCTTGTTAGAGACAAGTAAATAAAAATTGACACCACTATGAAAACTATTCATAAAAGAAAAAGAAAATTAAAACTAAACAAACAATTCTTGTTTCTTAAGGATACACCATAACTATGGTTTGTATATGGGTGATTAGGGTAAAAATTACAGTATAGAGATGCAGGACATTTAATTCAATCTTTTGAGGCTAGCATGCTAAAAACTATATCAGTCAGCCAACCAAATGATAAATGATTTTCTTCTGGTTGCAAAAAAAGGTTTTGCATTAGTTTACTACAATTTACAGTTAGGAAAAGTAATATTTTATTTTTACTCTCTTTATGTTTTCATTTTCTTTAATAATTTAGCAAAAAAAATGATGTCATAATTCTTGTTTAATATTTTGATTTTTACGTTAATTGTGTAAGTAGTAGTGGAAAAGAGGGCCTAATGATCCTCAACTGATCACAGTAAAACAGAATTTTAATCAAACAATCAATACATATTAAAAAAACTGTTGTAAAATATAATAAAATAAATCTGTTTTATTAAATTATATAACCGGACTCTTAACTATATAACTGTAACCTAATTTTTTTTTTAATTTTCCAGAAGGAAAATAAATCTAATTTCTGTTATTCATGAAGATTTTTTTATCAACACACAAAGCAACTAACGATGCAAGTTGTATCTTTAATAGAAATGGTTAAATTGCAAAATAAATTATATGAAACCAAACCAATAAGCAGCAACATGCAAAGTTGTTGTGAATAAGCAGTAAAATAAAAAAATAAACAGACTGGTGTGCCCATCTGTCATCAAATAAAACACAAAAAATATTATTTTTAACAATAATCCTTTTTTTAATTGATTTAAATGCAATTTCATTATGTCATTCTGAATGACTAGAAATGCCTTTCATTTTTTTATTAATAAAAAAAATAGTGAAAGACAAAAGAATGATTTCAAGATGAGCTAAAAACTTCATGAAAACAATCTCAGTCACAATAAAAAATAAATTTATTTACTGTATTTAATAATGATTAAAAATACTTTAAAAAATTTCAAGTAATAATATCTTGATCTGAAACATGTTAATTAGTACACATACAAAAAGAAAAATAAAATATTTCCTAGAAAAAAATATAATAAATACAAGAATTAAAACAGAATATTATTAAAACAATTTTTATAGCAAACATAGATAATCATAATTTCCAGCTTATAAAAATATGTTCAAAAATAATTAAAAACATGATATTTTATTCAAATTTCTGTCCCACCTCCCATGATAAATCAATTTACATGTAAATTAACAAGTATTTTTTTAAATTATTAATGATAAAAAATGAGAAATTAGATACTTTCCACATACAGCTAAAAATTGCTTTAAAATACATATACACAACCTAAAAAGAATTTTTAGTTTTAGGTAAGAAAAACAAGATAAATATATAAATATAAACTTCTATAAGCCATTAAACTTCAGAAACTTTTATTCTATTTATTTTAAAATCAACCTGAAAATGAAAAAAACCGTAATAATGTTACCATAAAAACTTCCATGTTTTTTATTTTTGTTTTTTTTTGGTTTTTACATATCTCTTATTTGTTTCTTAATCAGATCAGCGACTTAATGGGAAGTATGCCATTGATCAGAACTACTGTTCTTAATACAATAATGTCGTCTGATATCAGATTTTAACTAGGACATTCAGCAGTAGTAACAAAACTAACAGTTTCAGCAGGACTGTTTAAAAGTTCATCCAGTGGCTAAAATACACAATAAAAATTATGGCTAATGTTTTATAAATATTCACAGTATAAAACACAATCCATTGATATTCCACAAAATATGAATATTTTCATGAATATCAATCAGTGGAATGGACTTGTACAATACAGTAGACTTGTCCTAATAGGCATAAAAACACAATCAGTGTTTTCAATGTGCTCCTAGAATTAAGATGATTTATTGACAGGAGGGAAGTGTTTTTATATTTGAGGTGAATTTTATGATATGACCTGTAATTTTAATCTTGTCTACTCAAGAAAGTCTATCAAGAAAGTATTCTTAATTAGAATATAATGAAATATTTGAAAGGCAAATCCGATTAATAATAACAGATTCATAATTCATTGGATATAGAAAAATTAAGTGATATCCAGTTCACCATGAAATAAAGAAGATGCTAAGCTGAAATTGGTGAACCAAGAACTTCATTCATCATACCATAATACTATTAAAACATCCTACCATATGAAATTCAACCTATGCATCAACCTTTTAGGCCAAACAAAAAAGGAAGCAGTTAGCAAATGACCATTGATTTCATAACTATGCACATTAAGGGAGACATTTTCTATAAACTAATTTTCTACAGCGGAGGATATATAGTTCCTTTTGAATGACTCCATAAATAGCCAAAACAGCTGAATTTGGAATGCTGAAAAACCTCCATTTATTATGAAATATAATTCCAGTTACAGAAGATATCCCCAGAGAGGGGGGGATGATAACACAGAAAAACCTCCTTGTTTCTTTGATATTTAAAATTTTATCTGTACTAAAAATCAATGATAATAAATAAATTTGTTAATAAAACTAGTTTTTTGATAAAAATTAATTCTAAGAAAAATCAAAGAAATTAGCGCTTATAATCAGAAAATAAATATATATTCTTGCTAATTCTATAAAACAATATTTCAAACTGTGAAATGTAAAATGACTTTTAAGTATAAGTAATTTAGTAACATTTATTAGGTGTAAAAAAATATACAATAAGACCAGCAGCATTACAAAAAGTAAACTATGTGTGATTACACCAGGTACCATGCTCTAGGGAGCTCTCCAATTAATACAATAAATTTCAGTATGCAGAAAAAATACAAAAAAATTAAATAGATTCTTCCTGCAAGATGCAAAACATTCATCCTTTATTTCCAAGTCTGGAGCAAATAGGCATAATAAAAAAATAGAAACATTTCATAGAATGTCAAGAGCACAGAACATGCCCATCAAAAAAATCTGATTGCAACTTAGTTCACATCTATTAACTGTGTGCAATTATTCAATTCAAATTTAATAGTACATTTTCTGAATTTGAGAGAGAAATGCTATTTTAATCTTTAATACCTATCCAAAATGTTTTAATAATTATTTTGTACATGAATTACATTTTGTTAAATATGTTTTCCTTGACTTAATACTGATGAAGAAAAAATATCATGCCCTTTCTAAAAATAACCTAATTTTATGATAATAATAAATATTTAATCATACTATTATATTTCAATTCTGAAAGTATTATTGACAGTATTACTTTTCATACAGTTTAAATTTTTTTGTCAAAACAAACCACTTCTGTTAAAAGCGGATTATCAATATATAAAATAATAATTCAATTTTGTAAATGCATTTTTTATTACACAAAAATAAAAGAATCTTGAACTTATTAACTTTCAGCATATGCAGAAAAAATGTTAAAGATTGAAGGAAAATTTTGAATTATACTTATAAATTATTTTTCAAAACTGCATTTTTTATCACATGTAAATTAAAAATAAAACCACATATTATTCCACAGGTAAAACATTTTCAGTTTTTCTTAAAATGTACTGCTGTTTATCTTTGCACATTATTAATTATGATATTCTGTTCTAAATGATAGCCAAAATCAATGGCTAACAGTTAGTGTTGATGGAATTTTTGTTAAAGTACTAATGATGTTAACTTTAAAGACATCTGAATTACAGGTTTAACCATCAAAACACGTCTAAAAACCAACACTTTTGAAGGGGATTGGTATGCTAATGTTCAGTAATACATTTGGATTGATGAAGAAATACAACAGACAATTTAATTTTTCTTTTTTTTATCAAAGATCCCTGATTATAATCACGATTCATGATGCTACCAAAAAGAATAAAAAAAATGACAAAGCCTGAGCCAAAAAAAATCTCAGAAATTGCAACTTTACCATTCTTTTAGGTAGATTTCATAAAAAAAAGCTGCCTATTGTAATAGTACCATGATTCTACTTCGAGAAAATTTTGACATATCTTATATTTCACATCCCTTATAGTTCAAATGTTTATATATATATATATATTTCACTTTCTTGTGGATATGATAACTGTTGTAGTTTTGTACCAATCACTTTCAAATTGACACAAAATCTCCCACAATCACAAAATTACCCAAAATCTCAGTCGAGTTTGTTAATGAGTAAAATTGAACCATGGGGGTGGAAATGGGGAACTTTTTTGAACAAACAAAATATCGTTATAATTTTCTTATTAAGTAAAATATTGAATTCGTTTAAAGTTCCTGCTATTCTTTGGATAAGGGCCTTAAACTGATATAAGTAAAGTTTTTTATATCACCAACCATTGACTCAAAGGTGGAAAAAATGTGGTTTTGAAGACAAAAAAATCATACTTCCCTTAATAGGCACAGTATCGAATCTGTTTAAAGTGGTCGTTAGTCCTCTAAACATTACCTAAAACTTTTGCTTAAACAATTTTTCATTTGACCAACCCTTACAGCAAGGGATGACCAAAATGTTGCTGGAACTGTAAGATGGGACTTGTCATATGCTAAACGTGTGAAAATTTTCTCATATGTAATCACTGTCGTATGAGTAAATTTTAATTACTTTTGGCATGCCAGAAGGGATTTTTTTTAATTTAAATTACAGGAAGTAATACTACTGACATCTAGAAAATATCTTTACCAATTAAAGGTCTTAAAAGTCATAATACAGTTACAGTTTTATAAATAAATTAAAAAACAAAAATATCTTTACCAATTAATAGTCTTAAAAGTCATAATACAATACAGTTACAGTTTTATAAATAAATTAAAAAACAGAATACTAATCAATAATACAAAAAATAATACTAATAAGCATCTTAGATTAGACCATCTTACCTCACACATTCTAACTGATGTATTATTTCAATGATTTGATTCAATCGTGATTGTGGGATCAGCAGAGAAGGAGGAACAACTCAGCATATTTTAGAGCTAGGAGAGTGAGAGAGAGATATAGCGAGTGAAATAGATAATGATTATCATTCTGGATGATGACATATCAGCAAAGGAATGTCAAATAATATCAGCACAAAATTAATTACTTCACAAATAACTACCAATAAACATAAATAATTAATTCTTATAAAAAAAAGGATAATACCATTATTTAACCAATTATGTAAATAATGCCTTAAATTTATAAAACATAAGAAACATGTACATTTAGGAACAAATATGATAGTACTAATGTCAATTCAAAAAGTAAAATCAATATACTGATGTCAATATAGCTTGAATAATGTTAAATTAACAAATTCATGACTTTAATACAATTTACTTACAAAATAAATTCATGTATAACTGCATATCTTTCACGTACTGTCAGACATGTATAAAACGAATGAAAATCACTTCATTGCAGTCAAAAGTAATGACACAACTGAATAGCTTCCATTCAATATTTTATAACAAGATGGCAACTAGTGATGAGAAATTTTACAAAAAAAATATAAACAAAGACTAAATTCCATATAATAAGAAATGTCAGAATTTATGAATACAATGGTATGGATTTAAAAAATGTCAGGTATTTTTATCACACTTCTCATCATTTGTTTACATCTTCATCAAAGAAAAGATGCCAAATTCAATCATTTCTGAGTTGTATCATAATATTGTTTGAAGGGATGAAACAACTGTTTTCAAAAACAAATTTTTTTCATAACCCATTTTCCTTCAGTTTTTCTGGACAAACACACACTTTATAGATATATTTAACTCTTATGATCCTTATTGAGATAAACCTACGAGACTTATCCTTTATCTCTTACCTTATGCAATATCACTGACTTTAATATGTAACAATCAATTAACTTTGGTATTTAAAAATTAATAAAAGGGAGAAACCAATAATAATTGAACTATCAAAATTAGCTATTGAAAAAAAATTCTAAACTAAAACTAATGGTTTATCATTATCCATCAAAATAATTTATTTAAAAATATTAATTACTTATATAAATATTAACCGTAGTCATTATTCAATTTTATCAATGAGTGAATCTTCAATGAAATAAGATCCTCTAGATTAAAATATACGTAACAGTAAAGCAGAAAAGGAGCAAAAAAGATGATATGTGAAGTTGTTGGAAATTCAAATTCAGTTTTAATTTTACATATGATGTGTGCACATGTGATAGCATATATCACACACACACACACACACCAACTAAAAACGTTAATGGATTCTTGCATAACCAATTTAACGTTATACTATACTTTAATTCAAAGATCCCATTACAGAGAAAATTCACTCAAATGAACGATCAGTTAAATAATAACAACGGATGTTGTTAGAATATATCCCTGATTAATTACTAGATACCAATTTTATAACAAGTTTAAAAAATAAATACTGTATATATTAAACAATAAAAATATTATCAATACTCAACAAATAAGAAAATAATAATTTTTATTTCCAGAAAAGCAGTGATACACTAAAAATAAAAATTTAAAACAAAAAACAAAACAAATAAATAAGTGGCACTTAATAGAAATAACAAAGAAGAAAAATGAATGAAAACAAGCTATATATAATATCTTTATACATAAACTCACAAGTTAGAACTAGAAAGCCTTTCTTTTGTGGTTGTAAAAAAACTAGACTGTAAAGAAATATTAACAAAAAACATCCTGACAATCTTTTTCAGGTCTATAAAATATCACTTTTTCTTTAAGCATGTCATTTATTAAATAAATAAATTTTGAACAATAAAGGATATAGTTCAAAGTACCAAGTTATGTACTAGGGGCACCCTATTTAATTTTTTTTATGAACATTTGTTCACATTGATACTACTTCAACTTCATATTAACATATTAATACGTTTATGATTTCAAACGGAATTTTTTATAAAAAAAAATTTAACCTACATTATGTTTATTCCAAAACGATATTTGAGTTTTTAACCGACGATTGGAATCAATAAGATCGCAAATAAATTAACAACACGACCAATGAGAAGAAAGTAGTTAAGGCTACAGTCCCAAGGCTTAGGTTATAAAAAAAGCTATATTTTTTTGGTACTCTTTCAGAAATTCCCCCCATACATTTTTCTATCTTTTTAACGATATATACTTGTAATATTGTACAATATTAAAAAGTATAATTTGTATATTTAATGTTTATTAGACAAGGTTAGCGAGCGAAGCAAGCATAGGTTATGTTTGGTTAGATTATGTTGATAATATTTTTGAATCATAATGATAATTTACTGTATATAATACATAAATCAACATAACACAACCAAATATAACCTTTGCTCAATAACTTCATCTAACTAACGTTAAATATACAAATTATGGGTACTTTTTGATATTGTACAATATTACAAGTATATATCAATAGAAAAATTTAGGCAGAGAAATTCTGAAAGAATATCCTTTTTTATATGAAAATTATTATAAATCTAAGTTTCTTTTTCATTTTCCTTTCATTAGAGAACTCTGTTCAATGAATCATTAGTCGAGTTCTCAATTCATAACACAAAAGAAACCTATGTTGTTTTGAAATGGTAAGAAACTTTATAAATTAAAAAAAAAAAAACTTTCATATACTGTTTCTCCAATTAAACAGTAATTTTTGTTAGTTTCTGTTACCTAATAAATAAAAATATTTCCAGTTAAAATACTATTAATCTCACAAAAACATTAAGTATAATGTATTTTATGTTTGCATGATTTTGCATAATCTTTTTAAAGACCAGAATTAAAAAATATAAATAAAACTGTGGACTAGGTTTACCAGGATGTCACATATCTTAACACTTAAAAAAAAAAAAAAGGGTCATATTATTTAGAGCGATATATTTGATATTTGTGAAACTAGCACTTGCTACTGTATAGTAAAAGTCTGTTAATAGATCAATTTTTTTTCTTTTAAAGCGTGTAATTTTTTTTTTTAATTTCACTCTAAACGTATTGTACAGGTATCATATTATTACTTTTTTTTATCCTGATACAAGAACTAAATATCTGTGCTAAACAGTTATTGAAAAAACTAGAAAAAATACCATATTGAAAAATCATTTACAAAAGATTTTAATTAAATCAAAACGTAGATGGTAATTTTGACTGTTAAATAATTGCAATCAGAAGACACTGTAGAAAAAGGAATATACAAAAAAAACTAACAAATGATTAATAACAATAATAAATGTTAAAAACAAATGGTACTTTAGTTTAACATTATACACTACATAAATAATACTTTTAACACAGTTTTTAGAAAAAGGGTAAAAAATACAAACTGTTGTCACTCTGGACAATGTCAATATAAAGTGAAAATTTAGCTTAAATCACTTAAATTGTTCAGACTGTCCATGGTGAGGAAAATAACAGAAGTTTGTATTTTTTTTCTATTACTCTAGAAATCCTGCTAAAAATACTCTTTTTATGACCGATAGTGTTTCATAAGTATTGCATGGTTATCAATATTTTTTCTCCTTGTTTCATTAACTTATTTTTGGGTGCATACTTTTTGCCAAGTGTCAACTGATGATGAATGTTTTTAATAAATGAATGTCCATCTAGGTTTAGATTTTAAGTAAAGTTTTTGAGCATACTCTTGTTCTCCAATTTACATAATACCCCTAATTTTGTAATCACTTAAGGACCTATCTTTAATACTCAAAACAGGAATGAGTTACTAACTGCCATACTTGTATCAAAGTACACGTAAAGAATTTGTTTACTCAGCTCAGTTAAAATTTTTGCACATACACATTATATGAAGACAGCATAACTAAAGAATGCAGTAATTATATTAATATTTTTCTTACATTGCTCCAAAATGGAAATATATAAAAAATGGCTTAACAAGAAGATAAATTGGAAATTTCAGAGACAATAAAAAAAGGAACAAAAGAATGAGGGCATCCAATAATTAATCGTAGCTGCTGGTTCCATTCAGTTTAACAATTAAGCTGAACTGTGTGGAATCTGATATATTCTAGTCAACCAAATGACTACATATTATAAAACTTTAAATATTGGCATTAATAAACAAAAATATTTACCGAAATGCTAGTAATAAGTAACAACTTATTTAAATTTTAATACACTATGTCCAGGATAGTAAGTAACTAATAAATTGCAGGTAAATTAATATCAGTATACAGCAAAGATTACTGTAAATAAAAATTACTGGTTTAACATAAAAAAACAATGGTACTTACTTACGTGTTAGCCCATAATCATAATTAGCACAATAATCATAATGATCCCATAACTTTGAAATTACTTCAAAGTTACAGGATCATTAACATATTTTACATATTAAAAATATAAGCATTATTGCTTATACTTATAGATATAAATTAATGAAACTTAAATTACGCTCGCTTCACTTGCTAATCTTGACTAATTAACAGTAATGTTTTGATTATTTAAATAATAAACAATTGCAATAATTACTGAATTTATTATTAATAAATTCTCAAAATATTATTGTGTTAATTAGTCAAGGTTGGCGAGCGAAGCGAGCATAAGTTAAGTTAGGTTACATTATATTTATTAAATAAATATAAATGATAATATAACGGTTATATCAGGTGATACTAACAGTAACAAAAAATTTGCTACTTATAATTATAGATATAAATTAAACATTACCCTACGCTCGCTAACCTTGAGTAATTAATAGTAATGTTTTGATTATTTAAACAATAAATAATTGCAATAATTATTGACTTTATTTATTATTATTTTTAACCTCTGGGAGCGAAGCGACCATAAGTTGTTCGGTTAAATTATATTTATAAAATAAATAAATATAAATGGTTATAAAAATGGTAATGGTAAAATGTTTACATTTGTTAATACAACCAATGTAAACTTTTGCAAACCCAAAAGTTTGCAATTTATTGGTCAATGAGCTAATACATAAGTACCAAAACAACTAGTAAGAACACATTTATTTACATGTTACTTAAATGTTACAAATTTGCAACATTATGAGTTGTAGAATAAATTCTTGCCTTCTAAAATGTATATCACTAATCACTTAATGGAGGAAATTAAATTTTCTTGCATATTAAACTTTGTTCTTTTATGTGTTAACTATTTAAATTCAATTTATTTGAAGAAGCATGGAGAAATTATAAAATGTTATGCATACAAAATATCCCTATTTTCCCACTTTTTCCAAGTTTTATTTAAAAAAATTTAAAACAAAAATGAATGATACAAAAATAATAAGGTTTAATATAAATTCAGCTTTTTAAATTAATGATTCCAAAGATACAAATCCTCAGATAGTTTTCTTTCAATATGAATATCATAGTAACTATTTTATAAGTAACAGAACCTAATTTATCTAGCCTTGGGACCTCTTAACCAAAAATAATTGCATTTTATATTTGGGAATAACTTAGAACTTAAAAATATGCTTCATAATAACAGTAAAAATTTGAGGGTGGTCGTACGATGTGGGGCTATTAAATAACAAGACTAATGCTGCTACAGAACTGCGCATGCGCCAAATTCATACAACCAACAGCTGTGTAGCATGAAGCCTTCTCTTTTGATTGTTGCCATTCCAGTTTCTGTAGACATATTAGTCTGTCCATGGCCTTCATTTGGATAACATTTGTTTTTTTTTTGTTTTGCCAAAAAAATTATAGTTTTAAAGTTTTTTATTAGAGCAAAGAATTGTAATGAAATTTCATATGAAACTTGGAAAAACCACTACTGAAACTTATCTTTTATTAAAAAAAAGTATATGGCAATGAATGTTTATCTCATGCATGGGTTTTTGAGGGGTTTAAGAATTTCCAAGATGAAACACCTTGAAGATGATGTTCGCTCAGGTCACCCTTCCACAGAATAAAAATAAAAATGGATAAAAACACTGAAAAAAATTGGTAATTGACGTCGGTTAACTATTCTTGTTTTTATTCAAGGTCCTTGCTCAACTCCATGAAAAAATAAGAAAAAACCACCTGATTGTGGAAGAACAAGTCATGCATTCTTCATCAGGATAACGCACCGGCTCATACTGCACTGTCTGTCAAGATGTTTCTAGCCAAGTATAACACCCTAGTGTTAGACCATCCGCCTTATTCACCTGGCCTGGCACCATGTGACTTTTATCTGTTCCTCAAGGTCAAATCTGCATTAAAATGAACAAGATTTCAGACAGCTGAAGCTGTGAAAGAAAAAGCAGCACGCATCATGAAAGAGCTCACAGAAAAAGACGACTTTCAGCACTGTTTCGAACAATGGAAAATTCGCATGGAGCGTTGCAGGGATAGAGGAGGGGTGTATATTAAAGGGAATAACAACTAAATATGTATAAATTTAAAATAAAATATTTTACAGCATTGGTCTTGTTATTAAATAGCCACACCTCATACATTAGTCTTCAATCATTTTTTTGCAAATGAATTGATATTTATAAACAAAAATATTTAGCTCCAGTTCACATAATACACATCGGCTTTTACAATAAAATGATTACCTTGAGATTTATCTTATGAGCACCACGCCATTATAGCAGCTGTACAGTATATTAATTTTTATAACTCTATTCAACGCTGGAAAAAAATGGTGTCAAAAACTACTAAAAAAAAGTGTTAAACTACATGCCTAAAATAAAAAACGAATTTTCACTGAAACCAAAAAAAAGAAATGATCAAAGAAAAAATAAAAGAAGAATATGAAACAGTAAAGGTTTAATAAAATGGGGAAATTATAGATAACTAATTAAGAGTATGAATGCAAAAGAAAGAGAAAAATACGATAAAAAAAAAAAAAAGAAGAAATTAATAAATAAAAGTACAATAGAGGAGTATGGTATGCATATTACACAACACAAGAAAATTCACAAAATACATAATACACAGATTAATCGGGTAAATAGCAATGTTTATTACGTACATTATATGATCAGGCAAGAAAAATTTACAAAAATTTAATCTAGAATGAGTATGTGTGAGAAAGAGAAAAAGAGAGAGAGAGAGAAGATAGAGAAAAGTGAATGAGTGATAGAAAAATAAATATGTATAAAAGAGCTATTAACACTCAAAATGCGCTAAAAACAATAATAATATATATATTATGTAACATATGTATAAAAATGTAGCATCTACTAGCAAGCAGGCATTTTTAATGTTCAGCCAGCGAGCCTTAAATCAATCAATCAAATCAGTCAATGATATCATTCCAGGACCCAACCACCTAAATAATAATATAATTAGTAAAGTAGTAAGTGATATAGGTAATAAAAATAACAGTTTAACTATAATTTAAATGAAGGTTACACGAATGCTACTTGCTAAGTATGTGCTTAAATTTTTGACATTACTTTGCTGAGAGGATTAAGTAGGTTAACATATACTGACTGACCCATTGTCCTCTTTATTTTTTATTAAAATAATAATTATCATTATATACATTACATAAATTTATATTTAAAAAAGTATAAATATACAGACTTATGTGGTGTAACAATAAAAAAAATTTCATCAACATACTTCATAGTAAAAACGTACACAACATTTATTTTTAATTATTAAAATATTTTATCTTTGCATTTGTTGATTTCCTACTTTATATAAATATTTTAAAAAAATAAATTAAATTGTAATGGCTGTAATAAAAGTTATAATCAAATAAATTAAATGATTGATGACTGCATTGATAATTCTAGTTTATTATTTATTACTGAAAAATAGATGTACTAATTTGTCAACATTAAAGTAACAAACAGTGAAAAAAATTATATCATCTGCGGTCTGAAATAATGCATTCAACAGTAAAAAAAGAGGGAAAAATTAGGAACGTGGAAATTCACAGATTTTGACAAGTATTAAACGATGGAAAATTTAAAAACCTTAATAAAAATAAAAAAATTAAAAGTTGCAACAAGAAAAAATTATTCCCAAACTCTAGCATTTAATTGTTTTGAGGAAGATTACAAAGGAATTTAACAATGCATACATACATATGCATAACATACATTAATCTTTAATGTAAAGATGTGCTCGGTAAAGAATATTTTTCTCATCCATTTAAGTGTCAATTCAAATCTATACTACTTTTAGATTTTGTAACTAGATTGCTATAAGAGCCCAGATATTTGTGTACATCTGAATCACACTGTAATCTTTTTTATAATATTTAAAACTACTACTGATCATACCTGTTTGAATCTATAATTTATAAAAACTTTTATTTCCAAACAAGTGTTAAGAAATGATTTCCTTGCGATATCTCATTTATAAGTAGCTATGGTATTCTATTTTTCATAAATTAAGAATGGTACATATCCAATATCTTTTTACTTTAAAATAGAGATAAATATAATAATCAATAAACCTGACATTTTTAAGATAAATCGAAAACACATTTTCATCCACAAGTGCTTTAAAAATTTCATACTGAAATAAAATGTAAATATGGTAAGAAGCTATGAACATTTCAAAAGATTATATGATAAAATTTAGTAACAAAAGAGAGCGAAGGAAAATAGAAAAATACATCTAATAAGTAAGTAACACGCAGATACATGTATTAGAATTTTAAATACAAGAAGATAAAACATGGAGAAAAGATTTTAACAGTTAAAAGTTTGGATTACTTCCATAATTTTCCTATTAAAAAACAATAAAATGATTACCTTGAGATTTATCTTATGAGCACCACGTCAATATAGCATCTGTATAATACAATAAAATATGAAGTATGAACGACAGATTAGTAATTTAAAACAGATCAGTAATTACATTTTTATAATGCCTTTGTTTCAGAATTGGCAAATTACAGTTTTAGAAAAAGCATTCATTTTATTAACTACTCCAGAATTGAAGTTTTTCATAGCAATACACAATATTAACAGTTTTACTGTATGTTAAGAATGAAGAAAAACTATGCTACAAATAAAAGTACTAAAGCTGTCAGAATAATTTAAAAAACTTCAATCTACTTTATTTCAATTTTAAAATCTTTTTGATATGGAATGAAAATATTTTAATGAGAGATTTCGGATAAATATTACCTTCAATACATATTTATCTACACAGTACCTAAATTTTCATACAAGTTACACATTTTATGTTATACTGCAGAAATTTTTTTATTGAATTCTCTTTTTCTTCATATTATTATTATTATTATTATTACTAAAAATAATATATAAGTGTGTGAAAATAAAAAAAATATATGAATGTACAAAATATATAAATATTACACAGGAAAAAACCTAAATCTGCAATTTGAAATCTTTCATAAATCACCCAATAACTTTACCAATTTATACTCCCTAGGTTCCACAACACCGTTTTCAATGATTCCGATATTCAATGACCATTCAAAATTGATCATATATTAAACATCTGGATGAACATTTTTTATCTGTGTAGCACACATATGATCTTTAGAATCTGGACAGGATAAGAATTCAAATAAATTTTAACATTAGTAATGAAGTATTGCAAAACTGTGTTTTTAGAAAAATAATGTCATACGAAGATGATATGGTTTGTAGTTAATTTAATAACTACAGTTCCAAGAACAATGAAAGGTGAATATTTTGGCAAAGATAAAATTAACTTAATGGTAAATAATGAGGACAGCAGCTGAAGCTAAGAACTGATTTTATGATGTATGTATAAGTTATGCTATCATTAAGCCATTGGCACATAAAACTGAGACTCTTATGTAAAATGACAAACAAATTAAGCAAAAAATTTTATATATGAATTATTAAAATTAATAATATTATTATTAAATTAATAAAATAAATTGTAGATAAAAGAAATTTATAAAAATCAAGGATTTCATAGGTTTTATTCATTTCCTATGGATCATATCCTTCAGAAAAACATATCCTTGGGATCCAGGATAAAAGAATATACTGCCACTCCTTACAACCTAATGATTCCACAACATCTGGAACATCTCATGAAGTTACACCAACTAAATTTAAGGCAGTAAAATAATTTTGAAATGCTAACAGCCACAGTCAAATTAAATAAATACTTTAGATCCCTAAGTAAAACAATGGGAGTGAAAATTTCACTGCATGCTGTCATCATCAGGGTATAATGACAACAATAGTCAACACCATTTAAAATTTATGTCAAATATAATATTAATTTAAATATTTAAAATATAAAATTAAAAAACAACTGGAAAAGCATATAGTTTAGTTCAGTTTTTGAAGTTGATTTTAATTCTTTTTAATAATTTATTTATATAGAAAAGCAAACAAAAAAAAATTGTTGTTCAAGAAAAAAACAGTTGTCTGGTAGAAATGCATAGTGAAAACCCTACTACAGTTTGATAAAAGTAAGAAAAGAAATAACATAAACACCACTATCAAACATAACCATATTAAGCTTCCTGGTGTATTGGAATGCATATTTTATTTTTTACTGTAACTTTACCAATAAATTTCTTTGAGTTATTTTTTTTCTTTTTTTAACCTCCGGGACCACCATTAGGTATTGCTTCAGAGGATGAGATGAATGATAATTTTTGTAGCGTGTGAAAATGCCATGTCTGACTGGGATTCAAACCCGGGACCTCTGGATGAAAGGCCGAGACGCTACCACTCACGCCACGGAGGCCGGCCTTGAGTTATTATTACATGAAATTAAGTTAAATTCCAGAACGACATCAAACTACGTACCCTTACATTACAACAGTGTACTAAGCAAGATTAAAAAAAATCTTTTTAATAACTTCAAATCATTTATTTACGCAGATGTGAGTTTCATTAAAAGAAATCTCTCATTATATTATTGGGAAACTTCAGATTAATACCACTAAACGAACTCCCTCCACAAAAAAATAAAAGAATCATTGAAATCAGTCTGTTTAATGAAGAGTTTGGTTTGAACATTCAGGAAAAAGCTGGATCAAATTAAGAACATCGACTTTTTTCACAATGATTAAAAATATATATACGTACTCCTAACAGAATAAAAAGATTTACACCACCACATTTTAAATAACTGACAGCTTCAATTTATGATCAAATAAAAACTACAATTAAAATGAGATAGCAAAAAAATAATAAAATAAACAAGTTTGTAAAGACGTTAATTTATTTATATATGTAACATTAAATAATGTATATGATGTAAATGTAATAATGTAAATAATGTAAGATGACAGTCTTCGATTAATCAACTGGTATATAGTGATACATTCTGAAAGAACAGTTCAATATGTAGGTTAATGTAAAGATTAGTAAAGAAGATAAGTGATAGAAAAGATACTTTTAAATTGCAGAGATAATAATTGTTATTATTTATTTTATTGTTTATTTTTGTTAATGAAATACAATTTCAGGTACAAGAAAAAAATATGTACCTGAACATACAACTTCTTTTTTATTGTGAAAGAATGCAACAGAAATGACAGAAATAGAATGTGGCGAAATTAAGCATGGACTGAATCGGCTGGAATATTTCTTGCAAAGAATGACAATGATGTCATAAAAATAATTCCTTATATACATAAAATAATAAAAAATTAATTAAATAATTATATTTATTAGAAAGTAATGAATTATTTTGCTTTGATTCTTCTGATGTTGCTGGTATCAAGTTTAAATTTCATCAGCATTTAATGGAGCCATTCAATTCTTCCTACATTATGGCAATCAATTTTATTCATGTATTTATTGGTTAAGAGATCTACCTGCAACAAGCTTCCATGGATTTACAAAGAAGGAAAAACTTTCAAGAAAGACATAACCCATTATGATCAGTAACTGAATACGGCAGAGATTGTTAGGGGTATACCTAAAGCTGTCCTGTTGCAATGCGCATTCTAACTTCAAATTATAGATGTTATTACTAATAGTTTCTCCAATACTTAAACAACCCCATATTTAACTTCCTGTATACATTTTGATTTTTTTTCAACAAAACTTAAAATTCATTTTATACATTAAACTAAATGTTTTAAAATGAAAATTAATAAGTTTTTCAAAATAAAAACATCAGACTCAATTTTTTTAATTTAAACCATAATTTACGTATTAAAAAAATAATAAATGTTTTCAATAAATTAAGTTCAACTTAGCAAATTTTTAAGGATACTACAAGAAATATTATTCAATAACTCAAAACCCATTTTGCAAAGGTTGTATGAAGAAATCTTGCTTCTAAAGAAGGAAATATAATGCAGGCATATTTATCTCTAACAAGGGGTCTTTTAAGGGATTTGTAGAAATGATAAACAAATCTTTTTACATATAGTATATAACTGAGCAAGATTTAGTAGTCTATTGAATCCAGTAAAATAAAACACATCTGATTTATGAAATCATATCTAAACATTAAAAAAAAACATCCAGTATAAATTATTGATATACCATTAACTCCTCCAAAAATTTTGTTGATCCATTTAGTGACATGGAAACACTAACTAAAAATTCGATGTTGACAATGGTGACACAAAATAATCACCAGGAGTGCAAATTCAGCAGAAGATACTTGAATCTTACTTGTTCTAGGTTTTAAGGAAAATAAATCAAAATTCTGATTGCACATCATGTATATTATGTAAATAAAGGCACTTTACGGGCCTGAAGAGTAAACAGAAATAATAAAGATGGCGGTAGAACCAGCTTCATGTTTTACTATATTAAAGAAGAAAGGTAGCTGTAAAGTGAGATGTTTCTGTATTTTCAGAAAGTAAAAACTAATAATAATAATAAAAATTATTCCCATTATCAATTGAGAGAAAACATTTGCAGTTACACCAAAATTTAATGTGTCTTCATAGAAGAAAAAAAGGACTAACACCTACAATTTACATTAGAATTCATAATCAGAAACAACTGTAGTCATTGACAAATTTAGTATAAGAACAGTTAGAAGCCTTGCAACATGCGTAAAAATGAATAGTAAGTTCAGACTCTTTTTTTGGTTTGTTGGTTTGTCAGTAATTTTGTAATGCAATTTTACTGGTGAATCTCCCATGGACAACAATTTTTTTTTTTTTTAATTTTAAAACTGTCAGTGTGCATTAAACTAACTTTTAACCAAAATTTCAAACTAATAACCTAGCTTAGGAATCAATTTCATAAGAATTAAAAAATATAGACTGTATTAACAAATAACCGAACCAAAAATGAATAATAATATTATTTTAAATTCCAAAATTAAAAAACCAGTTTTTAAATATCATAAATCACACAAAGCAAAGTGAAAACAATCCCTCCAAAAGATTCACAAAATACTAACAATTTCAATATAGAAAATACATATTTAAAATATGAAACTTAAAAGAGGGAAAAAGCAATTTCTGGAAAAGAAACAGGATAATTTACTCAAAATTTTAAGCAACAAATATTCTCCCTAAATTTTAAAATTATTTCTGAAAAATGCTAATAATCAACAAAGGTAAATATTTTCCCTTTAGAAATAAAATAAAAAATAAAAAGAGATTCTACAATTACTGACATTCACACTACCTTTGATTTCTAATGCATTCGTGCAAATTGTCAAAACCGGTGCAGGCATAGCTAGATATTTGTAGAACATAAAACTAAATACATAAATATAAAACAAAAAAAAAATACAAATGCAGAACACTGAATGTACAGACATGTACCATCTATTTTAATGCCTTTATTATGATAATGAAAAAATGCAAAAAGAAAATTAATAACTGTTCTTTGAGTTGATGAAAAAAACTATATATTAAAGTTTGGTAATAATAATAATAATAATAATAATAATCAGGATGATTGGGTATTAACTTTTATTAGGTTTAATAAGACCTACTGTAATAAGACAGAAAATTAACAAAAATTAAATTAACTTTAATAAAAAAACAGTTAACAGCTAGCTTAACAGGTCGGTCAACCCATTTCCAAAGAGGCTAATTTTAAATTTTAATAAAAACCATTTATTTCAGTATTACAGCAAGAATGTTACCCAATTTATAAAATAAATGTTAAAAAAAAGAGTTACTGCCAGTACCGTCTTCATCATTTAGGGGAAAACCAATAAAAATAAGTCAGATTCTCCAACTAAGTAGTCAATATTGATTAAAATTTTAAATTATACAACTATAACACATGGAAGAGAAAGGAATTAAATATTAATTATGTTAATTATTATTACTTTAACGATGCAGCCATCACCAAAAAAACACAACTACTGAAAAAATATGTTCATATTATAAATATATATATATATATATATATATATATATAATATACGTTTGTAAAAATATATATACGTAAAAAAAATATATAAAACATTAAACAGAAAAAAAATCACACAAAAGCACCACATAAGCAAAAAAGATCAGTCAGAAATAAATATATGAAACAGTTAAAAGTATGTTTGTAATGCCTTTTTTATTTAAATATTATTCGTGCAGCATTTTTAATAATTAACAGCAGACATACAATTAAGAGATCAACAGGTCAGCAATATGATAAAAAGGATTTTTAAGGTATAATTAAATAAAAGGATAAGGAAGGATATATTCATGTGTATTTTCTTAAAGGATGCCTTTGTAATCTTGTTTTGCGGTTAGTTTTTTGACTGATAAAAGTATTATTAAACAAATCTTGTGCTACCATACAATAAAAAAAAAACAAAAATTTATCACAAATAAATGTATATAGTATTTATATGTATGTATATAAATAAATCATATCTCAAAATTCATTACAGTTACAATACAATTACATATCATGCACACCTCTATTTTTCGCCCTTCAACCACGGTGCCGTGAAGCCTCTCTCGTGCTTGATCTGCGTCTGCACTATTTGCGAACGTAACAAAACCGAAACCCTGCATGCAAGACAAACAAAACATGCAATGTAAAAAAACTTTATTTTTTTTATAAAAAAAATTGATTTCTTGTATACAATTTTTTGTAATTCTTTTTTTAAAAAAAGAGGAAAAGAAAAGGTAGGATTGAATTTTTAATAAAAACAAATTTGACTATGGATTTAAATGGGGCAGCAACGTGCAACAATAAAGACGGCAAAAGATTTTGTATAATGCGTATTTATGTATCTTTATATACTGAAACAAAACAGAAAATAATATTTATAATATAGTTATAAAATACTGTACATACAAGAGCAGTCCATATTATAATAATACAGATCTGGTTCTAAATCACACTCAGGTAAAATAAACAAAATTACAAAAACAAAATAGTAATAATAGCATAAACATTATCAACTAATAAATACTATACCATTTTTCAGGTTAAAAAATGCTAGGATACTAAAACATATGATTTACATGTATAACCTAAACCTGCCTCTCAAAAAACTGTATGAATATTTATACAAAAAAAAATTATAAGATAAAAATGTAAAAAATACTAACAATAATACAATAAAAACTAAGATTTAAAAAAACCAGCATGATACGTGTCAACACTTTAAAATTAATAAATATGTAATGAATCACTATCAAATTACTAGAACTTCTTCTTCTAAAGGATGGCTATCACTAGTGTCTTTTAATGATGATAACCATCTTAAAAAAAGTTAGAAAATCCATTAAATCTGTTAACGAATCATATATTTGATCTAGGTTGGTGTCTGTTCATTAAATATTTTTTTTGTCGATTTTCTAATCTTAAAATCAAACAAAAAGAATCAACAAAATCAATATTAAATAAAATATATAATTTTGAAGGGGTTTCCTAACTGTTAAAATGGGTTTCCTTAATAGTGCTACAGATAGTACAATGAAGAAGCGAATTAACTCTGAAAAGCACTTTGGTAAAAAGTTCCAGTATTTTAAAAGAAAGTCTTTCAATATTTAACCATTTTAAGGCATAATCGATTTTTTTTAAAATAAACTATGTCAAGCTGATATTTTCTTTCAGCAAAAGAAAAGTGCACTTTTATTATAATTTGTTTTAAAATAGCTTAAAGCACATACATGGAAAAACATAAAAGTATAATAAAAATGATTATAAGTAGCTTATATTTTTTTAAGAAAAAGTAATAATAGATTTTTTGCCCAAAATTTATCATAATAAAATGTATTGCATGTAATTAAACAAAACTGATAATTATAAATTTTTAATATGCATTTTCATAACTACACTGGTGTATGAACTCATTTGAAAAAAAAAATTCAATTTATTTTCAATTTCTTCTAATAGAGGGTGCAGTTTATCTATTCATCAACAAAAAATATTTCATAAATGACTAAATCAGAAAACAAATTCATCAAAATATTTTTTTATTTAAGATTTTCCTTAGGAAGACCTACAGCATAATTACCACATAGATATGGTTTTTATTAATAGTAATAACAAAACACGAATATATTATAACAACAGATGAAATAATAAAAAAAAAAAAAAAAAAAACATTTTGTATTAGTCCTTCACAGTAATACTGCATCCAATAAGGTAATCTATCTTGAATGTTTTTTACTGCGCTTGGATAACCAGATTTTGAAATGGAAAAGAATTCAGATAAATTTTAATTAATGTACAATGAAAACTTCGACAGAAGATATTAAACTAAAATATAACACCACTAAACAATATTTTCAAGTAAATGTGTTTATATTGAACTAATATGATAAATCCCTTTTTTAACTCTGATTTATAATAACCACATTCTAAATATAATTTTGATAAACCAAAAGTAACAATTATATATCATTTAAGAATGCTTTCAGTAATTTATAAATTATAAAACTGTTCAAATACAAATTAAAGATATTCCAGTCAATTTTAGTTATAAAAATGCAATTCAAACCACCTCATGTTAAATCAACAGTTGGGTACAATATAAACTTACGTGACAATCAATAAATATGTCTATCTTTATGGATATCATATTTAATATTTTAAAAACAAAATACTTGGATAAATGTAATGTAAAAAAAAAAATTTTTCCATAAACACTAGTCAAGACCTTAATTAGCATATCAAAGTACAGAATGGCTCAGTACTATAATGTAACAGTTACTTTGTTAAGTGACTTTAAAAAACATTATTTAAAATTCAAAGTAACCAAAACATAAAAACTGACCAGTTTTTTTAAAAAATTTATCACCATTATGTTATAAACAAAATAATAGCTTTTAGATTTTCAAGATTTTGTACACTTTATAATATTAAATACAATGGATAATGGTTACGAGGTCATGCAACATTATAACAGTTGTGCTGTAATGATGATTTGGTTTTATAATTTTGTTGCATTTATATGTATGCCAGTCAATAATGTTTATAGAAAATCTTTATTTCTATTTTGTTTAAATTTTTCTTTTTACAAGGGACGATCAGAAAGTAAGTTACACCCCCTCTATGAAACAAACACATAAATATAAGATGCACATAAATATAATTTTTTTTTATTGAACAAAAAACTACATATTTTTATCTGTTTTTAGACATAAGTTAGACATAAGTTTTTCTAAACACTTTTTATACCTTATGGCAAGTTTTTCAATTTTACTCTCATAACAATTTCACCCCATTTCCTTCAACCATTTAAGGACCGCTTCCCTCAGTTCCATCATCAATAGTGAAGAAACACACCCCTCCCAGGTCTCACTTGAGATGACCAAACAGGCAGTAATCATCACAGGGTGCTAGGTTAGGGCTGTAAGGTGGATGAGACCAAACTTCCCAATTGAATTTTTGCATTAACTCCTTTGTCACATGAGCTGAATGAGGAGTAGGGGTTGTCATGAAGAAAAACAACCACATCACTCAATCTTCCAGGTCTTCGATCTTTAATGGCTTTACGCAATTTTTTCACAGTAAGATTTGGCATTAAGTGTTGTTCCTCAGGGCATAAATTCGCTGTAAACAACTTCCTCAGAAAAAGACTGTCAGCATAACCTTTCCAACATGTGGAAATGTTTTCACATTTTTTGGCTGTGGCAAATTTTTGTGTCTCCATTCACGTGATGCTAGTTTAGTCTCAGGTGTGTAATGAAGCACCCAGCTTTCATCTCCTGTGATAATTTGTTTCAAAAATTGTGGACCAGTCCTGGAATAATGTTGAAGAAAAGAAAAAGCAGACACAAAACACTGATGTTTGTGGTTCTCCGTCAACAGATGTGACACCCATTGTGCACACATCTTACGGTAACCAAACTGATCATAAATAATCACAAACACACTACCATACCTGATGTTAAGTTCACTTGCAATATCTCTAATTTTAATTCGCTGGTTACTCAAGATCATTTCATTCATACGTTCCACATTACCGTATTTTCAGTTGAAGGAAGTTCAGCACGCAGTTTGTCACTCACATTTGTTCTTCCCTTTCTGAACACTTGGCACCATTTTGTGGTGATGGGGCGTGACATTGCTTTTTAACCGTATACCTCAACAATTTGGCAATGAATTTCACAATTGTAATTTTTGCCCACAAAAATCAGACAACTGATTTTTGTGGGCAAAAACCTGTAGAGGTTTTGTCCAGCACTTCTATGCTGGACGAAACCTCTACAGGACACGCCATATTGATGACACTATATACGTGCTGAATGTCATACAGAACTGCTGCTAGGGGAGTGTGAAGACAAAAACAGAACCAGTGCTGCCACCACAAGACATTAATTTATCTCTTTCAGAGATAACATGGCAAGATGTAACTTATTTTTTGATACACCTCTCGTAATACTTTCATAATATTTCCTTAACAAACAAATCTTATTATGCATTACCTATCATATAAGTTATTCACAATTGATGCACATTTTTAAAAAATGCATTTCATGACTGAAACTGTAACATCTACAACCTTTGTATTTAAGTAAGAAGTTTTATAATTTACATATAAGAGATTCATTACACTGAAATGATATTAAAAACTGATTAATTTTATGGGATTTTCATACCTTTTTTGCAAATATATTTATTTTATTCACATATATGTTCTCATAACAGATTTAACAGTTAAAAATCTAGCCTTATATGGATTCAGGTCAACCAGTCCTATAATAAACCGATGAAGTGTGTTAACCAACTAATGCAGGAGCATAAATAAACAAATAATTTGATTTAACCATGGGCCTCAAGTACAAGCACAGAACAGATGAACATCTATCTTATATATATTTTATTAATTATGACCTCTAATCTGAGCTACTAAATCAGGAAATATGAAGTAAATATGATTTCAATTGAGGGATATAATTTATATGGTAAATTATCCAGTATATAATGACAAATATAAAAAATAAATAAATAAAAGCAAACAAAGGCTACTCTAGTTAACTGTATGAACCTACAATTTCATTTAACTCCACGAAAAAATAAATAAATAAGGTCAAGATATATCAACTACATTAAATAATACAATATTAATAACATAATAATAATATAACAATAGGATCAGAATAGCAAGGAGTTAAAAGAGGACTCTTACCCCTACTCCTTTAAAAGTACAATATATTTGCAAGCTAAATAAAAACTTTTATTAAAAAAAAAATAAATAAATAAATAAAATCATTATATATATCCAATGCACGTATATTAACATTTGCACACATACAAAATAAATCATCATGGCATAATTTTACCCACCAATCTATTTTTAAACAAGACTGTTTTGCACATAAAAATATACAACAAAAAACCGAGCAAAGGTAAACAAACAACCTATTACAAAGTAGCATATCTCAGCAATGTACTACTGTGTTACAATAAGAAAATTAATTAAGAATAACATAGTTATCATAACAATACATTTATGTAAATTATTAAGTTCAAGTTTTCAATTTAATCTAACGTAAGCTAAAAGCGTGAATATTAGAAGCGTACTTGAGATAAAACATAAATCAACACTATATAAAAAATATATATATATATAATATACATAAAATTACATAATGCTAATACATGGACATAATACAAATTACATAAATAAAACTATTAAAAATAATAATGTAGTAAATATGATAAAATCAGACAAGCACAGTGATTGATTACCTAACATAAAAATTTAAACAAAACTTAAACCTTAAATCTATAACATATACAATAATAATGATGAAAAGCATAAAACTTCTGCTCAATATTTAAAAAAATAGAATTTTCAAAACTATAAGATAGAATCACAGACAGTTTAAGATATTTAGTAGAGATAAAAAAAATACTATTTTATTATAGAAAATAAATGTTACAATTATCATAAATCAGTTATTTAGTGTAATCAATTTAAAAAACAAAATCCAAAATGATCATGGATATTTTAGTACCAGGATGGTAATGGGGAAAAATTGTTGACCACAGTTTCAACACATCAATAAACAAGATATTTGAATTTATTTGGTTTCATATGGCAGATACAATAAGAAAAATTGTTTTTCATTAATCCCATTTAGTAATTTTTATGGATGGACCTGAACTGAAAATTTCAAGAGAGAAACATAGACGACTACACCTTCCCGTAGTTTATCAAATCCTACTATAGCTTACATGTAAAAGCTATTATGAAACAACTCAAATATTTTTTCTTCTATTGAAATCCAATCCAAAATATAATAATCTCTTTGTATTACACTTTATGTGACAACAATCACAATAAATCTAATAGCGGTGATTGTGGTTATGCGTCTTAGTTTATTTGTTTATTTACACAGTAATGACAAAGTGATTCCCAATAATAATCACTATGATAGATGATAATGAATTTTGAAGTATGTGAAAAACGCCATTCCCAACCGGGACTTGAACCGAAACCCCCAGATGATTTATTATTGTTGATAACAAAACTCAATAATTTTTGTTGTTTATTTAAAATTTGTTTTGGTAGTGTGAAGGGATTGTGAAATCTTGTTTATTTATGTATTTTTTCATGAAATTATCTTCTTACAAATTTTTTTTCCAAAATTCATAAATGTGGGTAAATAAATTAACTGTGACAATTATTGATGCCTCAAGAAATATAATTTAAAATAAAATTAAAATTATTTGTAACACAGCATGGGATAAATCATAATAAAAGAATCATAAGGCCCATAATTAAAAAAAAGAAATATAATTTATGAACAATTTTGCATGTTTAAGTATAAGAGCTTAATTTAAACTAATTTGAGAATTAAAAAAGATCATGTTATCAGATTTTTAAAAACAGTAATCGCCAAAACAATATATATATATATATATATATATATATATATATATATATATATATATATAATGTAAATAAATACAAAACACGAGCAGCAATTTGAAAGCAGATCTTTAATGTTGAAGAATAAAATTAATTAAGATGATATATGAAGACAATATATGAAACATTAAAAGCCTTATTAATTCTCTTTTGAATTTTATAATTTAGATCCTCAAAATATGTTATTAAAATATCACCCTTAACTTCAAGAGTGGTATTAAAACGTTTTAAGGGTTTCTATCATATACTTTCCAAAACATTAACAAATGTTCTTGAGATGCTGTTTATAAATAACAATTGCTAGTATCTTGGAATATTTTTCTCTTCCTCTACCTATGCTTCAACATAAATTAATTTTAGAAATAGAACCCAGAAAATTACTACAGATGAAAAATAAAATTAAAAGACAAAAATATTGCAAGATGTATTTTTTTTTTGTGTGGTAAAAAGAATAAATAATATTTTCATATTAAATTTTTTCATTAATGTTTTAAATTCTTAAATTATAGAACTACTAATTTAAAAGTTAATGAGGAGGTTGATGATTATTAAACAATAATAATAATAATAATAATAAAACAGAACACAATGGTTTTAATAAGTTTCAAGTTAACTCAACTTCCAGTGAGTAAATAATTCTAAATTTAATCAAGAGCACAAACTAAAATTTTATTTGATATTTAACACTACATGCTTAAAAAAAAGAAGTATAAAAAAAAGAAGTATATGCTTAAAAAAAAGAAGCAATAACCTCCCACACTATGTTCAATACACTCTTAAATTTTTAGAGAAATTATATTTAACTGGTTATTAAATTATAATTTAAATGGTTGGAAATAGTGACAATATAACAAAAGAAAATATGTTTTAAATATTACATTATTCCAATACTTAGCAGAATTTGTGTATTTGTCCATAATAAATTTCAAAATTATAAAAAAAAAACAATTTCAACAAATTAACACATCATAAATAAATAAATCCTAATATAATTACAGAATTTAATAGCAACTGAAAATGCAGGATCCTGCAAAAATCGATTCTTGGAATTAGTGTGGTAAGTTCAACTTATCTACATACTGTGTTTTGGTGGTTTATATTTCATTTAATATTATATATAAACAGTGATTCAACAAATAAAAATGATGTTGAAAAATTTAGAAAAATATACTATTTTTCATTAGCATTCAAATTTAACAATTTTTTGAAAATGCTGTAAGTTAATAGTTTACAGAGCTAGAGAAAGAAGGGTTTCACTGAGAACTGTCTAAGAATTTCCAATTATATTGTTGGATTATAAGTGCAACAACAAATGTATTATTATTATTATATTAAAATGTCTAATAATATATTCGGAGATGATGTTTCACATCTGGAACTTCAGTGTGAGAGGACATTGGGGGCATATCTCACATTCAGTGTTGTGGTGCAGCATTTAATACAGTTTGTACAATCCTGCACGTCTCCAGAATTACTGATTTTTGGGCTTTTGGAATTATGATTTTAGGATCCAGGCAAACCTTTTCTAAGCATTTCTTTAAATTTTTGTTAATTAATCCATTTGCTGTTATCACAATGGGAATGACTTCTATTAAGTTCAGTCTATAAATTTATTTATATTCTACTGCCAGAGGGTTGTACTTGGTTATTTTATCTGTTTCAACCTTATTAATATTGTGATCAGATGGGTGAGTGACATCAAGGAGAAGAGTTTTCTCTAATATTGTATAGAACAATGTCTGGCTTATTTGCAGCATTAAATTTGTCAGTATGTATGGAAAGATCATATAATACAGTCTATAATGCTAATTTTCCAATATAGGTCTGGCCTTATATTCATAATAAGAACAATGCTCCCTGTCATCTACAAGTCCTAACTTTAATGTAAATGACTGATGAACAATGTTTACTGTAAGATTGTGGCAATGCAGATATTCTGTGTTAACCAAACTGAAGCATCCAGTTATCAAGATCAATTGTTTCTGATGATTGGTGGCATATTCTACTCATCACTGATGTTCTGATTTTCTATTAACTTTTTGTAATTGTTTGTCGCAATGACCTGGTCCTGGATGGCATGGATAAACTCTTCACTTAATCCAAATACAGACTTATCCCTTAGCCAACACATGGATACGTCCTTATTGGCATTTTCGAGAGAATGGGGAAATCTACCATGGAGTGCCTTAGATTTCCATGCTTGGATCCTATCACCGATTGTAATGATACTGGGGTAGAAATTGTCATCATTCAGTTTTAGAGGGGAGTAGCACTCGTCAGATGTAACTATTTCTTTGTGTAATGATGATGTTTCAGACCTGGAAAGAAAATATCTCTTCATTGATGCAATTTGTCTGTTACAAAGAGAGACTTCGGATCAAGAAGTAGAGGCCTTCTTTTCAAGAGATATACAAAAGTTTCACTGCAGATTTAGGTGATGCATCCTGTAGTCTGTTAATGTTGTGCATACCAAGATGTTCAGATTTTCAAGATCTGTCTGGAGCAAATGAACAACTCCAAATGAGTATGTAAGAACTGGCACACACCAACAGTTAAAGGCTTTGATTTTGTTTTTTGGGATGTTTTGCAGAGACTTTCTCTAAATACTTTCTCCAACTAATGTTGGCTTGATTTATTATTTATTATGAGGGTCTGTTTGGAACAAAGATATCTGTAAGTGTCCTTGTTATTATTATTATTATTATTATTATTTAAGATCAGGAATCACAAAAAATAAATGATATAAAACTGTTAAGGTTATTAGAAAAACTGTATAACCTTTGAACTAGAAAGTCAATTAAAAAAAAGAAAAGAATATGAATAGAAATAGTTAGTATACCAGAGTAGAAAATGTAAATAAGAAAATAACCCTAACTTTAAGGCTAATATCACTGTATCAGAACCAGAATCAAGTTTCCAAACGTCACACCATCTACAAATCTGGGAAATATACCTTATTTTAGGTAACTTAACTAACTTTAAGGAAATTATATAATAAAGTCAGCAAATGATTTTTATATACTGTGAATCCACAAACTGCATGTACATGAATTAAGATCAAAAGCAAATATACGAGTTGATAAAATGACTGCATCCCAAAACTTAAGACAGTCACGAAGGGAAATTTTCAGTTGTAGTGATACAATTTTCTATTACAGATATACTATTCTCAAGGTAACAGGTTTTTTCAACTGTTGGAATTTTCATGTTTTTTACATTATCATGTAATTTCAATCCATCTACTCCTTCCAATTGACAAAACATTTCAGTATAATTTTTAAAAAATTAATTAAAATTTTTCTATAGTATTTGATTACAATGCACAGTCAAACGCAGTACATTATTTGTATTGCTTAACATACCAAAATTTATTGATTTTAAGAGTAAAAAAAAAACTGATGTTTCATTGTTATTATTAATTCATAAATTTTTTGCCTGAATAGTTCTACAAGACGTTTGTAAATATTGAAACTACGTCAACCAGGCTTGATTAAATAATTGGTAACCAGCAAAACAGCATAAATTACCTTGTATACTTAATGATATTTCTTTCTCCATAATTTGTTAATTGCATATCAAAGTTAAAAAACTTAATATAAGCAATGATTTCATATGTTGCATTATGTTATAACTGCAGATTATTACATATAGGTTAAGCAAGAGATTAAATATAATAATAGTTACTCTGTATTCAGTAACTCTAAAGTATGGAATATATTAATAAAGAGTCAAGCATATACTGATATTGAGACCATAGATATTTATAACACAATTCTACAGGTTCATATACTTACTTTTTATTTTATGTTCCAAGAATTTCATGAATTTTGGTAAGTTATTGGTTTTTTAAATACATTTTTTGAATAATTCTAATAAAAACAAAGAAAACTGTTCCAAAAGAAAATTGAGTATTTCTAAATGTTTAATAATAATTATTATCATATACATTTGTTTAACTATAAGAGTGACATTATAAATAATATATAAGCAGTGGTAAACCATGGAGGAAAAAAAAACTACAAAAATTATTATTAGCGGTATAAGAGTTATAATATGTTTAATAAATACATGGTAATAATTTTTAAATATTCAGCATTTTATTTAATATATGACTAAAATTGTTCAATTTATAATTAAAATAACAAAGTAAGTTTTTTAATGTATTAAAAATAATATCATAGTTTTTTAACAAAATTTTTATCAAAAATAAAAAAAAGTGAATTCGTATAGTAGCACTAAAAATATTATATGCATACAAATAAACTAGTTTAAAATTATAACAATAAATTGTTATTTAACTCATTTTAATGATACAATTCTTAAAATAAAAAGTTATCTCAATAAACAATAAATCTTCCAATAACTAAACATATTTTTTCAGCCTACTTTTCAGTAAGATGAATTAAAATAAATTCATTCAACTACTTTATCACAATAGGCTGATGCTTAATTACAGTATTTCTTTTTTTTTTTAATTGAAGAAGAAAAAATTTCATCGGACTCTTGCTGTGAATGAACTCTGGACCAATTGTTAACTATCTCTCAGCTGGATTAATTAATAAATATTAATATTACTTTGATAAAAAAATAAATCAACTTGTTTAAACAAAAAGTTAATGGATGAATTAATTTATGAATATTACCGAACAGTATGAATTCTGTTAATTGCAGTGCAAAATAAAATTTAAAAAAAATCAACTTTGTACTAAATGAGGTGGAAATGAAACCATTTAGTGCTTTAATAAAAATAAAACATTATCAGTATTAAATAAATAAATAAGTTATTAGTAAATATTAAATCATATTTAAGCAATTAACAGTGGACTATTGTTTGTGAAGTTAGAAGAACTGGTATAAACAAAGGAGAAGAGATATTTGGAAGATGAATTTGAATTAGCAGTGAAATGAAGTAAAAGAAAAGGAAAAGGTTTAAAGTTTGCAGTAATGTATGTAGAGAAAATGGTTATGTAGATATGAAGATAAGTCAGAGTAAAGAAGGTAAGGCCGGCCTTCATAGTGTAAGTGATAGCATCTCGACCTTTCATCCGCAGGACCTGGGTTCAAATCCCTGTCAGGCATGGCATTTTCACATGCTACAAAAATTGTCAATCATCTCATCCTCTGAAGTAATACCTAACGGTGGTCCTAGAGGTAAAAAAGAATAAAAATTTTAAAAACCCTTCATTTGTTGATTTCACTCAAAATCCACGAAATAACAATTTAATACTATCCCTTTAATGAATTTTAAATTATATAAATACTAAACAATACTTGAAAATAGAAATATGATCTTTAAAAAATAAAAGTGTAATTAATAAACAGCAAAATGTATGTATAAAGTGGAGTAGAATTACCAAGTTAAAATTCAATAATCTTTCTTTCAAGAAATTAAGTAAATTTAAAAGTTTTTCTGGCAATAAAATGGGAATCCTAGAATTCCATCCTATAGCCTGTTGTATGCCTCTATTGCTAATGTAATGGTTTACAGTAATGTAAAATAATAAATTTTAAGGAAAAAGGTGAATTTTTTAATTAAACAAAAAAAATAGAAAAAACTTATTGTTGGTGTACTATTATTTTCATACAATCCTAAATGAAGTAATCTAGTGCATTAAAAGTCAGGTGATCAAGGTGGCCAATTAACTGGTACACCAGGTCTAATCCAGTTTAAGAAATTAGCATTCAAGTGATTTCTAGCTACTAAAGAAAAATGTAGTATTGCAACCATGCTGGATAGTCATTTGCAATCTAGTTTGTAAAGATACATCCTTCAAAAGAGCCGGCAAATTATTTTTAATGAAATGAACGTGTACATATCCTGTAAGGTTTTCATTGAAAATAAATGGTCCCAGAATTTTGTCACACATAATGCCACACCAAACATTAATGTGAAATCTATGTTGGAAACTAGTTTTCACAGTACCATGTGGATTGTCTTTGCTCCATAAATGACAGCATGGGATCTACATGATGCTCCGCGCTACCAATCTCCAAGTGCTGTAACACTTTTCATTTAAATGTTGTAATCATTTAAACAAATTTTTTAAATTGTCATTTTTCTATATTAACTATAAGTAAAATTAATATAAAAAGGAATTTATTCATAATGCTTAAAATGGCATCAAATATTACATGATTTATTCACAAAAGAAACTTGATTCCATCAGAAATACATGATTTTCATTGAACCACACTATCATCCTGAATAGAAACCATATCAATTAGTTTTTGTAATCACATCAATTATTATAATAGTTTTATCCATTGAAGAAATACAACATCTGTTTGAGAAGACAAACCAATGAGAAATGTATGTTAGTTCAAAATAGTGAAAACCTCTTTCCCAACCAAAATTTTTACTTTAATTTTATTTTCACATTAATTTAACATAGAGTAGCCATAGATATAAGTTTAATTTTACAAAACTTACACTGACTTTAATAGTGTAAATATCTCATCAAGAATATCTCATCTATATAAAATACAAATGTTACAATGCAAACAACTTAAAATCATTGTCACAATGACAAATTTCTTGAAATTTCAAATGAAGTGGCAACATCTTTTGAGAAAATTAATGCTGGGATCGACCCATTTCTGTAAGAAACATTGATTTATATAGGTTTACATATCGTTTCCATACAATAGGAAATGTTTACTAAGTATATCTAAGTAATAATCTTTAAAATAAAGTGAAAGGAAGTGATCATGCATCTAATAAATTTTGATCTTGACTAAGAAACAACTTTTCTTAATTTTAAAGTTTATTTTTTTATAAAAATTGCTGATAAGCTAATACTATCGCATTGATGAGATAACAAACACAGTCAACAATGACAAAAATCCAGAAACGATGATGACAGTATTTAAAAATCGTTTACTAAGGTACATGTACAAAAATTCAACAAATATTTGGTCAAAATAAAATCTAACTAAATGAAACTGAAAAATATCTAGTTAAAGAAAAATTCAACTTTAGCTTTCAATTTTTATACATAATAAATTCCCTGATTGGTGACTAATGAAAGAAATATTTCCCACAGAAAGGGATAAATTAATTTTTAACATTATACCTTCCAGTTGTTCTAATGGATCAGAATTGCACATGAAACTTCAGAAGTAGAAACATTATTCTGGAATTAATCATGTTCACAATATAACTGGTATTATATAAGAAGTAGAAAATAATTAGCCTGAATATTGTTATTTAGTTCTCAACTTCAATCTTGAAAAATATAGTCAAAAGGAAACACAGAAAGATACGAGAAATAAACAAACATAAAACCTTTTTTTATCTTGAAATTGGATATATACTTAACTGAAAAACCTCAACTAATGACGTAATCCAGTCTAATATTGACAATTCAGGTAACAATGCTGTTAATTAAAGCCTCACAACATAAGTATGCATATGCATGAATTTTTAAACTCAATTAAAAGTAAACATATACCAGCTACTGAATTTGGATAACTGGATTTGAAATACCATTCAGCAAAACGGAACAGCCATCATAAAAACTGTTAATCAGGAATGAGCAATCCACTCACCTGACCTGTAGGAATGAATTTCATGCACAGATGACTTAAACATAATAATTTCAAATGTAAATTTAAATAATTTTCATTTGTGTTCTAGAAATATCATCATATTCTCATGCACTGATGGGATAAATGCATTACATTGTGGTAATAAAAGAAGATTCAAAATTCAGGTCAACACACAAAGTGATTGTACACTGCTACTTTAGCAAAGTGCCTCTAAGAGGTTCCTAACCCCTGGCACCCCCCTCAATAATTATCTTAATTCAATGATACAAAAAGAAAAAATTCAGCAATGAAGTTTTTCAATTATTGTTAAAAAAAGATACAATAAAAAAACTCCTGACAAAAATGTCATTTATTATATATTTACATGTTTAAATCATGCTTTAACATGCACCAAACCTCAAATCATACTATCTGCAGTACTACTATACGAACTCTGAAAAAACATTATAGATGATCACTGCTTACACTAACATTTTAATTTCTTCATTAAAATCGCATTTGATGGGGTTGGTATCACTGATGTTTATAATATTAACAATATAGTAATTTTCATTCAGAGTTGATTATCTGCAATTTAAAATGAACAAGCACAAAGATAACATAAAAATAAAAGTAATAATTATCGGGGAAAATAAAGCATATGGATTAATCATATGAAAATTTATTTAAATCATTATTATTATTATTACTATGAAAAAACTATTATTACATATTTTAATTATGTAATCACATAAATATATCTAAATATAAAAGCAGCTACTAATAAAAATTAATAAGCAACACATGAAAAAATTAATAAACATTAGTTTAGTTTAGGCTTTTATGAATTAATTAAAATATATTCCTTCAAACAGAAACATTGTACTACAGCAAACAAATAAAAAATTTAACACACATAATGTTTATTTATGCATCACAACGAAAAGTTAAAAATCACTAAAAAAAAAGGAAAGAAACATGTATCTAAGAAAAATAATTTTATAGAATTATTTAAAAAACTACAAATAAAATATCCAGCTGATAATTTTAATTGCTAAATTAAGGTCTTTTATTTCTTTCTTTACATTCATATTATTTCTTACAAGAATTTTCCACACCAATCAAACGACAAATAATACCAGATCATGTTATTTTAAGAGAACATGTCAATCACGACACTTAGTTAATTTTAATTATGCTTTAATTTTTAATTTGACTTTTAATTTTCTTATATTTTTTAATTAACCTTTTACCACATCCTTTATTTAAATGATTTTCCAAAACTTGTACAAGTTTTCTTACAAACCAACTACAAATTTTAATACCATAATTTATTTAAACAGAAATCTTGATAAATAAACATATACACACATACATAGTTGAAATGAAATTAATAAAACTTAATAAATAAATAAAAGAAACAAAAGTTGTAACAACATTAAGAAATATATCACCAATAAAATAATTTGGAAATGTCTGTAGAGCAATTAAAAAATCCCACAAACAAAAATGTGACAAACACTATAAAGAAAGACATCCACAACCTGTATAATAACAAACAATAGCCGATTTACTGAATAGCAGACCAGTAAGAAAATTTCAAAACTTCCGACTCTTAACACATTTTATTAATTTATTGGTTATGAAATATTAAATATACAAAAATATCTTTACTTTGTGATAATAATTTTAATCAAAATCATTTTACAACAAATTATAATCATAAAAAATGAGATGTAATTAAAATATAACAAGAATTTTCATTTTTATCAAAAAGCATCTAAATTAACCTAATATGAAATATGCTGTATATAACTGTTTATCATAAATAAGTCTTGCATACTTCAATAGATCTAATACTTACAATTAGCTCCCTCTATGAATCATGAGACCTTGCCGATGGTGAGGGGGCTTGAGTGTTCAGTAAAACAAAGTAGCTGGACCAAGATGCAACCATATCGAAAAAAGGAATCTGTTGAGAGTCAAACTAAGGAATGATTCCTGAAAGAGGATAGCAGCTCTTTCAGTAGTTGTTAAGGACATAGGTCTGGAAGACTTAAACATCCATATCAACATCCCTCAATCATCTGAGTACTGCACAGCTGAAAGCAATGGAAAACTACGGCTGTTTTTTTTCCAAGCAAATATAGCTCTCTGTATTTTCATGTAACAAAGATGGATGTGCCTTCCTTGGTAAAATATTTCGGAGGTAAACTAGTCCACTGTTTGGATCTCCGGGTGGGGACTACTAAGGAAAAGGTCACCAGAAAATTAAAAAAAAAAAAACATTCTATGAGTCAGAGTGTGAAATGGTAGAAGTCTAAGAAAGGTTGGTAGGTTAGAAGATTTAAAGAGGGAAATGGATAGGTTACATGTAGATGTAGTCAGAATTAGCAAGGTTCGGTGGAAAGAGGAAAACGACTTTTGGTTAGGTGATTTTAGAATAATAAACTCAGCGTCAAATAAAGGGCAGGCAGGAGTAGGTTTTGTAATGAACAAGAAGATAGGGAAGAGAGTAGAGTATTTCAAAAAGCTTAGTGATAGAATCATTGTAATATGAATAAAATCAAATCCTAAGCCTACAACTGTTAATGTCGATATGCCTATAAGTGCCCATGATGATGATGATGAGGTAGTGTGTATACGAAGAAATTGACAAAGCAATTAAACATATAAAAAGGTATGAAAATTTAATAATAGTTGAAGATTGGAATGCAAGCATCAGAAAAGACAAGGAAGGAAATATTGTGGGTGAATACGGGGTGAGCAAAAGGAATGAAAGAGAAGACCAACTTATTGAGATTTGCACAAAGTATAATTTAGTAATTGCCAACACCCAGTTTAAAAAACCATAATAAATGAATATACACGTGGAAAAGCCTGGTGTATACTGCAAAAGGAAATTAGCCTGGAAAATACTACAAAGCATCAGATATATTATATCGTGGTTGAACAAAGATTTAGAAATCAACTCCTCGACTGCAAAGCATAGCCTGGAGCAGACATTGATAGCAACCATAATTTAAGTGATAATGAAATGTAGATTAGAATTTAAACACCTGAAGAAAAGGTGTCAGATGAATCTGTCAAATTTAGAAAAGCTTGAGGAAGACAAAGTAAAACATTTTTCAGGAGGACATTGCAAGAGGTCTTGAGTAAAAAGAATAAGATAGAAAATATAGAAGAATGGGAGAATGTTAAAAAGGAAATTCTTAAATCAGCAGAAGCAAACTTAGGTGGAACAAAAAGAACTGGTAGGAAACCTTGGTTATCAGAGGATATATTGCAGCTGATGGATAAACATGGAATGTATAAGAATGCTGGTGATGAAGTAAAAGGAACTATCAAAATTAAGAAATACTATTAACTGGAAGAGCAGATAAGCAAAGGAAATTAAAGAAAAGTATTCAAAAATGGAAGAGAAAGTGGAAGTGATGACTGGTAAAATAGACAGAACATACAGGAAAGTTAAATGGAATGCAAAGTTGGCAGGAGTCTATTACTCCCTACTTTATCGCAGAGCCTGGACAGAGTCCCTTGCTGCTGGATCTTTCTAATCGGGCTTGTTTTTAAAAGGGTCACTTTTAGTCTCGGTTCTTATTTTTCAATTTTTGTATATTATTATTATAGTGAATTTAAGACGGATTTAATTGCATTCCAATTCCGTTGTTATACCAGCGTTACCGAACCCATTTTATGGGCCGACCGCGGAAGGCTAGGCTTATAAAGCCTGTCCTCCCGACGTAATTCCCCTTCAGACCGTCTACTGAAGTCCTTTCGGTGCTAACTCTTTAATAGGCTAGCAGGAATACGCCACAACGGGGCACTATCTGTGAGGAGGGAGCAATGCGTCCCCTTTTCCGGAGGAGTCGCAATTGCTGGGTTATTTGGTCTGATTGTAAGTTTGAATTAGGGGAGGTTGTTAAGAAGCTCTTCATCCGCTTCTGGTATGGCTGCCCTTCAGGACGCATCTCTGCTGGGCTCTGTTCCGGACTCCAGTCCGTGATGTTGAGACGAGTGGCTGGTCTTCCTTCTTCTTCATCTTCTCCCTCTTCTTCTCCCGAAGACCTCTTCTTTCTTCTTTGGCCTGCACTTTCCAAGAATTGGTAGTAACCGAAGTTACTAATTAAATACAGATTTACAGGCCACATATTAAGACATCCTGGACTAGTCATTGCTTTGATATTGGAGAGACAGGTAGATGGGAAAAATTGTGCAGGCAGGCAAGATTTGGAATATGTAAAAAAAATTGTTAGGGATGTAGGATGTAATGGGTATACCAAAATGAAATGACTGGCACTAAATGGGGAATCTTGGAGAGCTGCATCAAACCAGTCATATGACTGAAGATAAAAAAACTTATTACGTTGTCATACAATAAACATCAGTTAAATAGTTTTGCTTTAATGAAAGAAAAAGAAAAGACACAAAGGCAGACAGATAATATTATTTTCATTAATAAATTTACTATCAGCATTTTTAACCCACTGATTATGAATTTATACAACGTTTTTAAAAAATAAAAGACCTTGATATAACTATTAAAATACAAGCAAAAATAATTTATTTTATGTTTATACAAAAAATTTCATAACAAAACTAAAATAGAACAAAAAATATGCAGACCTGTGCTTGTCTGATTTCATCCACTGTTAACAACAGAGCTGAAGATATTAAAATGAACACACAAAAACAAAATTAAGTAAAAAAAAAGGGAAGAATGATAGTAAAAAGAGAAAATAACAGTAAAACAGATAATAAAGCAACAATAACAGCTGTCCACTTCGTAAGAATTGATAAAATTTTGGTAAAACAAATCCATAAGTTACAAAAATTTGCATAAATTGCAAAATCACTTTTAATATTTTTCAAATATGTAGCTGAAGATCAACCACAAAAAAAAAACATGCCAGCAAATAACAAAAACAGATTTTTACATTTTCTAAACTGAAGAAAATCGTTTATGTATAAACTGAATCGTTCCAGTCAACTTATAAAGCAAAAAATTAAGTCCTGCTAATATCATACAGACACAAGGTGTAGATAAACAATCTATCATAATATGAACAAAACAGATAGATAATAAAAGTGAAACACCTGTCTTATTAAAAATCACCAAATTTAGCAGTAAAAATAAATAAGGGCATGAAGATTAATCCAGGACAATATTTTGTTTTCCAATCAAAAAATTTTTATAATTAGAAATAAATTCTGTATTTACACAAGTATAGCACACTTTGTTTTTAGAAAAAATCTGCTATGGACACCACATGACTGCCTTGTACGCCTATAAATTACAAATACACATTTTTTGCTGCACTTCATTTAAACTTATTTCATTTGAAAGTGAGATATGATCCTCCAATTCTTTAATAAAGTGGACAGTTAGACAATTGCATTGTTGTGGACACCACATTGCATCACTTTTTTTGTACTGAATTTTATATCAGTTTATATATTATTAATTCTGTTTCATGTCGCTTAAGTAGTTATGTGATGTAAGTGAGTACATGTTGGATCCATAACCAGGACACATTGGTTTGAATCTGACTTCATATGCTTACTTTTTTTTTTTAATTTTAAATATATTAATTTAATAAATATTATTAACCTCTGTAAAAATTTTTGAATTAAAAAGAAAAGAACATAAAATACATAAAATTTGTGATTGTTTACAATCACAGGTTAATTATTAATAAATCAATATATTTAAATAAATAAAAAAATTAAAAAAAATATGGTCGGATTCAAACCGATGTGCCTTGTAAGATCCAAATATTTCATTAATTAAAATTTCATTTGACAATAACTCTGGAACTGATGAAAATAAATGCCACTTATGGTATATCATTGAAAAGCTCTCAATGAGGGCTTATTACTGCAATTAAGAAAAAGTGCAAAAACTAATTGTTTTTGGATTTTGGGCTTTTATGGATACTTTTGGTACAGTTGATTGCAGTTAAAAGGGGAGGTGCACAACTAGATGTTATAACAATCCTAAATCCAAAATTTCAACATTCTACGGCTAACCGTTTTTGAGTTATGCAAAATACATATGTACAGACATCATACAAGAACTAGTCAAAATGGATATTTCCATTGAGATCTGAAATTTGTTCATGAACAACTGTTCATGAAAAAAAAAACTTTAGACAAATACAAGAAACTACTTAGTGGACATAAGAGAAAGGTTATGCACCAAATATTTTTTTACCTTTACATGAAAATGTCAATTTAAAATGTTGAAATACTTTTAAAAATCATGTCTGAAATAATAATACAGTATTCTGAGATCAAAACGAACTTTGCTAAACAAATTAAAATAAGTTTAAACCCATTCCTTGATATGAAAATGTTGCATATATTACTTTTAATGACTGCTAAACAGATTTAATAAACAAGAAACTGAATATTGCCTACATTAAACCATGATTTCACAATAATTTTTCAACAAATTCTGTTAGTTTCTTACCTTCTTCACTTTGTTCTCTAATTAGAAGTATTATAATGATCCTTGACAGATTTATGCAGCTGTGGATTGAACCTTTACAGATACATGTAATCCTGGTTTCATTGATGAAAATAATAATTTTTGTAAGTTCACAAATACAATCTTATAAGAAAGTGAATCAAAGAATTATTACTCAGGTGAATGAACATAATTTTAAATCAAATTTTTTAAGATATAGGTGAAATATAAGAGTTTCAAATGAAAGTCAAGTAGACCCTAAAGAACAAATTGTATTTTGTATTTTAAAAAAAGTAAACACTGAACTTTACAGAAAAATTCATTTGTATATAATACAAAAAACCTATGAAATATGAAATTTAATACAATAAATAAAAATATGATAGATCTAATACATATGAAATTTACAGTGTAATAATATGAATGGAATTATTACCAGTAACAATTTAAATATTGTATTTTAATGTTTTACAAACATACAGTAACTTTATAATAATTACTTTATAACTAACAAATGCACAGAGAATAGGATCAATTAACTGTTGAAAAAAGTGCATTAATTTTAGAATGGAGCCACAAGCTGAATAATTCTTAAGACTAATCAACCACATGCAATGGTTTAACAAACATCAAAATGTAATAAAATCTAGAAAACCATGAATTTAAACATTCTGATATCATCTAAATAAATAAATATATATATAAACAATTACAAAGTAAAATAAAAAACTTCTATGTGCAAAATAGTCTGGCTTAAAAAACCAAACAAACATTAAAAAATGCTCACTTCAATATCTATCAAATCGTTCCGTTACTAACAAATAACATTACAAAGCATGTGCGAGCAAACTACTGTAATAATAATTCTTCCACCAACATTAAACAGATGCTATTTTGAAAAAAAACTTTCTTTATAGAGTAAATCATAATTTTTTTTTTTGCAACATTTATACATATAAGAGCAACTAAAATGTTTTTATTAGTGGTAATATATTATGTATAAATTAACAGAAAGACAAAAATTATTTCCACACTGTACTCAAGTAACCCCTGCAAAAACACACACATGATGCATAATCTTATGCATATATTGTACTAATAAAAACATACTGAGTTTAAAATGCAATAATGTGCATTTAATTTCAAAAATTTATTTTCAAAAGATGAAATCAATTTTTAAATAAACAAAATAAAACAAAACTAACAATGTAAATAAAAAATTGAATTAAATCATAGCAATACACATTATACAAACAAAAGCATTATGAAATAGCAAAATATTTGCAAATTGTTTCACTTCACTTGGGGAAGAAGTTAAAATATATATATATATGTACTGGGATAAAAAGAAAGAAATGACCAAAACTTCATTAATAGTTGCCCCATAAAATAAAATGATGTATGCAAGGTAGCCACTGAAAGACAGTAAAAAAATATATTTGTCATCTTATGAAAATTAAAATAAATAAAATTAAAAATTACAATAAAGATTAAACATCATATATTTCTTTAGAGTAAACTTAATGTCATCCAAAAAAAATTCTGTTTTAATAAAATAAAAAGTTATTAAAGGATAAACACATTTTATACTAATACAAAAAAAAGTAGGCATAAAGCCAGGTGCTCAAGGAAATATTCCTGGTTTCATCAACATATTTTTCTTCACATATATATTCAACTTTAAGCAACTTGTAAGTTGACATCCATACTTATTTAGAAAGAAATAAATACATCGCACCTGGGATTCAAAATCTAAGAACTTCCAAAAATGAAAGGCAGGGATTATCCCTGCATTAAGGCAAAGATATTACTATTATTTCATTACAGTATATTTCTTTGCCCCCCCCCCCCAAACTATAACAATGAAACTTTAAAATAATATGTTGAATCAGAGGTGAATGAATAGAAACTTAACTTCAAAAAGAAAATTAACTCTAGATCTACCTGCAGCTAATCAGTGGCTACCAACGTGCTTGGAAGCAAACATAAGTGCAAATGTTGACCAAGAAGTTTAAGTATAAATTGAGCAACAATTTATAATTAAACATTATTACAAACATAATTATTTAACTTTTAAATGTGTAGTAGAAATAATGTGTAATTTTATAAAACATAAAATCACAGCGGCTTCCCCAGCCTAAAATAAATAAGCTTCATGTTGTTACAATGGCCTCTGAAAATAAGTATCTTGGTTGAACCCTGATGTAACTTACATCCTTGGAAATCAAAATGTAACAGTACTAAAAATAAAAGTAACTAACTAAAAAAAATACTTAATAAATATTTAACGTAATTACATCTTGTAGGGACAAAATTTTGGTAAGATGAGATTATAAATATATACACAAAATTATACATATATTAATGAATACTTATTAACTATAAATAATAAACATCAATGAAATAAATAAAATATGGGGGAAAAAATACATTGCAAGATCACACGATGCCTAAATAGCAAGGATTATTGCTCACAAATAAAGATTATTATATTTATCCATAAACATTAAAATAATTAATAAAATATTCAATTAAAAAATGTAAACATATTAATAACATTTATGAATGGTAGTATATATAGAATTATGAAAAATACAAAAAAAAAAAATATATATCAACCATAAAAAAACTGTTAAAATACCTCCACCACCAGCACTAATAAACAAACAAAACAAACAACAAATATTAAGAATAAAAATTAAAAAAAAAAAATCAATCGATTACAACAAAAAAGCAATGCGGTTTATGTGCATTATTACTTAAAAGATTATTTATTACAACATAAGAAATATATGAAGTCTTACATTAAAACAAAAGAAAGATAGCTGAATAAAAACAAAAACTGTACAATATAATTATCATGTTGTAATTATTATTAACAACAATCAATCGTAAGAAAAATGTTACTCATGCTTCATTCAACTACACATTAATTAATTTTCATTAATAATTAAGTGAAACAAACATAATTAATTTACTTTTTTCTTTTCTTTTTAAATAAAAATACTTTATGGTAAAAGCAGGACAGGCATTTCACATTTATTAAACGCAATGTATATATAATATATTAATATGTTAAGGTTAATTCATTAATAAAAAGTAAACGCAAACGCAATATAATGAAGTTTGAGGAAAGTACACTTGTAAAAAACATTATGGGTACTACAAAACATAATAGAGATTTCATTATTTCAAAATGTACTACAGAAGAAAATCATATCTAGGTTCCATTCAGGAAATAGACCAAAGCAACAAGGCAAATTCTCTGAAATTCAGAAATCAGTTTTGGATTAATCTATTAAAATTTTTTCATAAGCCAAAACCAGATAAGCTGTAAATAAATTAATGAGATAAATAACTACCTGAAAACAACATTTTACTGAGCCGAATATATTATAACAGTCAAGTCCATCAAGTAGAAAATAATGATACACAGCCAAAAAGTGATACCTCCACTCTTCCGCACAGGGACTACATGAACTTAAAAAACATGAACAAAAGTTCTCTTTGAGAAATCAACTCTTGACCACAGTCTCTTATAACTCAATCCGTTATACATACATCATAGCCATAAAAGAATTACGGAAACTGGTAGTATTGTAAAGTAAAAAATTAATAAAGCCTTTTACGAAAAGAATCAACTCATGAATGTACTTAATATATGCTGATATAATGATGTATATATACTCTTCTATATGCTGATTCATAGATGTACTTAATAAATGCTGCTTTAACTCATTAAAGCAACTATTTGGATAATAAATAGATTTTTATAATTATAAGATTCCATAGGTAGAATATTTTTTACAACCAACATCATTGTCATTTTAGGCTATTAGAAGGCAAGCACGTGACCTGTAAATGAATTATGCGTACGGCTTATACCCATATATGATAAATATTTTACAGTATTTATGCATTAAAAGTAACGTTTTCTCAATCATAGTGAGAGTTTATTTCTGGGATTAACATATTTGGGATGGATTACACAAAAAATTATAAGGTCAATATTAAAAAAAAATGTAAAAAATCAAAAACTGTATAAGACTACACCTTATTCACGTCATACAAATCATCCTCATCTTATTGGGCCAAGGAGATGCTTATTGTACACAATCTGAATATACTGCAACGTACCCATTAGGAATAGAAAATAAAAAAGATAAAAAATAGATTTTATCACAAAATATTTTATTAAAATTTATTATAAGAAAATAAAAAAAAGTTAAAGAACTTCAATTCATAGGACAAGAATAACAAGAACTTTTCATGGCAGTAGGAAAAAAACAGGTTAATCTGCAAGTCTTGAGCAAATAGTCAATCAAATAAAGTTCTATTTTTTAAATGCATTATTATCAGTTGTACATAAAAGATGATAGAAAGAAGGTTCTTATATTTTATGTTTAGTAGATTTAACTGCTAAGATAATCTACCACATATTATTTAATTGTAGAGATCTAAGAAACCGGTTTATTAAATTTAACTTCAGCAATTACTATTTTATCCTTTAACATGATAAATTGGTAATTCATATTTTCATTTCCAAGATGTTGTTTCTTGAGATATTTCCAAGGATTGCAAAATGGTTTGTTTATAAAAATATATTGTGTATCCAGAACCTAACCAAAAAAAAAAACCTGATTGATTTGTTAAACATTCTATGTATATATATATATATATATAATCTCCAGATACCTAGTGGAGCTTTCTTAATTTAGACAGCTATGTTACATGCAGCTAGTTATATTCATGAATTACCAAGTCAGGATATTTTGTTAATTAGAATTTAACAACACAATAGCGATCAGCCACAGTTTCAAGAAGCTATCACCAATAAAATATATCTTGTTCGGTCTTGTCTTGAACAATCATTCACTCACAAGGGAAGTCTACCCATAGAAAGGGAAGTCTGAGAAAATGAAGTCTAGGGAAGTCTACCCTATCCAAGGGAAGTCTGATTCATCTAAAAAAATTATTCGATTTTCATAGAACATAAGATGGGAGGAAAGTCCATTCAAAGACTTCATGATAAGTTGGATTACAGATTAATCTCGATCAATGATCAGTTGCTCTGCTGTTACAGAACACTAGTTTATAGCAAATTAATTATATACATAGGTATAAATTTAGTAGTTAATCAGAGACCAGGAAGAATAATAAATTAATTAAGGCAACATTAACTGACCACAAAAACATTATGGATCCAAACTTAAAACCTCCCAACATAACCTATCCTTATAGTTTTAACATCTAATGCAAATTATTCTTCCATGTGCAACTTAAGTTAAAAAATAAAACAGCCACTGTAATTTTAATGGTAGGATTTGCAACACAAAAAAGGATAAGATTTTTTTCTACAGTGAATTTAAGAAGCAGTATTTTTTTATCATGACACTTATTGCTCAAAATCAGTGAAAGAGTCGCCGATTAATTTCTTATTTTCAAGGTATTGTTTAAACCTGAATTCTGAATTCCAGAAAGATTTCCTTGGTGCTTAACAACAATCACCTAAATAAATTATCTATCCACAATTAATTTCATCTACAATCAAGAAATGTATATTAATTACACTGGACTAATATTTTGCTAATAAAAAAATAAATAAACAGAAAACTATAAAAGAGGAAAAAATAAAATAAAACTTACAATATTAATACTCAATTCAAAAGGAAAAAGAATTTAAAACCCAGTCACAAAAAAAGCACCAAATATAAGCGTAACACAAAAAAAAACTACTCAATGTGTACACTTTGAAAAAAATAATTTAATGCAGTTATATATGTGCATCATTAAAAATGCAATCGCTAACAAGAAAGACCAATTCAATCAGATATTTAATGTTTTTTCACACATAAAATGATGTAGACTTAAAGATACAACAATAAGACAGTGTAATTGCCAAATTTTCCAGAAATAAAAATTATAAAACTTCACAAATGAACTTATTTTAATTTTTTTATATTTTATCTAGTTTCCTTTATATATAAGAAAAGAAACTGTTGGATGGTGATGGAAACTAATATATATATATATATATAAATATTTATTTTTAATTAGGAATTAATTATATTTGATATTAGAAAAAAATGTCAAAAATATTCTAAAATTAAAATCGCTATAAATAAGAATTGTTTAAAAGAAATCTCTTCTTTAAAAGAAACATAAAAAAATTACTGCCAAATAATAATTGGTTATTTCAACAAAATTAATGTATTTTGTAATATATGTAGTAAATAAAACGGAATGTAGTTTTGCATGATGAAACTATCTACCGGAAAAAATCATAGGATATTCAATGAAAATTTAGTTTTTCATAGGTCTTAACAGGTGAAAGTATTTTTATATGAAAATTTGTATGAGGGCATAGTCATTACACTAAATATAATCTGAAAACTGAATGTGCACCTAAATCTAGATGTCACAGCAATAAACAGTATTAATGAGAACACTGATCATGTTCAGTAATGCAGGTAATCTTAAAAAACTTTGTAGAACATTTTTAAGTAGATATTTTGCTTGCTAGTAAAATTAAAATAATTTCACTTTTTTCATTAGTACATCAGTATATCACTTATGACTTTGTTCAGGAATACTTCATCATTTACACACAATTTTAGAATTCATTTTATTGTTACTTGGACAATATGTCAAAAGTTATATTACTGTTTTACTGTCCCCAAGTTTTTACAATCAATTAACTGGACAATATTTTTCAGTTCATTGTGGTAGGGCTGGAAAGCTAGTAGAGAAGTTGAAAAAGCATCCATTTATCTAGAATTCCAAGAATTTATTTTGACAAGAAATGTCTTTAAAATCACACCAAAACATATGGGTACAAGAACAGAAATTTGTAGCCTAACGAAAAGGTCTATATCATCCTCCCTTAACAACCCCCTAACTACTAGTCTCAGAGACATAAATTCAGTGTCATTTTATAACTTACATGGTCAGCTCACCGGTACAACTTTGAGATCACTGGCAAGCGGGTTGGCAGGGAGAGGGCACAGCGCAGATCATCCAAAACTGGCAATCTCACTCATTTCCATTCAGTGTAGCTCACAACTTAGACATGATAGTGCGGTGATTCATGTGTTTGTGTTTAGAATTTGTAGAGATAGATTTATTTAAGTAATAAAAAGTGTATTTTGGACAATATTTATATGTAAAAAATTGAAGTACACGCGTAAAAAAATATAAAAATTCAATAAGTCAGCCTCAGCCCACGCAAAAGCCAACCGAAAATATAAATTACGCATATCGCCGGAAAGGAGAGGTTATGCACCTCACACAGGTACCCCAATGTCTGGTGCCAAGTGAGCAAGACAGTTTCGGGAGCATCGCAAAGCTGGCAAAGTGTATTCGGTGAATGACATCAACAGCGCAAGCACTTCTACCACAGCTCATTATGCCTTATGTCTCTTACTTCTCATATCAAACACCAATGTTGAACAAAATTGTCATCGAATATTAGTCGAAATAAATATCATGTACCACTTAGTGTCTGTTTTATGTTAAAATTAGATTTAGTACGCAATCAATGTCTCGTTTTTATTTCAATCCAATACACTAAAAGTGACTTGCTGACATACAAACCGACCAATTTTTCTGTAGAGTTGGTCAAATGAAAGAACTAAAATTTTCCATTGGAGACTTTCAGTTTTGTTCAAAAAAATACAATGGTAGCTCATCTAATACGATGTGTCTAATATGATTTGTACCTAAGGACAGAAGTCACTGGGGTTAGACACTTATCAAGTACAGCATTCATATAGTTCAATCTTTTTTAACATTAAGAAGGTTAAAAAAACCACTCGAGTTTATACTTAAAGATTCAGTTTCACCATATTTAGTTTACATTAAGGGAATAATGATCATAAAGCCTACATATAGCACACAAGATGTGGAATATTGTACACTAAGCACCTGGAAAGCTTATTATAATAGCTACTCAAGAATGTAACTTTAAACAATACTTACTTTACTCAACTCTAAACTATACTCAGTCAATTGCAATCAATTTTGTTTAATCATGAAATTAAAATAATTTCAATAATATTTCTGTTAAAAATATTTATTTAAAGAAGAGGTTTCTTTTAATGTAAAAATTTACAGAAACACATTAAATTGAAAAAAAGTAAAACAAAATATAAATTTAATAAAATCAATAAACTAATTTATAAACAATTTGTCTCTTATTTACCTGTAAATAAAAGTATAAACAGAGATAAACAAAAACAGAATAATAAATAAGGTAATTTGACTAAAGATAAAGTAACTTAGAAAAAAGAGAAATTAAACAAGAAATTATAACAAAGAAAATTTTTCTAATGCAAAAATACAAACACACAAAAACAGCTAATTATACAGAATTCACTTCAACTTTTTTTTTGATAATAGAAAATAATTAAATTACTTCTGTATTTTCACACTGGCCTGGAATATAGACATACTGTTAGTAATGGAATTAATATTTTAAATATACAGTTTTATCATAGTACAAGTGCATTATATTAAAACATATTTTATGAACAAAATCCATTACTTTAATATTACATAGATTACACATATTATGAAGAATTTTGAATGGTCTTAAGGAAATTAATTTTTTTACGATATTTAAAACAATCATAATTGGTGGCCATATGTTAAAATTTTCACAGAAAGAAAGAAATCAGAACTGTTACAAAAGTTCATGGGCTATTAAACATGTTATTTTTTTAACTCATTCTTTTAACTCAACTGAATTATGACTTCTGTCATATCAAAAAATTTGATACAGCACACATATTGCAATATAGTAATTTTTTTATCTAAATTCATAATCATGAAAAGTTAAAATGTGTTACGTTAATTATAAATAATAATTAGTATTAAAACATAATAATAATAATTACTTATTTTTTGAGGTATGAAAAAAAAATCACTAAATAAAATTAGAAAAATGTAAAATTTGCACAAATTCTTGCAAAAATGATTATGAAGGCAAAATTTTACTCATAATATACTTAGAAAAAATGTATCTATACCAAATATTTTTAAAATTAAAGTGGCTGAAAGGGCATATTAAAAGAAAAAAATTGTTAAATTCGCTTATTATCCACAATATTATGATTTAAAATTGATATTTTTATAGCACAAAAAACTGAAAAAATATAACTATTTTTGTTGACTGACTAAACTTACTTACTAAACTTACAGTGAAGTAATAATATTCACTTTGTTCCACCTTGTGTTAACATCAAATAAATAAAAGTTTAATTAGCTTGAACTCATAACCATTTGACTCTCTTCCTCATCACTACACCTATTTACATTATCACTACATCTTTGTTAATAAAACAAACTGAAAAAACGCACTTTTTGCTAAAGCTATTCTAAATTAAAACCGTGTGGAAAAGTTTCTTGATAAAAAATTTACTTATGAATCCTTTTAAATACAAAATAGTTCTTAACTTTAATACAGAAAAGTAGAATAAAACATGGAGCGATACCATATAAAGAAAAAAGGTACATTATTAACAAAAATGAAAAATAAATAAATAATTACATTCAAATGAAGTGATCTAATCAGGTTAACAGCTTCAGAAGAAAATAATAGGGAAATACAAAAAAATTTCCATCAAAGTACTATTCCAGAAATTTAAAAAAAAACATTCTGTTAATATAACTTAACAAAATTAAAAAATGTTATATTAAATTAAGTGTGAAAAGTTTAGTAATGATTACTTCGGCACATATGATATGCAACAACTAAGATGTTAAGATGACAGTCCACCACCAACTAATACAACTTATAATTTAAAAATGAAAAAATTTAATAATTTAAAAAAAGGAGTTTACAATCAAGAATACTGTGTTACAAACAAATTTATTAAAAATAATATGTAAAGAAATGAATAAATTTACTCCTTAGAAAAAAATTCTATAAAAATTATACATATCAAAGCCAAGAGTACTCATATTAGTGATTAAATTAAACAAATAAAAAGATTAAATTAAAATTAATAAAATAGGTTCAATCAAATGTTATATAAGAAAAAACATGAAAATTGTTCGGGCCAATATGCAAAAATTATAAATAATTAATGAAACAAAATAATTGGTTGTTAATTTTAACAAAAAAAATTTAATTTTAATATTAACAGTTTATTTGAAACATTTAATTATAAGCAAATAAAGAGACAAATTGGATTATAAAATATTTTATTGTAAAATCTTTTAAAACTTGACATAAAAAAAGTATTAAAAAAGTAGACAAGGACTTACCTTTGAGCCACGTTCATTAAAAATAATTTCTACATCAAGGATTGGGCCAAATTGCTGTAACAAAAAAAATTCATTAATTTTATTTAATTTTTAAAAAATATTTTTTCATTTTAAAAACTAGTAAAATGTATTACAGCAAATAGATACTAAGTGGAAAACAACTCAAAAACCATGTAATAAACTAATCTTTTGTGTATGTATTGGACATTACTATGATCAAACTTCAACAGCATAATTTGATAATTAGATAAAACAGAAATTTATTTGTGGTTGCATGGTGGAAGTGGGAGGTAAAAATTAATTTTCCTTAAGTTTTGAGGTATGAGTACGAAAATATAATTCACTTAAATTGTGGTTTCCTTATTTAAATATATGTTTATTTATAGGCCTATGTTAAAAATTTTGTGGCTTGAAAATCTCCAAGACCACTACATCAACTTCATTGAAATTTAGATACACTGTAGTAATATATCTGAAGTTGCGCATGTGAAAATTTGATGAAGATTGGTTAAGTTGTTCTTATAGTTAAGCTCAATTTAAGGTTGAAAAAATTTGAGTGGGGCAAGTTTGAGAAGCATGGTTTGTTATGATGCTGCAAGTTGGAATGTTGATATTTCCTTATCGGCAGTATCTATTGATCAAAGATTTTTTATGTAAAATTTTAGATGAGAATAAGTTTATACTTTTTCAAAAGGAGATAAAATAAAATAACAAAAAGTAAGTCTTCAAGAGCAGAACTGCAATATTTTTCTATAATTTATAATTATTAATTACACAAGTTTATTTTTTTATTTTAATAAACACTAATAATCTGATTACTATTTTTTTTTAAGCTGACATCTTTATAGCCTAATTTGTTTTAAATTACTCACCAAACAATGTGTACAGTTAAAATAGCTTAATAATGACAAATTACAATTTACTAACAATTAATTTACCAAAATAAAAATATGCCCATAAAAGACAAAAAAAAGCTTTACTATACATGGCAAATAGAAATTTTGGTATACAATAAATATGAAGACATAATTAATTAGTCTACAAACAGAAAAGAATTAGTGACAAAACAAAAAAAAAATTGTGACAGTACTGGTCTTAGTGCACCTCTAGTACAATAATATACTATGATAAACGGTTAGCTCTACCACATTATGTATACTTATATAAAAACAAAACATTCAAATATTAAATAAATCCATAGTAATACAGAGTATATCAAAACACATGATGGTTGAATATTTTAATACCATTAATTGCAAGGCTTATCAATTTCTAAAAACTGAAATCCTAAATTCTCTAAACCTTATTACAAGTGACTAAACAAAATTGCTGCATGAAAATTTCATCTCACCTCAATAGGCTTTTCTTTCTTTCTTTTTCCTGTTTAGCCTCCGGTAACTACCGTTTAGATAATTCTTCAGAGGATGAATGAGGATGATATGTATGAGTGTAAATGAAGTGTAGTCTTGTACATTCTCAGTTCGACCATTCCTGAGATGTGTGGTTAATTGAAAACCCAACCACCAAAGAACACCGATATCCACGATCTAGTATTCAAATCCGTGTAAAAATAACTGGCTTTACTAGGACTTGAACTCTGTAACTCTCGACTTCCAAGTCAGCTGATTTGGGAAGACGCGTTTTAACCACTAGACCAACCCGGTGGGTTTCACCTCAATAGGCTACTGAGTTTGATCTTAACTGCTTTCAGAGAAAACATATGAAAATTACAATTTCTTTTAAGGGTTGCACTTAAAAGTGCAACCTTCAAAAGTAAAAAGAAATGATTTTTTCCCTCTAAAATAATAAGTTCTTTTAAAGTTTTGAAAAAACACCACAAAGTAAGACCACAAAGTAAGTATATATAGTCTACTAACTATTGAATTAGCTGGATTCTTTAGTTTTATATTTTGGAGCAGTGTCCTGTTGAACATTATAAAATTTATTGCTTGCACAGCAATAACAGAATTTCATTCTCTGTAAACTTCTATACTTCTACACTTCTAAGTACGCTCACCAAATACTTACTTAGTTTATTTACTGATTATTTTCTTTAAATTTATAAATTTTTACAAATTTTATATTTACATAATACTACTACCTATATTTTTTTGTAAATAATTACAAATAAAAGTACCGTCTCGCTTTGTAAATGTAAAATATATTTTTTACATTTTATGTAAATGTTTTTTAAAAAAAAAATTATATAAAATCCACCTTCATATCATATATAAATTATTATAAATATTTTTAATTAAAAAGAAAAATTATTAAAATTCATAAAATAGTATAAAATTAATATACATACACCAAACATCGCTCTAAGATCAGGATCCCTGAACCTGAAAGGTATATTTGAAACATGTAACCTCTTCGCTTGATTCTTTCCCTGTTGATCTGCCGCTGCAGCTGCTGCTGCTATCTGTTGTGGAACAAGATTTAGACTGTTGGGAGGTGGTGGCACTGGTGGATTTCCATTTGTTTGTTCTGTAGGTTCTGGTTCTGTTTGCTGTAACAAAAAAAATAATAACAATAACAATAAATGCTGAGAAATAAAATTTCAAAAACTGTTACGTTGATACACATCAATATAAAATTATCAACATAAAAAAACTATTTTGTAAAAAAGTCAAGACTATTCAGACTATACATGCAACACAAGTGGATTAATGTCTTAAAATTAAATCAAACAAAAATATTTGACAATATTATATGCTATAAATAAACAACATATACAGATAATTTCCAAATTTAAGAGACAAAAGTAAACAGAAAAATGTATAAGAGAAAATGTATTCCTTTATAATATAAAACAAAACAATAAGTCTCAACCTAATGGTTTTTCAACATTAAAAATTTTTCATGTAATAGTATCGCAAAAATTGAACAATGAAAAGATATGTCATCACTGAAGCCACCTTATACTAATAAACGAGTTTATTATTGTTGTATCACCAAAGTTAAAGCAGGATGAATTTTCTCCTATACAATTAAGATGTTTATTAGCAGATAACAACCACAAAAATTTTAACACCAATAACAGAAATAATTAAACAGAAATTAATAGTATACAAAAAGTAAAATATATTAAATTTATAATTCAAGAGTCCAAGTTAACAAAATAAAGTGCCCCTCCTATAAAACTTCTCACGTTTTTGTTATACCTAAAGATTTCAGGTAGTAGCATTCTGCAAATTAAGGCTGTAAAATGAAAATAAAATGCAAAAAACCAAAACCAGCTAAATAGATGAATGAAGTTAAACTATTTCTCTATACCCTTGTCATCGATTAGCATAGCTAGTTATGCAATCTGTTAGTTAAAATTTATTTTAAAAAAATAAATAATTTATGACAAAAAGATGACAACTTAGGGGAAAAATGTTGTATAAAAAGAAATATATGTACAGTAACGATTATCCCATACAAGTACTTCATAAAAGGTTATAAATTGGTACATCAGTAACACACAAATCTATAAGCTTGACAAACAATTAAATGATCTAATATTAGTAAAATTAATAACAAATATCACCAACAAAATATATAAATATATAAGGAATATTTTACTAATCTTCAAGAAAACTGGTGAATAACAGTTTGTAAATTGAAGTCTCAGAACCAGAAAACTTTTTTATTTGTCTGTAAAAGGATAGGATGTATGAGTTTTTTCTCTACTTTTTTACAGCACAGTATATAAATTACACAAAAATATATGATGAAATAGGTATTATACCGGTATTGTGTTACAAGCAGCACATAGCCTAAATGAAAGGCCTTGGCGACTTCCTTTAATACTTCCAACAAATGAAAGAAATGTAATAAATATAGCATTGTACAATATTTGATTAAAAATCTGCATTGCAGAAAAGGAAATGATTAATCACTTTTTTAATTTTAAAATTTTTATAGTATTACAATAATTTTTTTTTTAAATGGACATTTGAAATAAACTATAATCATAACTTTGAAGAAAATTATGAAAAATGATAAATTATAATGTCTTGCTCATATTACTTCAACAATGATTTCTAATGAATTATCGAACCTTTTAAACAATCTTCCACCAGTTTATTAAAAATACATTTCTAAGTTTTTCTTTTAAAAAAACAATATAGCTCTACTGATGAATCGTTAAATACACTAATTAAATAATTTTAACCAACCCTGAATTTTCTGAACATCCAATCAACATTTACATAAATACATGCTCAAACAATTTTTTTATTAAACCCTTCTCAATTGTGGTTTATTTTGAAGTTATCTTTTATATTTAGAACCTTTTATGTATTTACCTTAATATTATTTCATGGGTATTTCAAATATTTAACGTGGAATTCAATCAGATCAATTTTTTTAATTTTATAATTTAATTAATTTTGTATTTTGTGCTACTTCTCTGATCAAGGTTTTACCGTGGTTTTCCTCGATCCATCCACACAAATACTGATATAGTTTCTTTTTTATTCATAAAGTACATAATATTTACCCATTCTAGTGTGATCTATATAATTATTAGTAAGTAATGATCAGAATAAAAGTTTACTATCTATCGCTATTGTGCAACCTAACTTTACCTAATTGAAGAACACTGAATAATACCCATACCATATAGCAATAAAAATAAATTCTAAACAATAAAAACAGATATTTTAAGGTAATTAAAATATTTTTACAATTAAACACTGATGACACACTATAGTTAATAAAAGTAATCAATAATTTCTTACAAAACAATCAGTAAAGATCAATTGCACGTAACAAAAAAGAATCCTGTCATTCAGTATGAAACAACATTAATAAAAAATTATGTTACATAAAAAAAAGACTTGGTAATACTCATACTCATAGCAAATACTGTATGACACTTAATAGTTAAATATACAATTTATTTTAACACTCCTGCAAACATACAAATAAAGATAAAATGTCTACAACAAAAGAGAAAGGCGAAGTAAAACACAATGATAATGTTTTAAGATAAAACTATTTAAGTAACAATTAAAAAGTAGCAATGTTCCTTAAAAAACTAGCTAAATTTAAAATCAGAAGAAATAAACAGGAACAATTAATACAGTATATTTTATTTTTATTTTTTTTGTCTAAACATTTTTACATTGCTGTTAGTCTTAACAATTAAATTCTACTAATACAAGCTATACGAAGCAGTTTTTTTTTCTTTTATACCAGGCAATACAACTTAATCTGAAATATTAATGAACCGTTATTAAAAAATAAAAGACATGTTTTAAATGTATGTTTTCTTACTAATAAAAAATTGCTCAAAATCTCGGTACTTACGTATTAACGCCACCGCAGCTACAGCTTTATTTAAAAACAAAGCAGTCAATCGGATTCCGGTGGAAAATGAACAGTCTCTTTATTAATTTTAATAAATGGTTATTTATATTTATTTATTTTATAAATATAATTTAACCAAACTTAACCTACGCTCGCTAACCTTGACTAATTAACAGCGTAATTTTTTGAGTATTTATTTAATAAATTCAGTAATTATGGCAATTATTTATTATTTAAATAATCAAAACACTCCTGTTAATTAGTCAAGGTTAGCGAGAGAAGCAAGCACAGGTTAAGTTTGGTTAAATTATATTTATAAAATAAATAAATATAAATAACCATTTACTAAAATTAATAAAGAGACTGTTTTGAATCTATGTTAAACTCTATATCGGCCCATTTTTCACCGAAATCCGATTGACTACTTTGTTTTTAAATAAAACTGTAGCTGCGGTGGCGTTAATACGTAAGTACCTCTATATGAGTACTTAAGACCTGATGTATTACAATAAATTGAAATATTAAACCCTTTTTATCTTCAAATGCCCATTATAATAATTAAATATTGTTTTTTTTTTCAAATATTCCAATATAAATATATATATATATATATATATATACACACACACACACACACTTTTTTTTAAAGGATTTTAGATTACAGTTTAAGGGAGAGAAACGCGGCTTATTCAAAAGTTCTTAAGATTACAAACAAATACAAAAGGGAAATAATATTATGCAAAACAGATCGCAATTTTTATTTGATTTGTCAGCAACAGAGAACAAAATTAAAATACAGAAATCCCAACAGGCAAATAGGAACTCCAAGTATAGACAATAATCTGATTTGTTTGCCTCACAATAATCGCAATAAGTAAAATATATAACCAATTTTAATTTAATAATATACAATGTTTTCATTTGAAGATGGAAAAATATAATAAAATATAAAAGTACACAATACACTTATAAGTTTAATTAAAAAAAGTAACTTTGTTTCTGTTATACAAAATAACCCTCAAAAGGAATATGAAAATTTCCTTCCAAAAAATTCATTATTCAAGTGGAAACATAAAAACATTTTTAAAAAAACACATTTTTGTTGTTTTTGAAAGTATTAATCTTAAAAAAAAAGTATAAATTAGAAAAAGATGTTTCAAAAATATCATATTTCTTTTCTTAAATGAAACCTTCTTGAAGATAAAAGATTAGAACTCTCTTCTCATTTGAAAAATAAAACTTTCTAATTTTTCCTTTCATTAATGAACACCATACATTTTTAATAGTATTAAAACTTCCTTCATATAATTACAATTTACCAGTTTTGCAGAGCAACTGTGAGGACGTAATGTAACAAAAATAAAGAACAATAATTTGTAAATGAAAATATTTTTCAATTCTGTTCTAAATTATTAAATTTTAGTTCATGTAAAATAAAAACTAGAATAAAAATGTCTATTTGCATTAAAACAAACAAAATAAGGTTCAGTAACCCCACAAACTGAGCCCATCAAACACAGTTTCCACCTCTAAGTTTAATAGAAACAATACAAAATTATCACTATGAAAAAAAAGAACAGGAAATATGGTTGTAACTAGTAATTTTTCACTATATTTAACTAAAATTTTGAATATGTGTCACACAAATTTCTCTTAGAATGCGTAAAATAGGTTCAATAACCTCTCGGTTTGAACTAGTGAATGCTGAATCAATCCACAATGCATTTAATCAATTAAATTATTAAAAAAAATATATATACAAAAATTCCAGATATATACTCTTAATCCATAATATTTTTTCCTCTTTCAAATCATAATATACAATTAGACCAAATGTATGTAAAGTGAATAAAATTTTTTAATAAATTCAAGACTGAACCACACAGAACTGGGTCCATATCTATCTTCTTGATTTTCTCGTTCTGACAGCAATGGTGTTTCCATATTTACTGTTTTCCAGCCATTCTTCTTATTACGGATCCTTCACTTCTTGAACCTATTTCTCATAGGTCCTTTGCTATTTTATCTTTTCATCTTAACTTTGATTATTATCTCTTCCTTTTTCCCCACTGCTTTCAACATTTGAAATTTTCTTCCAACAAAATATTCAATCCTTTGCTTCCCATCCAAAACCATATTTATTAGTACTTTTCAATACACTCAACTTAAAAATATTACATATTTTATAATACTGTGGAATATGCTTTAAATCATTCAATTTTTGCTAAATCCCATTAAAACAAAATGAAATTCTAAAATTCAAACAATTTAAATTAAGTTAAATAAAATAACATAAAGATAAATACACTTTTACAACATCCGAATATAATGAAATCAATAAAATGTATAAAATTTAATAAATATATTCGTAACTTATTATGATTCCACTTTTTCTAAATGCAAGTTAATTTGTCTAGGCTTAAATAAAACAATGTTCATAAATTTAATAGAGATAAATCAACTTGATGCTAGGCCAGCATTGCTTAGGCCACAACTATATTTGGATTACCAGCAACATCAAGTGATAAAAAACAACTATCAATATAAAAATATCTATGATCTACAAAAACTGTCTATCTATACAATTTCAGAGATAACTGTTATTACATTAACGGTCCTGCAGTAGGATTACTTGAATCATTAACATTTTTCAATCTCCTCTACTCCCAGCTAAATTATCAGGATTCCTGATAGTTCCTATACACTTTTAGATTGTCTACAATGTTTAGTCTTTTTTTATACCTTCTAGCACTGTTTTAATCAATCCATTTCCTCTTATGATATGCCCCAGCTCTCCAATTCTGTCTCATTCTGACTAAGGTTCTATTCTTTTACTCTCCTCATTACTTCTTCATGTCTGTCCATTTAAGTTTCTCCAACCTTCTCCATGTACACATTTTAAATGCTTCCAGCTTTTCTTTTCCCCTTTTTCTAATAACTATACTTTACATACACAAGAAAACTTATATAAAAAAAAAAAATACTTCAAATAACAATAGTTCTTCATGTTTAATTTCATTTTAAAACTTACTAACAGTTTATTTATATTAAATGCTTCCTTAATGACTGATATTCCCATTTTTATTTAGTTTTCACTTTTGGAATCTTTTGTTAAAATGGTACAAAAATAGCTAAAGTGTTTTATGTTGTTAAATTCTTTCTTCTTTAATGTAGACATTTCATCAGTTACTACTGTTACTCAATACTTGTATTATCTTAACATTCACCTTCATAAAGATATTTTGTTATTATATCATCCAATTTTGAAACACCCGTTCAATATCTTGTACTTAATTTCTAAAAAATAATGATAAAATCACAAAATAATTCACTATCATATATGCAAGTTCTAAAACTATTATAACCTATGGTGTACAAAGTGCACCATAGAGATAATAAACCTTAGTAACTGAAGAATCTTATGGCTTTATATTGACTTAAATTATACAAATTTAAGTAGAAACGGAATTAATTGCACTTTTTCTCATAACAGTGCAAGTGTAGCAGATAAAGAAAATATTCTGTAAAAATATTTTTGTGATAAAAAAATATGGTTGTAACTAAATTTTTCACTAAATTTAACTAAAATTTTGAATATGTGCCACACAAATTTCTCTTAGAACGGTGAATCTAGAAAAGGTAAATTTCAATTAAAAAAATATATATAAGTAAGTATCATTTATCTGTCACATCTGGATATAGTGACGAAAAACTTGTCTCTTGGTTGGTTTGGTATGTTGTTAATACATACAGTATGTATATTATTGTTTAACATTGCATCGGTTGTAGTGACATATTGGTTATTATGACTTATTTTTTCTACTAAAATGCAAGATTTTATCACTTATAATGACGGACGGAAGTGATTCGTCAGTAATGTAGTATATCTACATTGTAGCTAGAGAAATATTTTGATGGTTACAATAAGTCTTTTCTTTTTACCTGCGTATGTACTACAGTTCTTGTTTTTCTTATCTTCTTCCTGTACCAGATTATTGTAAACTGAAGTAGTCACATTCAGTTGTTTTAATTTTTTGCTATGAGTGTATCATATCTTGCGGGTACAGTATTTTATTTTATATATCCTGTGTAATTCATTTAACAGTGATTTAATTACGACTTCACAAAAAACATTCACAATAAAGGAAAAGGCGCACATTATCAGGTGGTTAGAGAATGGTGAAACTAATACGGACATTTCCCAATAATTAGGCATAGGTCATTCAATAATACTGGTGATATGGAAGAAACATGAAAAGATTAAGAAAAATTTTGAAACAAATTCTATGAAATCAAAAAAATTACAACCTCGTTAACATAATGATGTAGACAAGCACTGTCAAAATTGTTTAAATGCCAGAAGGCTAGTGATATCCCTATTAGCAGCCCTATATTCCAAACTAATAAGAATATTTTTCTGAAAAATTTGGTATACTATGTGAAATAACTTCAGCTTGGATACAACAGTTCCGTCAGCATAACAAAATTGTGTCGGGGAATAAGCGGCGACACCACAGCAGCTCTGACTGGTGTGTCAAAAAAAAATTGCTAGAAAACATTTGGCCAAAATTAAGAGGGCTATTCGGAGAAAAAAATCTATAATACTGATGAATCCAGTTGTTTTTTTTTAAACTGACACCAGAAAGAACCCTTCGGTTTAAAGGTGAAACCTGTTCGGGGGGAAAATTATCAAAAGAAAGACTAACAGTACTAACTGCTACTAATATTACGAACTGACAAAAAAAAAACTTCTGGTTGTACGGAAAAGTGCTAAACACCGATGTTTTAAAATTTTGAAATCACTTCCTGTTATGCACGGAAGTAACAAAAAAGCTTGGATGAAAAGTGATATCTTACATCTTGGTTACAAAAATGGGATCGTGAAAGATTGAAAATGACAAGATACTGCTGCTCATCGACAACTGGCTCATCCACACGTTGAAAATCTTTTGTGTATAAAATTAGTGTTCTTACCACTGAAAACAATAGCACTGTTACATGGCAATACACTTAGATCATGGCATGATCAAGTCAGTAAAAATACACTACAAAAAATACCTTATTTTACAAATGATACAAGATTTAGATCAAAAAAAGGAAACACAAATAACTATTTTGCATGCTATAATCATGTTAGAAAGATCATGGAATGAGGTTTCTCCACCGACTGTAAAAAATTACTTTTGACATGCATGATTTTTACCACAGACTGGCGAATTTACTGACATCACATGCAAAGACAAATTTTTAGCGGAATGGGGCAATAGTCTGCAAAACCAATCATTATCAAATGCATTGTTTGAAGATTATCAAGAGGTTGACAAAGATTTAGAAATGCATGAAACTGTAACAGATGATGATGTAGTGGCTTCAATACTACTAGATATAGACAGGGACATAGGTAATGACAACGAAGGTAATGATAGGGACAACAATGCAGACATTAACCCGCCAAATCTTCCAGAAGTTTTAGCGACAATGAAAACCGTTTGCCGGTTTCTCAGTTTTACAGAAATTGCTAATAAAGAAACAAGGAGTGTTTTGATTTATAAAAGAACCTTCAAAAACTGTATTACAACACAAAATATTCGAAACAAAGCAAAATAACAGATTTTTTGCAGAAAAAGTAATTTTTATAATATTTCTCTATCTTCTTTTACTGTACCGTATTTGTATTTATTATTGTGTATTTTTGTTTAATTTATATTATTTTATTGCAGAAATAAATTATTATTTTTATTTTTATTATTATTACTGTATTATGATACCCGTTTAGATGGCACATTAAAGTAGTATCACTAAGCTACCTAAACATCAGTTATTGTGACTATCAGTTACAATGACCTAAAATTATCGGTCCCTTGGATGTCACTATAAACTATATTATATATATATATATATACACACTATACACTATATAATAACAGATTTTTCCACTTTAAAGCCCACTACATAATGGTGAATACATTTATATTTTATTTCTATTCTATTTGTACACTATAATTATGAAAATGACTCGTTTTAAGGTTTTTTTGACAGATTACACAAACGAATTTAATCTCTTATGAAACAACTCACGGGTTGATCCCTTTGTTGTTTTATACTATTACATTTTTCATCCTTTACACTCTGAACTCAGCGACAGGCAAATAAAAGGAAGAATCAACAATCTTATCTAGAATATAAAAAGAATGTTTTGTACAAGATAACTATAAAGAAGTGTCATAATAGTAACAAATTAAAAAGTAATACTTTTAGAACAAATTTTATTAGACAGCTAATCAAATTGGCAGCTTTTTTTTTATTACACTAAAACCAAGGCCAAATAGGTAGGACCAGTGGGTGGAGTCCATCATTAATTTCAATCTATTATTTTTAGTAACATAATAAATACTAATGAGTGTGGCTAGAATTTCTGAAAACAATTACAATTCAAATTCTGAAAAAGCATGGTGCATTAAAGCCTCAAGATCACACAGGACAATTAGTTTAATTTTGCATTCAAAAACCCTCTGAGTATTCTGAAAAGAAAATTAAATACAAAAAAAAGTGGAGAAAAAAATTAAAGGATAATATGGATTTAGGAAGGAGAGAGGTATATAGAAGGAAATAAAGAATGTTTTTATAATGTTTTATAAGGAAAAAGAATTCAATTGTGTATAATGTAATTAACTAATGGAAAGATTCAGAAGCAAATGAATAAATTGGAAAAACAGAAAGATTAATTAAAGAACTGTACCTGAATCAGAAGACGGCTTGGAAAATAAAAGATGACCACACTAAATGTCTAGGAAGAAGAGTAAAGCAAAGGAGCTGCCCATTATCAATCTTGTTTAATATTTATGTTGAATTTATGATAAAAAATAAATGAGAATGAATGGTTCAGCACATGAGGAAGAAATTATAAACGTAGAAGCTTGGTCTTTTCAGTAAACATAATGTTTTTTAGGGGACAAACTACAAGAAATTAAATTTTGATTTCAAATAAGAAGAGATTGTGATACAATGTGGTATGAAAATGAATTAAAAAAAAAAAAACTAAAATTGTAATAAACTAAGAAAAATAAGAATACAGACAATAAGCCAATAAAAGTAAAAGGTCGAAACAAAAGAAGGAAGAATTCAAATAAGGCACAGTAGTGGAACTAAGACAGGATGTTAATAAAAGATGCATAAGTGAAAATGAAATAAAACTGTAATATCTCTACAGACAGGGAAGCATTTAACAGACAGGTATTTTGTAGCGAGGTGGAATTATATCTTCTGGCAGGATTTACTTACATATAAATATGAGATGTAAAAGACATGAAAATTACCATAAACTTAAAAAAAATCAGCTGAGCATAGAAGGGAATGGAGATGGACATAAGGCTTAAGACAAAAAATCCCTTTAGGACATAGAATCTAAATGATGGTAATTTAAATAGATCTGCCCACATATCTTTCATGTAAAAATATTAAAATAAATCAAGCATAACAATGTATTATACTATTACTTCAATTTTTTTTAACGAAACATGTAATAAAAATGGAATCCAATCTGAAATGTATATAAATCTGATAACTTAAAAAAAATTAAACAATAATTTTAAGGATACTGTTTTACATAATTATGTGTTTTCTTTCTACTGAATTTAACTGAAAACAAATACAAGGTACCAGTCCAATGAACATAAAAATTGATGTACATTACTTTCTTTATAACAAACACATCTACATGGATGCTGGTATTTTTATTATTTTTTCAATAAATAGTACAGGAGAATATTTGAACATATACCCTAGATGTATTTGTGTTAGTAGAGTCTTACGTAACGTTTGTCTTATGCATTATGTAACAACTACCCATAACCTAGGTTGAATAGAGCAGTGGCAGTCAATGAACAGAATTAGGGTGTATTTAACACGATTTTATTTTGACAATAATTAATATATAAGCCTCGATTAATCTTATTTCATCAATAATATACAATAAAAATATAAACCATTTTGATAATTTTGAAAGGTTTAATTGAAAGGTTTTTTTAGCAACAAAACAAAGTTAATAAAATGAAAGAAAAAGCGACTGTAATAGTACTTTTTTCTTTGTACAATACATACATAAAAAAAAATGATAAGAAGGATTTTAATATAGAAGATACAATGTTGAAGTGCCACTTCCAATACACTACATCGATACATAAGGCTGCTATAACAAAAAAGAAAAAACATACATGGAGGATGAGTTTGAAAAAAGTCATCCGAAATCTCTCTCACTTCTTCATCTCTCTTCTACTCTACTGACAAAGTAAAATGAAGAGTGTACTTCAATCACCCTTATTGTGTTGTACTCACCCAAACGCACGCGCACAGAGAGAGAGCATGCTAACATACATAAATTTCCATAACCACAAGTATAACTTCCTGTTAAACAAATGCAATTTGGCCTTTATAAATAATATCAAGGAAATGCTGTAAAATACTATTAACTTTTTAATTATTTTTTATCTAAACATACTATTTTATACAAAACAATAAAAATCATGGATAAAAAGATTAAAATAAATAACTGCACAACACATTGGCACTAATCTATGACTGACTGATCAGTAGATGACTTACTATCTAAAAATTAAAATTAATAAAATATCCTACAATCATTTTCAGCGAATTCTCTCAGTACTTTTATTAATGAAGAAAGGGAGTCCAACCTTGTAGAAGTATTTATGGTTAAAATCTTCAGGTTAAAGAGAATTCCTTCTTCTTATTTGTCGTCTATTTTTTTAAATACAACTAAGTAAATTACTGTGATTAAGAAAGTTTGGACTCCCTTATGTATTTAGTGAGGCTAAGCCCATAGAGAGTCTAGTTTTAACTGAACAGACTTTCTCTTTCTCACTTTCTCTCTCTCTAAAATATGCATATCTATAGTATCAAAGCAACCTCTGACTGACAAAACCACACGAATAATTATGTTCGAAATGATTTGGCTACATTGCACTTGGAAGAACAATTATGATGGCTGTTGCTATGACTACAGCTAAGTAACTGGCGATATAGTTCACCTACAAACAAAATTTAGCAATCAACAATGAATACTGCTACACGTAAATTACAATAAAAAACGGTTTTCTTTTCTTTATTACGGTGTTGTAATTTTAAATACAAAATATAAGCAAAACATTGTTTGTTAAAATAAGTTACTTATACATTAATGTAGAAAAATACTAATTTTTATTTGGCAATAATAGGAATTTTCTAAAAGATTTTATATAAAATTTGGAATTTTTTGTTCGTAAACAACATTAGTTTTATTTTGTCTAAGTCTAAATAGACAAACAACCGATAAAGCGTGAGAAAGGGAAATCAATTAATATTAAATTGTAACAACAACGATTTACACTTTAGAAAATATTATTGAAAAGTTATGTTCATTTTAATAAGCAAAACCATCAGTTTAAATAACAGCTACAATTAATTTCATAATATAAGTACAAGTATAACATACTTAAAAATTATTAATGATTCATCTGCAGCACAATCCTGTTTACATTAAAAGTATTTTCCCACAATATATTTTCATTAGACTTTTTTTTGTTTCTGAAAAACAAGATATCTTTTCTTTAAATAAGAAATTAAAAAATAAATTAACATGAACTGGAATCAGATGTCTAAATTGTTACAAGCACATAAATCAGACATCAAATTAAAAATGACAAACTGAATAAATCTCGCGCGCGCGCGCGCACACACACAATTGCATTATGTAGATACAAGTAGTGTAGTTGTGTGGATTAAAGATCATTGTAGGTGGTAGGCCTAATAATATGCCAACAATTTAAAGTCATTTCTTTACTAAATTTCTCTAAGTTAACATCCAAAACAAATACAAAGCTTCCTTGAAACACTTATAGGAAAAAAATATACAGTATATATATATATATATATATATATATACCAAATTAAAAAATTATGATTTACGAGAAATTAGTTTAAGTAACTAATTTACGAATAATTAGCAGAAAAGAAATAACAAACCGATCATGTATGGTCAAAGCAGGTTTTAAGGGAAAATAGTTTAAACATGCTAACCAACCAAAACAATGAGAGAAGGGGAAAACCTAAGAGAATTTATTTTCTAAGGAAAGTTGTATAAATTAGATGCCCAAACTTAGCGATATGGGGAAAAACAAAATGAAGTAATCACTTATTTCCATATTAGTGAGAAGTGGGAAGAGTGAAGATATTTTATCTTTGTCACCTTTCGTATAGTTTTGAATAGTATCGGGGTAAACCTATGTGTTTACCCCGATATTATATCATGTGTTTCGAACAAGCAGTGCCACAAGAGCTATTTTTCAATATTCTTATTACATTGAGCAGACAACCATAAAACAATAAGCCTCTTTTCTTCACCTAACTACGTGAACATATTAAGAAGTTACTTTAATTATTACGTTTGTAAATAATTTTTCAATTAATGTAAAACAACAGTTTTTTGATAAATTTATGCAATTTTAAAAATTTGTGTGCTATTTTTATTTTTTTTAAGTCATCGATTAGTTTCATATACCTTTCTATATCACAATAATTTAATATATTTAACCTGATATTCCCATTCCATTGCTATATTTTTACACATTATATTTTTTTGTAAAAAACATTGTGCAATAATAGTCAATGCGCCAAAACAGTAATAATGATTGTGAATGGCTAAACAACTTTAAATAATACCCTACCTCAGCTCATCATACGAGTAGTCATTAAAAAAAAAAAATTATAGTTTTGTTGTATATTTAATTATAAGGTACATTTAATTAGATGGAAACAGATTAATTGTTATTTAACAGTGCTCAAACTGTTTACAATTTCTCAATTGTCTCCTCAGACCTCTAATACTGGACAAAATTTTTTTTTTCTTCAATCCATAACAATACTTAAACAGCAGTAATTTAGCTTGAAACTTTATCATTTTCAATAATGTGAAGCATACTGTATTTCAAAACCCTAGTTTTCTGTTACATTATTTTTTCAGCTTTCCTGATGTATTGTCAATGCTGATGATCAGAAAAGAAACTCTAGATTAAAAAACTTTGTTAAAATCCCTAATTCCTGAAACAATACATCTTATACACAAACATTTTTTTCTTTTACCATGTAACTTCTCTAAGGCTGTTCCAACCTTCTGAGAATAATTCATTCAACTAAGAAAAATTGTTTTGAAGATTTATTTGTATAGATTTAAACATTTTTTGTCATCTGAATTGTTTAATGGTTAGAAGTTTTGGTTAATTACAGTGTTAGTATACAATTTGCAGCGTCTGATCTCCATAAACAAGAATCTCTTTCAAAATGGAATCCACTAGATTACCAAGTATCCTTTCATTTTAAGTATGGAACTTAAAATAAAAGTTACAAATACTGATTCGGTAAAGTGTTTCTAATTACGAAAAATATATAAATAATTTTTACTTTTAAGTAAACACAATAGCTTACACAAACGATAAAAAAAAAAAAATGGGGGTAAATAATTTTCAAATACAGCAGTTAATTTGGCTTTCTCAACGATAAAATTATTTCCTTTAAAAATTAAAGGAAAATCCTTTTAAGTTTTGTTTAAATCTAGTTGAAACATAAATTGTTACCTGACAATCAGAAACATATGTGGAGTGCTTCGATGGGGAACATATTATAAAAGTTGTATGTAGCCTTACTACGTACAAGTAAGTTCATTACATTAAAACTTCTTAATGTAAGTAAAATTAAAATGCGAAAGTGCAATTATATACATAACCATTTAAACTACTCAAGAAAAACATCTTTAGGTATAGTAAAACAGCAACGTGAGAACTGAATATCCTAAAACATGTATGGCATTTTCAGCAAGAAAAATGTTTAATCCTCCATACAGGCACTCAGGGCTCGGCTTGGGTAATAAAATGGGTGCTCTAAGAATATATTAACTTTATTACATACAAGAAGCAGAAAGTAGCAATAGGAAACAAACTTAATCCAGTTCTGCACGCAAGTTAAATTCTGGTCTAAAATTTATTAAAACAACTTAGTAAACCAATATTAACTATAATTAAACCACTAAGCAAGCAAAATAATAATTATAATTTTCGAGAATACAACTTGACTACCATTATTTAAATTAATTTGTTAATTTAATTATTTAGAAAAAAAACAGTAATGGAGAGTTGATCATTCAAACTTTTTTTTTTTTATATTCACTGCACTTTATTAAAAACAACTGAAACAAACAACTGGATAAATGTATTTATTACGCTTTCGTTCTATGACGAACATCTGTTATTTGCTCAAATAATAAGCATTTACTATTTTTAACTAAAACCCTACAACTGTCTTAGATTTCAGCTGTAAACATAAACAATAACTGTTAAATATAAAAAATACTATCACATGAAATTAATTATTACAAAAATAAATACAGCATCATACAGTGAAAAAGTATAAAATACAATTCTAATTCTATCAAATTTCTTAAAATATGTAAAAAAATTACTTGTATTTTAAAATATAAAAGAATTATAAACTAGCCCCCTTTTAACAATACATTTTCCATTAGCACCAGTCCATGCTTTTCACTTTTTCATTCACAAGTATTCCGTTAATGAACTTATTAACAAATTCTTAACTTTCTCACCATTGACTTTTTCTCACTTTAACACACATAATGGAGCCAAACAGAAAAAAATATCATATTTCAAGATCTTTTAACTAATAAATAAAAAAAAGCATATTTAATCATCATAAATTAATCCAAGATTAAAGTGATCTATACCTAAGCACCACCCCCCCCCCCCCACCCACACATGTACCACAACGAAGTGAATAATGAAGTAAACATTATTTAACATCTTTGAATCTTCATTAATCATTAATTTTACAAGAAGGAAATATTAAAATTTAATTCAGAAATAATTATTTTCCATTAATACGTATAAAATTAATGCTATTTTATTATAATAATAAACAATAAAATTAATACTCTGATGAAGATAATTTCTCAAATTGCATATAGAATTGGGTGAAAATGATTATTATTTTCGATAAAAAACTGGTAATTTTTACTTAAATAATTACTTCATGCACAAAATTGTTTAATTATGATAGAATAAATATTTTTTATTTATTTTTTTATTTCAAATATTCATACAGACAACATTTTTATAAAAGTAAATGTAAAAAAAGTTATATTTATCAAAACTAATCAATTTTTTTATGCAATATTTTTTTTATTTTTAGCTTTCTTCAGTACATCATCAATGACATTACAAAAAAGTAAAACTAAAAAATTTCTGGCTATAATTTGGCAGACTTTCTTTATTGTAAAATAATAAATCAAGAATAAAAAGGCAATTTTAAATAGAAAGTTGTATTTGCTGATTTTAACTTTTTACTATTTTCCCTCCCTTTAAATAAAATATTGAAGCTGTTGTTACTGTTTCTGTATAAATACAACATAAAGTTTATACAACGGAAAGAAATACTTTGTACGTATAAAAAGCAAACATGAAACTATTTAAAAAATTTATTTATTTCTTGGGTTATTTGAACACCAATTTAATACTTTAGGATACTAGTCATCATCATTTGAGCAGTATTTAATTTACTTAAATTGATATAAATTATAAAACTTCAAAATATTAATACAACACATTCATGCATCTTTTTAACAGCTAAAAATACTTATTTCTAATTATTTTTAAACTTATCTTAAGTTTGAAAAATCTAAAAGCACTTTGAAGAAAAGTTCTGATCATGATGGTTAGCACTGAAAGTGGAAGTGACTGATATAAAGTAGCAGAATTAATAATAATAATATATATATATATAAACCATTCTGATTACTTATAATAATTACAATTTAAATAATTACGACTAAAAAGGAATCTGCTATGAAGGGACATTAAATGTAGCATAAAAATGTGTAGCAATGTGCTTATACAACATAAATAAAGTAGAATAACATAACTTAAATTAAAACCACAACCTACCCAGAAAGCAGTTTATTATATTTAATTATAAATTTAAAAAATATATATTTACATCGTGTAGTGGAAATTACATATTAAAAATAAAATTACAATAAAATAAAATACATACGTGCTGCACATAATATAAAAAAAAAACATTTTGTGCATATAAAAAGGTGTTAACATAATAAGATGGTAAAACAAAGATATTAAATTATAAATAATTTAATAGCTTGAAATATAAATCATTACAGTTATATATATATATATATATATATGTGTGTGTGTGTGTGTGTGTGTGTATACACACAGTAGCCATTAAGTCTGGAACCAATAAAAGGACTAAATACAAATAATTCTTAAGTTACATCTGAATAGAGATAATTTTTATGAAACTGGGGAGTAAACAAGCAGAATTTCAGATACCAGTTAAACACAAACCTTAGTCATCAAGACTCACCAACATCCATGACATAGTATGATGCGTGGATGTGAACATATTTGGTCTACTTGTTTTTAATCAATAGATAAAGAAGAAAAAGTTATTTCCACTATATTATGTGAACTTAAAATAATCGGCAGTTGTCCTGAATGGCTTAAGCAAGATGTAGTGCCAAACTGTTAAGTAAAAGCATTACGCACACCATTGTTTATACAATATGTTCCTCAGAGGCTGGAGTAGAAGGGATCATATGGGATAAACACCACAATCACTTGATCCAAACCAATGGAATTTTGTACGTGTATATGGAAAATTTTAAAAGATTTAAAGTATATGCAATGAAAATCTGGAATCTGATTCATCTCCAAGAAACTTGATAAATGAAATAGCTGTACTGTACCTCACATGGTGAAGAGAATAAAGTATGATGAAACATTTGGTGCTCTGTGACTCTGATGGGCATATAGAAAGTGTTTGCTATTAAAGAAATGTGAAGTTCATTAGTACTACTGTTGGTTTCCAGTTCCAGCTTGAATGGTTATGTAAATAAACACGTGCACGTGCACACACACACACACTTCATTAGTTTATCAAATAAGTAATTTATCCACTGGATAAATTATTTATTAGTAAAAGTTGAAGACCTAGTTATTAAAAAAAAGTCTTGCTGTTAAATGCATAGTATATATACATATGTAACGTACATTAATTTTTTTTCCAGATAAATACCTCTAAATAACATTTTTAAATGTTTTAAGTTATGCTTATCTTTTTCAGTTATGCTTTCAAATAAAAAGATTAAAAGAATGACCCTTTAAGATTAAGAGAATCTTTCAAAAAAAATTTTAATTCATAACGATATAAATTTTGAGAATGAAAGAAAGTAAATAATGCAACTTTTAAGAGTACAAAAGAGCCAAAAATTGTGAATATTTTGTTTACTGATACCTGTAAATAGCTAACTTACACTGTAAATGCAAATAATAAGTTAACAACATATTATAACAAAATGAATTTAAAAAAAAAATTCAGAATAAAAAAATATTTGTAGGGTATATTAATATCACAACATTAAAATCAGACGTAAACGCATCTTGCATGAAAAAACTGGATCTGATTTAAAGGGCATAAAAATAGATTACTTTAAATAAATTTAATTAAAATACACGATGGTTTAATCCTTTTTATTTATTACAGAATATTAAATAAATAACAGTCGGAATTTTGAACCAAAAGAAACAAAAAAATTATTTCATTCATGATTAAAAAGGCTATTAAAAGCTTACAATTTTATGGCTGTGTGCAGCAGTATCACCGGCACTTGGAAGTTCCAAATTCAGCTGGAGGAAAAAAAGAAAAAAGAAAAATAAATAAATGAACTAAAATTAAATTAAATTTTTAAAAAAATACTAATTTATATTTAAAGAAAAATGCTATTTAAAAAAAAAATTTAAATTAATAAAGCATATAAATATCTAAAGTAGGAAAAGAATAACCTATAGAAAATAAATAAAATTAAAAAAGAAAAAAATATAAAAAATTGCTGAAGTTTTCCTTTTTAAAAAGTTGGTTCATAAAATTATTCTTTAAACATGAAGATTTCATTGCAGCTCCCAAAGAAAAAAAAAATGTAACCAAAACTGAATGTATGATGTAAGTGTGTTATTAGATGTACTTTGTTAACCCATACAAACACAAACAGAGTGATTCATACAGGTTACATGAATCTCCTCACTCTCCCAATCACTCTCTCTCTCTCTCTCTCTCTCTCTCTGCACATGCGAGTAACTTAGATTAGATTAATTAAGAGAGAAGACTCTATAGAAAACACTCATAATTTTTGGGACTAAATTTTTCTAATTTATTTAAGTTTCTACAAAGGGCAAACAGGACAGAGCTTGGAATAAATTGAATTAACAATAAAAGTAGTCCTCAGTAATAGTCAGTTTTGCCAATTATCTTCAAGAATCAGATTACAAAAACAGTTAGTTGTATTAACAATAAGCTAAATATTTATTACAATACTAACACAAAGACAGACCAAAATTTAAATAATTTGAAGATTTACAAATACATACTTATAAAACATAAATTAAAAGGAAAAAACAGTTAAAATTTAATACACTTTTTTCACACTTGTGAAAAAATTTTGTGCCTACAATAATTTCTGCTGGAACTCCAGCTCAGTGTTCACCAATGAAAAGTACAAAGCAGTATGGATGAAAACATATTTACATACATAAATATACATTATTTCTGTTGCAAATTAAATTTACTTAAATTTGTCATCAAGGTTAATAATTTTGTGCATCTGCAATAAATGTAACAATAGAATATATAATATTGGAAAAAGGTGTAATTTCTGTTTTCATGAAAATTAAAAGAATAATCCAAAAATTAAATTTTTTAAGGATTATTTGATTTAATATGGATAAGAGGAAATTCAGAAGATAAGGAAAACAATAGATATAAATACTGATTGATTAGATGATTTCAGAAATATGAATGGTAAGCAGTGCCGGAATATAATCTGCAGGGAGTTGCATATAGGTTTCACTTGCTTCCTGACTGATCTAATTATCTTAGAGACCCTGAAATAAAATAATTAGCCAATCAACAATCCTAAAAAATTTACCAAGAACAAATTATGAAAATTCTCAACAATTCAAACATAATTTTTCAGTCTAATCGAGATAAATGTTATACGGACCGTATAAAGTAATACGATTAAAGACTAGTATAATCTTCGAAATGTTGAGAACATTAATCGCTAATTCAATAGTTAGAACAACGGGCATTAACGAACGATATGACTGAACGGTTTTAGGCGGTTGTATTAAATTACTGAACTAAATACTTTGACCCCAATCAATCCTTCGAATAATACAAAACAAAGATAAGAGTAGGTGTGCGAGAGGCGATGAGAAAGAGAGAGGCGGCACAGTCAGCACAACTAGATCATCCAATTTACAGTCGATGATGATGATGATGAGAGCAGACGTAAGACAGAGAAATATCTATAGCTAGAGAAGGTAAAATCATTCTATACCTGTCTATGCGCACCCGCTAAACTGTAGTTAACCGAGCATAACCCGGTATTATACACCCGTACCTAATTCAGATACCAAATCCTCCTCGATTGTAATGTCGGCTGAATCGTAGAATTCAGAAGGGATATAATACGAACGGGGTGAGTTCAGTAAAGTATATAAGGAAGGGTCAGGAGCGTGCGTGATGTACACCGTCCTATTCACATAGTCGGTAAACGGCTGGCCTGGGGATTTGTAAGAATAGAGGGTGGGTTACAGGATGAAAAGAGAAAACCGGAGAAGGAAGAAGAGGAAAAGATGACAACATACAGGAGCAGTTAAAAGGTACAACGAAGGAGAGTAGAGCGCGTCGTAACGGCAGCCGGATAGGATTTCAAATAATAATTAGAAGTCCCCTTTTTCACACTCCGACCTCTCCTACTAGCACCAACACTTTTATCTCTCTTCTCTTCACCATTAAATCCAAAACTAGCTACACTGTAACCGACCCGATAAACCGAAACCTTAACGCGTTTACCGTAATACTAGTAGCAATATTATTCGCCCTTCTGATTTTCTCTTCTTTAATCCATTATTTTAACTTTTTAAAAACCTATAAATAAAACTGACAAACTTACTTTTAAAGGAAAATACTTTTCTAGCAAATCTCTCTAATTCATTAAATAATGTGAATGTCACGTCGATCTTTAATATTTGTTTTGTAAATACTTATTAATATAATATTTTAAAAAAAATTTATTATATTAACAAAGAGGTAATAATTTAATCCACTCACCCGAAACCTTCTCTCAAAAAATAAAAACTTTGTATTTGTAAATAAATCCTCGTGAACACGTTTCGTTTAAAAATTCAAAAAAGGCCGGGCCGATTTTAATGAATCTCTTACCAATATTTCATTGTAATTTGAGGGTGGTATTAGGTGTAAATTTATTCAGATAATTTTATTAATTAGTAAGAATCAAATTTTTTATTTTCCCGGACAGCTCTACAATCTGATGTACAGTTAAATCTAAACATAGTGCCTGTGGTACTAAGATTCATTTTTCACCTCTTGATGAAATCATATTGATGTTACGAGTGACAATTGAAAAATAAATAAATAAAAAAAGGTGTGTGTATATATATATATATAATATATATATATATATATATATATATATATATATATATGTCCACACACACAATTTTATTTATTATTTCGCTAATAAAAATTGGGTAAACTCTTCTACATAAGCGAAAATTTTACTGACAACTTTTAAGTAAACGAGTGAAATTAATTTTTCAAAATGAGTTTTATTTTTATTTAAATTTAATAAATAATTTTATTTTAAATTTATTTCAGCATAATATACAAATAAAATTACGTCTGAATATAATCGCTAATATGCATTTTATTACGGTGAAAATTCGGTTTTTTTTGTTGTTACATAAAAAATGAAGCAAAAGGGTTTTTTCTTCAAATATCTACTTCAATCTGTGTTCATAATTCGGAAATATTAGTACAATATTTTACTATTAGTACAATATTACACGTGAACGACAAAACCTCTTTTAACGCAACATGATTTTTTTTTACTACACGTACGAATTTACACGATTCCCCGAATCTATTCATAATCTATTTTTTAAAATTATAATTACTCATTAATGGACCGTCAATTCTGGATTAAAAATAATTTTGGCATTCATTCAATCAGGATGCACTTAAAAAATATAAATAGCAGGCAATAAAAAATTAAATCCTCTTCAACATTTAACTTATGGGCAAAGATTTTAATTTACAGGTTCGGGACCCGTTTTAGAAAAAGCGATGAAATTACAGCAAATAATATTGTGTAAATACGTAACTCATACAATTTTCATTGAAATATTTTTGAGATTTTTAACATAGATTCCTTCCTCTAACTAGGAAAATTATTTTTGTTATTTACAAGATGTGGATGCCTTTTAGAAAAAGATTTTAAGAGACAAGAATTAAAATAATAAAAAAACTTTCAACAATTTTTTAGATTAAGTTGGGGGCAATAAATAAGAATCTGGTATCAACAGTTCAGTTCTAAACTAAAAACATTTCGACCAGATTTTTAATTGTGTATTGTTATACTTAAAAAAAAGAACTTTAACATTTCATAAACAAAAAAATCTTTTAAAAATTTTATTAAATAAGAATGTAAATAAAGGATTTAAAAAGACCTCCTTTCTAGCAAGGTTATAATATTCCACAGCGATTACATAGTACAACAACGCTGAATTAATTTTGATGTGATGATTGCAAACAACCACAATCACGCGGTTAAAATTTATACAAACAATAAAGTATACTTACATATTTAATGAAATACTGATTGGGCGGCGTACTACTTAACACTAAAATAAACGACAGATATCTGGAATACTGTATAAATAATACATAACATATATGTTTAAACGAATATTTATTTATTTTTTTTAAATATAAACAGTTTCTCAAAATTATTAGCAGCGTACATAATGAAACCTACCGGGTTGGTCTAGTGGTGAACGCGTCTTCCCAAATCAGCTGATTTGCAAGTCGAGTTCCAGCGTTCAAGTCCTAGTAAAGTAAGTTATTTTTACACGGATTGAAATACTAAATCGTGGATACCGGTGTTCTTTGGCGGTATAATAATAATTACTTTTGTAAACACAATACAATTTTACTAAACTATAATTATACTACAAGAGGTTAGCGAGCGAAGCGATTAACCTTCTAGCGTAGGTTATGTATGTTTGGTTAGTATATCGTTCAAAAAAATAGAAAACTTTTGGGGGGAAATTCTGAAAGAGTAGCTCTATTTTTATTGCAACATTTTTAAATACTATTTACTAAAAGATTAGTGTGAAATAAAAAGAAAAATATCCTTCTTGTGAATTGAGTATGATTAAATAAAATAAATCCTTTATATTTAAATTTTTCATAATTTTTTTTTCTTCAACTCATGAAATTATAATCAAAAAATTATTACTTTTTGTAATTTATCAAACCGTAGGATTTTGTTTTCCATTTTTGAGGTCTTAGATAATGGAATTTTAAGTAATTAAAAAAAAAAGTTTGGAAATTGTGATTAAAAAAAGAGAAGAAATAATTACACTTTATTCTCTTTACAATAGAGAAAGTCGCCCTTCTTTTTTTTATTTTACAAAGTTATTTATTTCTGTAATATTTTTTGTTTGCCACCCTTTCAAAGTTACCGAAAAAAAACAAATTTTGTAGATAAATAACATTCATTCAGAAAAATACACATTAACTAACATACCTGAAACTATAGGAATATTGTATTTTGTTGCTGAATAAACACGCTTCGCTAAACGAATATGTAAATAAATTCAATATTTATTCCTGATATACTGTTTACTCATTTTCTTTTTGCATAACTTCGTAGAAAAAAAAAGTAAAATAAATTAAAAGCAGGAGTAAACTGAACTATAAACCCGACAGCCGACGGCAACCAAATACACAAATTTCACTTCAGAGATTTAATGGCAGTTACATGGTATTATAATTAATACTATAATCCGTATCACTAATAAAGAATAAAACGTGTGTGCTAATTCAAATCTAAGATAATTAAAATATCTCAATTTAGCGAAATATTTAATTATGAAAAAATTATAAATTTTTCCTGAAAATAAAACAACTGAACGTTACAACAATTTTATACGTTTTTTTTTTATACTTGACATTTGATGTTATATTAAATTCACACATTCTACGATAACCTGATCTTAATTAAAACTTAAATAATAAATGGGCAATTGTGACAGTCGAAACGCATTAATTTATCACCAAATTCGGTTGAATATATATATATATATTTCAATCCCAATACCTATAAACTAACAATAAACATGAATCTAAACGGTTTCAGCTTGTACCAAAATGGTACATGGAAAGTGGAAATTTTTTCGTGTCTGTTACCTAGCACGAAAAAATTTCCACTTTAATTAACGATGCAACGACCAGTTGGTCGTATTTTAATTAAAATTAAAATATATTTCATTCCAGGTGTATGATGTCGACAAATCCCAATTGGGAATACGCGCGATAAATTCCCAGTTCTCATTTCGCATAAAACATGATTTTGTCAATTATGAGTAATAAAGTGCAACACCAACATAACAGATTACAGTGCACAACAAAGAATTTTTTTAATGTTTCCTTCACTTCACGAGTCAAATCTTACTAATTTTGAGTTGAGAAAAACGAACATGACAAAGAAAAATTTTTATTAACTCTAGTTTCTATGATATACAATAGGTGGAAGTATTTTATTTTAACGGGTTAATAGAAAACGACACATTTTATTACAAACACCAACATAGAAAGTCCATTTGACATTTTTTTAATGACAGTTACATTCTAAGAGTTCTAATTGATGGAATACCTGGCAGTTGGTTGAGTCTGAAGAGAATCATGTGGTGGCTTCATGAGAACGCTGTCTTTAGGCTTTCCTCTTGTGAGTTCCGGAGTATCCCTACACAGACCGGGAGTAATCCGCAAGCACTGCTTTATTCCAACGGCCGTGATATTTTTGTTCCATTTTTCTCAGAGTTCATCACTGAAAACTAGTTGGAAACTAGTTGGAAAAACATCCAAGTGTGAGTGGAGAAGATAGATTTTAAGAGACATGTTGCATCCGAGTTGATGGTATTTTTGCAGAAGTGCTGTCACCAACTGACTTTAGTTTTCATCACGTTTGTTGTAAAAATCCATGAATGACTCCCTTTAATGCTTCTCAAGCTTCCTTTCCTTTCCCCTCAAAAATTCGGTCGAATTTGTGGCCCAACAAAAATACCTTCCTCAACTTCTGCATCACTTAATGTAGGAAATTTGTTTTCATCAAACCCAGCTTTATATGAACGGGTGAAAGAACATCATTTGGGTCCACGAGAGGCTCGGCAACGACATTTTTCTTGCTAGAGTTATCTCGAAATTTCGCTTGGTATCTCGAAATTTCGCTTAATTAAGGTGATATTTTTCTTAAGCAACTTTGTTAACGATTAAAAAATAACAATATTTGCAAAAATAAAGGTTTTTGCGAAATCGCATCCCCACACCAAAAAATGGTGTAGTCGTCTATGTTGTGATGCCACAGGTGAGCGGTAGAGTTAAATAAATGAATAATATTTAACATGTAAAAAATTAACTCGTCTGGCTGGATCTGGAACTCGACCGCTCGGCTGACCAGGTCTGGTCGCGGCTATACCAGTCTGCCGACCGTACAAGCGAAATTTTCTCTTCGTAAGTTGTGAAATTACATTAGTTAATGCCGACCGTCACGCTAGTACCGCCACCCCACGCGAATTAAATATGCGGGCGCGCTTTAGTTAAAAATCATTGAATTAAATAAACAAAAAAATATTATATTTAAATAAAATGAAAATATTTTTAATTAAGTTATGTGTGTAAGCCGTGCATCAGAAACAACCCACAGAAGTAGGGCTTTTCCGGAACGCGGCTTTAGCGGCTTGAAGGGAAAGTCCTACAACTGTGTGGTTAAGGTGTTTTTTATACATATAATTGTACAACAAACAGAGATGAGACAATATGACTTGTACTATTGTGACACCTCCGTTAAAGCCACAACCGGCAAGGAACGGAGGGGGTGGTGTAGCGACCAGACACGCTACGAGGCGGAATCTTCTCCCCTCGGGGGAGAATCGAGATGTACCATTGTGACAGGCAGCATACCAAACTGTACATATTAAACAATCTATTTAATTTTGTTTTAACCGATACAATAAATATTATCAAAAAGCCTACTTGGCACAACATGGAACTCAAAGCAGATACTTAGCGTATTACATTTAGCACTAGTAAAATCTGCGATTATACATTACAATCATCTGTTTGAATAATATAGAAATCCCGAAGTCAAAAAATGATTTAACAGGTGTTATGTATTAGACACAGCTGAAGTAGAATAACTTCTCCAGATAAAAGGAGACGTTCTACAATTGTTACGGAACGGTTTAATTTCCTTAGCGATAACCTCCCAAATCTATAAATGAGAACGATTATTTCAACGTGCAGAATCGAAGAAGGCTTAAAGGAAAAGAATCCGGCCCTAAGAGAATTCATCAATTTTCTTCACGAAATTTAACGCCTGAATTATTTATAAAACGGATAGGAAAGTTCAAGGAAAGAACGGTTAACAGGGAATCTGAGAAAGATTCTACTGCTACTGCATCAATCTAAAGCAACCGTATTACATATTATAATGAAATGCCTTATTGGAAATTTACGGTAGTACGTACGAAATTCATCGTAACGTATTCAGAATAACCCGGTTATTGTTCTATGTTATCAGATAGCTTCTATGTTTTTCCTTAAATAAAATATTTTTATCATTAAACATTATAACTTTTGTATGTTTTATGACTTGACTATGACTTAAACCAAACATAGTTTAAGACGTAAATGCATAAATAATTACAAAAAAAAAAACAAGCCATACGAAAGAATAAACCCGCATAGAGTTATGTTCTATAATGTATCAACAGCTATCGATGTGTACTCAGCGGTACCCAATTAGCAACCGAGATCCGCTGTAACCCTTGGCATCAACACAGGATTTAGTAACTGATCCATACTATATATAACAATAACAATATCCAAACGTAATGGTTCAAATATAGCTCCTGTAAACAATTAAAAATTAAATTAATTAAATTTTTGAATCCTGCCAGCCAATTTTTGACTAATTTTTTTAATCCTGCTGTTTTTATGCAATTTTTTTTATTTATTTTACTACTAATGAGAAAAGTAAAGGATAAAAGAAATACTTAACGTTTTACGTTTTTTTTTTAAATTAATTATTTTCTGTTTATTTCCCACAAGAGGAAAAACTGTTTAATATAAATAATGAAAATACAAACCTTCTTTACAACCTAATTAATATACTAGTAATGGAATAAGTACGTATGTTTGTTTATTTATGTAAATTACGATTATTTATTTTTATCTTTATAAAAAATAAGAAATCACTAATATAAAACCGGATGAAAAAGAAAAACGTTCACATAAAAACGTATGTAATATCATAACAAATCAACATTCATTCTCCCAGCGGGAATAACAGAAAAATCTTAACAAAGGCGAGGGTTGATGATAATAAATCAAACTAAAAAAAAAAAAAAAAATGAGGACGATAATACAGGTTGAACTGTTGATAAAGGAAAATAGAAGGATAAGTAAGAAGGGGTATGAATAAGAAAGGACGGAAAAGAAGATAGAACTGACAAACAGGTAGATTGGTAGAGCTGTGGGTAGAGAAATATATAAACTAACAAAGAAGAAAGGATAGATTATATCGTGTATATATATCTCGATCAAATGACAAACAGAAAGTGTGCGCTAGTTCGTGGGCACTAAAACACATTCAACCCCGCCAACTTAAGTACACTCGTTCACTCACTCGCATTTATTCTCTCTCTCTCTCTCTCTTCCCGTTAGAAAACCTCACCCCATACGACCCTATATTTACAATGTGCAATGTTATTCACAAATTCCCGATAATTAATGCCTACAACAAGCAACCGAATAATCACAAGAGCAAGCACACAACATTCAGCAAACAACCATAGTTCGAACATGTCTCGCGCATCGTTTGTCAATCTGAAAAGTCAACGCTTGTTAAATTCATAAAAAGATTTAAAAAAAATGTAAAACCATTAACTACGAAGTCAGTCGAACACTGGCATCACGACGCTGTATCTCCATTTTACGACAAGGATTTTTTTGATTAAGTCATTTTTTAGTTTTGTCTTATAATTAAAGTACAATTGTGTGCGCGCGCGCGCACACAGTTCACACACACACAAATAACATAATAATAACAAAGTTTGTAAACTTAATTATTAATCGACATAATTGTTCCGTACTTCGATTGATTAAACAAAACGAAAAACTGTTCAAATTGGAATATATAATGAAGTATTAACATTACACTAATGTTTTCCTACGCCGACCAATACAAACTTTTGGTGTAATTAATGATCCAATATTTTTATCAATAAAAATTAACTGACCCATATAAGTTCTCATCGACAAATTTCTCTAAGTTCCATCAATTACGCATTGGGTATCGGTAACTTTTAATACTTATTTAATTCACAAAACATTTAAAAACAACTTAAACTACATGATATACGATATGAAAGTGCTGAAAAGGTATTAACTCAAACCATTTCCATATATCTAAACATAATTTTGTTACGTAGATAAAAAAAGGTTAACAATACCGTTTTTATTTATTCGTACAAACTTACTGAATCTTAATTCAAGTGTTCAAAATCACCTGAAAGGTGATTCTGAGGGATTTTGGGCATGTAGTGAATATTTATTGGAAATGTTAGTTCCAAAAACAGAAACAAATGAAAGCTCTCGGGAGCAATCGCAATCCACCGATGAAAAAATTCATCTTAATCAATAGTAAAGGTTATAGTTTATTTGAGATAAGGAACCCGCTCTGACGACTGTCTTCAGAAAGGCGGCGAGAAATAAAATATTACACTTTTTATGTCAACTAAAGATAAATTTAAAGAAAAACGGCAAGAAAGACTAATAAAGGGTTTTCTATTTTAAGGAAAATGCACTTTCACAAGATTTTTAAGATGTCTGAAATTTTGGGTTTGTAGGAACACACAATTCCATCTTCTTTAACCAAATACCGTTTCATCTCGTTATTACTTAATTCCAAAGCACAAGTTTGAAAACGGGAATGCTTTTAAATGATTCCGAGAAAATACTAGCAGAACAGAAGATAGTATTTCACTGACCAGGGACTGAACCGTTTTTTGAAGATCTATCGGAACTTGAGAAATTTTTAAATAAATACATGAAATAAGATGTAAGGCTCACGATTCTAAATAATTCCCTTTCCTGCTCGGGCTGATGATATTATTCAACAATACAAATTGTCAAACAACATACTGCCGTGATTAAAACTAAAAAAGTTAATAACCATGATTTTTAACAAAATTAGTTTTGTGTTAAACCGATATAATAAAAAGTACTATCGATCTAAAATTGAAACAAACAATAAAGAGAAAGAAATTTATGTTTGGACAAAAGTTAAACGGATGACTTATTATCCATCTTAATACCCCTCCAGCAATAGTACTATGGACTAATCCACAAGGGAATTTTACCCGACCAACCCTTTTCCTTTTTCCCATTTAGCCTCCGGTAATTACCGTTTAGATACTACTTCAGAGGATGTTATGTATGGGTTTAAATGAAGTGTAGTCTTGTACAGTCTCAGTTCGACCGTTCCTGAGATGTGTGGTTAACTGAAACCGAACCACCAAAGAACATTGGTATCCCCGATCTAGTATTCAAATCCGTGTAAAAACAACTGACTTTACTACGATTTGAACGCTGGATCCGACCAACCCTAGCATGTAACTACGGTTCTATATATATGACAGACTTGACAAAAGGTAGGTAGCTATTAGCATGAATGAATACGACGGCTGCCACAGAAACGAATATAAACCAATAATGTCAAATCCACTTCAATGTTGTCAACCACGTTTTATCACGAATAATGTTTAATTAACGTTACTCCACATTTTGTGTAGATATTAGAATAGGTGACTGAATTATTTAAAATTAAATATTATTCTATAACCGTGGTTAATTTGGGAAATATCATTAATTGCTGTAATCGGTAGTCCCCGATTTTTTTTATAAACTTAATTTTATTGATGATTGTACGTTTGACACAGTGCTCACTCACCCTTTCTCTTTCTCATAGTTCTAACGACTTATTTATGTCTATGTCAAATATGTTCTTAAAATTATAAGTTTAGCAAGCGATATACAATATGATATAATATTACTGGCATATTATTTACGTTACTCTGAGCCTTCAGTAAATATAAAGTACTTAAAAGGAGAATAACAAATAACCGTAAAACTTTACGACGAAGTTTAAGGTCATTTAACAAAATATAGTAACATATGATGTACGCATCAATATTATATTTAATAAACGTTACAATTAATTGATTGAAAATACAACAAAATACCTGTGTAGCTGACAATCGCTAAACATAAATAAATGCAAGCTATATGACGCATTTCATCTAGTCATTCAATAGATATTCGTGTTGTTTTTGTCTTAAAAAACAATCCCGAATGATTTATTTGCTTGCTGTATTTTTTTTTTTTTTTTTTCATTTCATTTGTTACTACATAAAACCATTTCCATATTTAATCAATATATCATGTAAAAAATAATAACCTCACAGTATTACGAATTCATCTAAATACATCTGACGTACGAGGAGAAAAATCGCATAGCTACATGCGGGATTATTTTTTTAAAAAAAAAGGCAAATAAATAAATATGTATTAATTTTCAAAAAGTTACGTGGATTTACTCTATCAAAATGAATACATTATAAAAAAATAATTAAAAACTTTTGAACGCAACATTTAAAGTACGTTTTATAACACTTTTTCTTGTATGTGTATGTCGATGTAGAAATTTTACCATTTTACCATATACGAGTTAAAAAAAAATAAATATTAAACAAATTACAACGTAAATTTTTAAGGTAAATAAACATGTACAAATACGTTTACGATACAAACATAAACACCGGAAATTTAACCGCTAATAAAATATGGGTAAAATCCAACAAGAATACAAACGTGAAGTTAAGACGAGTGAAGTAAATATAATACATTTCAAAAGTTAATTTATGAGACCGTTGTATGTTAAATACAATATACACAATACAGGTTACAGACGACTAGGCTTCCATTTTTATGTTCCTTTAAAATAATCTTCACTTGTAACCGGTTTCATCAATCATCCTTATATTAATTGATTAATAAAAATAATTTAGTTTTGTCGTAAAAACTTTCTCCCTTCACTAATAACATTTTATTAATTTTTCTAAATAAAAACATTCAGCGATAAACTTAAAAAAGAAAGTTGTTTAAAAACTAACGATCTTACCGTATAGACAACATTAAAATGTATATAAAAAATTAAAAAGTTTATTTTATTTTTTTTAAAACAAAAACATAATTTTAAAACTATATTTCACAAAACAATAGTAAAAATGGACTTTATAATACCCATATAAAGGGTATTATATGGGGATAATTGAGGGAAATTGGCTTTCATATTTGATACGTTTATGGTTAATACAATCTTGAAGTCTTTTCTCGATAGGCTTCTCTATGGAGTGTTGGAAAGAAGAAAGTGAAGTAAACGGTTTTTTTTTTAAATATCGCAATAACTATAAATTTTAACAGAATTTGTTACCAGAAATCCTTAAAGAGTAAAAATTCTGTGCAACTTTTAATGTTACTCTGTACTATAAAACAAAGAGTTACGACTCGATAGTTCTCTTTTATAGTGTAGTTTTACATCGCCACTATTTTCGCGACTAGCTAGGTTTATGATTAAGGATTTAAAAAAAACGGTTTAGAGTAATTATCCCTTACATTTTATGCTTTTTTAAAGCTATAAAATTGATTTATTATCGAAAAAATACGCAAGAAATCAGTAATTACTTAATATACGCGCACGCGCGCGCGCGCGCGCGTGTATATATATATATATATATATATATATATACATATATATCCGTTGGGATTTGTAAACCAGAAAAGCTACGAAGAAAACTTTTAATCGGGAACAACTCTTTCTCAATTTTTGAGTGTGTTAAAAATATTCTATTGGAATTTGAAATCCAAGCCATTTTTCTAATACGGAAGCAAATTTAATAAGAAAAAAAACCTTCCCAATTTTTATAACATTTCTGGATACAAAACATAATTCTATAACATTTTTTGTTCTTGGACAGTATATATCATTATATAAACAGGAAGAGGAAGAGGTTTCGTAATAAACAAAAAAAAAAACTACTCGATCAATCGCAACAAAAGTTTTACTCAGGTTTCTCGGCATAACTAAGGTTTTAGATATTTTTCATCTCGAATAGTAGTGGTGAGCTGCCGGTTAAAGCACAAAATTTAATGAATTGAATTAATTAACTGTTTTGTCTCTCACTGTGCGAGCTGGGTTTGAACAAAAGTAAAACTCCCTTTCTCTTTATATAATAGTATAGATTAAAGCTTTATTGAATCTGTGTGTGTATGTATATATATATAATGCCCGCGCGCGTTTTGTTTTTTATATTTTAAATTTATAGTCATTAAGGTCCCGATCCTGTAGTTCTAAAAATTTTAATTTTCTCTTGAGATGGGAGTTGCGTTGATTCATTGTAAACCTTAAAAAATCCATTCTTAAAAGACTAATTATTTTTATAGTGTGATTATCAGTAGCCATAAAATTCCTAACATTTTTAAAATTAAGTACCTTCTGAAAAACGTCTTTTTAAAATACTAATTCACTGTAAAATATTTTAATTGTTAAAAACGCAAACTGAAATTTAGTTAAAAAATCAAAAACAATCCGTAAATTTTATATCGTTAATGCAGTACCTTAGTAACGCATTTTTGTTTAAAGTCTGCGATGGAGCGCTACCTCAAAAAAATAAAGAATACTCATAATGGAGAATTTTTTAAGTTTTATGAATCTAAATATTAATAAAAACACAGAAAATTATTTTTTGAAGAAGACTTTATGATCGATTCTAAAAATTATTTGCATTAATTTATAAATTACTATTAATTTATTTCATTCTTAAATTTCAGCTCTATAAAAGGAAAAACAGATAAGTATACATCGATTAAAATAGTTTAAGCTCTATGTTAATATTTAAAATTAATAATATAATTAAATATTTGTATCTGTAAGCATCATTTTTTAAATCGTCGTAAATATTAGAATTTTTTCTACGCTTCTAAAGAAGTAAAGAGCCGGTCAATTTTCCACACCTCTTGGCCGCAGACAATTTATCTAACCCTGTTTGTTCTTTATATAACAAACGTTAATAATATTTTACTCATTGTAACAATTATTATAGTAATAAATGCGTACAGGTGGGGGAATTTATATCATTTGGGCACAGTATTTGTAGAAGATGACAATTTAAAAAGAAGGTGAACAAATTAAGAATTCTAGTACCTACCAGTCGTAAAGGAGCAACGCTTCACTTTTCGAATAATAATTAACTTAGCTACTAACTTAATAATAACTAATTAGCTTTGTATTGAAATTTTAATCTTATGTTAACATTTTAATGGAGTTTTGTTTTTGTAAAATTTTACACTATTTTGTAAAGTTCTAATGGTAGTCAAGTTGAAATATTTTTCATATAACTAAATCAGAACATTTATAAATAAAATTTATGTTTTACTACAAATTACAGAAAAATATCTCAAAAAGAATGTACTTGCAGATTCGAACATATTTGCACTTAGTACTGGATTGTTATGGTACAATTAGAAATAGAATTATTTTGATTAACTTTAAAATATATTAAAAAAGAATTTTGTTTAAATAGTTTATTTCGTTTATCTAATTTTAGAATTATTTTCATTAACATTTAATAAAAAAAAACTCACCCAATATTGACAACAGTTAAGTTTTATTTCAATTTACTTACATAAATTATTAATTTAATGCAATTCAAAATTTTTCTTTCATTACAATGTACAAGAAAAACTATTACTTTAATTAGTACAAAAAAGACAAATAATTTTTCATTACAGTTTAGGAAAAATAAATACTACCTAAAAAAATAAAATTATAAAAAAAAAGAATTAACTTAATACTGATACATAATGTTAATAATTACAAAAGGTAAAATTTACAAGAATATATTCACTAACATACGTGAAAATCTAGGGAATTCGATCTTATGAAAACTGTTATGCACTGGCAACATACCCATCGACAACTGGTTCAGCTCTAAGAATTTTGTTTAAGGGAAAAATCCAAAAATAAAAATGTTTTACAATTATATTCTGTATGATTTATTATTTTTTTTAATTATTAAAACAAATAATTCAAAAATAACAATGCCATTCTTTCACATAAAACACGCGATTTTTGTTATTTAAAAAAGATATTAATATAAAATTTATTTTTTAGATTAATGTAAAACAGAGTCGAACAATTTTATATAAATTCACACTGGCAGTATTCTGATACCCTTAACTACAATGATAAGAATTACAATTTGTTAAAACTAATACATGTTTTCCAACAGCTAACTGGAAAAAAATTAAAAAGTATTTTACTTTTGTTTCATCTAAACCGAACTCTATATATCAACTAATAGTTAGAACGTACCCAATCTAAATGAGCAAACCAAACCTGAACTCGTACAAAAAAAAACACACGTCAAAGACATTTAATTATTTCGTAATTTAATGTATATTTTTGTGCACTACAAGTAAATTTGCAGCTAACAACCGTAAAAATTGAATTATACTATTACTTTTAACAAAACAAAACAATCGACACTATTTGGAACCAAATTATTAAACTAGAAAAAAATTATTTTTTTTTTACTTCATACAAGTAAAATATTTTTATAAAATTTAGAAATTACTAATTAAAATGAGAAATAAAAAAATGTATTATTATCTTGCAAGAAAATCGGATATTTTATTCCTTAATAAAGTATACTAACGAATTTGTGTTTTTAATCGTAATTCAAATAATTACAAATATCGATATTTTAATGTAGAGATATCTACCGAATCATTTTTACTTTCCAACGAACACAGGTATAACAGCTATATTTAAATGGAAAGTATGATGTTCAAATCAAAAGTGAGGTATCGAGTTTTTGTTTACAAATCTTTACGTTTTAGGATCCAACTATTTCATCTAGACCAAAAACACATATTTATGTATGTGTGTAGCACTCCCGCTTTTTTCTTTATATCTCAGGACTGACCAAACCGATTTTCTTCAGATTTGCTCAAATATTTCTATATATGGGGCAGTGACCCGCATTAATTTTTTCAAAATTCGTTAGAGGATAAGAAGAGTTATCGTGAAAAACCCAATTACGATTTTTTTTGAGAGGCATTTTAGAGAAAACATTTATTAAAGCAAATTTGTTACCTACAATCCACATATATAAATAATCAAAAAAATTCCCAAAAAATCAACCCCCATCTCTTACAATTGAAGTACCTCTTTCTTTTATTTTCCTCTACCTCCCTTCGGTTGAAATATTTTTCAAAAATTGTTTGAAAGTTAATATTTCATTTAAGAGCCATCAAGAAATGTCTAATTTTTTTTTAAAATTATAAACCACGGAACTAAAATAAAGGAAGATTTGAAAAATTTATTTTAGCCTTTATTGAAGAGGATGTTAGATTTAAAGAAAAGTTTACTTAAACAAATTTGAGAAGCTTAACCTATGTAAGAATAGTTAAAAAAAAAGTTTTTCTTAAAATTTATTTCCGTCACTAAAAAATATAAATTCTTTTTTTTTGGCTCTAAAAATTACAATTTTTAGAAACGGGAAGGAAAGTCACACAAACTTTGCCAGTTTTGTTTTCAACATTTTAACGATTTTATATAAACCGTAATGTGAAAAAAACGATCGCTATAACGCTTAAGTCTGTAACTAACTAATTTTAGGATTAATAAGAAACCTGAAATGAAAAAAAAACTTTTATAAAAGTAAATTAAGTGATGGGAAAAAACAATTAAAAAAATAGTGATCGTAAAATTTTGAAAAACAAACAAAAAAGTTAACTGTAATAAGGTAATAAATAATACAAAACACACTATGACGATTTCCATAATTTAACAGCCCACGAGAATGTATACAAAGAAATAACGTTTCCTGGCGATAGAAAAAGAAAACAGAAACGTTGAAAAATGCTAAAGAGTAACGGACTATAAAACGTAATCGCAACAGTTCCTTCAATGAATGTATAACGTGTCAAGAAAAACAAAAGGTTCCTGTACATCATCAATACATCAATGTACAGTACACATCATTGTACATGAAATACCCCTCTTCAATAAGTAAAGTTCCTATCAACCTTCGTTGAATGTAATGCACAAATAAGTAGATTAATATAAATCTATAATCAAAATTAAAATTACTTAATATAAATGCAAATTTTCAAGTACCAAATAGGTAACGCTGATAGGGAAAAATACGTATTTTTATTTTAATTAACGCCGGTTACCAACTCTTTTTTTGTTTGTCAAATAAAAAAGAAGAAAGAAGAGGTAAAGAAACGTTATAAAAAACATAAAATGGATAATTTAATTTGAAATTCTACACACAAAAAAACCGGAGAGTTCGTAAAAATCGACATATTAAAAGATAACTAGGTGCGCAAGCATAACAGCGAACGCATGCTATCTATATTTTAAGTATATATACTCGTACACATTCTCTACCTAATTCCTTCACACAAAACACACGCGCACAGGTGTGTAAATCCCTTACGCAAACAATCTTCTTATATAAAACCTCGTCAACATATTTCAATTAACATAATCCTCTTGTTAAGGAGAACCTTCTTACAAAAACCCCGCTCGCCTCTTCATCTGCAAGAATGAACCTCATCTAACCTCAAAAACCTTCCTCCACTATTTTACATAATCACCTCATCACCATACACTCTACAACTACGGTATAATATAGTACTACGACTACTGCACCTGCTCTATCTGCTAGTACCGATACCGACCGATCTACCCTTGCACGTCAATATAGTACCTCGTCATATCGACCAACAATTCTACCAAACAGTGTCATATCGAACCTTCTCACAATCTGCTTTATATTACCTACATATTCACCGATTCAACCACTATATCATTTTCCTCCTAGCCCATTGTTATACACAGATAACAAACCTAGGATATACCTGAATATATTAATCTTATATATATATATATATATATATATATATAGTTAGGCCAAAGGTGCATATACTTTACTATGATTCTCTTGTTGTGTACGATATAACACAACACACTCCGATATGCTCTATCCATATTCAGTAACTCAACTCACACAACGACGCGGAAAGACTAGCCTAATCTTCCTCGCATCAATGTAACGTGACCTGACAAAAGAGATTTGCATCTTTAATATAACAGCTATACACGTAAAGTATTTTAAATCCATACCTATTACACTTTACTCCACTTTACTTCACTTCTTATGCGAACTCACAACTTTAAATAATACTTAAAATTTTAGATAAAGGTAATCTATTTTATATTTAAAATATTATCTACATACAACAAAAAAAAAAATAGATATATAAAAATATACGACGGAATATTACCGTTTCACATTATCCGTTTTAGCACAGAATTAATATTCCTTTTTTTATATTTCAACTTTTGAAATCGGCACCAAAAAAATAAATAAAATGTATATTCTTTAATTTATCGTGCGTATGTTTTTATTTCTTATTTCTATTTTAAAAATATGAATTGACCTACAAAACAAATACTGCCCGTACGAAACAAAGCCGATCATAGGAAATCCAAACGCATGAATATTAAAAATTATGATAGAAATAAAAAACGATTACCAATAGATATTTTTACCAAAATTTTCTGCTAGTTAATATTATTCTTTTTAATTTTCCCACGAAAATACTTCAAATATAAAAATAACATCAAACTACATCCCATTATGCTAAAACAAACTCATAAAAAGTAATGAGAAAAAAAAATTATAAATATTTTTAAATCAATTTTTCGTTTAAACAATCTTATACTACAGTTCTGATTAATAGTACCAGAGGAACTTGTCTACAAAACACAAAAACCTCAGTTTTGTGAACGGCAAGAATTAATTTTCATGAAAAATAAAACCGTATAAATTAAATTAAGAATCTCCATTTATCGAAGTAGATTAAAAAAGAGAAATTCATAATTCAGTTCATCTTGAACGAAATTATCAAAACTTATTTAAAAGAATGTACAGAAGAAAACTGATTTTTAATGATAGAGAAGTCTACGCCGAAAATTTTTATCTATTTTCAAATAAATCAAATCAACTAAACTAATTAATGTAAAAACTACATTTTTTACATTTAGCTATATTTTACAATTATCTCTTTAAATACGGAAGTTCCAACTCCACAGACCTCCTTGGCGAAATAGTAGTGACAATCAGTCTTTCGTCATGAAGGTCCCGGATTCGAATCCCGATCAGGCATAGCATACGTCATAAATATTCCATTCCCAGGCGTAAGCTTGGAGCCTCGAGACGAATTAATCGTGAAAAACAATACCCATTATTACTTTCTTCACAATAATGAAATGTATCACTGATATCAAATGATCAATAATGATGTGATCTTTTTAATCGGCAACACACGACAATTCTAAAATATTGAGTTTACAAAAAAAAATTTGCTAATAGATGTTAAAAAAAAAATCAGGAAGTTGTTAAAGTAAAAATCCTACACTTAGAGATCATCAACACGGTTCATTTAAATACAGAGGAATATAAAAATTTTATAGTGAATTCACTAGTAAAATAAAATTATCCTGTAATATTTATTATTCTTTACATTAGTTTATTTTATTTATTATTTTTTTTTTTAAAGCACATTCGCATAATACTTCCTTCTCTAAAAAGAATCAACTTCATACATTTTTTTAAATCAGAGATTGAAACCGGGTAACACTATAAAAACATACGTTTATACGTAAATATATAATTTTATATGCGGACAACTGAAACTGAGAAGTTACCGACAGAATTATCGATATATTACATTTATGTATAAAAAAAAAATTGTTAACAATAAATACATCGTTACATAAAAATCCGCATATAATCGATCCTTATAAAGAAAAGTACGACAAATTCTTTAAAAAGTTCAAGGAGGCAATTTGATCAGGTGATAACAGACACAAATAACAGCATATTTTCATACCAAATAACGCACGAAATGTTATTTCTCTCATGCAACGGCATTTAGTGACGCAATTTGATACGATAAATTTCATATGATTAAAATAAACACACGAAACTTTTTAACTACAAAAACCAGAACCACGTTTGTATAACACATAGTTTAATAAAAGGAAAAATTACGTAGTTTAAATCTGCTTTCTTGATGTGTACAAACTTATTAAGTTTTAATTCCACGCTAATTCCGCAAAATAAAATGCTTCGTACCATTAATGTCCGAAAGAATTTTTAAATAATTTTGTGAAGTTCATTTTTTCAATTTTCAAGCATTCAAAATATCCCTTTAGTATTCTGTTTGATGAGTAAATGTGACGAGTTAAAAAAGATAAACCTTTTCAATCGTTCCTTTAAATTATCTATTTCAGAAAGGGGCGCCAAATTAAAAAAAAAACAAAAATACTAAAAATATTTTTAATAAAGAGAAATGTTTAAAAAATACAATTTTTTACCTTTTTTAAAATCGATTTTATTTTTTATCGTTATTTTACTTTTATTTAAAATAACATAAAGTTTATAATCAACTTCCAGAAAAAATCTGATACGGACAATAAATGACTTCCTTGTACGCCTATTAAATTACATTTACAATTTTTTTTAAAATGAAAAGTACATAAAATTTTATTTCTTTAAAAACTTTTGATATTTTTTCATATTTTTATTCATCGTAAAACTGTTTTTACGAGAGGTTAATTATTAATAAATTAATATATTTAAATTAAACAAAATTTAAAAAAGGAAATGAAGTCCGATGCGAACCGATCAAAATATTCACTTAAGATCCAAATATTTCATTAATTAAAATTTTATTTGGCTATAACTCTGGAAGCGATGAAAATAAGTACCGTTTATGACATATCGTTGAAAAGCTCTCAATGAGGACTTATTCCTACAATTAAGAAAAAGTCCAAAATTCAATTTTCTTTTCGGATTTTGGGCTTTTTTGGGGCAGTTCAGTCGATTGCAATCAAAAGGGAAGGTGCACAACTAGATGTTACAACAGTTCTAAATCCAAAACTTCTACATCCTACGGCTAATCGTTTATGCGAGATACATATATCCCTACGTTCATACATAAGTCACGCCAAAACTAGTCAAAATGAATTCAGGGATGGTCAAAATGGATATTTTCGTTGAAATCTGGAAAACAAAATTTTTCGCGATCACAATACTTCCTTCACTTCGTATAAAAAAGTAAAAACAGATTCTTCAATTTCATTTTACTTATACACTACACGATTTTTTTTTAAAGTTTTTTTTAAAATGGCAGGTCTGTTTATATTAACTAAAACGAGCCATAAATACACTAAGCACAACCCTGAAGATTAATATTTTATTCCGCCGATCTCCGTGGCGGAGCGGTAGCGTATCGGCCTATCATCGGGGGATCCCGGGTTCGAATTCGGTCAGGCATGGCATTTTTTATACAGGAAGTATTCTTGAGCCACGCAACGGAAGGACATTCACTTGAAGATTACACGCACCAAAAATCAAGCTGATATCTACATTAGTTGCATAATAAAAAAATTGTAACTTTCATTTCCATTTTAACCTTTTAAACTTTTAAGTTAAAAACAAACCTTTCTTAGGGTGCATATACCGCGTAAGAACGTGTATACAAATTTTCATCAATTTATCGTCGGTAGTATTTGCAGGGCGTTGCTTCTGAATTATTCACATGTTGTTTTATATATACGTAAATTTTTAACTAATCATAAAATTTATATTTTTTAATATAAAAGAGAAACAAACTGGAGGAAAACTTCCAAAATAAGGGTATTTAAAAATAATAATGAGCTTGCACATTAAACCGGTATCATTAAGACTTAACTCCTATTCACCACTGATTCACAGAAAAATTATTTCACGGCTTAGATCAGGGGTCGGCAAAACGGCGCCCTCGATGAGATTTTTATACGCCCTCACTATATTACAAACCTAATAAGCCCAATAACCGTATCGGCATCGCGAGTATATAAGACAATATAATTGCGCAAGCTCAGTGTCAGGAAATAACAATCAAGGTCATACACCGAACACTCGCGCTACTTAACAGGTAGGAAGGAATATACTCGCTTCTGATAAATTTGGAAGTATGTTAACGTATTCTGAGTGCTACGTATTTTGAGGGTTATTATCACCGACTGTATTTTATTATTTACGTATTATTAGCAACCATATCACGCAAGATAGTCGCGCTTTTCAGTATCAAACACGTATCGTATTGGTTAAACGGATTTTATAAATAACCCGTCACGAATAATTGTAAAATAATTTATTGTATTAATTACTGGGAAGAACAATTTTGTTTTACCGACTTTAAAGGCAAAAAGTATCTGCTTATTGCGTAATAACAGTACGGCGCCCCCAATAACGTTTCAATATATTTTGCGTCCTTACTGACAAAAAGGTAGCCGACCTCTGGCTTAGATGATACCACCTTACCGGTCTAGTAACAAATTAAGGATAATTCTATAAAAAAAAGTATTGTAATTTATTTGGGGGGAAAAATACGATTATCCTGAAAGCGTTTCGTTAATATTTACTCGACCACTCCTAAGCCAAATCATGAAAGATTAATGTTGACGTAAAATGAAAAACGGAAAGATACAAAAAAGTGACTTTAAATACCTTGCACCACACTGAAAAATGTTTTTCCAATAATTTTAGCAATAAATTCTTCAAAAAGATAAGCTTTCTACAACAGCATTAAAAAAAGATAAAAATGCAAATTAAAAGTTAAACTTAATTAAAAAATTATTTTTTATTTGAACAGAGAAAGAGAGAGCGAGACTATATGTTGCAACAATTTCGCTCACAGATATGAAATATACATATGGCACGCACATACGAACAAGATATAAGGTAAGGTGCAGGCGTTTACATCATTATCATTATATATAACGTAACTATAAATCTATAAACTTAAAATTGCCGTATACACGCATTCAATATTATTTTTTATTACAGAACTATAACGACCTTAATATTAATAACAACATTATACCTTGATAATGAACTTCGGATAAATGTTCAATGAACTGTAAAAATATTCTAATAATCTATTATCCAGTACTATTCTAATCGCTAGTATAAGTTAAAGCGCAATTAGCAACTGAAATGAATTAAAGCTAACTAGTGGCATAACCAAATTTATTGATAATAAATTTATCCGAATTTCAATTTATTTGAAACATTAAACGAAGCTCACATTATTATTATTATTATTATTATTACCGATTATTATTAATCGAAGGACCTACTTTCCAAAACCTATTCCACCGTAAAGGACTCTATTCAAAACTTAATTAAGATTTTCCATACGTACAAAGAAATACAAGATTTTTAGAATAAAATATTAAACTTTCTCAATACTTTTTATAAACTTATATCAGTTTAACAAATAGTGAGCGTCCGGTCAAAAAACAAGTTCGGGTTATACATGATGGGACAAAAACACATGATGATTTTTCATCGGTTATTGTTCACTGTGAAACAGTGGAACTGCGCTTCCGTTGTAGACACAATTTACAATATAACGATTCTGTCGTACTCACGAAGAAAAGATTTCATCGACATTTATATGTCCTGTGTCTTCTAGTAGCATGTTGAGAGCAAGCTACTAGAAGGCATTTTAGGAGTACGCGATCAGAATCAAAAAGAAAACATCAGGAAATCAAAATCCGCAAGAACACCGGAGAACATTGAACAGGTAAAGTAGGTGATCGAAGATTGTTATCGGCATGCGGCCGAGTCGTCATTCCTCTGCTTTCAACATTCTCAATCGAACTATAAGAAGAATAATGCATTCTGACTTGAATTTCCATCCCTGAAAACTAAAGAAGGTTGTTCGAGAATTGGCACATCATGATCGAATTTTCGCAGACGAAGTTGGAAATAATAAAAAAAAAAAAAACGCAATAATCCTCATAAGAAACGAAGCCAATTTCTACCTGTCCGGTTGTATTAATAAACAAAACTACTAAATTCATCTGATACAAATCCAAGACAGTTCCATGAACGCCCATTTCATACACAACTGTGGCAGTGTGGTACAGAGGTGACGAAGTTTAGGGAGATTAGCCTTGAAGGAGGCCAGACACTCGCAGTGAATGCAGAACGGTACACTTCGATGCTGCAGGACTTCCTTGTTTCAGAACTTCACAGAAGGCACATAAACAGAGTCGAACTGTGGTTTCAACAGGATGAGGCAACTGCCCGTACGGCTAAAGTTTCATGGAAGTGTAGAAGGATTTTATCGGAATGTTTGATTTCGCTACGTGAAGACATCCCTTGGCCATCACTCTTACCCGATCTTTTGGTATATAACGTCTTCGTACAGGGTTATTTAAAATCTGAAGTGTACACTGGAAAACCATATTCACTTAATATGTTTATCTGAACTAAAGGCAGAAATTCAACACGAGGTGGCCACCATACCGGAACCCATAGACCGAATTTAATGACAAGTTTCAGCGACCGACTTGATACAGTAGTACATGGACCAAACTGGACGACATTTGCAAGATGTTATTTTCTGGACTTAATACAAATACAAAAAATTAAAGATTTTTAATAACAATGGAATACACGTGTCTTTATGTCTAGCGCATGAATAAAAATGAGCTCTCTGTAATTACTAACATATTCTAAAAATCGTCGTTTTTCTGTCTCTTCCCGTAATATAATCTATATCGGTTACGTTTTCAAGATATATCTAAATACTCGTATATAAACATACTCTGTTACCGAAACTGCCCTTTAAATCAATGAATATTGCTTACGGCGGCACATCCTAATATTATTTAATCACACATATAACTTTAAACGTTATTCAGATAATAAAATAATATCACATATTCAACTTATAAGTTGATAGTCATAATTTTTCCTATTATTGATAATGCATAGTTACATCAGGAAACAATCTATACGTAATAAAAAAAAAGGCAGCCACGGAAAGATGCTTTTGTTAACCCGACCTTGAGCTGAAACAATTTTTTCACATCGGTTCCTAAGTTTCGTTTTTCTAAAAATCCGATTTGGCATATGTAAAGCAGCACCAAAAAAATATCGTCCAGTCAAGTACGTGAACAATAAAAAATGAGCCTTTTATGTAGTGTCGCAGTACGAGTCAATTGTACCGCTGATTTGTAAAACCTGTCGCAGCATTTTAGAAATCGCATCCGGCAAGAAATCGGATGACATATAAAAAGGAGGAGTAAAATGGTTCCTTTTATGCAATCAGACGAGTTATTCGACACCCAGTTTTTGTACAAGAGTAATGCCAACCATCCTCCCCGTACCGCACCACAATCAGTCCAGTTTGAAGAGTTTCGGTGTCCGTTTCGTACTGCTGCATTGCTTGAGATTCTGTTTAATTTCAAGCCTGTGAATTTGCTTTTAATGAGTTTTTTTTTTAATTTATATAACTATTTAATAAAAGCAAATTTATTGATAAAATACACGGTAAAAGGGCAATATGGGATTTTTCATCAGAAAATACGTTTTAATTAACTCTTTACTTAGAATTTCCTAAAGAAGAATGAGTAAGCCTTGCTCTGAATTTTGTTTTACTAAAATATTTCCTTAGAATATAGCCACTACGTCCAATACACGATACAGCAAAAATTCTAAAATACAGTAGATGCCGATTATTAGAATCACTTTTGAACATAACAAAACCGAGTCAAAAGGCTGATTCAATTAATAGTCGAAGGTCATTTTCCTGTACGCTTACAAACATAACCTAATTTTACAACAACAAAAAAAAAAGGTCGTAAAACATAACGTACGCAGTTTAATGATTATATGTATTTAGATAGATAACATGATACATTAAAACGAACTGATCTCTCTCTTTTTCTGTTTAGTCTCCGAAACAACCGTAAGGTATTACTTCAGAGGATATATATGAATGTAAATGAGGTGTAGTAGTCTTGTACAGTTCTGAGATGTGTGGTTAACTGAAACCCAACCATCAAAGAAACTAATCTAATATTGAAAAAACAAAAAGAAAAACTTATCTCTACCGTCATGTATTTTTGTTTTAGTCAATTCTATTAAATACAGTATTGTATTATAAAAAGATACATTACAAACGTTAAAAAAATGGGGAATACTGTAAAATTTACATTTATAAAAAAACATTTTACGCGATAAATTAAGAAAAACAAAAATGTAACTTATAGATACACAAATTTCAGTTATTCTGAAATTCCATGTAACTGCTTATTTTTTTTGAAGAAAATGTTTTTATATAGTGTTCTAAGGCATCATTTTCCAATTTCCAAAAATCAGGGAACTGTTCTGGTCTTCCTCCGCGTAATTCAATTTTTTCCCCTAAAACTGTTACCGCATCGGTTATTTTTTTTAACGACGGTGTTTGCGGCCGAACTTCCTCTGCTTCTTCAATCTCGTCATCTTCCAGCACTTCATTTATAATTTCTGACACAATTTCATCATCAGTAAACGCAGCTGAACTTATCGGCACAACGTCATCGGTTCAATAAAATCAGCGTTTTTGAAGCGGTTTTGAACCGTTTCAATTTTTAATACATTCCAAGTTTTGAATAACATACTTGTAGTATCTAGAAATGAAATATTTTTCGCTATATCATTCGTCTTCTCACGTCTTCATCTATCACTTTAATTATCATCCTCATATTTTTTCTATATAAAACTTTCAGGGTTTTCACAATTCCCTGATCTAAGGGCTATATTAAATCTGTTGTATTCGATAGTAAAAAAAGTAATTCTATGCTTTTTTAAATTATATGAGCTGTACCGATTGTCTAAAATTAAAGGTACTTTTATTTTCTGACCGATTAATTTTTCATTCCATTCAATCAAAAACTGAGAAAACAAATTAGACGTCATTCATGTAATTTTGTTTGAATTACAGTTTACAGACAAGAAATTATCTCGAACATTTTGATTTACGTATAATTAGTACTATTTTATCACTTCCACTCGTGTTACAAGTGAGGAGATCTGTTACGCGGTCTTTCTGCTTTTTATCACCTTAGTCAATTTTTAAAACGTAATGGAAAATCAGCAAGTGCTCTGAAATACAACCCTAGTTCATCGCAGTTGTAGATTTTTAAAACCTCGGGAATGGAGTTCTTACTCCAGTCGTCATGCCGATTGATCGCATCCAATTTTTCACCGAATGATTTCTAGCAAACAATATTTTTTATCTTTCCAACGAGAGCCATTCATCTGTCAGTTTGAGATCGTGATTATCTTAACTTTCTGCAAATTGTTTGGCTTTTACCATTAAAATTCCAGGATTAACGGGCGTATTAAATGTTCTTGTCTCGGTGAACCGCTTTAATAAAGCGTGTGCAACATTTTCATTCTTACCATCACGTTTCCTCTTTCTGTTCACGTTCTCATTTAGGGCGATTGCAGCTTCTCAATTCATTGCGGCTTTTAATGATACGAGAAAGTGAAATTTAAAAAAGCCCCAGTGTCGTTGCAGCTTCTCGCCGACTACTAAGGAAGTTTAATATATTTTTTTTAAATTCTAATTTTTCAAGTAAATTTAAATCCTTACGTTTATATCACACGGATTCGAAATTCACAAAAATCTCAGTACAGTACACAAAAAATTGACAAAATCACAAATGACCACGACGAAACAATAATAACGTAATACTAAATATTAACAATAGTTGAAGTACACGCAAAAAAAAACTAAAAAATTTATATTATAAAAATTAAATTATATTTAATATCCAAATAGTTTCCTTAATTAGTAGAAATAGAGGATTATTATCGGATAAATTAATTCGTTGAATTTCACCATTTACCGCGGTCACTTATGCGGCAACTACGCAAATAAAACACCCGAGGTTCAAGAAGAAACAAAACTACAGTACTTACTCTTCTGAATAATAATTTTCACTGAAGAACCGATCCCTATGGTGCAGAAAAGAAAGATGTTACTTACTAGTAATACGGAAGACCGTGGAGTTGAACAGTATGTAAAATAATACACCCAGGTGATGAAACCAACGATAAACTAAAGGAATTATTTTCCCTATATATTTCATCAAGGGTAGATTCTGTATCTCTGATCATGAATGTGCTGGATTTGAGTGTAACTAGTAATTATTCTGGCCCCTAAAAACCATTCGATTAATAAAAAAAATCCGTGGAGAATGTCACTCCGTTTTAACTTTCTAGGCTTTGTATAATATCCGATAGTACGGTTCAACAAGTAACAAATTTATTGCATCTGTGGCTGAAAACTTACATGAAACTGAGGTGGAATGTTCTACATATTCTTCTAAGATTTGAAATTGAGAAATTTATCTCGTATTTAAGTACATAGAACAGTAAATATTATATAAATAAAAATAATTGTAACCAATCGGTATAAATATGAAATTAATTTATAATTTTTATTTAATAATTAATTGTAACAAAAACAATAAAAAGGTTTTATGACCAAACAAAAAAATAATAAATAAATATTCAGAATTAATGAACCGCTAATTAATCTTTTCTTCTAACTTTTAAAATTAAAACTTTAAACATTCATCAACTTTTTTTAAAATGTTTTCCAATAAAAAATAGGTTTCGAATAAAGAAAAAAAAAAATCCTTTTATCCTTCACCGACTCAACCTAACCCCACCCACATCCTCTTTGTAATTCTATGATATTTTTTTGTTTTATTTTAAATTCAATCTCCTTCTTGGATTAAGCAAATGGACCATGAATAACAATACAAAATTTAATATTCTTTCCTTTCTAAAGGTGTGTTTATGTGTGTCTGTTTGTTCTTTTTAAATAAAATTATCATAAAACGAGCATAAACAGTAGCAAAAGCTAAGATAGCGCCAATATTAGGCTATATTCAATAAAATTATAAAAAATTCAATATATTTTAACATAAATACTATTACTATTATTATAATAAAAATTAAAATTGAATTGAACGTAATTGGTAATTTCCTTTATGATATTTCATGCACATCACGTTATTTACACTTAATTTTCTTAGCTTAATTTTCCGTCAATAAAAAAATTATTTTAGTAAAATAAAATACCAACAAATTTAGCTCTTTTTATTTAATGTAAAACTTCCTTAAACCTAAAATCTTTTATCAATTGTAGAAGAAGGGAACTAAATTGGCTAGCGTTACTTCATTTTATAATGAACGGTACAGAAGGAAGCGATACGAGTCTGTAATTACATTTCTTCAGGAAATTTTTAAATAAATGTGAATATTTTTTTCCCACTGCATTAAGATAGTGTATAAAATAATAAATACATTATCAAATTTTTTTTAATCAACGATCTTTCTAGTGGCTGACAACACATGTGTCCTCTTTGGTATAAGTGGCATTATCGAGAGTCTTACTCTAAAAGTAATGATGTCATTACAAAATAAGTTCCTGTGAGAATAGAGTAAAGATATCATTTAGAAAAATAAATATTATCGGCACCTATCGGAAGTTTGAAATATAGATAGGTTACAGTATACATCAGACTCGGTGAAAAATAACAACATAAACAAATAATTCTCATTTTCCCAAGCAATTTTGGACGTTGGATTTTTTTTTTAATTTTCTCTCCACTTATATTCGATCTAACAAATATTTTTAATTTGCCTACCGATTTAACTACAATAAACCGTTAAAGTATTTTATAATATTTCGATACATTTTTCAAATCCAGTTGAAAACATTTATCCATTTTATTCTTTAGGTACCCACAGCTACTGTCAACAAAACAATTATTCACGTAATTCAGTTACTCTCCGTATTAAGATCGGTCCATCTTTTGTGCAAAGACAAATCTTGCACTAATACTGTCCAGAAACCAATATTCACTCAACGAGTTGAAACCGTCAACGTAATGGACTGTTTTGCAACATTTATTACTTTTCATTCTCTGCCAGGATCTTTTTTTAGGGTTAAGCCGTACATAAAGTATCTAGATACAAGAAGAATCTAATCAAGAGTTATGAAAGTAGTGTAACGTTCACAATTCGACCGGTCCCTGTAATATACAAAAATGAAATTTAACTTTAACGTATTTACATCACTTATAACTAGGTGGAATTGGTTTACTGATGCCCAAAAGTGCATTCGACTTGACGAATTAGAAAACCGATTAACTTCTATTTATTTTTTTCTAATATGCCTGAGACCGGGTACTTATTATTATTATTGGAAAATGTCTATGTTGTTTTTAAACGTGGCTTGCCATTTAACTCAGGCCGATTACAGTCACTACAGTTACGATACTTAATAAAAGGACAAGGTAAATTCATAATTTGTACTCATGAGATTACTAAGGGCAGCCCGAAAAACTCATCATTACTTTTTCAAGAACAGAAGGAAAGAAAGAAAAATCTTGGATCGGTCTACAGAAGCGGAAGGAAGAATTTTATAATACATGAAAAGAATTTAAATAACTTCATAATGAAATTAAAATTCGACAGCGGTCAACGAACTGCTACAAAAGAAAACAAAGTATAATGCTTTACGCTATCAGGTGCAACAAACTGGAGCTTCCATCGGTTCGTGAGATTGCACGACAGAGGCTTGAGAATCATGTAAACCACTTTGCAATTAATCAACTCGGTAACAGCAGAGACGTCCGACGGTTGAAACGAACCCATGTACTCGACTTAGGGTCTGCGTAACAGTTTGGAATCTAACACCGTCAAGTTTAGTGGTGTCGTATCTAATTTCTTGTTACTTCTCTTTCTTTTTCTTTTTTATTTGTTATTAATAATTGTTTTGTGGACTATATGGTGCTGAAATTATTGGTCTGTGATTTATGACTGAGCTTGAAATTTCATATTTGACATTAAGTTTGCTTACAACTGTTTATTGTGTATTATTTATTTTGGGGGTTCCTTAAGGACCTTCTTATCACGTGCTTTGTCAGGAAACTTACTTATGGCTCCGCAGGAGAGCCGATTGTAATTATAATTGTTATTGAGCAAAAAAAAAAAGGTGCAACATACTAGCATATAATCGTATTATTAATACAGCCAGTCGGCTCTAAATAATGCAATTTAACATTTCAGTGAAGTCTCAAACGATGCCCCTGTTTAAGAATTCCTAAGTACAAAGATATGGTGGTTTTGACACTTAATCTATAATTTTTCCATCGGTTATTTAAATTCAATATACGGTAAACGTTCGAGCTAATAGATCTCTAATCTGGCAAGATAAAATATCTCCTACAAACGGACAATTGTAATTAACTATTTGCCACTTACTCTGTAATATCTGATGTTAATTACGTAGTAAAATTCGAAAAGTTTCCCCAATGAAGTAATCTAAAATGTCGTTTTAAAGACGGAAAAGTACATTAATTTTTTGCTTTACATTACCTCCGTCAGTATTTATTACATTATGTAACGCAACTGAGGTATAAAAGACATTAATTACGATTACTTTCTCTGACAGAAATGATATTCACTAAACAGTAAATCCCGGTAGTGATCAGCGTATAGGTATCACTTACAGTGCTGAATACTACAAACATTTCGGTGGACTTGGTATGCAACTGTTTATTCGACTCTGTGCAAAGACGTTAAGAAATCTTAGTTCAATTCAAAAACACGCTTCAAAAATTTTTTTACGAAGTTTGATGGTACGCCATTTTTAGAAGTCCAATGCGACTACTTTCAGATCGCTTCAAACAGTTACAGTAATGTATGACATTTATACATCAAAAGAAAAGATTAGAAAAATTTTTTTAAATAACAAAAATCTCAGAAATGTTTACTGCAAAAATAATAGACAAAAAAAAAGAAAAAACCGCACAAGGTTTACGTTACAGCTCATGTAATTATAATATATATATAGGAACGACACATAAAAAAAATCAATAGTAACTTGCTATTTTAGAAATGAAAGCGTACATCTGCTAACAAAGAGAACAGATGTTAGTTATATAGTTGCTCTACGACATAATCCCTCCATCCCTCTCTTACCCTAATATGTCTCTTTCTTTCACCTCCCTTTTAAACCCCACCAGAAAGACCATTAATAAGTCTACTGCTACAACTTATACCAGTATAGAAATACAAATGCTGTACCCTATAACATATAAACGTAATACTGTCTGGAGACCAATTTTTCATAGGAAGAACAACAAGAATGAAGTTATATGAAATAACAAAAAGAATTCAAAATTTCCAGTACAGCAAATGCTACTATAACGACGTAAACGTACAACTCAGATTCTATTAATATCTTTCTCGTCGGTCCGGGAATTGGAAGATAAAATAAAATAATAAACTGACCGAAGAAGAAAATAAGAATAAACCGTTAGAGATAGCTATACAAAAAAGAAGCGGGAGGAGAAGTATGAGGGCAAAAAATAAAGTAAAAGAGAGCAAGAGAGATAATCTGATTTGTCTGGACTTTGAATTATGTTCCGGCAATTAAAGGATTAAAAATAGCAACATTATATAACTTGTACATATGTTTTGTAATAATATAAAACAATCGATGCGTTATACAATGTATGCAACTTTATAAATATCTGTAATCCAGCACAGCACATCAACTTGTTTTTATAATGGTCGTAAGTTTCCTCGATTGTCTTTCACGGGTCAAATTTATTGGTTTCAATTAATAATATTAAGTAATTAACAGTCTAATTAGTGAATCGGTAACTAATCACTATCTAACAATCTCCTTAAATTCCAAATTAAAATATATATATATATATATATATATATATATATATATATATATAAATTGAAATTATTGTAACAATACCAAATATCATCCCGGATATTATGAGTAAAGATAATCCGACTTCCAAGTCATCTTGTTAAAAAGCGGTCAAAAATTTTAAAATAAACTTAACTTACTTATAGTAGTTTTTATACAGCCACTCCCCTCTTGATCCAGATATTAAAACCTTAAAGTCAAGCCAATAAAGGTAAAGTTTAAGGAAGAACAAGAGGGATATAAACTAGTTGTTTCTTCCTCTCTTGAGTCGAAATAAAATCGGTAACTTAATTTTTTCCCTGGGCGTACAACGAGATGTTATCAGCGCCCGGACACAAAATGAATATAGTAAGATTTAAAATTTACCTTCAAAATTAAAAGGATATAAAACGCCTACGCGATATGCTAAGTGCAAAATAAAAATAATATTAAAGATCTTACATAAAACAATCAAATAGCCATACGTCAAAACGACAAAATATATAACAGTTTTAATCAAATATTTGAATCCAGATGCACGGCCTTAAGAAATCGTAAGACATTAGATAACATCGATGTATTGTCTAAGATGTTTAGCCCCTAGTTTAAACTTCCGACGCAATACCGCACAACAGACACAGTCCACAATGATGTTGTGTACCGTTATATTAGTTGACAACCGCAGCGAATACAGATGGGTGCATCGGTGTGATCGTGAAGCGTCCATGATTAAGTTTAGCGTGCCCTATTCGCAGGCGGCATATAATAACCTCCTCTCGACGGTTACTCCTCCATGAGGAGCTCCACGGTGACAATGTTCTTAACTGAACGACGTTTATTGTCGATTGTAATATTCCATTCGCTTTGGCCACTCATCACGAACCACTCTCTTCAGAAAACAAACAAGATCGTTTGAAACAACACGATTAGAGAAAGGAGGTTGATAACAAGGCTCTTATGCCGCTCGATCAGCGCGCTCATTGCCTGTAATTCCGATATGACTAGGGATCTAGGAGAAGCTCACAGTTGTGTTACATTTCAGAAATAACAGACTGTATATCACAGGCAACAGGGTGTGTGGAATAATGTCACTAATCGCCTATAAGGCACTCATAGAATCTAAACGGACAATTACTTGTCGGAATATTGGGCTAAGTACATTTAAAGCCTTGTTAATAGCATTCAGCTCCGCGACAAAAACACTGGTGATAGTGGGAAGGCCAAACATGTACGGTTCTATTGGCAACTCTGAAGGTGATGTCCATAAAACTATGACCTTATCAGGCCATTCCTGTTAGACCGAAATGCACTACCACCGTAAGGCCTTCAGTGGTCGGACTGAATGAGAATCGCAACGGAAGAAGCATGCAAACATTTTTCTTATCTTCCAAGCAATAACACAAATAAAAAAATTTCATACCCACAATCTCCAAAGCATCGGAACGTAATCCAGAACTCCGTCCGTCTTAAAAACAAATTAAAATAATATAAATAACAAACCGTCATACAAATTAAATACCCGCCAGATGAAATAGAAACAACCAGCAGGAAGTGAATGATGTCAGGGATCTGCAATAAATAGGAAGATAAAAAAAACATTCCCTACATCGTCAAGTTCCGATGAGGTTTAAATTTTTTAAACTAAAAGAGATAAGGATATTTCCAAAATGAATAAAAAGAAGGGATTTTTCCATAGAAACATGCATTCAAAAGAATTTTACATCTAAGAAACTCATATTAGTTCTAATGCTTCAGAAAATTTAGAAACACTATATTTAATCGACTTGGAAAATAAACTAATGAATTTTTTAAATAAGCTCAACAATAAATCCATTCTGTAAAATCTCCTTATCAGATAAGTGGTATCCGTTAACCAATCTCATTTATTAGTCTTATCATCCGGTATTATCTTATTTACAAACATAAATAAGATTCTAATCGAAAAAATTATAAAGAAATTAATCGATCCGTAAATAAAATATAGTATTGCGCACAACTTAATCTAGGTTAGTAACTAGACTATGCTTAAATCGTTTATACAGAATTTATTATTTTCATTTTGTTTCTACTTATAGAACGTTATTTAATTGACATCTGTTTGAATGACACAGAAAGGTCAAATCTATTTCAACACACGCTAAAACACCGTATGTACAGAATTATAATCAAATTAATCAAACAAAAAACCAACGTCTTTTACGGTTCATAATTACCCAATCGGAAGATAATTTTGAACATATCAGGTTTACGGATACACAAATATGAAAAGAGATTTATCAGTGCAATATCATTCAAACTATGTAAATGTAATTTTCTTTTTTTAAAAGATTAATATTACCTAAACATAAACAATGTAAAAATAATGCCGAATAAAACGTTAAATGTTTCTAACATTTTGTAAGATACCGATAAAAATATTCCATAAGGCTGCTAAAAACTAAGGTTTGCTGGCAAGGCCTGGTAAAAAATTATGCGTAGCGGGGGTTTCACGATACTTTCTTCAACGGCACTGACGGCTTTTCTCAGCGACCAGAAGCGTGAAAAAAATAAGATTCCTATTTGGTATGGTTGGATAAACCTGACGATACCGACAGAGAAGTACGGGTATTCGAAGTAATGTGTAAGCGATCAGAAATTACGAAGAAGATAATTAGTAGAAAAGATGTCAAGGACTACCGTAAAAAAAATGCAGTAAGTAAACTGTGGAGACACGAATTTAATTATAAATAATCCATTATATTCCACAATTAACGACGAAGGAGAATAATCCCAATATTTTACTATGGAATATCAAAAATAGATGATATTTGTTCACGTTTTAATATTCTTCCTCCTACCGTACACTTCCAGAAAAAAGCTTTTTATTAGCTTACCGTGAAAAATATTCAATAGAAATCAAGTTACATTGTTTTACCCGTGAACTAGAATTAGGAAAAACAGTAAGATAAACAAAAACCATAAACGGATATCCGCTGTCTAATGAAAATTCTCCAATAATATAAAAATAACCAAACATAGAGGTATATTTTTCTTTGATGCGGCATAATATATTTGTTGTAACAAATTATTCTAGACATCCACTTTTACTAAACGAACTATACTTTGGTTTACGTGCCAAGATATTTATTATAATTAAAATGAAAATGTGAGCAACAACAGACAGCACACAAATTATTTTATTCTATTTTAATTATAAGACTATTTTGTTAGTCTGTTATCTAAATGTCACACGCGCAGATACACACAAAAGTTTAAAAGCGTTACTAGGTTTTCTCTCAGAATACGCTTAATAAAACAAAAATAAATTAAAACAGTCCAACCATGTCGACATGGTTTGATTAACACCGTCAAAAATGTCGAATTATATAATTAAAAAAGAAAGATAAAACAAAAACAATAACGCATTCCTCAACTATAAATTTCTTATTACTATAATAATAATATATTTTTTTTTAATAAAAAAGAAATTAAAAACGGAACAAGAAAAAACCGTCAAAAACAGTAATTAAAAAAAATGTTATTTTTAATTACTCGGATAATATATGATACAATTGAAGGCTATGTTAAATTATATGAGAACATACACTAAACAATATCATTATTATTTTACTAAAAGGAATGGAATTTACTCTCACAATATTATCGCCTATTTTACAAAAAAACCTACTCGGATGAATATTTCCATCTAGACAGGAAAAATGAACCGAGTATTTCGGGATGGCAACAAATAATGTTAAAATCTAAAACAATCCTAGTTTTAAATTTTGACAGGCAGGCTAAAGATTAATGACCAAATTTTCTTTTTTAAAAGATTCGTAATTTTTGGTGTTATAGTTTCTTCACATAAATTTTTGTCAGTTAACGAAAAATACCAATAAAAAATATACATATAAGGCTATTTAAATTAACGAGTTTCTTATTAAAAAAAAACCCCAAGAGTAGCAGAATTTTCTTCTTTATATGTGTATTTACAGTTCATGTATTTTTAAAACTACAGCTTTATAAAGGAACACAACTAGTGAAATAAAAAAAAAAAACCGTCGTAATTTAAAAAGAGAACATAAATATTTATTTCTATATTTAATAAAAAAACTAATTAAAACAAACGTATATTTCTTTGGACGAAATTAAATATATGACCACAAATAAGGACAATGATATCCAATTTAACTTTCCAATCTTAAAATGTAGTAGAATTTTGAAGAACATAGAAATTAATTATTAAGACGTTCAGACTATAAAAAGGAACTTAAACGAGAGCTTTCTTTACAAATGTTATAAATGGAAACCCAGACATTAAAAGTTAGTTTCTGTTGGTTGAATTTAGGATTTTAACAGGTAAATTTTTTTTTATTTAACACTACTGCAACTAGGCCGTAAACTAATTTTATTATAGTTAATGTTAGGTGCAATCTTCGTTTATCTAACATAATGTATTAACTCAATTTTTAAATGTAAAGTACGGTATATTATTCTAACGACAAATATACACAAGTGTTCGTGTTCGTTCATCTATCTACGTATCTATCGTTACGTATATTTTTTTTGGCCTCCGGGACCACCTTTACGTATTTCTTCAGAGTATGAAATTCTAGCCTTCATGGAGCGAGAATGGTAGCGCCTCAGCCTTTCATCCGGAGATCCAGGGTTCGAATCCCGGTTAGACATGGTATTTTTTACACGTTATAAAATTATAATTTCACCGTTAGATTATTACAAACAGCTTCTGTCCTTTATCTGCGCACTTAAAAGTACACTTTCTGATACGAAGCATTGAACGTACCAAAGTAGTTAAGAGAGCTTGCAAGGATCAATTCTGGTTTCGATCTACAAGTTAATTGGAAAACGGAAAAGTAATGGAATATAACTGTCGGATTCCTTAGATTCTTAGTCCTGCAGAGAATGGCTGAGGAGCCCTGATACTGTTATAGATGTATAGATAGAATAGCAACCCGGGTGGCTGAGGGCTCGTCTGGATGCTTATTTCGCAAAGATAGGCGATTTGGCATCTAGCCCTTCCCCCCCCCCCCCACACACACACAAGTTAGCTTAGATATTTGCTGTTACAATGCCGTGGATGTTTAGAGAAGTGTCTGATGGAGCTATGGTGTGGAAGGGTGTAGGCACTGACTTCGCTCCCGAAAGCGAAAAAGAGCAGAGAGAGAAATAGGGTGTTTCCATTAGAGGCTTATTAAATTTGTGAATCTGTTTCTTGATTTTTAAGTAATTCAAGAGGACTTCAAGTAAACTGAACTGTATAACAAAATTGTTGTTGCCATCACACCTGTTTTGTTGGTAAGAGTTATGTTTATGGTAAGAGCATTTTTTATGTTTAAAAACTCGATCAAGTAATACGTATAGTCTAATTTAAGTTAGACACAGGAAGAGTTTTTGTGTGAAACCTTCAGGGTTATGAGGCGCGGGGATCGCGCTTCCACGAATCGGTAAATTTGATAGTTGAGGGTTATAAGTTATGGTAAGCGGTCGTGGTTGGAAAAGGCCATACGGAAGCGATAGTAAATATACCGATAGAAATGTGTACCGAAATGTGTACGTATGTAGAAACGTACAGCAATGAAAACAATCCTCATTTGTCTTCTTTTTACGGGGTAACTTATGGGAAACGGACGTTTTTTGAACAGCATGTGCATTTCTGTTGCAGGTGGTGGGGAAATTGAGGTTAGGTAATTCACTTGAGTGCGGCCTACCATTTTAGTCACAATGGAGCAGCGGACGGTACAGCAAAGTGTTTTCGGGTACGAACTTTAATTCGAAATAATGAGTCTACTGCCACAACACAGCGGATCTTTCGTCGCCACTTCAAAATCGGTCGGAATGGCACAGTTCCAAGCCGACACACGTTGTTAAAATAGGTTGAGGCGTTCAGAACAATAGGAACAATAACAAAGAAAAAGCCACTTCACCCTACAAGAATCGTAAGGACGCCCAAAAGCATCGCCAGAGTGAGAACGGTATTAATCAGGAGTCCGAGTCGATCTGCACGCAGACATGCACGAGAACCAAACATAAGCCGTGATTGTGTGAGGAAGATTTTACGACATGATTTGAAATTCCATCCGTATAAAATGCAGGTGGTCCAGCAACTCAAATGGGGGAGTATGAACAAGGAAAAGATTTCGCAGTGCGTATTCAAGTGTTGTTTAATGATAACCCTAATGCAATGCTGTTAATGAGGGACAAAGCTCATTTTCACCTAAACGGCTCGGTAAACAAACAAAACCTTCGTTACTGGGCTCCTCAAGATCCCTGTAACGTTCATGAAAAACCTCTCCACTCTCCGAAAGTTACTGTTTGGTGTGCGGTTGGCCATTTGTGAGTAATCGGGCCGTATTTTTTCGAGGAAAATGGCGTCACGGTAACAGTGAATTCACAACGCTATGTTCATGTTAATACATTTCTCGGTCCAGAACTTCAGAGGCGAGGATTAAACATGAGAAACGTTTATTTCTTTATTTCCAACAGGATGGTGCCCCCGCGCACATTGTCCGCACAACGATGGCAATTGTGAGAAACATTTTTCCTAACCAGCTGATTTCGCGTTTTGGTGACGTACCATGGCCGCCAAGGTCACCGGAATTGTCCTCCTGTGACTATTTCCTTTGGGGATATTTGAAAGAACATGTTTATGCTCACAAATCCCGTAGTTTAATAGACTTGAAATACAATTACAGAAGAGGTGGATTTGATTGAACAAGATATGTTGACCCGAGTTAAGGATGATTTTCTAAAGAGGCTGGAAACCTGCATTCAAATGGATGGCCATCCCATGAGTGACACAATTTTCAAAAAATGACTTACGTTCTGACCTTTACTTGTGTAACAATAAAATAATATTATTTTGTAAATTAACTTTGTACTGCTCATTTGAAAACCGTCCGTTTCCCGTAAGTCACCTGTACATAGGAAAATGAAGGACATAAAATATGCATATTACTTAGAATATCATATTATAATATATAATAATATATACTGTTATTATATATATATATTATTATATATAATATAATATTATAATATTATACTTATGCATATTACTAGATGTATATATACTTTGAATAATATTTAAAAAGTTCTTAACTTTTAAAATTAATGGAAAAGTTAAAAGGAAAAACATTAAAATTGTTACACAAACAACATTTAAACATCTATAAGTACTTTCAACATTCGGACCGATTCGGTGTCCAAATATTTAAAATACATAGATTATTTATCTTTTACGAAAATTCACCACCCTATTTTTTACTTTATAATTTGCTCAATTCTGTTTTTTAATTTCAAATCGATGCAATATAAAAAATAAACACGACTGAGAACAGGTTTATTAACGTTTTATAAATAATACGTAAAATTTTTAATATTTACACATCTGTAAATTAAATGCTCTACATAGATCGATCAGTTAGATGGATTTGTTTATAATACACAAGACTTAACAACTGTTAATAGCCGAAATAGCCTCACCCGATGATCATTCGAAGAAACGTGAATAACGATGCATTGATGCGTAACTACACATTTTTAAGAACTTTTTTTAAATTGATCTGTAAATAAAATTTTAATTTCGATAAGAAAATTAAAAAATTGGTCCGATAAGATTTTTTAATACAATTATTATGGTCTCAATAATGTATTTGTATAGAGATTTGTCTGAAACGAGATTATATTGTAACTGTTTATCGTAATTTTTTCTAAGAATTGACATGGATTTTTTGCTCGAATGGCAACGATAAAATTTTGCGAATATAGATCGTAATTTAAAAATGAATACAAATTTGATTTTAAAGAAATAAAAAGTTTTCTTTATAAAATTAAGTCGGTTGATATTTATACAATTTACGAACTGATTATTATAAAGTCGATAAATAAAATTTAGGAATAAAATTAATTTTTATTTGTTTTTATTATTTTCTTAAACCGTTCTCAATCAAATTAAAATATCACTATTAAAATAACTACATATTTATATAATCAGAAATAATCAATGCGAAAGAGGATTCGTGCTATGAAAACACAATCTAAATTTTATCGATTATAATACAATTTTATGCCATATAATTAATTAAAATTTAAATTAATTTAGATTTATATGATTATAATATTTACCGCTATTATTTACTATGTTAAAAATATTCAGACATCAAACATGCAAATAAATTACGGAAAAAGGATGAAGATTAATCCGTACATTGTTTATTTTAAGGTGAGCGATTTATATGGAATAATATTAAGAAGACTGATTAAACAACGTATATACACAGATAACCCTTATACCAAATTAAAAAAAAGCCAACAACAGATATCATTTATAAATATACTAAAATTAAAATTCTGTATAATTAAACTAAATAAACTTAATAATTATAACAGCAAAGATTTTGAATTCTAGACGTCAAGTTAAACCATTACTTATTTAATTGGCATTGTACCAAATACTTTACAAAAATAAGTAACATAAAATGCCGGTATAATTCAGTTTTATGAAATACAATTACGAGACCGGTAACTAGTGCGGATAACAGACTAAAATAACTAAACTATAAAATTATTGTAAATGAATAACGCTTTAAATAATATACGAAAATAAATCAATTATCAATTAAGAATTTTTAAATTATTAATTTAAAAATTATATCAATTAAAAAATATATACATTTTTTATAACTCCACAGTTTATCACATTAAAAATAATATAAATAACCTACAAATATTGAAAAATGTAATACAATATTGAAATTAAGATCGCATAATTTAATGCGCCTTATGAAAAGATGACATTAAATTTTTACGGTAATAAAAACTTTAAAAAAAGAATTAACCTAGAAAACAAAAAATTTAATGTTTATACTTCTTTCTTTACGTATGACCGATCAAGGAAGCATCACAACATAATCATTATAACTTGAACGAAAAGACACATCCCGAAAAAATAAAGCTACACACAAAAATAAAAGCTATATTTTAATTAACACACATAAATATAACTCCTAGGGAAATCAGTCGAGTACGTATATAAACAACAAAGGCCGCGGTGTTAACGGTAATACCTGCCCGGAAAAAAAACAAAAGACAAAATGATGTGAAAACAGACAAGAATAAATAAAGGCTCTACGGAGCAAATAATCTAGAATTTACCCCCCCAAAAAAAACGTTAAGAGCAGAAAATAATAAAGCACGTGTTAAGATATATAAAACAACCGCCACAGATGAAATTAAATAACAAGGAAAGACAATGATAAAACTAATATAGATAGAAGAATAAAATATAATGACGTGAATCTAAAAGATGTTTTCTTTTCTTTTACGTAAAAAACAGAAGAAATAAACAGATGTCAAAAGTTAATCGGCATAAGGATGTAGAGATTTTATGAAAAGAACAAAGTTTATTGGAAACAGATATATATATTAGAGAGAAAATCTAAGATATCTGTTACAGGGTTAAACAAATTATGGCGAGTCAAGGAAAATAAAAATGTTAGAAAAAAAATTTTTCTTTAAATTGTTATGTAGAAAAATGTTATAGTTCAGGTGGTTTTACAAAACTCAAAATAAAGTTTGAAATTTAAAAAAATCACATGAAAGGAAGTGAAAAGAGAATTCTTTATGCCCTACGGTTAAGAGTGAAGATGAAAAATGAAACAAAAATGTGTTGAAATAGAACAAAAAGGAAAATAAATGTGAAAGAAACTGTGAAAACTGTTTACTATTAAATATAAGTAACACTAAACGGTCTTTGCACCCAAAACCTAAACGAATAAGGTAAACGGATATATTATCTTTTATTAATGTGATCGATAAATAGATAATGAAAAAATACAGTATAAATTAAATATAAAAACGTAAATGATATTATTTTAAAATATTTACAGCCTTTATAAACTATACAACTGTATTTAAAACCAAAAATATTTGATTAACACGATTAGGTCTTGTAACCTGTACGTAATAGAAACGAACTATCGCTATCTCGGCAAAAGGTATTTCTATTAATCGGTTGCTAATAGGCGATGAAAAATTGTTATTTATGGTAATCAGATATATTTCGATAGTAAAAAAACCAAACCGTATAATTCGCTTTGAAGCATCGCATAAATCAATCACTAAGTCTGCCATCATTATATTTATTTTGCCAACACCTACCCACGACTTAATTATTTTAACATTACATAATGGAAAAGGCTACATACAATACAAATTTTATAAACAAAAATTTTTTCAGAATAAAAAATGTATTACAGGTAATTAAAAATTAAGCGATAAGTAAAAATAGAAAATGTTTTCAGAAGTAAATAATAAAATTAGTGAAAAATGAATTTCTTTTATTAATACTTAAAATTACGAAATAATTTGTAAGTTAATTTGATAATAAGTTATTATTTACAAAGCGATTGATTTGAAATATCCTGCTTATATTAAGTAATTAAGAAAGTTACTCCGCGGATACAAAAGCTTGGAGATGAGGAAAAATAAAAACAGCAATTCAAAATTTAATATATATTTTTTTTAAAGTTTAAAAAAAATATTCTGAATAGAGATAAAACGGATAAACGTATCTTTAGATTATCTCATTTAAAACTCGCATTCATTTATGAATATATTCCCTTAGAACAATGACAAGCACATTTAATTCAATTTTCGTGTATCCACGTTACTATATTTGTGTGTGTGTGTGTATATATACATATATATATTAGTTGTTAGTGAGAAATTAGTAAATAACTTTACAACTAATTTTTACATTAATAATGTAGAATTATAACAAAATATTTATCAAAAGGTAATTAGGGCATAAAAACAATAACATAATTAAAATATTAAGATAATGTAGTGTTTATTACTTACAATTGAGACAGTCTGCTGTTCGATTCCATTCAATGGGACGGATGGAGGTGAAAAAGGTGGCCCTGGCGGAGGTTGGGTTGCGGCGGCGGCCGCCTCTTTTGCAGCATCCGCAGCCTTTATCGCTGCTGCAGCCTCCCCATTGGCAGTAGGGGGAAACTGCGCCGCGTAAGGGCCGGGCTGCACCATATGCTGTAACAATAGAAGAAGAAAAACATTATATATAACATCCTATTGAATGAATAGACAAACAAAATATATAAAAATATTACAAAATGAATATCATTGACATGCATGATACAGTAGGAAAAACCGATGTGGACACATAGTCATGTGTCCGCAATAATTTAATATGCTTACAAGGAAGTCTCCTTGTAAGCATATTAAATTACATATACACATTCTTGCTTCACTTCATTTAAACTGATTTCATTTGAAAGTGAGATACGATCCTCCAGTTCTTTAAAAAAGTGGGCAGTTACACAATTGCATTGTGTTGGACAACAGATTGCATCACATTTTTTTGTGATGTCCGAATCAGCATTTTATATTAGTTTATATATTAATTTTGTTTGACATCGCTCAAGTAGTTGTTATATGGTGTAAGTGTCGGGTGAGAACGTGTCGGATCCGTAACCGTGCACAATCGGTTCTATTGTGCACAATGTTATATTACATATTTCTGTCCTCGATTTTTTTTTATGCTAAACTTCAAAATGAAATTTAATAAAAATCAAGTCGATGTGAATTTATATGCCATAACCTAGTACAACCTGACATTAGTCATAAATCACTCGGTAAGATGACATTTTTCAAAACAATAAGCATATCATTCCAGGATTACTAAGAAAGTGTGATTGAAATGGTTTCTTGTTATTTTTTTCGTTAATCCAAAGCATACGATTACATAACAGTAGATCAAAACCACTGATGTATGCAGGAGACACTCATCTCTAGAAATTACAAATTTACTCGGTTCACTATAAGGAACTGAATAAAAAACAGATTGGATAATGAGAGCGTAATAACATCACAGAAAGAACAGAAAATGATGCCTCTTATACTTTTTTAAGGTGTTTTACATTTCTAAGGCTGAAAATGTATACGGAAATTTTTTATCGAATAGAAAAAATATTTAGTTGGACCCGAAAACGAAAAAGGGTGAGACGAGATTTCAGTCAATTAAGTAAATTATTATCGGTTAGAAAGATTAAATATTGGTGCAATGTCGATTAACTACAATTCGCTCAAAAAAAAAAAATTAACATACACACAAATATACATACAGATTCTCTATAAAGTACTCAAAGAGTCATTTATAATTCTCCAACTTTTTTCTTATTTATTCATAGACGATTTTCAAGAAAACTTCGAAGATTAAGTTACTATTTTTAATAATAATAATAATTTACTTATTTTTATTATTTTTTAAACACAAAGATTTTCAAGACATCATTCCGTCTGCAGAAAGAGATTTGCTTAAAAAAATTAAGTATTTTTTTAATACACAGACAAAACTTAAATTTTATACCAAGTATAATCAGCTTAATTCCCTCAGGGAGACAAAAACTTGTCAAAAACTTCACGTATAGTATAATGATGCACAAACAAACTTTCTCTGAAGAAAAAAAGGAAAATTAACAGTATATCATACACCAGGGAATAAAGCAGTAACACAATACAGTTCTGTAACAAAACAAAAATACAAGTACGAAGATATCATTTCATATTTTCATAATATTGTTTTACACTTTGCGAACTAATTCAACAGACATCGATTATAAATATACAGATATATACGAATATAAAATAAAGGAAATAATATACAAAAATATTACGGAACCATGCACATGTTACGTAGCACGAGCGTCTAAATATATAATACTGTATGTTACAATAGTATAATGTATATAAAGCCGAAAGTTTGTTTGTTTCGTTATCTGTTCGTATGTTCTAGCATGCGAGAACCAACCGATGCTTTCAAATTTGCAGGATACTTTCTTGTTGTCCCAGGAAAGGTTTTAAGCAATAGACCGAGGCTCCAGCCCCCTTGTCAATTAAGTTGTCAATTAAAGATAAACATTAAAGGAGAGAATTAATTAAAAATTAATTTATTTTCTGTCACCAAGGCGACAGAAATAAGTTGTGAAGTTATCCTCGTCAAAGGTCTGCTACTTTAGATACCATAGTCTTTTGTAACTTAGTTTCTTTTTCAGGTTCCTATAAAGCTTAAATGCTTTAAAGGTTATTTATCAGTATTATTCTCACAACCATAAGGGTAACGAACACTGCTGAGGTCGTGGCGAGCGAAGCGAGCATGATCGGTCGGTATGTGTATAAAATCTTTAAGAAAAATTAATTGTTTATTTATTTATATACCAACAAAACGCTAACTCCCAATGACAGTCGCTAAATACAATGATAATGAAATTCGTATAGTTTGAAAATTTGATGCCTGACCGGGATTTGAACCCAGAACTTCCCGGATGAAGGTTACCTTCGTTAGCACTTCGACATGGATATTATAATTGTAATAAAATGTTCCGAACATGGTTTTCTAGTGTAAATAAAACCTATTTTTTAATTTTATTTAAAAAAAAAAATTAATTAAATTAAATTAATAAGATCCAGGAGGGACCCCGATGGGAAGTCCAGACGGGACTGGAGACAGAGTGGGCAGGATACGCCACGACACACGGACGCGACCAAGGCAACGTCTTCTAGGCGGTTACCAGTCGACCCTTGCTTGTTATGTTTAAAAAAGGTTAATAATAAAAAGAAAATTAAATTAATAAAAATAATCGTTGAAAAACTGCATATAAAATAATAAAATCAACAACTAGATGCGAACTTATATTTTTAAACAATCATAATCAGTAGAAAGAGAAGAATTAGCAAAATAGAAATTATAAACATACAATAAACCTTAAAAATAAATAAATATTAACAATGAAAAAACATAAAAAGACTACATTTTCAAATTACCCACATTAGGGAGGGATACGTAAAATCTTTTACTATTTTTCTTCTGGCTTCTTTCATTTTCGCCAGTAAAGTTTCATTCTTTCGGACGTGGAAATTTTTTATTCTTGTTTGGATGTGTTGTCTATTTTTAACTTTAATTTCTTTTGAAATGTTTGGTTTTCACATTTTCATCTTTTATTATTCTTAGTTCTACTAGATTCTCTTGAACCAGTTTAAACCAATTGTTTTTTTATTTTTATAGAATTGAGGAATAAAGATTTGTTTTGTGAATTTGTTGTTATTTATTCTGGAGAGATTAAAGCAAATTTTTTTTCCTCTCAATGTATGTAAGTCTTTCTATTTTATTGTACAGACCTTACCTTTATTGTAAATTAGCTAAGTTTATTTAAATTAAAAATAAATAAATAAATAAAATTATAATTTATATATATAATACCAAATTTTTAAAGATTAATATTAAACTGAGGCACACTTAAGTGAAATCACTTACATCATTAAGCAGAAGAAAGACCAAAATTTCGCTTATTTTAAAAACCGATAATCATAATTGCTACTTTATTTATTTTTTCAATCGCTATATCATATCAAGATAAATATTCTAATAATAGATCCAATTTAATTATTTTCATATTACAATATTAATATACAAAAAAGCAATACGCTATAACAAGTACTATTTTAATATATCTACTTACAAGTTCGACTATCTGTAACAGTTATAGTCACCTTGGAGCGACAAGTAATACAACACTAATACAAGAATGTATTCAAATTGATACTCCCTCGGGACAAGCGACTAGTATTAGAGGAGTCATCAATTCGGGTTATCAATTAGGATTCAATCCCGAATCCACTTGGATTGTCCTAAGGTAATTACGGTTAGTTACGATCGCTTATTTATCGTAGATAATTATATTAAAGGTCAACCACCTTCACCATTTTTAAAATAAATTGAATAATTATTTATTTATTTATAATAAATCAGATTTAATATTTTTATTATTAATAGACGCACAACATATTCTTTAATAAAATTTCATAGTCGCGTTTACAACAAAAATCCGAATAGTTAACTAAATAAAAGAACTTGCTTAGCATTTTTATTACGCTATTTTTATAAATCTTCACTCAAAATTAAGAAATTTTAACAGGTTTTATTAGCGTATGTATTCATAAAATGGTATATTTGGAAATAAATTAAATTTTCGTATGATTACAGATATTTTTTGTAATATAATAACGGAGAAGCTTTATGCTTATACGCATAAATGAATGTAATATAAATATATTTTATTTATGTTATAACAGATAAAAGTAATACAACATTCAGTTACACGTAATTTAAATTTTTTTCGGCGTCTTGCAGGATAATAAATTTCCGCAGGGATGACAAGTGATCAAACTGTATTATCTCGCTTAGAGCGTCATAATCAACCGCTCAACTTGTCATTATTAAATTTTTATCATGGCCGACGTATAGTCCAATCTAAAATGTAATGTTACAATACAAGGCTACCATAAAAAGGTTTTCAGTGTGCACAAATACAATCAGATTTTCTTACACGAAAAATTTATTAAAAATTTAATTAAAAGTTTCCTTGCACAAAAATAATTTTTATACAATATTCAAACTCGAATTTTCGATACAGCCGCTTAGCTTGTACATATTTTTCGATGGGGTGCCTGTAAACAAATTACGATTAAATTCAACACAGATTGATTTACTTACTTATTGCCTTCACATATTAATTATTTTTAAGGACTGATGAAGGCTATACGCATTTTGTATTTATCACTCACTTCCTTATTATGTAATGTTGCTCTGATCAGTGTATTACCGCGGTTTCCCTTGATCCTTCCATAAAAATGCTGGAATAGTACATTCTTTGTTGTGCCATATTACAATTACCAGTCCTATTACGATATATATAAATAGCAATATTTCAATTGTGTTAAATATTTTACAACTGTTAAGTAATATTAAACATTTTTTATTACAAAAACTACATCAAAACGATTTGTTTCAAATTTAACAAAAAACAAGTAATATTTTTTAGGTTGAAATTTAATCCGTGTTGTTTAAGATATTAAATTTAAAAAAAGTAGTTTTAATGGTACTATTCTTAATTCTGGATCATTTTTCCTATAATAAAAAATAAAAAAATAAAAATACTCTTGAAAAACATAAAAGCTTTATGTTTTATAATGGAAAATAGTAATGTTTACAGTAAATTTAATGTATATCAATGGGGGGGGGGGGGAATGTATACGTTCACTTTCAATAAAGTATAAGTAATACAGTACGTTAATAATAATTATTAACTTATTATTTAGTATAAAAGTGGTCTCTGTTATATTTAGAACACATTTCACAACATTCGGCTCTTTCGTTTTTACTTTTAAACGTTTCCAAATAAATCCATTAATAAATAAAAACAAAAATATTTTTTGTTTTTATGACAAACAGAAAAACAAACTTCACGACTCAGCAAAATTAGAAAGGGTAGAATGATATTTCTACAGGAAAAAAAGGAGTGAACAAAAATGTATTAAGGGATGACTCTGGCATTCGGCCAACTGAACAGTCAGTATATAGAGTAAAGGATAAGCAAGCGGTATAGTAGAAATCTAGAAGGGGGTACCCACGGTAATATATATATATATATATATATATATTAAAAAGTGATGTATGAGTAGGGTGTAGTGCTTGTGATTAGCAAAAAGCTTCTACTGCTGTTTTCCAAAAGTGAAGTATGGAATATATACAAACACATACATACACCTTGAGATAAAAGAACGAATGATCACTCTCTCTCCCTCACACTCTCTCACTCACACTCACACTCTCTCTCTCTCTCACTCTCTCTCTCTCTCTCTCACCCTCTCACTCCCTCCCGCTCTCTCTCTCTCTCTCTCACTCTCTCTCTCTCTCCCTACTCACAGTAATTTTTGCCAGATTCGTTTTAAGGTATTATTATGATTAAATTAAAAATTTGAAATTATTAAAATTACAATCTTTCATTACCTTTTGGCGGATCATTTAAAAACAGTTCAATTTATTTAATTACACTCGAAATTTTCTGGAATTCGTACAAAAAAAATTAAGAATTTTCATTTGGTAACTACGTACTGCTCGAATAGTGAACACTGTAATGGTAATTTTTTTTTATAAATATTTTCTAAAGAAAAAGATGTAAAATTAATTTAAAAGTTCATAACTATCCAAAATTTTCTGATCGTTTTGTTTGAATTTACGGGAAGGATCCCACCCATAAATTTTCTTAATCAATATTACGATATTTTAAACGAATGGTTTTAGGCGAGGTGATATGAAACACCAATGATTTCCGAAAACGGCGAACCTATCTCAAGAATACCAAGATCCAGCGATAGGTTTACTAAAGAAAGTGAAGAGTGAAGTGGATTCCCAAAGTCGAATACACTGTTGTATATCATCATGACAACCCTACAAAATACATGGAAAACAAAACCCTACATGCGACAACTTCAGTCTACTCACCACACGATTTTCAAACAATAAAGATGTGACTGAAGGTGGTGCCTAATTTACGTTACTAAAAAAAATATTGGATTGCAAAATAACAAATTAACGAACACAGTTCTTTTTTGAAACAATATAAATGTACTCGTAGAGTAACAAAATTATAACCGTTGTATATAGGAGAGCTGAAAAAAATCACAAATAGTTCCTTAAAAAAGCGTTCTCAAGAAAAGCAAGGACCTCATGCCAGGCGTATTAGAGAACAAGCCGGCCCTACCCGCCGTCTACCCAGATTATGGACCCTCCGGGCTCAGGTCAACCCAGGCGAATCCCGGAGCCAACTCAAGGACTCCTCCTCGAGGCCCAAGAAGCCTACTCCATGGCCGCAGAGGTCGCTTCGCTCGCCATTCTCAGTTTGCTAGGGAGACCGGCGCCCTGGATACCAACAAAGCTTGCTTCGGTCGCCATTCCCATCTACCCAGAGGGGCTCACCACTTGGGACCCCCTCACTGTACGTTATCCTCATAACGGTGTGAGAATAATACTGATAAATAATAACTATAGTATTAAGTTTTTATAGAAACCTGAAAAATAAACAAAATTACAAAACATAATTCCGTTACTTAGGTAACTAAAGTACACAAATCTTTGACGACGAAAAATACATAACTTATTTCTTTGTCATGAAGGAAGAAATATTATAATGAAGTAAAAAGATTAAGCTGTTTTTTCCTTAATTATTATCTTTAATTCAAATTTTCAACCTCTATGAGGGGCAAAGAAATAATGAATATTTTTAATATCTTAACGTTCAAGGGTTAGACGGTGATATTAAGTATCTTAGTTCAAGGGTTAATGGTGTTTTCAGGATAGCGGTTCTGACGGGTCAATCAGGTAATAAAGTAACTCAGGTGGTTTATTTGCGACAGTCATAGGAAAAAGTGGGACAGATCCGAGTTTAAAGTAACAAATTAATGTATCACCTTTCTATTATGAAATAATACGTTATATGCACTTCTTTCAATTAGCCACGAAACTGAAATATTGCGTTTAAAAAATAAAATATGCTCAGTCTTATTGCCAATAACCAATTGGATTCTTTACCTAAACAAAAATAATCACATGTGTTTTTATTTGTTAGAAATATTTCAATCAGTTAGGTGAAAAATCAATCCCTGAAGACGTATGTCCACAAAAATGTTTTAAGTAGAGGAAAACATTATAAAAAACGTTTCCTAAAATAAAAGTTGAACAACATTTTATTGTTAACTTCTGTGTTATGAATTATAAAAAAAATACATCTTAAAGGAATCTTAATGAAATCACAAGAAAAAAATTTGTTTTTGACGATGGGTATAAATTACCAATAAATAATAAGTAAATAGTATAAGATACGAAATAAATTTCAGTGTAATTCATCCTTCAATTTTATTTAAAGAAAAATACTACTAATAAATAACTTAAGCCGAAATTCAAGAAAAGCTATATACCGGCAAATTATTACTTTTATTATTTTGATAATGAAATGATTTATTTTAATTTTGTATCAAGATAAAAATATGAATACGATAGACAAACAGTTTTCAAGGGGAACAAGGTAAAACCCTTCAATTTCCATTACTTATATTGTACGAAACAGTTACTGAAAACTCGTTTCATTTGACTTAATTCTTTATACCGAAGAATACAACTTAATAATAATAGGAATTCATTATTATTATTATTAAATTATTTAATCATTAGTTGAAAAATAAAGATGCCCAAGTAACTCATCCGTAAGAGGAAATTTAGCTTGTGTCGTGCCCCGACATACACAAAAGTATAACATGGTACTTAACACTAGTCTTAGGCGTTATATATATAACAACTAAAACCAAACCGGTAATCCATCAATACTAAAATTAAATTTCAGCCCGAGTTGAAGATCCTTTAGAGCTTCCTCATCTTCCACCAACAGCAATCTCTTTATCAAGAGTGAAGTATATAGCATGTACTGTACTTAACTGAAGTAGCTTTCACTAGATTCATCCCTATCCACACATCCTAATCAAAGTAGCACGCAATCTTCCATCACACCCTTTTCTACTACAATTTTCCCCTTCACAATCTCGTTATATAACGATACCGGTGGGAAATACCCTTATACAACATGTCTCCAAAAACCATTCGTATCGAGCAGCACGTTTACGCTTCCTAAGATATATAAGCTAACGATGTTTATTAACCTAAATTAAGATGTATATTGCACATCAAAATATAGTTCCAACTGAGATTACAAAGCCTGAAATTACCACGATTACAGACAAACTAACTCTATATACGTTTAATTGAACCGTGTTTAGTGAAATTATATGGTAAATAACCCCTAAAAGTTAGAAAAACATCGATAGCGTAGTCTTATATTAAATCGCAAATAAAACATTTTCAATAGATCAAAATAATGTCAACACAGAGTTGAACTGGAATACATTAAACATCGATAATCTTAAACGGGAAAATATGGATAAAAATTACGTACGTATAAAAACTCAGTTATCGATTTACAAAATTAACTAATGATAAAATGAATCAATCTAATTAGTTAAATGAACTAAATGTAAATGCACTAAGAAATAAAATTCCCAGGTGTTTTTTTTTTCCATTTATTCACCCGTCTATTTCATTTATACTTTTAGTACAGCGTCTACTGGTGAAGATCGTTTAACAATTATACATAAAGGTCATTTAGACCTTATGACACCCCCCCCCCCCCTACGTAAGGTCAATTAGATTTAGATTACGAGTAAAAACCACCGGGTTGGTCTAGTGATTAACGCGTCTTCCCAAATCAGCTGATTTGGAAGTCGAGAGTTCCAGCGTTCAAGTCCTAGTAAAGCCAGCTATTTTTACACGGATTTGAATACTAGATCGTGGATACCGGTGTTCTTTGGCGGTTGGGTTTCAATTAACCACACATTTCAGGATGTACAAGACTACGATTCATTTACACTCACACATATCATCCTCATTCATCCTCTGAAGTATTATCTGAACGTAGTTACCGGAGGCCAAACAGGAAAAAGAAAGATTACGAGTAAAAAGAATTGTAAGCTTTTTGAGCTTGATTTTATTATTTTCATTATATGCATTTAACTTATACGTCACTTCATGTTTTCGACTTTATATACTTTCCCCGCGAATGTAGCTAGAATAGCTATCTTAAAGGAGAAAGTATGGTGATCATGTTAAAAGTGGGGTATCGGGTGTTTTTTGCAAATCTTTACGATTTAAGATAGAACTAGTTCATCTAAACTAAATACACAAATGTATGTATTTATGTGCATACGTGTATGTATCACACTTTTTTTGGCCTTATACCTCAGGGTTACCAAACCGATTTTCTTCAAATTTATCTCAATTATTTCTATATATAGAGCATTGATCAGATTAATTTTTTTTCACAATTCGCAAACGGGCTGGGAGGATATCGCGAAAAAAACAATTTTGATTTTCTTTAGAGGCGTTCTAGAGAAAACTTTATTAAAGAAAAATTTTACCTACAACGCGTATATAAATAATCCAAAAAAATATTATTCAAAGAATCAACCCCCGCCAGTTATAATTGAAATTATGTTTTTCATTATTTAGCTCTACCTTCCTTCGGTTTAAATAATTTTCAAAACTTTTTTTGAGAGTTTATACGTCATATACAGAGCTCTCGAGAAAGGTCTACAGTTATTTTAAATTATAGATCCCGGACCTAAAATGCAGAAACGTTTTTTGAAAATGATTTTTTCTTATTAGCCTTTATATATATATATATATATATATATATTTTTTTTTTAAATTTCAGTATCTATGTACATCTAATTAAATAGGTTGTAAATGAAAACAATTCAATTTCTAATTAAATATGAAAATATTCAAAAGAAATTTTGAAAACAAACATTTTAAAATTGGTTACACAGTCTATCAAAACGTTACAAAAACGAAAGTGATAAGTAAGTCTGCACTAGACTATTGCGAAGAAAACCCATCTTACTATTCCACGATATTGGAAATCAGAGGGCGGATACACACATTTATAAGCCGACAATATACATGGAAGTCTAGTAAGAAGAAAAATATAGTCGAACGTTTTCAGAAATACACTGATTGTACACTTCGACGTTTCGAACTGTCATTCAGCCGGACAGAGGCAAAGGAAAGGCTTCTTTAAATTTTTTAGCTAAATTAAGCAAAAATAATATATTAATCATAAAATTAATAAGGCTAAGAATAATGAATCGTCCGTCTAACTGGTCCGGTCAGCAACGGTACTCCAATCACAAAATCTATATAATAACAATTGTTATTTATATTAAAAATATAACAGAATATGTTAGTCTCCCATTATTCCCCATTCTTTTTGAAGCGTTAAGAAAAGCACGAAATGAATCAGGAATATGTTTTCCTAATGGAAAACAAAAAAGTTTTTAAGTTGTATAATTCTTAGTGCAAGAACGGTTCGTCGATCGGCTCGATTTAATTCAACAGCTGCCTCTACATAAAAGTTGTTACGACTAATGATTTTAGACTTTTCGTTACTTTACAGATTTCAGAATTTAAAAGTGATATTGTCGATATACACTACCTAATAAATTCTATGAAGCACACGGACCAAACGGTAAATGTATACTGTAATTAATTTTCATTTCGCAGAAATGTTCATTTCAGTAAAGATCATTGAAATTAATCGGCTTCTGAAAAAAAGGGATTTGTTATCCAAGGCGTCTTACAGACCGTTCAGGTCATATGAGAGAGAGAAACACGAATAATGTATTATGATGAAAAGTTCTATATAGCACAAGTAACTCTGGATTCCATACATTTTCTCTTCTATTACGCACCAATAGCAACAGCAAGATAACAAGCAATACAAGAGCAATCTATTACAAGCAATAGATTACAAAGCAAGATATACAAGAGCATAATTTTTAAATATCTTACTGTGAAAGTGACGCTAACAGTCTCGTACAAAAGACAGATTTTTTTTAACCTCCTATCAACGGACAACGTCAAGAGACACCTTATATTAGTGGTTCTGCAAAGGACCATTTAGTAAGTGTAAAGCAGACAAGCGTCTTAGGTCGGTTAAGAAAACGACCGTTTAGTCTACGAGCTTCCGGCGCTGAAACCGTTAGGTTAAAATCTCCAGTATAACTTAAAACAACAGTTTTGGCTCATTCGGCGACGGAGTCGAAAGCGGACAGCTTTGGTGAAGCGACCGAGCTTATCTGCCTTTGTAGATCTTCTTTTTCTTCTTCTAACTGGAATAGTTATCTCCGCTGAGGGCCATAAAGGCAGCCTCTTTACATAGCTCCTCGTTCTTATTAGTCGGCGCACGGTATCGGTCAAAATAGCCAAATAGCTTCTTCGTGCCAAATTGGCACCACAGTAAAATAATACTGAAAACGGTGAAACATGTGCAACACCAAATTTCATTTCATCATTCTACTACAAAACGTTTCATTCATTTCGGTTCAATCTATTTTAAATTCTAACGATATTCAGTTACATCTATTGAGAATACAAACATTCCGATAACAGTGAAAATTACAAGTATTTCTTGACAATCATAATAAATCTAAATTATAAAAAACCTAATCTATCTCACTGATAGTACAACTTTAAAAAAATATAAAAATAAAATAGGGTACCGATCAATTTAAAATATTACTTACTAAAAATTACAATAATAAATAATTATTTTCTATTTCTTTCTCTTCCAAGAAACGAGATGTTTTGTGGTTACTATGAACCAGATGGGTAAATATACACAATATATAACCGTAACTCAAAAGTTGGTAAAATTCATTACGATAAATTTCAAGAAGAAAAAAATACATAATCGAATATTTATAAAGATGAGGAAAAACAATTTATTTTTGAGTGAGAATAACATTATTTTTAATATTGATGGTTTATGAAATGTTTATTTTTATCAATTCATCTAATTTATTACTGCAGTATCTGTAACTCATCAGTCATTAGCAGCAAAAAGAGAAAAAATTATTTTAATGCTGATATGAATGATAAATAAAGGTGATAAGGAATCTCAAAAATTAAAAAAATAATTATATAAATTGTTTATGTCTTATCAAAATAGGCTAATACATAATTTTTTACGATAGCCTGTAACCAGAATAAAGTGACGCAATACATATTAAATTTTATGACGACTAATAAAAATAACGTAGCTTATCATTTAAAATCGATCTTCCCTGATAAAAAAATAAAATAATATTCAATTATCATTTAATATATAACACAACCTAAATCAGGCGGTACTTTTTTGGTACTCTGTAACCAGAAAGCGAAAAATCGATAAAAATTCCAAAATAAACCGTATCCAACAAAAACTTTTATAACATTCTCTATATTTTAAATTTAGTCATCTAAAAGTTTCCAGATTTTTAAGAAAGGAGGAATCTCGCATTGCTAGTAGTATGTAATATCTAATTACTGTAATAACTACTTTATTCAACGGCTATAGAAGTTACACTTCTCGTTAACCGGTAAACTCCCACAACCCCTGCTGGGAGATAAAACTACTGTGATAATTAAATGCTGTTCGTTTTGTGGTTTCTGGTTATTTTGTGCGACACTTAATATAAGTTTAATAGAATAATAAAGATTTTTGTTACACAAACATACGTGTACAATATAATAATAAATTACGCAAAGCTTAATTCTATTATTACAACATAAAACGCAAAATAACGGGAGAGCAGACTACACTCCTTATTGGACCATAAAACCCACTCAAAACGAAGGAGAACCAGCAGATGTTTTCTGTTTTGTATTAAGGGACACACACACGCGTGTTTAACTTAAAATAGCTCACATCACTAAGCAGTTTATATGTGCATATAAACATTAAGTCATAAATGTATATATATATATATATGCAGTTTAATAAAAATATGTATTATTTTTATTAAAATGCATATATTGGTAAGAGATGAATAAAATAATGTGGAAGATGTTGGTTCGACTGGAGCTGGAGTGGGAAAGACTGTTTTTTGCCTGCTCATTTGAGTATTGGCTTTTGAACAAGGTTGGGTAACCGTGTATTGTTTTTTGTTAAAGTGCTTCTTCAATTGTTAATTACTGAAGAACGTGTACTCGAGATGGAAACTTATTTAGAGACGAAATCTCAAGTACTGTTTCGGAGAAAGTTCAGAGAAATATCTGAAAAGGAAGCACCAGTGAAAAGTGTTAATCAGAACTACCGACCTTTCTTTTTCCTGTTTAGCCTCTGGTAATTATCTTACAAATAATACTTCAGAGGATGATATGTATGAGTGTAAATTAAATGTAGTCTTGTACAGCCTAAGTTCGACCATTCCTGAGATGTGTGGTTAATTGAAACCCGACCATCAAAAAACACCGGTATCCACGATCTAGTAAATCGTGAGAACTACCGGACCTGGAGTACTGAAAACTGCACTTTTTCTTTAAATCTTCCCTACATCCACATAAAATAGGCGTATGATGTACGGTTTCAAGGGGACGAATAGTAGAATAATTGGTTTTTTGAAAAAACTGTGGATGCTGCTGTGTGATAAGAAATTATCCAACCTTACAGAAAGAGTGAATGCTAGTTGCAACAGAATAGCGCCACTCGCCATACACCTCGCTTTATTATGGAGATTCTGCATGATTTTTTTTCAGTGGAAGAATCATTTCTAAAGGATTGCGCGGCCACCAAGATTTCTGATCCGACTAGGCCAGACCTCTTTCTGTGGGGTTACTTAAAAGAAATTGTTTATAGGAGCAATCTGCTGCACACCCTGCAGAAACTGAAGACAAACATTACCAATGTTATCCAGGAAACAGTAAAGCATCATGAGTACAGCTAAAAAGACTAGTCAGGAACATGGTGAAACGTGTAAATTATTATTTACTGACTAAATTAACTGATGAGGCCTGTTTTACGTTGAACATTTGTATACTATCACATGTAAATAACAAATTAAAAAAAATTTTTTTTTTTCAAAATTATAATAAAAAATAAATAAAATGAAAAGTTTTATTTTGAAGATTTAAAAAAAACAGAATGCTGAATTGAAAATATATAATATTTTAATTAAATATAAAAAAAAATATAAATACTGATGCAAGCCAATACTGTAAATTAGAAAAAGTACGGACATAAATAAATAAAAATAATTACCACATGGATATACTCTTATACGCTAACAGTACACAGTACATGCTTTAAAAAAAAAAAAACCGTTTTCATTTAGTAACTTTTACAATAATGACAGACTAGACTATTTTCATCCCCCATTATAAAGAAGAAAGCAAAATGAGGATACTGAAATGAACAACAGAAAAATGATGTGAAGTGGAAAGGGTAGAAAGAGGAATAAATGAATGTGGGAGAGGGGAAAGAAAAGGAGGATGCTGTGCAGGCATAGACCGAATTTTATATTTTCTGCTCAGTGCAGTATCTATTGTACTGTACAGCATATAGTTATACATAGAAACGTAGTTATAACTCAAGTGTACACACAGGAATAGCGAAAACAAGGGGGAACACGAAAACACACACAGAGAGTAGCAACAACAGGAAAAAATCTGTCTAGAACGTATTCAGCCATTTCATTTTCAGTCTTTGTTCATTTCAACGAAAAATGTATAAATTTATCCTACTTCTACACTATTTCAATTAAAACGTATAAAATTAATTTCTACATACATCAAAATAATTATTTAAAACTTATAAAATTTAAAAAAATAAAATAGATGCAACTACAACGAAGAGTTGTCTGTATACAACAAAAATTGATGAATGAAAATTAAAACAGTAAATTTACGTATGTCAATCAGTAATAAGAATAAACATTTATAAGAAACAATAAAGTACATTACCGTCGAAAATAGCTCATTGCTTTTAATCTCATTAAATAAATTTCTTATAAAGAGCAAAAATTTAGAAATAACAGATTATTTAGATTCTACGATTTATTTTTAAAAAATTCGGAGTTTTGGAGGAGTTGAACATAAGCAAAGGAAATTTAATCCAGAATTTCAGATCTACATTAACAAAAGTTTTATAAAAAATGATGACAAAATTGAATTCAGGCCATGAAAAGAATATTAATTAACAAATAAACCAATAAACTAAGTACTAAACAAATCTATCCATCACAAAAAAAAAATGTTACTCGTACTATTCCCTAAACGGTATAAGTAGATGAGTTATTTACACTTAAAAAGTACGTAAACTTCATCGATTAGGCCAAGATGAAGAAAAAAAACAAACGAGAATATCGAAAACTATATTTTCTTTTGTGTCTACCCCAGAAAAAATTCAATTCTTGACCTAAAACCAAATTTTAAGTCTAGGAGTATTTTCTTCCAGAAGTTATACTATCATTATACAGTGAATTAATTACATTTTAACAGAAATTTTTGCTTTAAAACTCACACGACTAACCAGTGTTGAACTGTAATCGGGCTAAATGCTAAACAGTATTCAGAGGAAGAACTAATCTTCTCTTGTCTAGATTGAGAAGCAGTGAATTCTCAAACTTTGTGGAAAAACTGTTTCTTATTACATATATACCTCATCAGAACATGTTCACGGGATTGCATTAACAACTTCATCGTTATGAACATAGACATTAAAACATTAAATTGTTACATACGCTGTTATTTTTATAATTGTGGACCACGCAAATTTATTTATTTTTATTTTTTTTTCTCCCAATATTATTTCATTCTTTCGCGTGTTTGGTCTTCCTCACTTCCATTTTTTTGGTCTTTCTCACAGACCATTTCGCTTTAATGCGATTCTTTCCTTCCTGACAGTTTCAAACTCAAAATATATATATATTTATTAATATTTTCTGGGGAATAATACGTAAATTATCTTAAACAGGTTTCCGTTTTCCTCATAAAAAGTTACTTTTATAGCAAGTATACAGAAACGTATAAATAAGTTTACGATTCTAACCTACTTTAATTCTACTTTATTCAAAATATAAAAAGTAACGTTAAAAATAACAGTAATACAACATGACGGCTTTTAAAAGAAATACTGGTAATTTATCTACAGTAGTAAGAAATTATTTCATTTTTTTCTTTGTAACCTTTGAAAGTGCATGCATTTCCTTTTAACAGAAAATAAATCACTTAACAGTAACTCAGCACAGTAAATTAGCTTCTGGTACAGTAGAGTACAAATACATCGACAACATCCGCTTTTAACTAAAGCACTTAACTCACTTCCGTTGCATCAACAATCAATGCCAGAACCAGTACCCCACGCAATATTACATAGCCGCCGTACCTCAATAATAATTTATCATTAGACAATCTAATCTGAACAACAAACCAATACTGTTAAAACTAAAGTTACAGTAAAATACAACAATCTACAACAAAAAAATTATATATATTATATATATATATATATATATATATATATATATTCTTTTTATATAAAAATCCATCTTCACAACTCATATAAACAAATAAGTCAAACAAACAAATCCATTATCACAATTTGGATCTAACCACTTACACTACCATTATGAAAGAACGAATGCATGCATTATGAAAGTACATTATGCTGAAGCGATTTTTAAAAAAGTCAATAAATGCTAATTTTGCTATTTTTTTTATTGAAGTGCTTCAATAAATATTTTATTAAAAATATTAAATGTGTCCTTATTTAATAAATTTACAAACAGGCAAATTTATATTTTAATTAAAAAATATTAGATATTCTAATATACATTTCAACGTGGAATATGTATGTTCATTAAGCCGTCGTAATCATCAAAATTGTAAGCAACCTGGCATGAGAAACAACTTACTCCCGAACCAGCAAAGCCGCTCGTAATTGACTTTCATAACCCGTGTTTTCTAAAGAAGTGTTAAAAGTGAACTGGTTTCGCGTTTTCTCCACCGAATCGAACTGATTGTAAGCAATGGTACACAACTTTAACGAAATGTACCTGGCAGGCCTAGAAATGATATCTCCACTTTGTTCAAAGGACTGGCTGTAAGGTAAACATCATTATTGTCAGGGATATTAATTTCCACCAATACCTTCATACCAGAATGTTATAATATGCGCGCGCACGAATTTTTTTACAGTTTGTGTTATTACAAAGTCGTCCTGTAGATTTTATGTCTATCTTTAATTGCACGTATCTCAATTTGTCTTAGCCCGCATATCGTTCGTTTCGAAAAATATATATAATCGATGTAACCGTAATCATTTATCCATACTAGTTATCAAATTATAAATGCACGACATGGGATCGGGACAACGGGAAACTTAGGGTTATACTTTTGAACCGATTACTAGGAGAGAAATTGTTAGCTTTATTTGCCGAAGCTAAAGAAATTATAGAAATCTTAGAAAAATTAAAATCTACGAAAAAACTTAAAAAATTTTAATTAAATCAATTTATAGAAGTATTATCATTTATTAAAATAAATTAATATTGGCATTACAAATTTAAAGATCAAAAAGTCAGATATCTATAAAAAAAAAAATGTAAAACAAAAAGTAAGCACATACTATGCATTTTATCTTCCAATATGTAAAAGACATTTTTTTTTTTTTTTAATTACATTTTAAAATGTTGGAAATTTTTCGTTTCGTTTATAGTACCTAGTTAAAAATTTTCACATTTTGATGTTTCGTTTTTAGTAAACTTTGAAAGTCTTACGTTCATATAGTTTCTATGGAGTTTATTCAAGGCAATTTACTCAGAATCAAATTTTCTACGTTTTGTTTAAAATTTTTATTTGTTTATTAAACCTTTAACAGAGCTATTTTACGGCAAACACAAAATAGTGTGTTTATACCCCATTTTTCTTTTGTCTTTCCCTCCAGATTTCTCGAAAACTACTAAAAATGCCCTGACCGGCTAGTGTATATATATATTTTATTAAATATACATAAATACACATAAATTCCTTCAGACTCCAGATTTTTTTTTATGTTAACCTATATCTCCATTAGTCAAATTAATCAGAATATTTTCAAAATGTAATTTTATATTAAATCATTTTAATGATCATTTTTAATTATTATAAGGTTTACTTATTCAGTTAATATATATGAACAAACCAATTTTTCACTTTATCTTTAAAAAAAAAAAACCTAAAATGTCATTCCTGACTGAACCGTTACTTGGCAAGCAGCAGATAACTGGGAAAAACCCCGGTAGTCCGTAAACGCCCAAAAGTAGAGAGAACAACGAAAACGATTAGGAAATTAATATTTTGGTTTTTTCACAACAGCAAGTCAAATAAGGCTGAAAGGCAACCACAAAAAAAGATTAAAAAAACTGAATTGCATCTTTTAACATAAAAAAAAAAAAAAGGTAAAATTAGTCCACCTTCAATTTTTTTACCATTCTTACGAAGCCAATAATTAAAATAAGTTTCAAAGTCAGCGGAAAAGATATAACACGAGTTTTATTTATACAACTGTGTTGTCTGTAATGAAATGCATTTGAAAATAATATATTTTATACACGATAAATGAATGAATTTAAAAAAATGTTAATATTACTTATTTTTTTAAACTTTGAATTGCAGTACATAATTATATAAAAATATGATCGTTAAATATAAAATATCCCGGCATCGTCCGAACGAAATTTTTTTAGTAATTAACGATTTGAGAATGTAATCGATCAAATAGTTTTCAAAGGAAAATAATGTTAATTAAATTAGTTGCTATAAAAAAGAAATTTCTTTATATCTACTTGCTGAAAATGAATGTTTTCAGAACGATTTCAATGACCATTAAAACCCAGAATCTAGCACTACATCGAACTCCGGACCCGTTACCGCAGAAATAAAAAATAAAAATAACATCTTAATTTACAAAACCATCACAGACAGTAATTTTAAGAAACCAGAATATTTTATTATTACTATTATTATATACCTTGCTCAACGCGTAAATGTATTCAGATAATCTGCTTGTAAGTAATTTCTAATTATTTACCGTTTAAAAAAGAGAATTATGTTTGTAGATAATAAAAAAAACAACAGAAACTTGCATTGCCAGTAGGAGTCATAATGAGGTAGCAGTGCAAAATAAATTGGCACAAGAATCATCAGCTAAACTGGCTTGCCTGCGTAAATAAATTTAGTCTGTATTTATGTGGTAGCTACAATTTCTTATTGCATCATCTACTAAACAACAAAGGAAAAAATGAAGGAAAACGACATATCGTAGTAATAATAATATGAACTACTCGTATTTTAATTAAGAATTATCGGTAACAATTTTTTATCTTATATAAAAAAAACCTAGGGGCGCCAAAAATTTAATAAAAATGAAAAATGTAATAATAAAAAAAATAAATTATAAAAGCATTAGTAAAAAATTATTTTAAACGTCAAAATTATTTAAAATTAAATGATGCAACAAAACATGCTTTATTAAAAAATAAAAACCGGTTTAATTACCTATTACCAATTGCCAAATAAAAACAATTCATTATGAAATTCAGTTAGCCGGTTTTTAATTAAAATATTTTATAAAATCTACAAAATACAAGTACATTATCGATCAGTAGAATTTTGATAAATAATACGAGACTGATTAATTTACAAGGTGTACACGGCAGTAGGTACAATAACAAACCAAAAACAATGCATTTTAGCTGATTTATTTTTTTAACAAACAATTTATTTCTTTGAGTAGAGACTTTTGAAAAGTAACATAGAAAAAGGTGTTGAAAATTAAGTACGTTAATCTTACTTGACTAATACGAAGGTGAGGAGGGGAGGGAAAGACAATTGTGTCAGAATATCGTAAAGGGGAAAACGAACTAGGTCGGTTAGCCACTTTAGACATTGGTTTAGTTAATTTGGTTTACAGAGTGATGGGCAAAAGAAATAATTTGTACAGGACAAAATAGGAACATATAAAATAGAAACCGGATGTTATGCTTAAACAATTACATTGAGGTTAAAAGAAGATTAGTACCCGGTAGAGAGCAGTATAAAAACAGCCAAATGAATGACTTCGACTGTTTATTTTGAAATAAATTTATACGTTTACGAGGTTCTGGAGGTAAACGTATAACTTTCAAAAGTGGAAAACTTATACGCGCATTCAGTTATCCGTAATTATGCAACAATAAATTCCCATTAAAGTACAAATAAATCGTAATACTAAAATTAACAAAATCTACAGGATATACAAGATATCATATACAGTACAGAATGTTATATAACCAAAAACCTTACTCACGATTAAAGTGGCAAAGGTTGTTTGTCAATGGAGAACGTTTATCACATTTGAAAACAGCAAGAAGCACTTACTAGGTCGTTTAACCACAATAATAGGCAATCATATTTACATTAGATATAACTATGTAAGCTGAATATTGAAACTACGCAATTAATTTACGGTAATAATAATATATTAAATCACACTGAATTTTTTAATTTGAATTAATTCGTATAAAAATCTAAGGATGTTAACAAATTATCAAAGGATAAATAAACTAGGATAACTTGAAAGCTAAGAGTAAGAAACAATCTGACTGATTACGACTTATCTCGTGTAATGAATCGATCAAAAAAATTTTATTTTAAATTTTACATGATAAATACAACGCAAATAAGCGGTCTAAATAAATTAGTATGACCTATGTTTTCAAAATTATAACGATCTGGTAATCTAAAAAATTAAGGCAGTTACGATGCAAGCTGATGAAATAGAAACGCACAATTGGTAGTATTGCCCAATTTCGTTCGTTCTTACAGAAACTACCGCCCTCACCCTAAAATTAAATCACTTATAACAGAAATTTACAATATGTTAATTATGAACATTCTCTGATGTCTATTAAACAGATGTCATAGTTTAAATTCGTTATTAAGCCGATGCGAGAAACTGATCCGTGTTGACGTCACAGTCATCTTATACCCCAACCTTCTCTCAAACCACCAATCAAAATTTAACGAGAAACCAAGTCGGTGAATGAACTGACTACACCATATATCTCAATTATAATATGTATATTTTACTGACAGGGAGATTTCCATTTTCAATTTTTTGTTCTCTTGTCTACAACAAAACAAGCGGTGTAGCCTTCGTAAGACTACATTTAAAAAATTGTTGTTTAGATTTTCTTGGCGCTATCTTATTCCAAACAATTCCTTTTACACTTTGATAAAAATTTCAAATACTCTGTACTCTTCTTCCCATTCTTTTACTTTTTTTTAAAACTATATGACAATAGATTACGTTAAGGTTTAATGAACATGTCATATTAATCAACTCTTGTGAAGTCGTACTCGTTGACAAATCAAAACGAATACCAATCCGGCAAGGCAATACCGCACGTAAAAAAATATATACAGATTATGCCTTATTAAGTGTTTATCTAAATATAATTAAATATTCTCAAATAATATACGATATTCTCTAAAACGGTCAATCGGTTTAAAAGAACTCGCAGAATGAAATTTCAACATTAGATGACACCCGTAACGATTTAAATTTTTGTCGGTTTGATTAATTGTAATTAAACTAAACACAGTTGCTATTTAAAAATGCATAAATTGAAAAACAATCCTTTGACCTTTTATTAAATTAATGTAATTAAAAAACAACAAATATTTTAGTTTATTTTAATAGTGATACTTACTTATTAAACTATTTTTTTAATTACTAGTATTTTCGGATAAAACGGTTGATTCAAGTTTCAGCTGGGCCAATAGAAAATTAAAATGCTATATATATATATATATATATATATATATATATATATATACATTTATTTATGAGGCTAACGTAAAGGTGGCTGTAGTGTGGGGTTATTTATGAAAGCAGTTACGACGGTAACGCATTTCTTCCTATATCCTACTCCTTAGAAATTATCGATACAACTAAGTATACTGATTATGACTTTACTACAAGGATTTTCAATCGATCAATGAAACTGTTGAAAATACCCCCCTATTTTCTTCTTACGAGAATCACGACGAAGAAAAAACAATCAATCAATCAATCGACTAACTTTTGATGTAGTATCTTACAGATATATACAAAAACTCACATTATACGTATAAACGTTGTACGTAAACAAGTTTGAGTAGAAAAGATAACCTCTAATGAGTCTTAACTTTGCTTTCACAAATAAAGTCCCGTTCCGTTCCACTCCTAGTTCGTCGCGTGTGCCAGTGTATGCACGTCAGGGTAAGCGTTCAAACTTTTTAAAGGGTAAACAAATTTTAAATAACTTTGAACTAAACTACCACAGCTATAATTATAACTAATCGAAACGAGAAAAAACTAGGGAATCACATAAATTACGATTATTTAACACTATGTGCACGTGTAGCAGGTGCTAATAAAAGAATAATTGTGATAATATTTATATAAGCAAATATATATGACGCTTTAATTTAAAGAACAACATTATAAAGTAGGTTACAACCAGTTATTCAAGAAGATATCACAAAACAAGTTTGTAAAGTTACAAGCCAGCAACTTATTTACAATAAAAGTAAAAACGAGTAGGGAAAAGGAGACAAGAAAGATGATAATATTGAGGGAAAGAAAATCTACAAGGGAAAGAAATAAGTAAGGAAAGTAATGTACTTCTCACTTGTATAAATAAGAATTTTAACACCGTTTGAAAAGGGTACAAGATTATTACTGATATTCAAATAATTATCCTATATTATGCAATTCGTACAACACACATCATTTTACTGGTTTTAATAAAAACATTCCCTGTAGTTTATTTTAGTTATATTTTTGTTTTATTATATTAATTGGATCACAAAATTAAAATATCGTGGCAAAACAATCTAAATATACCGCGTCCGGTTACAAAAAAATTATAGTATAAAACTAAATTACAAAAATAATAAAATTACTCTTTTTTTTTAGAAATGACTGTACTTTAAGTTTGATGCTCAGATGAACCGCTATTAATGTTTTCCAAAAAAATTATACAATACACGTATCGATTAGATGCTGAGATAAAAATGAAAAAAAAAAAATTATATATATATCGAACAGAGAGAAAATAATGCCAGAGATAAGGTATGTATCTACATAAAATTTCTTGTTTATTTTGATGCCTTGACACAATCCCTTAAGTTTGGCCGAAACTTCCCAGGACATTCCGTATAGCTACTTCCGTTAAAGGGAAAAGAGGACAAAGCGAAAATGAAGGGGATTTGTGCACACGGACGTTTTTGTTCATTCTGATGCACTGATTCAGCCCCTAAAAGTTTGGCCAACACCTTCCGGGACATCCTGTCCGGAGAAAAAATACAAACGTCTGGGTACGTGATGCCTTCATCTCCGTTGGTGTTCAAACTCAGGCCAATGGTATGTCCCGAAACATAATATATATATATATATATATACACACATACATATACACAGTCATAAATAAAATTATTCTAAACGAGCATTTTAATATGAGGGGAAAACTATTTACAAATAAGCTGAATATCCGACACCCCTGATTCCGATTGACTTAAAATTCTGCAGTTTTAAAAAAGTACTTTCATCGTACTAAAGCTCATTTTTCTACGAATATTATAAAATAATAAAAAATTTAAAGCGGTGGAAACTACCCTCCCCCTTTAGGATATTTAAAAAAATTTTAAATCACCAATGTCCAATCTATAGAGATTAGTTTAGCCATTTTTGAAGAATCTATGTTGAGCCAATCTTCAGATATCGATCAAAATACAGGCACACCGTACGTACGTATACATCTTCCGAAAATTTCTACGGTTATTTTTTTTATTTTTTTTTTTATTCAGGGGTTTGAAACTTGATATTCACACAAAAGAACCCAACATCAAATTTTGGACTGATCTATAATCCATGAAAATCCTATAATTCAATATAGCAACAAAAAACTATAGCCGGGAAAGTTAAAATAATGTCAGAACTTGCATGCACATAGCAAAATTGGACGGTACTAACAAAAATTCCTCCACAACGTTTAATCCATCGAGAACTATTTTGTAAATGAAAATATGAAGACAGTAAATCAAGAGAATGGATTGAGAAAATAATTTTGAGAAAAAAAGAAAGGAGGAAAATATAAATACGCGAGAAAGTAACGGAGATCACAAACCGGCATTGAAATAATATTTGTACAGTTTAAAATGTTCAATTAAGACGAGGGCCTTCTACGAGAAGATACTGTAAGCACAATAAGTTGATTACGCCAAAATTAGTATAAGATTAGATATTTATTCTTACTCCCGCTATCTGAGGTGTTACAAAAATAAAAAAAATAGAATCTTTCAGATATCCTCTATTGCCAGGCAAACAGGTTAATTAGAAAATGATTTAATATTAGATAGACCGACCAGTTTTTGAACCGTATGGACGCAGAAATGAGCTCAAAATTATTAAGATATGATCGTAAAAAATTCATTTTAACCTGAAGCGTAGTGCTTCAACCACGAGCCATTAAAGCAGTCGATGGTAAGATAAACTTAATGACAAAAATAAGGTTGGGGGGGGGGGGGGAGTAACGAACTACATCGTCAATTTCTCATAGAATAATATCTATATTGTCATCATGTCTAAATATAGGGTTAGACAACTTTTTTAAAAGTATTTGCAAATCTGATAACGTAGACACGCTTTCTGGAATTTATATCTTATTGCATAAAAGGTTAGTTTTATTTTTTTTTTTAAATGCGCATTTATGAGCCTGATTTTAACCATTTGTGTTCGAAGTGAATTTTTTTAATAAATCCGACCAAGAAAACTAGAGACTTCTTTTTATCGAGATGTAAAAGTAGTCAAATTTGTGGTAGATTTGTTTTAAATGTCTTGAATTGGTAATGACCGACACTTTCCTGTTCCTAGTTATTAAACTACACTACCTTTGTAAATTGCATATGCATCTACTCATTTCTAAATCGATCAATCCACACAATTTTAGCCAAAGTTAACATTCCAATTCTAGGTCAGACGTCAAGTCGGTTCGTTTACTCCCAAACCGAAATATATCCCTACAGACATTACATGAGAAATCGGTTCTTTTCTGTACTGTGCCAAAAATACTTCAACCTTAATATATTATTCAAGGATACTTCTCAGAACTTCTTAACTTATTATACTCTTTTCCTTCATACATTGTTATAAAAAGTGTGAATTTTTGACGACCAGATCAAGGCAAATTAATTCCAAATTCATATTAAAAAAACCCACTACAGATGAATAAATATTTAACATTTGTCATAAATAACGAATACTAATATACAATAAAAACTGAAAATAAAATGCTTAAAACCTCCCCTCCAAAAAACGACGCGTAAGGGAATCAGCGTTCCTTTCCGCGACAGAACTATGGTCCTGCCAACGTTTTTGAAGTTAAAATTTTAATGATAGAAATTGCCAACAACAGCTTTTTAGAGCCGTTTTTATTTTTTTTTGAGAATGATTTTTTTGCTGTTTAAATTGTTATTTAATAATACCAACAAATTCGCAATCAAATATTTCGTCCAAAAGTGGTTGATTTCTAAACACGCTACGGAAAGTACTTTTGTTTGCATCATAGGTTGAACAAAAACAGAACAGAGTTTGAAATGTTATCAAGTAAAAATTTGATTGTTACTCAAGAAGAAAACATACAAAAAGCTAATAAAGAAAATATGTAATAAAAGTAAAACGTTTTCATTAAAACTATTACGAGTCTGTTCGAAAATCTAAATTAAAAAACGGGATGTAAAATATATATATTTTCATTTTTTTTTCTTATTAAAAACTATACTTTTTTCTTAAGAAATATACCGTTAACATCAGTCCTCTTTTTTTAAGTAGAAGCAATTTATCCAACAATTTTTTTCAAATTTCGCTCAATAGTTCTTCCGAGAATAGAAGCAAACAGAAGAAATACAAATTGTATATAATCAAATAACCTGCTTCATTAATAAGAGAAACACAAGATAAAAATAACTTACACATAAAGGGAGGTACCTCTTCCAAGCGCTGTGCAGTCAAGGTAAAATATACTCAATATAGCAATTCTTCTCCTCCGATTTAGGTCACCCTCACTTGATAATTTAATAAACTGGAGCTTCCTCAGAGATTAAATCAGATTACAAATCCTTTTTGTAAATAACGTATATGAAAATTAATTAAAGTTCGCATGAATGAACACCTAGGGACTTAATTTGTATCTCATTTTAGAATAAAGTTTAAAAGAAAATGAATCCGGGCACCACGTTCAACATACAATATATTAAACGTAAAAATACTCTGTCGCAATAAGTGCGTCAGAATAACGGATTTCCGGTTTTCGTTAACCTTGAAAATGTACCCAAAAACCGAGTTTTTTGCCTCCAGTTCCTGTAAACCGATTCACTTGAAGATCAATACGGCTCTATTCCCAATATGTTTACATCATCCCAACAAGTTTCGTCAAAATCGGTTAAGACTTGCGTCCGACAGGGCGGACAAAAAAATCTTATACATACACACCTATGTATGTATGTATATAAACATCGCAGATCGTGTTCAGTAGACTCCAAAACGTAAAAGAAAAGTTAGGCCCCTACTCGCGACACTTCCTTGTGAAATCTCACCGGGCGCAGTAACGATTTCTAAGAATTCTTTAGAAATCCGCTCAAAAAAATAATATTTACCGCATTATTTTTTAACTATAGGTTTCTCGGTTAGGATATCAAAAATTAATCAAAAAAATATTTCTAATGGCATGTAATTTATTATATATTATCACTTACTTAAATATTACCTACGACAGTACAAATAAAAATATTTAGTATGTTTCACCGGTGCTATATAGGCTTTGCATAGAGCAGTTGATGAACGTCAAACCAGTATTATCTCATAAAATAATTTATTCTTAGGAAGAAAAAAAAAGTAAAAATAATTGCGAACAGTAGAATGAAGAAAAGCTGAAAATGTACCCCAAAACCCCGTTCTTTTTTTGTTCTTAACCCCTATGGAGTGATTCACTTGAAAATAAATACGTCTATAATCCCTATATGTTTATATCACCCCACAAAGTCTCGTCAAAATCGGTTAAGACCTGGATATATATATATATAGATAAGTATGTAAATAAACATGACCAGACGTAGTAGCGATTTCCAAATTCTTGGGAAATTCACTAAAAAGCTATATTTATAAATATATTTTTAAAACAAATATAAATACTGACCGACTCGATTGCAAATTTTGTTACAGAAATTTTAAATTAAGTTAAATAAAGGTTAAACCAACATTTCAAAACAGAAGAATTTAAAAATATTTTAAATTCAAAACATTTCTTAGCACCAACAAATTTACGAATTATGTAGCTCTCATACGGTCTTCGTTCAACATTGACGCACACACTGAGAGTAATAAGATCATAATTTTCCACTGTAATCAATACAGGCGCAAAACTATAAATACAATTAAAGTTTGCTTTATGAAATAAAACGGTTCTTTAAATCTGTAACACTGCTTATTAGATGCCAGATAACAAAGCATATAAGTCACAGTTTACTCCCGAAAACGGTAAACCATTCTTAAAAATAATAAGCATACAATTCCGTGATTACTAAAAAAAAGCGAAGAGTGAAACTTTTTACTTATTTTATATATAAAATATAATTGTAAAATATACAACTGAATATTTGTAAAATAAGCAGCATTAATTCTAATGCAAACAATATTTGACTGGCTGGTGCCTTTATACTTCCGAATTCTAACGAGCATTTACATAGGTTGGAATAATGTCTATTGTGAAACGATTTGATACACACACATACACACACACACACACACACACATACACACACACACAGTTCAACAAAGTAGGAGAACTTTACATTTACCGTTTAATTACCGTTTATTTATTAAAAAAAAAAATGTTTTCTTTAAGCAATTCTCCTGGAAAGTACAAGCAGAACGGAAAATGTAATAGAACGATGTATAAATACAATAAAACACCCTACCCTAATGTTTAAAAGAACAACGATGTTAAATAACTAAGAAACTCAAGGGCAGAATCAAAATAAGAAATAATAAAGATCTACATCCACCGACGAACCCTACTTACGTAATATATTTAAATTCAACGAAACGTGAACTTATTTCCTTTAAAACGAAACAAAGAAAACGGCTTGGGGAATAAGAGTGTAAAAGAAGGAAGTTTCAAACGAACCATGTTGACCAATTTCAATAATAATATACATTTTCTCTTAGTTAAAAGAAAACTTTTTTTTTTTTATAAATTATAACAAAGTGATGTTGCAGAAGATTTTGTTAATTCTCTATGAAACTATATTATTTACAATTTAAATTCCCGAATTCTTTATTTACTCGTTCGACCTCACGTTCGTTTATACGCGTGCGCATGCAAGTGCCACAAGGAAGTTAAACATTTTTTGCGTTAAAATAAATAATAAATCTATACTACAATCGAACCGGTGTAAAGTTGACGGGAGTAAAATATTAATTACAGGATATATACTGCATTAAATTTAGGTTCGGAAAACATAAATACAAATTCATTTCTTTAAAAAAGAGAAATATCTGAAGCCGTACAATAAACAAATAGTTTCAAATCGGTATATAAAAACTGCTTTTATAGATTTTGGGATCTGTAAAAAAAATACTTGAACTGGAACGAATCTAAAAGTAATAAAAGGCGATGCGTCAAAAAATGTTACCTTCGTCACCCGTTGTTTCTTTTCGCGTGACTGTAGAATTTCGGTTTAGCATCGTCTATTGGTAGAGAATGAGTTCGTATAACACGAAACTCATTGCAAAAACGTAATTATTTTATTTTCGACTCAATGGGCGAACAAAAATATTAATTTGTGTAATTATAAATATAATAATCTACAACGATAAAGACGACTTACATAAAGAAAAAAAACAAATAAAACTCTATTTTACATTCCACACAACTAAGTAATTTTAATTAACGGCTAATAGATTAATCGAACGTGAAATTAAAAACAAAACATTATTAGTTAATGCAGAGAGCTTCATCTGAAGGGATTATTTTTAAAATAAAATTATACTTATCACATCATTAGAAGTACGAGTAAAGTATGAAAAACAATGTACCTGTAAACAAAAAAATAAAAAATATACTTAAGTAAAGAAAAATGAAAAAAAAGAAATTATGTATATCGGTTAAACAATTAATAGTAAAATTTTAAGAATATTAACCTTATACAATGAAACCTTAGTATAATGAAACGATACGTTACACTGATACAAACAAGAATGGGAGAAAAATTTACGGACTGTTTCTTTTTTTTTAATCCCTGCTTCGGACCGGATTCCACAACGAAGAACGACACAGTCTGGGTGTGTCCAACTACTCTAAGGAACCTCCCCGTCTACCGGCAGTTGGTCCAGCAGGACAGGTCGGATCTTGCCTCTAATCCCAGGGGAGGGGTTAGAGGCCGTTCCTGACTACCCCTCCTCCAACAGAAGCCGGGACTTGACGCCTTCTTGCCTCTTAACAGAAACACCCAAAAGAAAAGCCGCCGCTGGGACTACGATCTTTTCAATTCCCCCCACAAGAGGATAACAGAGTCTCCGTGCCTCACCATTGCCATCCATCTGCGCAAGCACAAACGAATGGCACCTCAGCAAAGAGCTGTTCCTCATCCCCTTGTTGCTCCAGCAGCTCTGACTTTCAGTCGAGGGACCCGAATGCAACCAAGTGAAAAAATCCCACTACCAGGCCGTACAACCCTTCAGCGTACAACCGTACAACCCTTCAGCCTCGAGACATTAATGTCTCGAGGCCGCACAGCTTAAGCTGTGCGGCCAGGAGCTGCCCACCGCCTCTATCAACTCCGCGTCAGACTGGGACCGAGACAATACGTCCTTCAAGTCGTGTTTCTTCCAAAAGTCTGTTACTATTATATTATTGTTTCTTCAATTTTAAAAAATACAATAAAATAATTTACGTTTACTTTTGAAGGTGTAAACCTATCCTAACAATAGGATGACGCGTATAGTTTCGTGATAGGAACACTGCGATATAAAATTTAGGCTATTATAGTTAAATACATGTTTTCAGCAATGCCATATATAATACCGCTTTCCTCTCCAGTATTTCTTAAGTTATTCAACCGTACTGTCACGTAGGCCAGCCTTTAGATCAAAGAATGTGACATGATATCAAGGATGATCAAAGATCTTTATTAATTAATAATGTATGTGTATATATTGTCTCAAAAATAAAATTCAGTCGGTTAAAGTATTAAAACCATAAGTAAATAGGGTCACTAAATCATATGCGGGGGGCTTCCATTGAAGGTCTTCAAAGATTACATACTAATAATATTGCTATATAGAACATTCAACGTAACTACACACATAAAGTTAAGTCGCAGAACAATACAAAAACAACCAATGGATTGATAAACAATCAATAAACAGAAAAAAAAACCAATCAAAATATTAATAAAAAAAAACACAAATAGCGAAACACTGCGAGAAAAAAATAATGAAAATAAAACTAAAATTGAACGGAGTGAAATAATAAATTTATGGGTAACGCTAAGTGATTGCAGCTCCAAATCGAATCATATAGTCATTCAAGTCCAACAGATGGGAGTCGTTTTAGTCTCTTAACGTCTTCACTATTGTATAAAAGGTTAATAATTACATAATTCACGAGGTTGTTTAGCCCCGGTTTATACTTTATACCGAATCGCTGTATTTCTTCTCGAACATACGGTAAACCCAGATATTCGTGGATCTCACTGTTTCTGAAGCACCTCAGTAATTTATGGAATCTCTGTATTATTTCGACGTTGCTACTGCTTGTAATATCCCAGAGCTGGATCCCTCAGGTCCTAAGTACCTACATATAAGGAAACACTAATTTACGAGAATGGTATTTTCGTACTAATCATATGTCAAAAAGTGAAGAAAATTCACCCCCCCCCCCCCACACTCACACCAGTCGAAAGAAAGAAAGTAGTACCGTACTTTTCATGAAGACGTCGGTAAAAAGAAGTTGGTAGAATTTGGGATTCTCGAATTCGCTTATATCAAAATATGAACTAAAATTCATACAAATCTTGTTTAAATTAACCCTTGGCATAATTATATAGAAAAAAACGAGGTATAGTTCTTTTTAAAGGTAGTTGAAAATTATGACTTAATTTTTTTTATTCCTTCAGTCAATGTCATTAAATATTTATACACAGAATAAATAAATCGTTTGTTCTTTGGTAGCTAAACACACACACACACACACACACACACACACACACACACACACACACACACACACACACACACACACACACACACACAAAATATTACTGAATCCAGCTTTCATTATAACGTTTTGTTTTTTTATTCTTTTTATTTTATGTAAATTTATAATTTAAGAAGATTCTTTTATGTAATGAAAACAAGTTTTATGTGGTAAGACTATAAAATGGGAGCTATAATTTAGAGAAAATGAAAAGAAACAGAAAAAGAAGGCAAAAAAGTGAAAAGGCTGAGCTGGTACAATTTATTAAGGACTTTTTTTCTTAAACGACCATTGAAATGCTACCGGCGTTCATCCTGGTTTCCTTTAATTTTTATTTTCTTTTCCTCTTCTTTTTAAAGTTAACATCTAAGTATAATTAAAAGAAAAGTTGACTTCTTAGATTAACAACCGTTTCTTATACTAAATAATAAACTTTATTCATATAACAAACATACCAATCTTAGTAACGCGTAGTTATTTTTTCATTTTATTATTATTATTATGATAATTTTGTTTCACCCAAAGGTTACTTAAGCTCTTTGCATTGTCTCGTTTTCTTTAATGAAGTCTTCTTATAACTGCTTAATATAAATATATTTTTCAATGTTACCTTGTAAATATAACTAAATAAAAAAAGAAAATTAATTAACATAACGATCTGTTTTAAATATTCTTACTTTCTATTTTATTATTATTTATATTTCTTTATGTTGATAAAAAATTTCATAATTATCCTTTGAGGAAAGACGGCGCAATTATTAGTTGTATTTTACATAAAAGTTATTTTTATTAATGCATTTAAAATATATAATTTACTAAATTTTTTAAAGGAAAGATATTTTATAAATTTTTAATATGCAGTATAGATAGTAATTTTCATAATTATAGCAAATTTAAATCTATAATAAATAAATAAATAAATAAATATATATATATATATATATATATATATATGCCCATGTTTAAAATTTTGTGGCTCGAAAATCTTCAAAACTAATAAATCAATCTCACTAAAATTTGGATATACTGTAGTACAATATCTGAAGTTCTGCGATTGAAAATTTGACGAAGAATGCTTGAATTACGCGAAATTTACTGTCGAAAAGATTTGAGCGGGCAAGTTAGAAGCATGGTTCGTTACGATGCTGCAAGTTGGAATGTTGACGTCTATTTATCTACGCGGTATCTACTGTTTACAATATTAAACCAAATTAAAATAATATTAAAACCACATTAAATTAAGGAAAAGTCGGTCTTCTTGCGCAAAACTACGCAATAGTTTTTATATATGCATATATCCAGGGATTATACTGTTCATTAAAACGATGAAAATGTTACATTAATATGATGAATCTGGCAAATGTTCTGATTTAAAGTTACGTTTGATTTCAATTTCAAATATCAAATGAGGCTGTATAGTGTAACTATTCTTTTTTTTTGTTTACCTTTTTATAACCTCTACCCTGAGCCGGACCCACAGTTAAGTATAACGCAGTCCAAGGAAGTGTCCTTTAACTCTAACGGGCCTTCCTGCCCACCAGCTGAACATCCGGCTACGCAGGTCGGCCCGCCGGTTGGATCTTTTACTTTATGCCTGCCTCTAACCCACAGCGGGGAGACTCTAGATCCAGCAATGCTGTAAGGTTCATCCCCACCCCAGGGACCGGGTCTCGGTTTTTTTAGTGCCTTATGCCTCAAATGGGGAGTCCCCAAGCGGATCCCCCACCGGGACTTTGATCTTGAGTCCCTCCTAAAAGACGTCCTGTCCAGATGATCGTCGTCACAATTCGTACATGGAGTTCCCAGCAGATCATCAGAGCCAGCACATCTGGGCATACCGGCCCTCACAGTTGGGGCTGTACACCTCCCGATAGAAAACCCTCCTCCGTCCGTCATCATCTTTGGCTCGAAGCACCGTCCGAGAAAAGCTGAACGCGTCTCAGCAAGCTGCAGAAGCGATGATGTAAGAGAGCAGGGACGCAGGTGACAAGCCAGTAATCTCCGCACGAGTCCTTTGTTTCTCCCATTTAGGGCACTGAAACAGGGTGTGTTCGATGGTGTCACATTCCGTGCAGTGCACACAATTGGGGGTGTCACACCTCCCAATACGATGAACATAACTGCCAAAATTGCCATGGCCTGTGAACATTTGCGTGGTGTAATAGACAAGGTCACCGTGTTTACTCAAACACCACGATCGCAGATCTGGTATTAAGACTGCAGTGTATATATATATATTCTTGGGGAGGGGGGGGGGGGGGAAACATAGCGGGTCATACTATTGTATCTCTATAAGTTTCCAAGAGGACTGTGTAAGTAGTTAAAATCTAACTTTGTTACATGGGTAATAAATACATAAAAGTTTAAAGTAAAATTTAAACGGTATCTGATTCTGAATAAAGTGGTATGAACGAAATCCAAAGAAATTAAATACTAACATAAAAATTTCGAATTTTATAAAAAAAAAAGAACAAGAAAATGTAGCAAACTTTAATTTGAAAATGACTTTATGAAATTTGTAATTAAAAAAAACTTATCTTAGACCATACACAAAACAATGTGTTTTCCACCCATTTTTTTTTCTTTTACTTTTACCCCAGATTTTTCGAAAATTACTAAAAATATATTTCTGGGACCTATTTTTTTTTTTCAATTTTTCAGGTCAGATTTCATATAAAATCACTCAAATTTACCCTTTAATTTGGGTCCCAATAATTACAGTGCGGCTTAATTTTACCGAAAGCGTAGATATCAGGGGGAACCCCTGATATCACCAGCCGACACTTGCTAACGAATCTTCCAAAACTATGTTGATATGAACTTTTCTTCTTCATTTCCACCAGTAGAACATGTTCTAAACGTTTGTTATATTCTTCGTGAACCAATCTGTATGTTTGATGTAAATTTACTTCGGTAAACTATAAATAAAAAATTTAAAGGTACTAATAATAAAATTTGTAAAAAGCGTAATTCAAAGAAAATGTGTATTTAAGTAAAGTCAACCACTGAACGCAAATCTATAAGAAATCCTAATTTTATTGAGAAAAAAAACCGCGGTGCGGGGAAAATTTTGCAATTTTAAACCGAAGTAAAAATCTTTTTGATGGTGATATGTAGGAGCAATTTTAGTATTGATGATGTAGGAAAGAATAATTTAAAATAAAAATAAACAAGAAAATTAAAAAATAAAATATCAATTTAAAAGCAATCTTTGAAGTTAATTACATTAAACAAGAAAAAACTTTCATACTTAACCTTGAATTAAAAAATTTTTTGCCCCAAGAACTACATCATTGTGTAATGAGCATACACTAATAGCATTAAGAAAGGAAAACAGGTGACTACGTGCCCTGAATCGTGAAATCTGGACTAGATATCTGGAAACTTGCAAAATGTCATACGAATCAATCGATCAAAGCCATCTAACTTTGATCTTCGTCTACCTCAACGGGTTTTAATTTTTACATGTCACTCTATCTACCACAAAGTTACTAAACCTGGATATCTGTAGCCCATCAACTTTGATAAAAAATAAAAGATTCTACCGTAAATCTCTCTTCTATTTGTCTTGAGATCTCTTCATTTCTTATTTTACCTAATTTCATCATTATTTATTATCACATTTATTCTCTTTTTTTTATTAGATCTGCATATAATAGATACCAAGACTGTCTTTTTGATACTAAAAGATACTACCTTCTTTTCATACATAAAAACCTCTCCGGGACACATGTACGCGCAAGCGGATTCGCCTGAAATATTTAATTCATTATTCTTTCTCTTTTTACTCATTTCATTACTTAATTTTAGTCTTTCAAACTGAATTTCTAACCGAACAATAAATCTACGCACATTCAGAAATTCTGTAACAATGTCAATGGTGAATTGAAAAAAATTTATTTTTAAAATTAATATTTTTCCTCCTTATACGCAGACTGTCCCCTAAGTCTCCATACATAGTGAAAAAATAAACATTCTTTTATGAAAACCATTTTTATTTATTTTTGTTATTACAAGCATAACTCCAACTAACCTTATATGTGTTCTTCACCAGTGAAGAACAACGCGTAGAAATGTGTTTTTAGGAAAATATTAGTTACGTAGAGTTTATACATTTTTATTCGAATAAGCCCTTAAGAGGCTACGGCTACATTAATCAAAATAAAAGAACCGCTTCTTTAGTTTCTTCTTTTTGGATGATCCAGTTTCATTTAGGCCCAGCATTCTTTCATTTTCTGGGACTGTAGTTGTTTACGTTCTTCAGACCACTTTTTGCCAACTCTTCTGGTTTTTTCTGGAAAACCTTTAAAATTTTTAATGTTTACTAAAGGAATCTCTATCATTAATCACTTCATCTGTAATGTTTGATTTTGCAATTTCTTTTTTAACTTCTTTCACCCGCACAGAACTGTTTTTTAGTTTATTCATTTTATAAAAATTTGTTTTGCTCGTCTATCATTACACGTTCTGAAAATGTATCCGTAAACCCGTAAACGCCGTTTCCTAATTGCGTTTGAAATCCTTTCTATTCTGGAATGTATTTCTTCGTTTGATTTATTTCTTGTTTCAAACTTTTTTTCCTTTAGTTTTGGGACACATATCTTTCAAGCAATTTTTCTTCCTATCTTGTCCAATCTTGTCTAACCCTGTTCTGTTATAATTAAGCGTTTCAGACGCATACAAAGCTTTTGGAAGGATCATTGTTCGATGTTTTTTTCTTAACATTCCAACGTTATTTCTTATTATAAGTATTCTTAATCAGATGGAAGACTAGACTCAATCTTGTGTTAAATACTTTTTTTTCACTTAGATTATCAGAGATCCATTCCCCTAAATATTTAAAGCGTTGTACTTTTGAAATTTTGTCATTTCCGTTTGGGATCGTTATGGGTACATCATGTTTGTGAAAAACTTAGTTTTGTCGTAAGATATTTGTAATCCTGTTTTTCCGGCTTGTAGTTGTTGTAAATTTGTTAATTGCTCCTGTGCTTCCTCTATTGATTCTGTGAGGAAAGCAATATTTATTTTACTACGTACAGGAACTTACGGGACAACTGTGTGTGTGCGCGCGCACGCGAAATAAAATTAATAAAATGTGGCTTAACATTATGTAATACTATATTCGATAAAATTAAAATTTCGGTTGCTACAAATAACTAAAAAATTGAAGTGCTCACCATTTTGAAATTTTTAAAGGTAATATTTTCAAAGTATTTATTTTGTAAATGCCGGGTACAACAAATTCCATTAATGTAATTCAATGTATTCCAAAAAAAAAAAAACACATTTTTATTGAAGAAATATAAAACTGTAAACCACAGGAAACTGAAGTGAGATAGGACATTTATCTACTAAACTATTGTGGTTTACTTTGATGTCCTAATCAGTCCCTCAAGTTTCGCTAGCACCTCCCATGTTACCTTACGTTTATACATGCATATATAAACAAAATAAAATAACATAACATTTTTTTTAATAATTCTGTTTGTTTTTTTAAATAGGAAATATATACGTGAAAAAAATAAAAAGGGCCCTAAAAACCTCTTCAAATATATTAATACACGTGTATAAGCCAGAAACTACCGTTTTTATATATGGGCAATTTAACTATACTCAAATAAACTAGTTTAACCTAATTTATCTAGGATGTTAACTATACCTTCAAACTAGAATGAACTACGCTGGTTACAGTATAATGGGAAAAAATAATAGATGAGAGGAAAAAGAACATATAATACAGATCGGTAGAGGAGGGTACGTTATTGTTTTTTAAACAATCAAAAAATATTGAACTCCGTAAAATATATATTATAATTAATACCAGTTTGCGTAACACTAAAAATTAATCGAGAAGATAAAACTAAATTAAGAAAAAAATTTTAAAATCCCTTATTCTGGTTTTTACCCGATATCGACAATAACTGTTAAATTTAAATAAGTTTGTATCATATTAAGTAATTATTATAAATAATTAGGAAGTTGCAATATATTTTTATAACGATGTAAAATATGTAAGCAAAAGAAACATTTTTCAGACAAATCTATCAGGAAAATACTTTTAAACATATAGCAACTAGAGCTACAACGGTGACTTAGAATTTAACAAATGAATATTCGTTTATATCGGTCGATTTCTACTTAAGTACATTACACATACGTAAACCTCAAGGTTTCTTTTCTACTAACTTCGGCTGTACTATTAGCAGAGATTTAAAGTGATTTATATGTACTGCTAAACCGACCTAAAAAAAGAAAATTGTAGAGTATTACATCTGACAGGTAATACTCTCAACTATGTTTTTACAAGATAACATCAGTGGGAATTTTGTTAACCAAAAAATTGCATACAGTTGCGTAGAGGTTTGAAAATTTTATTCATTCTTTAGACAACATTATCATTTAATAACAATTTCTATTTTCACAACAAAAATTCAACAATTTTACAAAACTTGAGGTAAAAAAGAAAATCTGCATTTCAGACAGCCTTTAAGCCTATCAGTAAGTTAATGTTGGTCGTAATTTTTCTGCATTTATCTATTTTTAATTATTTTCTTTTTACGATTAGTTTTTTAAATCTATAATGAAATTTTAAATATATCTAATTATAAAAAAATAAGACTTTTTAAGTTTTCCTTAAATTAAGACTTCTTGAAGACCGGCGATAAATTAGGTTTTAGTAAGCATGTGAATATTTTGCTTTTATTTAACCCCCGACCTCAAAGAGTCAAACTTTACAGAAACGTTTAATATTATTTTCCGTTACGTTTTTGTAAATATACGAGATCCGTTTTATTTTAGAATAAAAGTTATATGTATATATTATATTCTTACCGATTAAATATGTTATAACAAAAGGTATAATACTTTTTGTTGATTCGTCGTACTTTTGTTTCATGTGTTTATATGTACGTTACAACAGATTGGCAGTTAAATTTTTATTTCTTCCTTTCTACTTCTTTTCTTTGACTCGGTCGCTTCTTACAGTATTTGTCATCATCCCGGTCTCGCAAAGATTATCATTTAAGAAACCTATAACCGTTACGTTTAATTCAGTTCAACTTCGACCACACTGGTGCGAATACCTAGTCACTGTCCACAACCGACATCCGTTATATATGTTTATTGTACGTATAATTTATTATTACACCTCTAAACCGCTTTCATCTAACGGGTTAAATTATTTAATACGTGTATTAATGAAATCATAAACATTTTGTCTGCATCGCATAACCTACGAAGATTTAGATATCAACCACGTACGATTTAGAAACGAATTAAATTAACGATTTAACGGTCAGTTTTTTTACCAGTTTTCAAATTAAAACTTATTTTCTTAATTAATCATCTAATATATTAAGTATTAATATATTTAAACTATAAGAATATAACATACGATTAGAATACATTTATATTTGTGCGATATAAATATATATTAAGATAATAAGTAATAGAAGAGAGAATGATGTTTTTGTTAGTGTTGTTAAACGAGACATTATTTTTAAAAGGGAAATAGCATACTCACTGAATGAACGCCAACTGGAACATTGTTCCGTATAGATACTACTACCATTTGATTTTTTCTAATTGATAAATTTTAATCTACGCGCAAAGTGAATCTTCTACTTCTTTTTCATTACTATTTTATTACAATTTATACTAGAATGAATTTACGCAGACCAAATCTTAAAAATAAGTAAATAAAATCCGAAGATTTACCCCCGATATATTCACAGCAGTAAAAAAAAATTATATCAGATGAATAAACAAATGTGTATAGTTTTTGAAAAGAAATTGGTAAATTTTGATTGAAAAGTTGCACAATAGTATTACAAAATACTAACAAAAAAAGTAAATAAAAACAAGAATTTAAAAAATTTATCAAATACGCTTTCACACTAAAATAATTTCATAATAGTACACCTCTTTTTTTCCTGTTTAGCCTCCGGTAACTACCGTTTAGATAATTCTTCAGAGGATGATATGTATGAGTGTAAATGAAGTGTAGTCTTGTACATTCTCAGTTCGACCGTTCCTGAGATGTGTGGTTAATTGAAACCCAACCGCCAAAGAACACCGGTATCCACGATCTAGTATTCAAATCCGTGTAAAAGTAACTGGCTTTACTAGGACTTGAACGCTGGAACTCTCGACTTCCAAATCAGCTGATTTGGGAAGATGCGTTAACCACTAGACCAACCCGGTGGGTTCATAATAGTACACCTATCTATCTAAAACATAACGGGCTATATATATATATATTATATACTTTTATTTAAATGGAATTTTTACTTCTCGTTTGTAAACAAAAAATAATTACGGTTATACTCGGATAATACACAAATTTATTTGTAAATAAATATTAATCGTTAAATAAAAATGCAAGACACTGCAAGTCATTCACAGGGTTTATTTTACCGTGCACTAATTTTTTTTTCTTTTAAATAAAAGTGAAAGACTAAGATACTGGATATAAAACACGATAATAAAAACAAAATAAATGAGATAAATAGACAGAAGTTAACAAAACGATTTCGCATTCAATTCAGCAAAATTTACGGATGAAAAATACGAAGAAACATTTCGTTTAAATAAATATAGTTTCGGTTATTTAGGTCACCACATCTTTTATCCTAAAGAAAATTGTTAAAATAAGAAATAAATCACTATATAACAAAACAAAATTGTACAGCTTATCCTACATAAAATTTACTATGTATTATTATGACAATTTAACTGCTTTCAATAAAAAATAAAGAGCGATATAATTTATAAATTTGATATAAACTCAAAATCAGTTGTTTTATACATACTGCAGCCTACAGTGTAAAAGACAAGTGTATATATCGTTTTACAATTTAAAAGATGGAATTTTAATTCCGTAAATGATCACGTATCACATACACTCATGACTACTGTGAAAAACACCCACCTTTTCATTATTACAAAAATAAAATCTTATGAAAATATTAACATTTAAGAATGTCTTATACAAAATCCTCTCTATCTTCTCGATTTCGGCCTCGCTGGACAACGTAAAATAACGTTTCATGATCTCGTTTCATTTTTCTTTTCCGGTATTCTTTCGATCTTGCTGTGCAATTCCTTTTGTTCTTCAGTTCACATTACAGATGTTTTATTTTTCTCTCTCACCTGGGAACCCTTAAAACATTTAACGTGTATTTTTAACGTATTTCTATAATTTATTATAGCCGTTATAATTTTCATCTTCTTCATATCTTTCCTGACATTTTTAAACCGGTTGTTACTTGCTTTTACGTTATTATTGAAATGTACAAACATTTTCTTTGTAAGTCTATTGTTGTTCATGCGGACCAGGTGCCGATAGAAAAGTAACTATTCAAATCCATATAAAAGTAATTCCTTTACTACGATTTGAATACCAGATCGTGGATATCGGTATTCTTTGGCGGTTGGATTTCAAATAACCACAAATCTAGGGAATGGTCGAATTGAGACTGTACAAGATTCATTCGCATTTATACCTATCACCCTCATTCATCTTCTGAAGTGATACCTTATGGTGGTTCCGGAGGCTAAACAGAAAAAAAGGTGTCCATAGAACATCATTCGTATATTTTGAATGGTTTCGGCTAGATTTTCCAGGTACATATATAACTCTTGGCTGTCTTTTTCTATATTTTCTCCATTTGTAGAGCGTAATATTTTCCCTAAAATTGTCTGTTCTTTCTTTTCCATTTCTTCTAATTCTCCTTTCTTGTTTAATGTTAAACACTCAGCCGCATACATAGCACTGTTTTTTTTTCCTTTTTTTACATAAATAAGAATGCAAAGTAGATAATATCTTAGAATTCCCCATTATATTAAAGATTACATTGATAGACTATGAAAAGGGTCTTGGTTAAAAATTAGATTTTAACAATAAAGATATTTTTAATTTCAGAACAACAAATATAAACAAACAAAACGATCGAATAGGTAGGGAAGAATATTATGATATCCTACGTAAACGCCACTAGTTTCATATAGTACACGACTAAACAAACTGGCAAACCGGCCGCACAAACAACTCGATTTGTTTCCATGAATCTAACGTCACTATTACGATTATGTCTCATAACATACAGACTTTCGTATAATTTTTTATACTTAATATTCATTTAATCTATTCTATTTTTTAATTAGAAACTTCATCTTATCAAATTTTACAGTACATTTTTTAATCAGTTAAACCTTACTTAAATTTGTTATAAAAATATTTTTAAAAATAAAACTTTATTATTGTGAAATGCAATGAAAGTTACATTAAATTATTAATTTAACCGGTTAAAACATAACATATCAATATAGCTGAATTAAATCGATTCTTCATGACAAAATAAAGATTTTTTTTTTATTGCAATAATTTTGTTAGTAACGATTAAGACATAATCTACTTGTACACATACAGTAAAATAGAATTTATAACCTATAATATAGGTAGTCACCCCAAACAAAGGGTAATCAAACAAGTGCTAATCCCTATTATTGAATAAACTGTTTGTTTCATCACAAAATACTTGCATCGTTACAAATTTCCGAAATACTGTAAAAAATGTATACTACAATAATTCTATTAGTAACTTTTCTACACCGCCAAAAAAACTATGGAATTAAAATTAGATTAATTCTGAATTAAATTACGAACAAAAAATCAACAACGGTATTAAGAATTATTTTAACTTTCTAATTAAGGTGTTTATATTTAATGTCTCCTTATCTGTACAGCAAGCAGGTCATGTAAATTAATAATAATCATAATACCGCATTAAAGTTTTAATGCAAAGTGGATACTAAAGCAAAATTGAACAGATTGTCCTTTCTCATTTTAAATTCAACTTCATATAACTATTAATCAACTACGCTAAGTAATTTCGCTAGGTTAATTAGATCAACAAACGTAATTAATTGCAACCTATTAAATAATTATCATTACATAATATTATAAATATAATTATCGGATAATATTTTTAATAATTATTATTATTATCACGTAAAAAGTTTCTAAAATGTAAACTAAGAGATATTTATAATTACCGACATTAATTAACAAGATATGGCATTTAATTAACCGTCAATAATAGCAGCGAAATAAATAAGTAATTAGAACAGAAAGAAAAAGGGTAAACGATACGGCGATCGAAGTTTAGGTAGCCAGACTATAAAAAATAATGTTCTGTCACAACTAGGTACTATACTGTATAATTAAAGTAGAACGTACAACATTCCTAAATAGCGACTTAGTTACGTAATCCGACGGGATGCCATACGATGTGATGTGATCTGTATACGTGATAAGATGTCCAACCTATTTAGATTTAAAATTCCTTTCGTGTAACTATGAATACACAGAGGCGGTTTAATTGTAAATATTTAATAAGCTGACTAATGGTGACATCAACTAAATACGTTATGCTAATCGATGAACGAGAATAATAATTTATAATGTGTGTATACATATACATATATATATATTATAGAATGCGTAAAAAACTATACTTGGAAGAAAATTAAATCATTACTACTACAAAACGCTGATGGAAACAAAAATTCTGTTACATCATTCTAGTTCAATCAAGTAATCGAAAAAAAATCGACTACAGCATTTTACGGCAGACTACTAGAATTTGTATATTTCTATAATCAAATTAGCTTCATCAGTGGGGATTACATACATAAGAAAGATTCAATCGATTTTAACGTAATTTTTAGGTTAAACTCGTAAGAATTTTTAAACTAGAACAGTATTCTTTGCTTCCTATCTTGTACTTTACCAAGGTTTAAATAAATAATCTCGTTCTGCTTTACGCAACGTAGAAATAACAACAGCAATTCTATTTTTAATACCGGCCTCCTTGATTACCATCATCTGTTAAAGATGAAGAATGTACAAACTTTTTTATCTAAAAGAATAGAACCGACTTTTATATAAACGAAAGAATCTCAGTCGGTTCTAAAAATTTCACGTTCTGACGAAGCAGAGATCTTAACGAAAACTCTTAACGCAAAGATAAATGAAAGTAATAATATTAAGAAATAACTACATGATAATAAGGTTTTGTAAATAATCGTATTCTACTGCTACGATGCAATTTTTACGACTAATTGTTAATACGTATAACATAAATAAAAAAAGAAACGAAACAAACGGAATTATAGGAAAAGTAATAAAAAAAAATTACGATTACTGCAACGTAATTTACCGATTTTATATTTCCATTTCATCAATCCACTTGCATAATTAATCTAATTCAATGAACCGCTAATTAGACTGTGTGTAAAAAATTCACAAACATAGAATGATAATATTCCTTTAAAAAAAGTACGTAAAAAGTTTTGAAAATTTGAACAGGTTTATAAAGTGTTTTAAGTTAGAATAGTAGTGTATAAATGTTTTACAAGTCGCCATAAACTGACGATGGTCATGCGACAACACGTACTTGTATGTATGTATGTATGTGTATTAACGTTTGAAGAGCACACATGCGCGCGTTCTTGTGCAGCGACCCTTGAATAATTCAAATACCATCACAGTTTCTCCTAGCTTCTCTACCCTCACTAAAACTCTATATCATAGTACATAACACATTTATGCGATGCAGTCTGGTCTCGCGTTCAATCCCCACCGCTTCAATATCGAGATTCATCTCATCCAGTAAATTGAACCGTTAGGGGATATAAGTTTATCCCGGATAATACTACACAGTGCATAACCGTATAGTTTCCCTGAATCAAACTCTGCGGTACTGATTTCACAAAAATCTGTTTAGGACGTATAAGGAAAATTCTTTAGATTCCTACATAAAATCAAAATTTTGTTACCAAAGCTAGCTATAATAAAGAAGGGGTCTAAGTATATGCTGAAATTTAAACGAACTAATTTTTAACTTTAATTAAAATCCAAGCTCGAAACGTGTTGAAAGGAATGCAGGTGAGACAAAAAAATTGTCTTTGTAGCGGTAGCTGGTATTATTCACAGTATCGAATTGAAATGTTCCGCTGTATAAATTGATTAATCAAGAGTTGACAAATTTTTATAAGATGAACAGTACGTCACGCACTTGTTTGCCTAACACACCACCACTTCTACCGCAAAACGAAGCAATTGTAGATTCTTTCAGCACAACCATATTTTATTTAAGAAAAAAAAAAATTAAAAAAAATGTTTATCTAAGTCCACTATTGATGATTATTTCACTAAGTAGAGTCGAACTGGACAACTAGTAAAAACATAGCTGCTGAATCTGTTTTTACGTACCTATTTTATTACATGATTCTCTAATTCAAGCCAAATCGTTTAGCTTGTTTTCACAGCTAATTTTTAAAAATTATGATTACTTTTCTACCAGTCGCAAACGTATTTTTTTATTAACAGTGTATTCAGTTTATAGAATCAATTAAGAAAGATCAAATGTAAACATAAATATTTCGAAAATGGACGTTCAAATTTTCATAAAATATAATATTAATATTTAGACTGTTCAGCATTTGTCGATCGACCAAAAATTTTTTTACTTTTTATGCAAATCTTAAAAAAACCTATTTCAAGAAATGAATTCAAAAGGATTATTAATTAGAACTCACTAAATCCTTAATATAATTTCAAATTTTGAAGAATTCTTAGTTAATATATTTTATTTATAATGGAATGCCAAATCTCAATCGCTGAGACTTCTGTATTTTTTTTTACGCTTTTTAAGATGTGATATCTTCGTTCTTACAATTCTCATAGATATAGGATGTACACACCGTTTGCTTAATATAAATATAGTACGATAATGTTATAATATTAGGCAGATTTCTATATTATACCTTTTTTAGATTTATTATTACATAACTGAGGTTGTAAAGAAGACTTAAATACTACCACCACCACTAACGTGAAAAATGAGTTCGTAGATTTTACTGTAACTAATTAAATGTCGCTTATCGTTTAATAAAATTCTTGAAAACTCAAAAAATAAATCAAGAACGTTAGGTTAGTGTTAACAACAAAAAAGCATTACAGTTTAATTACTTTTTGTAAAAGTAAAAGAAAAAAAAAATTTTCTATATTCAAAATTTTTCTTTTTATAACTTTCTCACCGTAGGTACTTCGTCAAAGCGATTTATTTTTTCAATAATAAGACAAGGCGCTGGAGGTAAAAATTACACCTTAAAAAATAATTTTATCTGGTTTTCTAAGAAATAAATAATTATTAAAAAAAATAAAATTTTTAAATCAAATATTCTAAAAAAAATAAAAATAGAGGCTAAATTCATACTTTAAAATATCAAAGAATCTAAAAAAAAGAAATTCACTTTTAGAGTAAAAATCATTGGCGGGTATTAAAAGTAACCCAAAAGAAAAATCATTAATAATAAAAATAGATATTATTGAATTTTCGGAAATAAATATTTTTTTTTAGTCTTTCAGTTTGTCGGTAAGGCAAACCTTTAAGCAATCCCAAACAAAGTTAACCAAACTAGCAATCTTCTCACCAGAGATAACAGCTGTAAAAATCAGTATCATTAATTTCGTAAAAAGCAAACTCTTTAACAGCATCTTTTTTTTAAATTCAGGTGCTTCAAATGCGCCAAACTTATAAGAAAGACAGATAAATAATTTTAAAGCGAAAAAACCCCTTTTGTTATAAAAATGGTTAATATACACAGAAATAAAAACCTAAAACCTGTTTTATGTAGTGTGCAGTTCACAAATTTCCCTTGTTTTTAAAAACATAGAAAATAAAAAAAGAAAGAAAAAGATTATTTTCTTACATAAATTCGTACAAAAATAGATAGAATACTTTTTCTCTGATTTAGTCGGGTGATTATTTTTTACAGTTTAATTTACCGTCGTGTATTTATTTTAGTGTTAAAATAAGGAAAAAATTTCAGATTGTTACTGAGAAATAGCTAATTAAAAACCAGGTATCCTTGTTGCCAAACAATCTGACGGTTTTTTTGCGATCGGTTAAAAAAATATTTCTTATAAAATCTTTACAAGATTAGCTAGTTATTGAATCTTTTTAATATTAACGAAAAGAGTTAAATAAATCAAACGATTAAAATGATTCCATAAGTGATAAAATGCATTTAATAAAAAAAATGAATCGATTAAAATTCATAATACTACAAACGGTAAAATTTTTTTGCTCGTAAAATATATTCAGCAATTTATAACAGTTTATAAACGTTTTACTGAAGTTTGATAATACATTAACCGAGAAATATATATGCGTATAACCTAGACCTTATTACTTATTACACAATACATGCAGACTACACCATGTATATTGTAATTTACTAATATATACTGTACCACCACTTAAGGCAACTCATAATAATAATTCCCACTCACACCATCTAAACCCCTCCCCAACTTTCGAGTATGAAATAATACCCCACATAACAAGCAGTCTAGTACACCAAACTTCTTAACAAACCATTTGAAACTTCATCAATAGCAAAATTGTATGTTTGAAAACTTAATATACGAAGTATACACAAAATCTATATCAAATTAATTAGTTCATCCCAAACAAAATGTAATTAAATTAATTCAACGTCAATAATATAATGAAAGAGTAATTTTAATTAAAACTGTCACTAGGTATTTCGTTGTTTTCTAATATCTGATTCGGTAGAAATCATATTTAAAATGAAAAATTGTCTTTTTTTTAAGTAAAAAGGAAATTATTAGGAATATCATGTTAGTATATATATTTTTTAATTTTTACTGGAAGAAAAAGTCGTGTCAGGCTATTTTCTACTCACCTTAGAGCGATTTTTAAAAAAATAAATAGATAAGACATGTCAGTTAAAATACAGTAATACAAAAATTATTTTGCACTATTCAGGTAGTTCCTTTTTTTTTTCTTTAGACAAATACTTATCTTATGGATTATACCATTCACACATTCAATATTCTACCGCAGCCATTTACGAGCAATATTTAATAACAACAAAATAGCTTCGCTAATTCCGCTTCCATAAAGTGATACGGGACTGTCGTTGATATGCATAATTGAGTTATCTGATCTCGTATGCAGTATTACTGTATTTTGACTACGAATTTTATAATTTTATGAAGTTTAATTATGTATTAAAAACAAATGTATAAAAAAATAAAGTGTACTCAAACTAGTTTCGCACGATTACAAGCAGTAAATAGAATTTATAAATAGATACTATATATATATATTGTATGTAACTAAAAAAAATTTAAATAAATACCAATACTATAAAACTTAGTAGAATTAATACTATAAAACTTCACAGGCCAGATGACTATCAGGTTTATTTTAAAAAATAAAGTTAAAAAAATTCCATGATAAATGTAAGCTTTAAATGCAGTTTTAAAATGTAATATTTTTCTAACTTTACGTTCTAAATGATGAATTTACTATAAATTTGTTTTTTCTTTTCATGAAAATTGGCTCATTTTTTATGTATTAATATATTTTTCTGTAATTCTACGAACAGCCTTAATTTTTTTTACATTTGATCCCTATTATAATAAACACAAGTACGAGAACTTTTTAAATAATTCAATTGTGCAAAATTTTACCTCCGATAATCTTTTCCAATAAAAACGAAAGTTTTTCGAAAATTATTATAAATTTACCGCTTTTATTTTTTGATTATAAAAAAGAATTTGTGGGAAATTAAACAAAAAAATTATACAAAATTAATACTATTTTACTCCAATTAAATGTTATTTTTCATCAAAGGCAAAGGTTATTTTATCTGTTGTATTAGACGTTATTTCCCCGAAAACCATAATGGCCTGATTTTGATTTTTTTTTAAAGAATTCTCCCAAATAAAAAGTTGTTTCTCGATTAATTGATGTTAATATATGTTATAATAATAGTGTGTAAAAATGTAATATCGTAATAGTAAAGAATATGAAAAGAGTTCGCGTGAAAAGGTGTAATAATTTTCTAATTGAAAACAAGTACATATAGTATTATTACATTACGGTACATTATACTAAGAACTATTGTGTTTTTTATTCGCTACTTTTTCCCCTTTATACATCCTATTTTTTTTTTTCTTTAGTAATATTTTACTTTTATCACTTATTTTCTTCTAAGAATTCAGAATAAATCTTGTCGGTTCTCCCTTTCACATACATTCATGTCGTTGAAAAGGGAACAAAACGTATATCATCCACCATTTTCTTTTAATATGGGCTTCATGCCAAAACTTATACCTCTACCCTTCCTCCTATTTCTTAACTCCTTTGTCATCCACCGTACTTCATCTACTGCGGTGTTGATAACTCATCCGCATCACCTGGCAACACTTACCGAGACGTATACGGTACTGTGTTCTACTGATAACTAATGTACTAACTGGCACGTACAAATGAACTCGCGAGTGAAACGCGTAACATAAATGTATAAGAGGGATTTAGACTCTGTTACCTAAAGATAGATTACCGTTTTAATATTGAACTTCCCTTACCTTCTAGCGGTAACAAAATGTTATTTTGGTCGTTTGTTTTCTGTAATTTATCATGCTTCCATTTTGTCTGCTTTATTCACCACTTGTGAATATAAAAATGTTATCGGTAAACAAACTTGATTTACATTTAAAAAAAAATTAAAACGACATAATACATAATTTTTAAGGATTAAAAAACATTTTTGTTTATAAAGTAAATTTTTTCAATCTACATAAATACCAGAACATGTCCTGCCTTATTCACTAACCGATTGATTCATCAACGCCCAGCAAAAACTACTGAAGATAAATTAATTAAAACTTGTGTACATGTTCTTCTTACAGTGCAAGTGCACACTGAGAAAGACCTTTTGAAATTCCGAGTTTAGAGTTAAGATAAGAGTAACAATGGAACTTACTATCTTTTTTTTTAAATTTATTAGTAACAAATCAAGATAACTTGATTTTTGGTGTGTGTAATCTTCATTTGAATATCTAAAAACCAATTTCTTGATTTTTCGAAATTCGACCTTGGAAGGAGCGAAGAGGGGTAAAAAAAAATTTGAACAAATGATTGCAAGCTTTCCTCATTTCCGACTACACTAAACTAGATTGGGACTTGCAAATACTCTTCAGATAAATACCTAAAAATAATTTTTGGATTTTTTTTTAAATTTCGATTTTATAAGGGGTGCGACGGTGTACGGCGCGACGGCTCAACCAACAGTCACTGTTATTGTATATGCGTCGCGACTGGCCGTAGCACCTGCCTCCAGTTACCTGACGACATAAAAAAAAATTGATAAAATAAAAAAGATTGACCGCGACATGAAACGCAAGTAATCACATAACGCGAGCGAAGACGCAACGGGGATGCTAGTAAGTAAATAAATTAAAAATATTTATATATATATATATATTTATTTTTAAGCATGTGCATACATCCAGAAATATTATTTGCCATACCATAGACGTACTGCAACGTAAATGTATCTCGCAATGTAGGCGCATAAGTTTCAACAAACTTTTTATAATTTTCTCATTCACCGAGATCTATTTTTCTCTGCAACTTTATTTTTAATTAAAGAAATCGTTAACTAATTTCACTATGTTATTTTCCACAGCTCTTCTTTTTAATTTGCTTGATTTTAAAGAAAAAAATTAAAGATAACAATTTTTTTTTTCTTTATTTTAAAACACGATTAAGTAATTCATACATAAGTTTTGAAGTTTGTGGTTTAGCAATAATTATTCTAATTTTCTTTCTTTTTAAACTACTTTTCATTTTTTAACTATTCGATGTCCCGTTCTGCATTTGTTATAGACATGTGACATAAATTGATTATAAAGTAAAATTGCAAATACAAAAAAAATCAAATAAAAACAAACGGGAAATTATACTATAAGATATTTTGAACAACGAAATAAATTTACTCTAAAAAATAAATATAAAATATCCGATTAGTCCAATTCACTAAAAATCAAAACACGACGATTACGAATTTTTACAGCTGTTTTTCAGTAAATTTTTAAGCGATAAAACACGAAATATAAATTAATAAAACGAAAAATAAAACTAACTGAACAATAAAACAACGTAGCGACTAATTAAATACGAAAAATTTTATTTTTTTTCAAGGCTACGTTACCATAATTCTTTTAGTAATGTTATTTTTACGTACAACGATATTAAAAAAGGGAAAAATAATGATATAGCCTTTTTCTGATTATTTTATAATGTTTTTGTAAAATACGTTTGTAAAAATAAAGAAAAAAACAAATTGATAAAATAAAACGAGCTAAAAAATTAAACACAACCACTAAATAAAGGATTTCCTTAAAAAAAAAACAATAACTATAAACTGTACTTAATAGGAAACAGAATTCTTACAATTAAGACACGTTACTTCAAGCAAAACAAAAATATTAAAAACAAAAACTGTTTAAAGGCAAAAATTTCGACTTTTCTTGGGGAGAAATTCAATATTAAAAATCCAGTAATGATAAAAAAATATAAATTTTATATTATATCAAGAAAATGAACACGTCAAAAAAATTTTTAATCGGAAAAACGTAGATAAAAGTAACTGGATTACCCCGAACTTTTTAACAAAAAAGAAAGTGTATAGAAACAAAATGGATTCAGGAAAACAAAGTAATGCATCAACAAGATATATATAAGGTGTATTTTCTAATATACACAAGAACATAAATGAACGGGGAAAAGAGAAATAGTCTACTTTAATCGCTACTTCTTTTAGTTAAGAAAGACGTATGTTCAATAGGGTGTGCGAAAAGAATGAGAAAAAAAACGTTGCTATACGGAAAAACGAGTAAAGATTAATGTACGTAAAGAGTGCGAAGAAAAACATAGGATTAAATAAAATAAAAATTAAAGGGTTCGAATAAAACGATACAAACAAGGAAATGAGAAAATCGAATGATAATAAATCGGAAAGGGAAAAAGGAAAGGATACCGAACTAATAAACAAAACGATAGGGTTAACTATTAACTACTATGTACTTTACTACTACACCGATACGTAGATGCGAGTTAGCAAAGTACCTTTGGCACAACACAACTTACCGTATGCAGGGAATCGCAGACAAAACAAACTAACATTAGTCTCTCTCCTTCATTATACTATGTATCTCGTTACGAGCTGAGGTCATAACGTAGCCAGGTGTAACACAGAAATTCCATTCTACACCATCAGTTAAATACATTACGACCATCGCTACTTAGCTTAACAAATATATTTAGCTTGAAACAATGACCGAACATCGCCGCATATTCCTAATAAAACAATGATTCTACACCAACATAACATTGACGCAAATTATAACGAAGTAACATTAAAATTAATACAAATTACAAATCGTGAATGGCAATAAAGTAAATAACTCTTCCCACTAATAGACTATTTATATATAAAAGTGTCAAGAAATAAAGTACTTTTTCAGTATCATCTTTTTTTTATTTTTATTTCCGTTCAGAACCGTAAATAATTCACAAAAGAAATTTAAATAATATAAAATCAACAAATTAATCCGGTCGAATAAAAACCGGATAAATAATAAGATGTGAAGTTATAAATTAAGTTTGCACCAAATTAAAGGCTAATCCGATTTGGTTGGCGACGTGTTATTATTTTAATGCTTGAAAAAACCTTGATTTTAAACTAAATCTCATGTAAATTATATGAAATTTTTAGGCTTTGTTATTATTTTATATCATTTTAACGGTTTTTTAAAATACTTTTTGTACTGCATTTTACGGTACCTAAAGAATAAATTAAACTATAATATCGGAAATATATGTTTTCATTTTCGTTTTTAAAAATAATTTTAACATCGATTATTATAAATGAATACATGAAAGGTTATGTATTTAAGCATTATTAGTTAAAATCGATTCGACAAAACGTAAAATTTTCTTTATTTAATGAAAGTTAGGGTCGTAAATAGATGTTTTTTTTACTGGTATCTTAATCTGGTCATATTTTTTTACAGATTTACCATATCAAAATTTTAATATTAATAATCTGTTACTGATCATGGGGTAGAGTAAAAATAAAATTCAATCTGGAAAAACTATTGAAAATTCTTGCTAACAAGAGATACTTAAAAAAATTATTTATCTCGTCATACATACAAAAAGAGTATGTACAGGTAGAACTACTGCATTCTTCAAAAAATTAAAATTGGGTTGTTCAAAACCCATTATTTATACTTACTTATTACTTACATTTATTCATTATAGACTTATTTATTGAATAGAACGTATCGACAAAGTTTTCAAATTTTCTTTCTTAAGATTTCAAAAAATAGTATTAATATTTTAGTAAACTCTGAAGCGAAATTATGCGATATGAAAACAAAAAAATTGATACAGCTATATTACTTAGGTACATCCGAATGGCGGCTTGCGGCACATAATAATGAGCATTTCCTCATAAAAAAAGCCACGGTGTTTTTTACTTTCAATAATTTAGTCGTCTCATTTTATAATCATAAGCAAGGTTGTACGGGAAACGGTGTTACCACATTTGAATCGCGTTCAAAGTTCCAAAATTCTCATATTTTTTTAAATTTTCTAATGAACATTTAGGCAAATGAAATTTTGTTTGACAACACAAATCTAGAAAATAACAAATTTATCAATACAAAAATGTTATAAGAAACGAGACGATCGAGGTCTACCGATATACTAACTACATTCAAGTTCTGTTTATAAAGAGGGATCACCACACGCCGATCTAGTTATGCGATTATTGGCAGAGATTAACTACTAGCGAAATTGGTATAACACTGCTTATTTTTTTACCCCGATTACATTCTCAATGAAAAAAAGAAGAAAAACAACAGCCTAGTATTCCTTCTCACTCAATGTGAGAAGGAAAAACAATTTGTTGCGGTATTTATTTGTGCCGGTCTACGCAAAATCGTCAATTAATAAAAAAAAATCTCGTTTTCCCATCGTGTGGGATAGATGCTCACTGCCTATAGCGAGCCTTTCAGGACTCTTTTGGGTGAGGTACACTCGTGAAAATCAACCTGTTTTCATCATTCTTTTTCCTCTCGATGTTCTTATTAATTAATTTTTCTAGACGCAAGTCGGATTCGTGATAAAGAAGCAAGGATCTGTTTGAGTTATTGCGTCCTTGGTATTTCTGCGGTTTAATGTGAGGACGGCTCAACCTACATAAAACAACTTCTGCTATAATGAGGCACAGCTTTTGGGAACATGCGACTCATTTCCTTCTCTGATTGGCGGGTAAAGCGAAGGTCCACTCGATAACATTCGAAAAATTTAAGAAGACGCCGACTGCTACTACCATCCACTCTCACTTAAAAAGGATATATGCGTTGTTACCTAGTTGCTTTTCATTTGCAACTCTGCTTTATAATAACACCATTATTTGGTATATATGTGTTTAAGGGCTGTATATCTTATCTAGAGATCGTCCTAAAATTAGTTGTTAACGGTAAAGCACAGCCAGGAGGCTGTAAAGATCAGAAATCTTTACATTATTTAATACACGTCACTCAGATGAGCCATATATTGACAACATATAGCCTGTACACTTGTTTTCCTTTTTTTAGCCTCCGGGACCACCGTTAGGTATTGCGTCAGAGAATGAGATGAAATGGCAATTTTGTAGCGTGTGAAAATGCCATGCCTGAACGGGATTTGAATCCGGGACTTCCAGATGAAAAGCCGAGACGCTACCACTGGCGCCAAGGAGACTGGCAGCCTGTATACTTAAGCACGCTTTGTTGCTCTGTAATTTATTTTAAATTTTCCAACAAAAACTACTGCCTAAATTTTAAGTGAAAGTAACAATTTCCTGTCGATTGGAATGACATTAAATAAAGGATAAAATAAAACAAAGAGAACAAATTAAGTGCGATTCAAATGAGCGATGTAATATTTTTTTGATAACTCTCTCCATAAAATTTCAACCCGATTGATACAAACTGGTTCGTGGACTGAAAAATCAGAAGATTAAATCAAGTACAATATAGAAAATATAAAGTAAAATATAAAACAGAATTAAAAAATCTAATCATTATGATCAATTCAGCGGTTAAATTATACGAACAATTCATACATAAAATTTTTTGTGATAAATATATATTATATAATATAAAATATATATACATATATAACATATAGAAAGACACAGAGAAAAAAATTAATATTTATTAAAAAAAAGACTGCAACAAAAGTTTAGTTTGTATATGATCAATGATTCAAGCAGAATAATGATGGTTCACAGTTTACTTATGCACAGTTGACTACCCGTCCACGCGCACACTCGCAAAACACACTTTTTTTTAATTACGTTGCGAATATTTTTAATCTACGAAAGATAAATGTCATTTTTATCCCGGAAACTTTTTTTTTTTTTTTAATAAACATATACTGACACGCTTCAGACAGACATTTCTTCCTTGACACGTATTGTAACGGGAATACAACAGTTAATGTTTTTATAACACATTAACACAAGACTAGCACATATAAATTGTTTTCCTGTCAAAATAAAGCAATTTAATACCCGAAATTACCAAAATAAAAATTTAATTTTTATTAAAGTTTTAATAAAAACTTAATTTAATTATTCTGATGTAAATACTAATTAAATATTTAATTATTTTGTTTTATTATTATTTATTAGATGTATATATAAATTAGAAAACCAAATTTTTACTAAAGATTTAGCCGACGTAATTTCTCGGCTTCAACTCATTCAAATTTGTTTTTTATTACTGGTTAAACAAATTGAAAGATGTAGAAAAAAAAATTAGAATTAATTTTTATTTTACTAAAAATATAGTTTATACCGCTTCAAATTTTTAATAAGACTATTTTTCCCTCGTATATATCTAATAATATGATCTTTGTCAAAATATAGTAATAGAGTAAATATTGAAAACGTTTATGAAGAATCATCCCAACCCCCCTACAGGAAGACACCCGCCTTGTGACGATTCACAACCTTGTAACTTAAACAAGATGAAGTTACGAGTAACTTCAACAGGCATATAAATGGATAATCAAAAGTTCAAATCGAAATTTAAACTTTGTCCATTATTATTATTGTTATTTATTTATAGTACGTACTCAAAATTCTCTCGCTTACAAGAGCTCTAGTCTAATGTGTGTATATATATTAATAATAACGTGTTTATAGAAATTACTTACGAAGTTTCTCGATATGCCATCCATATGAAGGCATGCATCTTAAATGAAACACACATATAGATTTTATCGGACAAATCATTCGCTTTTTAGATAATTTTCTAAAAAAAAAGAAAATAGTATTATAAGGAAAGAGACAAAATTTACGGATTAATATATTATATATACTAAAATTGTGATAATATACTGATCTGATTTTGTTATAGGTATTTTTTTTAATAACTTATATAACGCTAATAAAATGCAATGCAGGAATAATTTACGCATCCGTACCTTCTTTTATTAGAAAACAAATAATACATGCTTGTAATAATTTACGGTTTGAATTTAAAACTAATAATAAATCAAATATTCTACATTTAAAAAAATAAGATTAACGACTAATGTTTGATTTTAATTCAAAATTTTTTTTTTTTAAATTGAATTAATTTTTTTTTATTGAAAATAAAATTAAATTGAAGAACAAAAGAATTTTAAAATACAGATATCTCTTAAATAATAAATTCATAATTTTATTCCAAGGTAAATAAGTATTAAATTATAAAAGCTTTTAACTTTTATTTTAAATACCCGGTAATGTAATAATAAAATTCGTACAACATAGATTAGAAAAAGTATTCTGATTTAACTTAATAAATTATAAGGTTATGCTAAAGGTAAAAACAAAAAGGTCTAAAAATACATTCATTTACTATTGGGTGTGTGTGTGTGTGTGTGTGTGTGTGTGTGTGTGTGTGTGTGTATATCTATATAAAGAAGAAATAAAGGCCAGTAATTAAATTTTATTATCTTTCTTTCATGAGAATTCAATTTTACAGGATTATTAAATAACAAATAATTACATTAAAATTAGAATTAAAAAACCATACAAAGATAAATTAAATTAATTACATATTTAAGTCAATTAAATTCTCAAATAACTGAAGATAGAAGAGATCTGCTAGTAAGAAATCATTCAACGACACATAAAAATAAAAGAAAATAATTTAATTCATTCAATTACTCAACATTTTTGAGAACAAGACTTTGAACGTTAAATGGAAAGCAACTACTCTAAAACAAGGTTTGCATCGCTCAAAATTCTAATTAAATCTTTTGCCTTTACATTAAAAAAATCGTATACTAGGGTGATTTCATTAATACCAACGGTTTTCAAGTTTTAAGGAGAATAAAATTCAAAGAACACAAAGTTTTTGAATAACTATAAAATATAAAAATTGGGAAATTTTTTTTTTTTTTTTAATTCAATACCGAAAAATCTTCAATAACAATAAAGTACAGACAACTTTTCTTGTGAAAAACAAAATATATAGTTCAGGAAAAAAATAAACGTAACGTAAGTAATAGTAAACAATGAATTAAAAAATTGTTCATCGAATAGCTTTAAACGGTTATCACAAACTTCTGTCTAAATTCAAATAAAATGTGCGTAGAATATAAACTGAAGTGATTGTATAAAAATTAAAATTAATTATAGCGGGATAAACGAAAAATTTCGCGAGTAGCAAAGAAAGTTTATATTTTTACTACACCATGTTATTCCAAAACAGCTAATAGGTCATGGGGCTGTGATAAAAATATTTTTTGAGCAAACAGTACACTCGTTAAAACAATAAATGTGCTTGTCATTACCTAAAAATGTTTACAACCGAACTAGACGTCCAAGTATAGAGATAGACCGACAAAATGAATGAATGTAAGCGACGTAGTTGTCATAGTAACAGAACGAATGAAATGTTTGCAAATTCCTCACGCACAATTATAATTTATATCGAATTACTCAGTCGCACTCAATAGATAATACTCGGATATTAATATCACATCAACGTGTGTGTTCCCTTCTCTTTTTCCTGTTTAGCCTCCGGTAACTACCGTTTAGATAGTACTTCAGAGGATGAATGAGGATGATATGTATGAGTGTAAATGAAGTGTAGTCTTGTACATTCTCAATTCGACCGTACCTGAGATGTGTGGTTAATTGAAACCCAACCACCAAAGAACACCGGTATCCACGATCTAGTATTCAAGTCCGTGTAAAAATAGCTGGCTTTACTAGGACATGAACGCTGGAACTCTCGACTTCCAAATCAGCTGATTTGGGAAGACGCGTTCACCACTAGACCAACCCGGTGGTTCAACGTGTTTCCTTAGCGAAAGGAGGGTAAACGGAACATTGTTTGACCACTGTATGGTGGCATAATAATAGGTCTCGAGCAAAATTGTGAGAAAAAGTGACTATACTCTACCGAGTAGCTAGTATAGCTAAGCTTCAGTCGAAAAATCCCGAACGTTTACGAAGGAGGAAGGTTATGACTGTCACTCCTCCACACGACTACCATTGAAAGCAGTTTTGTATAGTTGCTCCCTTAAATCATCACCCATCACTCTTACTTTCAATAATTATCATCAATATGTTTTACAATAAAAAGTTCTTTTTTTTTTGTTAAGTTCATACTTATTAAAATTAAGAAAATAGAAACATCTAATTAATAAATTTTAAATTGATGTAAGATTATAAAATAAAGATTGTAAAATGAAAACCATTCCTTTTTCTTTTTTCTTTTTTTTTGAAAACAAATTATGATAAAAAAAATTATTAAATTTATGTTATATACTTACAGTAAATTTAAATTTGACGTAAAATTAAAATTGTTTAATTTTAATTTTACGTCAAGTTTAAATTCCACTAACAATCGTTGAAACGAATAAGGGTAGAAAAAATGGGGTATTATATTATTTCAACCACCAAGCACGCATACATCTGTTAAATCCTACTGATCATTAATTAACAGGGAAGTGTTACCAACATTTAAAAATAAACACTATTTACATATCAACTGTCGAATAATAAGCTAACATATACGTACACATTTTTATATACGTAAACGTACGTGATTTTCAACACTGTTATTTTACGTAAACTAATTTACAATTACTGACTTTATAACTAAACCCATGGTATATATCTAAATAAATAATGATGTGCAAAGTAATTGTTTAAATTAAAAGTTGGATTATCCACAAATTCAGGAAACAAAATACAAACTCTCAACTAATGTCCGCTAGAAATTGTGGATGACACCTACAGGCCATTAACGAACAATTTCATTTTATTTCAACTCGACAAAAACGTACTGGATTAAAATGTGCGGTAATCCCTTTTTATTTCATTATACCACGCTGGTTAAAATTTTATCTCGTACTCTACATAAACAGGTGTACCAATAAATGCTATCCAATTAAATATGCATATAAAAAAAACAAAACATATATATATATATTTCTGTTAAATCCGTTTTTCTAGTTTTAATATTCTTTTTTTAATAATAATAATTTTATTACACAAAAGACAGATTAATTCAGTTTACATATGTTTAATTTTAAATACAAATACGGGTTTATTTATAAACAAGTAAAAGAAAAAAAAAAATCGGTTTATTAAAGAGATGTTAAATAAATCTTAATATTCAATTAAAATTTAAATACGATTTTGGGTATAAATCTCGTATATAAATATAAAATAATTTATACAGAAAAAATATATTAAATAATAATTTATGTAGAATTATAAATAATTCTACTGTTAAATTATCGGCAATGCTTAAACATGAGAGTATCACACTTTAAAACAACAAACACTTTTAATGCAATAATAGTTTTAATCGCTGAATAAATCAAAATCAAGTCCCGTAAGAAACAGATAATTACACCATTTCCAAAAAAAATTATTTAGAAACTAAATGAACCTCTTTTTTGTATTGGATTAGTAAAAATCGGCTTAAATGTATTCGAAATATTTTAGATTAAAAAAATTACATTTTAAAATTTTCGTACATAGGCGAAGACGTAAAAACGAATTCCAAGTAATACAAAATACAGCAGTTCGTAACCTTTTGTAACCGCACGAATTACGCTAAATGAAAAATGTTTTTTTAAGAAACATTCCGTACCTGATAGAAAAATGTTTCAAAACAACGAAACGTACGCATAGTGTTCCATTTAAACCCAGTAATATTTGGAGTCATCGAGTAATGGACGCAATCAAAACTGTGTTTTGATGAAGATATCGTTTGTATAGTTCACGCAATTGTGATTTTAACAGTATCACTTTTCTTTTGATTTTTCTATTCTTTAAAACTGAATACTCCACTTCGTAAATACTAAAACTCTTGTGCGTTTTATTTTGATTTTATCATCAAATTTCACATTAAACAGCACAAAACTTTATAGAAGCTGGCGTTATATTAAATTTCACAAGCTCAGAATGAACTTAACGAAAAGATCTCATCGACAAAGAAAAAGATTTTATAAGCAACTTTCTACGGAATTTTTCTTTCTCCTTTCACACAAAAAATAAAATACAAAGGAGATTCCTCTTAACATTTCAGCATAAACTGTCATTTTAAGATTTACTTCTCGATAGATTTTAATGAAAAATTTTACAAGATGAAAACGAAAATAGAACTTTTAACAATACTCATACAACTTTTTTTAAATTTTAATCATTCCCCAATCTTTCGAAAAAACCTTTTTTTTCTCAATAATTACTCTCGTACAAATGTTTTAGTAAAAAATGTAATGCTGAGAACAAAAATAATAAATAAAATTCGAAACAACTTTTGCAAAAAAAAAAAAAACTGAAAACATTTTTTTTGAAAAATGTTGACCTTTTTGGATAACAGAAAATAATTCTCGGAGGATTATTCAGCTTAAAAATAACAGTTTAATTCACCAATTTGGTTCTATTAATCGATTCGCAAAACTGTTTAAAAAGAAAATACCGACCATTAAAAAAAATCAATATTTTTCCCTATATAGTAGCAACATATTCTAATTATAATAAAAATAAATGATTTCAAGATAATAATTAAATTTTGAGTTTTAACAATATTTAATTTATTTTAGAGAAAGTGGTGGAGAGATGTCTTCCACCAATCTTTTTAGTTTTATGTCAAAACTTATAAACCTAATTAATGCAATTAAATGGCGATAGGAATGTCATATAATTAATTTTAATGCCTAAATATCGTAATGACTACTAGTCTCACTTTACATGACAGGATTTATACACGTCAATGCTTTCCATTATTATACAGAATTTTAAGATTTAGCTTATTGTTTTCAACGACATTTGTAAAATATGTTTCCAAAATATTTTTTCGGTAATCATATATTTCTTTCAAAAATACCAAATCCAGTATTTTACTTTATTTTCTATATATATTTTTCTTCTTCTGCATTTCTATTAGCTATTTTATCAGAAAAGTCTTGCATCTCATATGTATAGGTGTATCACAAAGTTCATCCTGAGACTTTCATAACCTACTCGGGAAAATAACAGTAAAAGTTCGCATAAACATATGTCCTAAAATGCTTCGTTTGGGAGTTACGGCTAGTGAAAGATTTCGCTCGGATTACGGCTAGCCCGGTGAAATGAGGACATTAAATAATAGGCAAAATTAGCGATTTTTTATGGGTTTCGACCTTAAAAATGAATAAAATAGGTCCCAGACTGTATATGCGATAGTTTTTGAGATATCTGGGATGAAAACCAAAAATTGGGGTAAAAACCCCTGTTTTTTTTTTGTCTGACGTACAATAACTTTGTTTGGTAGGTAATAAACACATAAAACTTTTAAATAAAACTTACAGAGAATGTAATTTTGAACAAAATGGGATAAAATGAATATAACAAGTTAGAAAGTTAGAAAAGTTCGAATTCTATTTAGAAACAGTTCATTACTACATTTGTCAAAAAAGTATTTATTTAACGTAAACAATATATATATATATATATATATATATATATATATATATATATATATATATATATATATACATATATATGTGTGTATAAATTCATAATAGTATTCAGTTGTCTTATCTTATGAATATTTCTTGTCTTATCATATTTTATCTTGTAACGTATTAGTTTTCATTTCTCCATTATGAAATTTTTTTCTCATTCTTCAGATCATGAATTTATTGTACTATATATAATCGATTTCAATGTCGATTTAAACAATTTTACATTCTACTTCTGTGTATTTTTTTCTTTAAGTCTATTTTATTTAACTTAATTTTTCAACTTAAATTTTTTATGTTTTTTTTTTCATTTTTATGTATCATGTTACAAATCACATAATTTCATTTAGTTATTTTTTATTTTCAATTATTTATTAATAATTATCCTATTATTATTATATGAACTCGCGGCTAGCGCTCAAGACTTCTTTTGCTAGCTGCGTCATGGATAAATATGTTGAACAAAATTGTATATGCAATTTTCAATTAACAACAAATAAATATAGTAAATAAACACCAAAGTTTTTTGGTGATGTGAAAAATTTGTAAAACAAAATTTACTGTTAAGAAATTAAAAAAAAAAACTGGATATTACACAATTGTAAAATAAAAATTACTTAGATAATAGTCTTTTTATTCAAAACTAACAAAAGCGTGCCAAGAAATGTGTTCAAAAAAGCGGGCTCATTTTCAAATATTTATTATAAACTGGTACGTATAATGCACATCGGTCAAAAGTGTACTGTTTTTAGATAAAATTCGAATTTTTCAAACTTTCAAACTTGTTTTATTCACCACTTATCTTACACCACTTTGTTCAGAAATAAATTCTCTACAAGTTATTGTTATAAGTTTTACATGTTTATTACCCATTTAACAAAATTTTTGTATGTCAAACATGAAAAACAGGGGTTTTTACCACCAAAATATTGGTTTACACGGCAGATACTGTTCTGGAACCCATTTTATTACATTTTTCACTCAAAAATCATAATAAATCACTAACTCTGTCCCTTAATTAACGTTCTAAAAACTTTTCAGTACGACCTCATTTCACAAAGAAGCAGAAATACAAACGAAATTTTCACTAGCCGTAACTCGCAAACGAAGCATCTTTTAGGATATATGTTTATATCAAATTTTTCCATTACTTTCACGAGTATAATAGAATATGATAGTTCCGGGAGAACTTCGAGGAAAATTACTATTATTTTTACTGCCGTAAAAGCATGAAATATAAATATGGAAAATAATAATAAAAAAAGACATAAAAAAAAAATTCAAAAGCGAAATTATATTCTACTGATTAATGGAGGTTAATAATCGTCCCCTCTTTTGTTGAATGGTACGTTGCTACGGGTTTGGTACTCCGCTTACTACGAGTTAAATCTCAAGCAGATTCTTATTTTTTAAAGTTATCTAATTATTTACTACAGTTTTAACAAGGACACGTGAGTTAACTTCAATAAATTTTAATATACTTTTACGGAGGATCACTTTTATGTTTTTAGACGTAATACGAGATTTTGTAACATTTAATGTTGATAAATGGAAGCTTGAAAATGGAGCAAGACAAGCATTACGCTCCAAAACTGGTAATGGTATTATTAAAATAGAATTTAGGAATACAAAAAATGAGGTTATTTTTATTACTTCAACTCTATGCCGTAAATGATGACAACATTGGCAAACCTGTTTTAGGTCATGGCTGTAGGTCCAAAGGATTAATACATATATTAATAAACATAACTCGTCAAATATATAAATTCTTCAGTGCAAACAACTTTCCTTCGCTTATGAAAATAAGGAAGAGAAGAATTACAGTTCAAACCGCGGTTACTGAAAGTGCAAATTGCGTAAGCAGTAAATACTACATATGATCGTTCATAAAGAAGAAAAAATTCAGGGATGATCGATAGTTTTAATTCGATATAGAATCCCTTACCGTAGCACAAGTATTCGATGAAGAAGTATTTTCAATACAGGAAAAGCGTAATAAATATATTAAAAATCGACTGAACTCAGAAAGATTCCTTTATTTAAGTCGGTAGGAGAAAATAATATCAAAAATTGTAATGAAAAATTTTACCACAATTTAAAAATAGTAAAGTTCAACAAATAAACTTAACGAGCAAATAAAAAGTTGATTTATTTATAAAAAAATATAGAACTACCGACATTAAAAAAAATTCTCTCAATTTTACACAAGGGGAAAATAAATAAAAACATATAAATTAAACCGAATAAAAGGCTGCATATTATATTAAAATATAAATAAACCTAAGCTTAATTTCAACCTTTTATAATAAGTAATAAAATTTAACAATCCCCTAGCGAATGATATATAACCAGTGACTTACAGATACAAATGTTACCTAAGGGAAATAACGGAAATCCAGAAGAGGGTACAGTTAAACTTATATCATTGTAAGTTCAAAGTTTGAATTTAAACTTCTCGGCAACGGTTATTAGATAGTATAAAGTTCGTACAACTAAGCGTTCAATTTAGTTATAATACAATTTGGTCCTATCTTTAATGTCCACTAATAGCTATAATACATAAATTTTTGAACACACATCCACGTACGCAAGAAAAAACTACTTAAAAATTTTGTTATCGTTAAATAAGGCAACAAGAATTAAACGAACGTAAATTTAAAGTTTGCGGCTTACACGCATTTATTTTAAATATCATACATAATATCAAATAACATAAAAAAAATTAATATAAGATAAAAAACACATGCGATTTGATAAAAAATTAAAAAAAAAAAGAATTGAGAAGAACAAGGTACGCGGGATACAAACGCTTTATCTAACAATTAACATCAGTTAATAAGATATTTATTTGTAGCAAAAAAAAAGGAACTTTACATTGAAAAATATTCCCCCGTCATCACGTATTCGGCCTCGCTAATTAGTATAAATCTGGGGAAAAGGTAATACCCCGGATCTTCACGAACGTCCTGCACTCGCTTAACCCCTTTTTACCTCCCCTTGGGTGGACGTGTAGAGAATAAGAGGAATAGAGCACCAACAGGCCTAAATAAATTTTAATGTTAAATATTCTTTTAGAATTTCAAGCAGATACTTATATCAAATTCAAGTGTTAACGAACCTGTTCGAATAAGGATCTCAAAACCAGACGTCTAAAGATAAAAGATGTAAATATAAAATAAGCAGACAGCAGTATGTAAAATCTTTGGGGGTATTTTAATAAACAATAATTTTAATGGTACGGATTACATTTGAACCTCAAATTATAAGTACAATTGTATCATTTGTATTCTTATAATTCAGCATTAAACAAATTTTCGGTTTTTTTTAAATTAATGTTTTTGTATTAATGCAATATTACCTACGTTACTATTTATTTAACTCAGGTAAACGATGCGCACAGTTCGTCTGTTAAACAATATTCCACGCTGTTCGTGTAAGGACTTTTATACCAGGTACTTGGTGTGCAATTCGGGACCTTCCCGGGGAAAGAGTGAATATCCCTCTTTCTTCCACGGATGAGTCATGGGAACTGGATCGGATGTAACTCTAGTTCTACCTGTGGGGTAATGCTGGAACCTTCACGTACACAACAGACTTTCTTTACTAGAACTCAACAGGACGGCGACTATTTTTAATTTTCACAAGTCTATAAGACTCCAGTGATTGTAATAGAATTCAAATACGCAGTTGACGTACTGAGTAAATCAGTACCTCGTACTCCTCAAAAAATAACAATTTATATATTAACTAACTTAAGTGAATATATGTTCCATGCAGCTACTTTATTTATTTTAATTCTATCGGTAGATTAATTTCTTTTAGATTAAATCACTAAATAAGCTCAAGGCTTGGGGGATATGAAATATTTAAAGCATATAAAAAATGCTAAACCCAACCTAAATTCGAATTCGGGACATTTCAATGAAAGAAGATGCCACCGTTTCGCTACGGAGAGCTCAGAATTATTAAATAAGTTTTTGAATGAATAAATGAAGTTTTTTTAATGTTTCGTTATATGATAAAAATCGATGACATAAAGATAAATTCACCGAGTTCCATGCTAAATAAAATAACAAACAAAATTGAATGTGATGTTTTTAACTGGAAAATTGTCCTCACCGTTCGCAATTAAATCCTCAGTTATTAACTTTACGATACAAACATATGTAATGTATATTTAAAGCAAATATGAATTCTGTACTTCTTAAAAGATTATATAAGATGGACAAGTAGGTCGAAGCGTCAAATAACAATAGAAAGAGGGTTTGCGCAATTCTATATCATAAAATTGCTGTATCGTGCACCTCATTTCTGTTCGTTATTCATTACAGAGGTTTTCCCCGTACCTTTAAATAGTTAATTCTTAATTCACCCCCTCACCAGTAGCGTTCAAATTTCGATTAAGATTTTATTTGCGTAGATTCTAATCGCGTTATTTTATAAGATTCTTTTCGTTAGGGTCCTAATCTTAATACTTGTAGAAGACATGTCGAGATTCATACTCTTTCCTAAAACTAGCTTTAATGTTTTTCAATAATAAAAGGATCGCATGACGTGCTAACAAGTACGAATAATATAAAAAGGAATAAAGCGGTTTTGCATTGCTTTTATATTAAGCCGAATATAGTGCGTCCAACATACCAAGCCCGCTTAAATGCAGATATTTTACTTAACGAACTACACCTTTACTCTATTCACTGTAGGGAATGGCTCTGTATGCAATTATTATTACGCTGCGAAAACAATTCTTCATTGTTATTTCTTGTATTGTAAATATTTTTCATTCATTACAGATGTACAAAATTAGATAGCTTAAAACAACAAATGATTTTATGTTGTGAAACAATGTATTATATGCACTGCCTAAACCAAATAGGAGTAAATTTACAAACACTACGTAAATATTCGTAATATGCCGTTTTTAAGATGTTTCACTTAAAACCGCTTAAATAAAATTTAAAAATTACGAAAAAATGTGAACGTGTAACTTTTTGAAATAAAATTTAAGAGGCAATATTTTTCAAGAAAATACACCTCCATTCCAAATTTTTAATTTTCAGAACTTCAGCGGCTTCACCAAATTTTCTTTTAACAGATACAAACAAATGAATCTCTAAATATCTATAGTTTCAATTCGTAATATTTAAGCGATGCGTTTTAGACGTACATAAAAACAAATATATATTTATTAAGAGTAAATAACGGTTAAAAATAGGACGCATTTCATTTTTTAAATACAGAATGTTTATATATGTTTACCTTTTAAATAGTTAATGAGATTTTAATACGTCAAAGCAAGTAAAAGGTCAGTGAACTATAATAAAAACCATTGCGCGTAAAAATAATGACGAAAGTAAAGTATATAAATAAATTAATGTTGATAATTATAAAGATCGATTTAGCATTTATACTGTTATATATTACAGTTATGCTAGCCAAATATTTTCCCGCCGTTCTGCAAACAACCGAGGTAAGGTAAAATATAATATGTAAGCAAAGACTTAAGTATATGAGCCGTGACATCGAAAAAAAATAATATAAATTTCAAACACGCACACAAAGAAAATTATTTACGTGAATTATATAAAACAGAGCTAAGAATTAAAGAGATATATAAAAGAATACATATTTATATACGTGGAACAAGGCAGACAGTCCGATTACCAAACGCACATACACAATAAAATTGTGTGCGTGCTCAAGCCTTTCTACTTCCAAGAGGGAATCAAACCGTATTAACCAACAGTCGTATACTTTCACTGGACACCTGCTAAAGAAATATCACTTGTCTGCTCCTCCTCACAACCGCTAATATCTTAAACCTTATAAGAGCACCTAAATCGACAAATAATCCACCTGACCTAACGTTTATTTCGTAACATTCCTTCTAAGACAACTAAGTAGGCCACAGTCGGATTAAAATAAAAATTACTGGTAGATTAATTTTTATTAAAATTAATTTTACCTGTACATCATTTAGAAAACAGTCATTTTTTTCTTTTACTTTTATAACATCACAACGTTTAATATAATTTGAACCAAATTAGCTCAATACCTAACGATTTATGTTGACGGCTAAGTCACGCATCACGTCCGAAAGAATTCGCTTACGTACGAAAAATTATTAAAAAAAACCGTTACGGAATAAATTATTAATTTTAACCCTATCGTATTACATCTAACTGTTTTTGTAACCGCATTTTTATATCCTCGCTAAAGATGTATCCTCACGAAATATTGTAGCGTGAACGACACTCCCAAAAACTAAATGTTTTCTGTGCCGTATCTCGACGGCAAATTTACAGGTCGTTCTTTTTCGCGGAAGCAAGTGTGTCCGGAATGAAATATCTTGATATGCTCAACTATGGCTCTTTCCCCTACTGAAATACGAGCCAGAGAACTTATTCGGAAACAAGATGGTGCGCCTCCTCGCTGGCATAGCGCTGTACGTGATCGGTTGAATGAAATTCTCCCCGACCGCTGGATCGGTCGCCAGGGACCAGACGACAGGGCTTGTTTGCCGTAGCCTCCACGTTCGCTCGATCTGGCCCAGTGCGATTTTTTTTTTTTGGAGATTTATAAAGGATCAGGTGTATGTGCCACCGCTACCGGCTGACCTACCCGACTTGAGAGAAAAGATTGAAGCGGCTGTCGCATCGATTACTCCAGATTTGCTGATTAAAGTACGGGATGAATTCTCCTATCGGTTGGATGTTACCGTGTGACAAATGGTGCTCACATTGAACGCCTATCGGAAGAACTGTTTGAGTTACTCTTTCATTACATGTATAATTTATCGATGGAGGTTTTACTTCCATCGATAAAAAATAAAAAATATTATATAACTTTTAAATCCCGATATTCAATTTGAAACATTTCGAGGGACAAAATACAAATTAAACAGAATAAAATTTAATTCTTTTACTTCACTGTAATTTCTTGACTGTTAAAAAAACTAAAGAATAAAAAAAATAAATTTTAAGCAATTTCGTATAAAAATGTATTGTTTAATTTTTAACGTCTGTTTAAAACAATAAAGTATTAAAAGAAAACATTTTTCATAATTTGAACTTAAGTTCACTAAGGAGAAAATCTGCAAAATTATCATGCAGTTAGTTTAATCGTTCTATAACAACGATTAGAGCACGGTAGAAAGAAGTGAATTGGGGAATTTAATATTTGAGAAGTAATATTCAAAACAATTTTACAAAATAAATAGAGTATACAGTACTGAGGGAATTCAATATAAATAAATTTTCAGAGAAATCTACCGCTTCGCTTCGTTAAAAAATTTTCATTTTAACGTTTTATAGCAGATGTAAGCTGTACAAGATTAATTATCCATTCTGATTATCTCGTTACGTTAAAAACTGTTTACTGTAGAATGCGACAAGAAAGAAAAAAATCGTCTTCAAAGTTATATCTTACGAACCGTTTCCTGGAAAAAATTAATTTTATACCGTATTAACTCTCACGTAAACATAAAAATATACAAGATAATATGTAAACAAATTATAAAACCTTCTATATCTCTTCTTGAAGCGCTATGAAGTTCTTACTTTATAAATGACTAAAATACTTAAGTTTTTTTTTAAATGAAAAATATTTATTCTTCACGGGTATACTTTTTTATCCTGCTGGTAAAAGAACTATGATATATATATATATATATATATATATATATACGTACCGTGATATTGTTGTAAAATATATCGTTTTTTGCCGTAAGCAAAAAAAAATCCTACCATTACTGAAAACCAAAAAGATATTTTTGAAAAAAAAATAGATATTTATTATTTTTAAATTATTTCTTGAAATAATACCTAAATTCGATTTTGTTTAAACAGTTGTCCGCAAAATAATTCTTCAAGAAAAACTCTTTCTTTAGAGACAAATTCTAAAGCAGAAAACTATAACGTGAATTGACCACGTCCGTTTATAGGCTAATCAGGGACAGACTTGTAGTGAAAATCTCCTAAAGGTTCTACAGTTCTACGGAGATGAGTACTGTTTAATGTACTACACAACTACAAAACATTTACACAATGTAAAACAAACACTCTTATCTATTCTCAATATATAATTAGCATCAAAAACTGAAGTTAAGGGACGTAAAATAAGGTTAGCCGTTGTTGGCTGATATGTAGTTCGTTACCATACTTACAACTGTAAGGTCACCATTTCTATAGTAATGTGGTAGAACAAAGTACTCTTTCTTGTTGGAAACCGTGCATTCTCAAATGTCAATCCTGTCGTTTTTTCTCAATGATATATATATAAATGATATAGTCGAACTTCCTGCTTAGTGAATAAATACACCGGATCATTCGGTAGGAGACTGACAGTGTAATCACTAAACTGAATTTTGTAAAATTTTTGTACTATAAGTATTTTTAAAATTGCTATTCTAAGTGATATTCTAGATTATTTTACGTATCCAGTTATTCTTACAGTATAGCTATACCAACAGAAAATTTTACAAGAAAAAAATGGTCACCGGTCATTTTACTGGTGTTGCAATTGAGGAATTAATTTTAATAATTAAAGTTACGAGGGTGAAATAACACATATCGCATCTGATTTGCTACCTTAATTTCACAATTAAAAAAAAAACTATGAATGAAAAAAAGCGTATCAGAGGAATTAACAGATCTTTATACAAACGCGCGCATACCGTGTTCCATTTGTTTATTCCAGCTGCTCTTATTTTTGTATTCGCTATTTTTATCTCGACACCAGCATATGGAATAACATAACAGGAGGCGTAAAATCATTCAAAGTATATAGTATTATACACACGCACGGACGCCTCAAGCATGCACATGCACATGCACTGATATACTGTATATATAAACCTGCAACCCAATGGAAGTTATACTTGATATTTTCCTGAATTAACGGTTTAAAGAAGTCTGCCAAACTTCCTGTGCTATAGTTAATGGTTATTTCCATTCGTTTATTTATTGGTCAATAAAAAACTTCAAATACGACGATTCGACCTATCGATTCGAACCCGGTAATTTGTTAACTCACACTTTGATCGGACCGTAATAATGGCTGACTGTTTTAAATCATTCCCTGGTTAAGCAAAATTGTATTTAATTTGCGACAGATAAATTACATCTAGTAAAACATCCATCACGGATCTGATCGATTGTACTATCAAACGACGAAATCGGCTGCCTACAAGAGAAATCATCGTTAACTACTAATGTTCATCAGTTCTCTGTAGCTTGTACGGATAAAGGGGAGGCCGGACTATATTTCAAAATTAATTTTAGAAGGCAGGCTAAAAAATAAAAACACAACCTAAAAGCCATTTGTAGGTCTAGAGATAGCAATTGATATGTAGGCTAGAACAACATGAGAATTTTTTTAAGAAGAAAATAAGGACTTAAATATAGGAGAATGAAGTATTATTTATAATGCGAACACGATTCAGGTGGCAATTGCACGAACAGACCATGAATTGATGAAGGCCATCAAATTGTTGAAAAAATCGGGTAGAGTGTATCATCTCCAGAAGCTGCATAGAGAAATTTCGACATGCCTCTAGATGTCTGGGCAATAGTTCTTTCACCACTTGCTTCTTGTACAGATGTAACTTAATATCCACTTGTAATAAACGTCACATAATCCTGTCCGGTATGTTAAGGGCTTGCGAATGCCGACGAACTGATCGCGTTAGACTTTGCTCTAAAGAAGCTCTTACTGTTGCAATACTGTCCGAGGTGTGAACCGTGCGTGGCCTACCAGGTGGCTTCTTGTTTGAAGCAGATGCTGTTGTTCTGAACCGCCAGACCCTCCTCGTAATCGCCTTAGTGACAGAACTTGACCTTTCCGGCCGATTTCGAAATTTTACCGCTTCGAAACAAACGCTGCGTTCTTACGACACTATAACCTGCACTTGAAAAAGGTAATTGCAAACGCGCGATGTTCATTCGACCAGCGCTCCATACTAACTGCCTAGTTCATGTAATATGGCTGGACAGAAAATGCTTTGAACTGCCCTACGAAATGGCATAAACATCAGCTCTCTAGAAAGTCGTGACAACAGTAACCCGTGATTTAAAATGGATAATCGTTTCCGCCGCACCTTGAAGTATAATTAATTTTTATTCTCAACTTAAAAATTTAACACTGTATAGATAATATTTAATTTTCAGGAATTTTCGTAAAATGTATTCCACATTGTAATACAGCTGTTTCAATGCAAAATTACTACATACAATATGAAATAAAGATAGCTTATAATATATTTAAAAAGGTATGTATTCGTATAAATAGATTTTTTAAATCCATCCACATGTCTGATTATTTACATTTATAAATATTTCTCCGTGAAAAAAAGCTCAAAAGAAATTGCAACTGGATCAAACATATATACAACGATTAACAAAGTTACAGACCAACATCACACGTATGTGACCCGCCTCACAGTCTCGTCTTTATTTACTAAATTCTTATTATTATAGTTATAAACACTTGGCACCCTACAGTGACGTAAGATATATATATCTTGCAAAAATAATCTGTTAAGCTCAAAAGAACAAAGAATGTCAAATTTATTGTGACAAATTGCCGTAGCACAGTCGTTTGTTAATTCAGTATATATTATTTTGTGTATAAACCAAAGTATATTTATAAATCATACATTTACAAGCATATAGATACGAAACATTTTCAAGCACCGTCAGCTCAAAAGTTTATTTATATATATATTTCCACTTCTTGTGGACCCGACAACTGCCGTAATTTTGCGCCAATCACTTTCAAATTGATACATAAAATATGACAACCCAAGATCTCGGTCGAATTCGTTAATGGGAAAAATCGGTGGAATATCATCTACCATTGGCCCGGGGGGGGGGGGGAAATCGGGTTTCGAAGACAAAAAAAATCATACCTCTTAAAAGGCACATTATCGAAACGGTTTAAAGTGGTTGTTAGTCCTCTAAAAATTACCAAAAACCTTTGTCTGAAACAATTTTTGATATGACCAAACCTTAAGGCAAGGGATGACCAAAATGTTGCTGGAATTCTAAGAAGATGAGGCTTGTCGTATACTAAACATGAGAAAACTTATTTTTACATGCAATCATTGTCGTATTGAGTTAATTTGAAGCGTTTCTTAACTTTAAGGTGGAAATTTATCACCTACTGCACCGGGAAAATCTACCTCCGCTTTCCTGCGTGCGGAAAGGGATTTTTTATTATGAAGCATATTATTAAACTTCAAACTAATATGTAAAGCTAAAAGCTATTATAATTGCTACGTTACCGTTATAAAAATATATACTTCTATATATAAGGAATAAATCTGCCACGATCTGAGTAACAAGCATAAATCATTGAAGTTCAGTCCGAAGATTAACTTTTATAATACGAATTTATCCCTACGATTAACAACTAATATTTTTTTGATGTTAGAATAATAGAAAATAAAAATAAAATTATTTTTCTTTTAGATTTCATTATTATACTACAACATACAAATCAAACCTCTGACAAACAACAGAAATATTGATTGACTGAACCGTAATGGAGGGAAAAAAGGAAAGAAGAAACTACAATATTTATTTAGAATGCATACATATATAAATTATAAATACTATGTTAAACCGATGCGTACATATATAAATTATAAATATTATGTTAAACCGATTAGTTAACATAAATTTGTTAACAGCACGAAAACGGGCGAATAAAAAGAAAGGAAAAATGCGCTACAATTATAAATTATAAACTGAAATGTGACCTCTGACCTGGGATATCGCACTAAACATGGTAAATAAAGATAAGAAATGAAACAACATTTCTGATATGAAGAAGGCTGCAGCAACATAAACACAACAAATTACGAGTATTATACAATTAAAAGAACAATGAGTATCTGTAATATATTAACTTTAATGTAATATAAAGTAAATATTTTTTAAACTATAAAATTTTAAAACAGGACGCAACAAGCATCGACTTTTAATTTAAAAAAGAATTATTATTTATTTTTTAGTATTATTAAACGAGCTGTTAATAGAGTTCAATAATTGGTCGAAATCGTACTTCCCAAAAAAAAATAATCTTAACTGAATCTGTACGAGATAAATACATCAATAACACGAGCATTCAAATAAATAAATGTATTTAATTTTAACCGGATAGATTATAAATAATCAAAAACTTACGCTAAGAAATAATTGCGTATACAACCGACGGGTTATTTATTTTAAATTAACCGTAATACAATAATTTGCAATACATACGAGTATAATTCCTCCCATAAATAATATAAATATAACCACCAATAAATAAATACCCCTGCGATAAAAGAATAGCAGTAAGGGACTTTTGTCCAGGTTCTGCGATTAGTACGGAGGTACATAAATCTCACGCTATCCTTGTATATAATACATAATAATGAGATATTTTACAACTAAAATTTTAAAAGTTAATTCAACTAATTCGAAATTTTTTCTACATATTGTTCAGTTTTCGCTGATATCTAAATTAATTAATTTCCTTGAATGTAGGAAATGAGAAAAATATAAACGAATAACCAAAGAATTTATACGGTTAAGTTTAATAGGACTACATTTAGCGATGATTCAGCAGTATAAATGAGACAAAACCTAGAAATAATTTGTAAAAAAAAATTAATGATTTCTTGATAAATCTGCCAAAATGAAATTATTAGAGAGCAAAATTGAATATAAAATTAAATTTTTATAACAAAATGTAACTTTTAACGAACTTCCTGTTAAAAACTTTTTTCTTTGCAACTTTAAAAATACAATAAAAAAAATTTCCCAAAGTTAAAAATGGCATACAGTCCTTCACCCGTCTACTTCTATAACCTACTAACACCTCCTTATTACCTTCTCCAACCATGAAAAATATTTGACTTAACACGCATATTGCTACACTAATAAATCAAGCCACAACCATACGTGAATGCGTTTATTTAGTGATGATTGGTACGAGATAAACCACATGGGGTATTAATAGATATTTAAAAAAAAAAGAAACTTAATTTTTACAAGGATAAAAAATTTCATGAACAGAATTAATTAATATCCAAGAGGAAAGGTTTTTAACAAAATGCAATTTTAGGATGGTTTAGAATTAGTTACCGATTTGACATTCGGTATTTATAAATTTTTATAAGCAGAAATAAATATCTTTTATTTATTTAATCAAGAGATATAATGCTACAATAACTTCTTTTATTCGATTAAAGATGATTTCCAAGATCGTGTAAAAAAATATCAAGCCTGACATGGATTTGAACTCAGAAAGTTACGAATAGAAAACAAAGAGACTACTACTCCACTCCACCATGGAGGTTGAAGTAGAAATCTAGTTTTTTTTTTAACGAATTCACTGCTTCGTAGATATAATGACTGTTTCACGGTAAATAGGTTTTCATAACAAATTCATTAATGTTGCTTTAAAATACTTACCAGATTTTTTTTCTTAATGTTAAGCACTTGAGTAATGTTTTCTGTGAATCATGATATTCAGAATACAACCACTTCCTATGAATTGAGTAACTTAGCCCTTTTTAGTACCTTCCTTTTTCCGTTTAACCTCCGGAACCACCGTAAAGGTAGCTCAGAGGATGATATGCATGAATGTAAATGAAGTATAGTCTTGTACAGTCTCAGGTCGACCGTTCCTGATATGAATGGTTACATGAAACCCGACCACCAAAGAAAACCGATATCCGCAGTCTAGCATTCAAATCAGTATAAAAGTATGCCTTTACCGGGATTTGAACTTAGAACTCTCATCTTCGAAATCGGCAGATCGCTATGACGAGTTCACCGCTAGACCAACTCGGTGGGTTACTTTTAGTACTGAATATTACACGCCTGATACCTTTACGTCCAACAGTAGCATAATCGAACAATGAAACGAATAATGGGAATTCATCACTTTCTCGTAGTACGCATGAGGTACTGATTATTTTTCAGAATAGCTGTAAAACTTGTTCCCATGTCTTGCGTTTACTACCTCAAGATTACGGTAACTGGGAGATTAAACAAAATATTTTCTATTAATAAGAGTCTAAGGTAACAATAACAAATATTTTCGTTTTTAAATTTACGTTTCTTTTCATAAATAAAATCTAGGGATAAATATTCTGGTTTTCAACTTTCTCTTTTTTCAATTTCTTACGTATAGTTTTAACGGAAGAAGAATCTGTGTAATAATTATTAATCTGAATTATTAAATTCGTGTATAGATAAATATAATCTACGCGTTTTGCTTTCTAATTACTTCTCAAAATTTATAACTAAAATAAAAAAGGCGGATTAAACCTTTTCACGTATGAAAATGCATTTCAAATCTAAACAGAGTTTATTCAATTTACGTAAATAAATCCTAATTAATAAATTAACAATTTCATAGATTAAAACACATCACACATTTTCATTCAATTTACATACACAAATACAATTATTATATAACGAAATAATAAACACTTTCAGCCGACGTAATTTCAGCAAAACTAAACGAGTTATATTAATTAAAATAATACGTAACACAATTAACAGACTGCAGTTCAGTGAAATATATATAATAGACTATATTCTTTATTGGTATTATGTCAGCGGTTTTATTTTAAGTTTTTTAACAATATGGATTATCTATCTCATTTCACAATTCGAAGGAAGAAAGTTATTTTATAACAATAACGAAATAAATCCGACTACTGATTTGCATAAAGCATAAATTTCATTTTACACGGTGTAATATTTATTGTCCTAGACCCGAATTAATTTCTACTAATATCCACTAATTACGTCGTAACAATTTCATGCAGTCACGTATACGTTTACAGCCGGGTACGTTTAGTTCTACTTAATACAGCACACGTGTAATAGAAATGCTGTACCAAGCTTCAACCAGGAGCTCCACACTAGAGCCCACTCCTCATCTGTAAATACTTATCCAATGAAAAGATGGTAAACAGAATCAAATCGAATCTTGGTTCATTAATCTATTATTATTATTAAATATTATAATGAATTTTATTATACTTTACGTATAAATAAACGTTCTATAATTTAAGTTAAAATGAATGAGGAAAATCGGGGGATATGGGGTAACCTCGAAAAAAACCTTAAGAATGCTCGACTTTATTACGTAAACTCATATTTATTTATTTAAATTTATTTTATTAAAAATTAATACTTTAAAAGATATTTTTTAAAAATAAAATTAATTCATAAAATAACATACTAACTACATCTCATTATTAACTACATACTTAATTATTAACAACTTTTCGGACTATAAACCGTAAAAAAACCACTCGCTATTTAAAAAACTTATTGCAAAATTATAAATAAATGTAGAACTTATCCTTGAAATATTTCGCCACTAAAAAAAAAAAATAATTAAGGACAGAACAAGTACGGCAGAAAAAATATTGTGAAAGTATTTATGAACTTCTTGGATTAACTTCAACCTGATTTTTTACAGTATTATCGCTCTTTTGTTAATAAAACAAAAGGCGGTAAAGCGATTTTTTATCTTTTAGGAAACAGTTCAGGGTTGCTTGATAGCCTTATACTTTTGAAAATAACAAATAAACAATAGAAAAGGTACCAGTAAATAGAAAGAAAAAGAAAATTCTGAAGGTAAATAATCCTATTAGCTGTTAATTATAAATAAAGTGGAAAAAAAGAAAAGATAAATATAAATAATACGCTAATAAGAAGATAAAACGATTATCTAAGCGTAAATATTATCAATTATTTTCATGTATATCCATCCTGTAAGGAAATTTCTTTAAAAAGTAAATTACGATTACAAAGTTGAAATTAGGTCGTTTAATTTCATACCGATATATACTACTGTAACGGGCAAATAAAGAACAATGTATAAAACATGTATGAAATATCGAACAGGTAAATTATTGAAACAGAAAAGAAAAAAAATCACTTCAGCACCAGTATCTAAAAAGAAAATAAATCCCTTTCCGCACCCCGGAGGGCTTAGGTAGATTTCACCGGTGCTAAGTAGAGATAAAAAAGATTTTCACCTAAGTTAAGAAAAAGTTAAAATTCACTCGATACGACAACGGTTGCATGTGAAAAAAGTTTCACATGTTTAGCATACGACAAGCCCAATCTTTTTACAATTCCAATAACATTTGGGTAATCCCTTGCCGTAAAGATTGGTCATATCAAAAACGGTTTCAGAAAAAAATTTAGGTAATGTTTAGAGGGCCAACGACCACTTTAAACCGATTCGATAGTGTGCCTATTAAGGGAGGTATGATTTTTTTCTCTTCAAACCCCCATTTCCTGCACACTCTAGGCCGATGGTGATATCAAAAAACTTTACTTACATACGTTTTAGGTCCTTATGCAAGGAATAGTAGCAACTTCAAACGAATTCGATATTTTACTTAATAAGAAAGTTATACCGACATTTTTTTTTTCGAAAAAGCCCTCCATTTCGGAAAAAGTCACCCCGGATTTTGGCCGTTAACGAATTCGTCTGTGACTTTGGAACGTGTCCAAAAAAAAAGTACATATAAAACTTTTGGGCTGACGGTGGTTGGTTTTGGAGTGGGGAATGTGAAACGCGAACAAATGTCGAAATTTTCCCGAAGTCGAATCATGATACTCATTACAATAGGTAGCTTTCTTATGAAATCTACCCAAAAGTAGAACAGAACTATCTAAATGTAGAACAGAATTGTAAATCATTTCACTTGTGTTTAAAATTGAAACTTTGTTAAAAAAATTTTTTTATTGCAGCCGACAAGACTTCCGTAAGTATGAGCTACGAAGAGACTCATAATATTATATAAGTTACAGTGATAGTGCTTACAACATTATTTAACAGTAATATTAGGAAGTTCTGGAATAAACTTTTCAATTAGCTCGTGGTTCAGTACACTTTATAATTGAATGATGGATTTGTTTTTATCGGTTTTAAAAACAGGAATGATCGCTACTATATTGGACGCGATTTTAGTATAAGTTACATCTAACAAAATAATACTGTGAAACTCAATATTTACAGTTTGTATCGTAGTTAAACAACAAAACTTTAATTCAAACTGTGGCCACATCTGAAAACGCGGTAAACTTTCCTAGTTTCCAGTTTTAATGAGCTTCGAATTTTTTTATTTATAGTTGCATTAACAATTAAAGTCATTAGCGACTTATCAGTGTAATGTAAATGTACCGGTAAATGTGTAGTCTTGAACAAACTCAGGCCGACCGTTCCTGAGACGTGTGGTTAATTGAAACCCAACCACCAAACAACACCGACATCTACGATATAGTATTCAAATCTGAATAAAAACAAATACGTTTTATTAGGATTAACTTGAGAACTTTGACTTCGAAATCAGCTAATTTCGAAATCGAGAGTTCTCAGTTTCAAATTTTTAGTCCATCATATAAACACAAATATGTTTACCGCAATCACCTGCTGTATAATTCTGAATCCGTTAATGTTCGAAAACCAAGCGATTATTTAATATTATAAAAGAAAAAACTTAGTTACGCGATAATTCTGTTACAAAAAAAAACATTAAAAAATATAAAACTATTTTTTTTTTATCGTGGCATTCCTAATGCATAGACAATCATAGAAAGGAATACTTTTTTAATTTTAGATTTAGCATGTAAACCGTTAAAAATACGAAAAATAATATTCAAAATTGCATTCTTGAGAGTAATAATGTTCATTACATAATCGGTCCTTCAGTGGCACGATTTCATTTGAATCGACATGCTATGTAATCGGTTCAGCAAAGAAGGCAACCGGAAATTAAATAAATTTTCATTTTCCGTAGTAAGTCGAGTTGGCAAGATCACTCTTACGAGTGGCTATAACAATTTTCGAAACAGACGAAGTCTCATATTCACGTCGTCGAAACCGTGAGTTACAGCAACATTTAACATAATGACATCGATATGAGATATTTTTACAATTTAGATAACTGAAAATGTCTCTATAAATAAGTTTTCAAAATGCTGATTTGACAATTTTCAAAACTGTTTCTTATCCGTTAACAATTAATTAAATATGCTATCCTAAATTTTATTGCATACGTAGATTTTAAAATAATTCAAATTTATAAGACTAAAAACTTTAAAAGATTACAATAATATTTACCCATAATACATTTAAATATACGATCAGCATACTAGAATTAACATACCTGCAACAAAAAACGAAAAGAATAATTTAATAATAATAATTAAAAAGCGAAATAACAAAACAATATTTAGCTTAAAAATCTTACTACTAGTTAAAAAACTTTCCAAATAAATATATACCTGAGTTAACGTACTACAACAGATAACAGTTGTTAGTCAAGTACAGATGAAAACATTACACAAATTTGACTTAAAAAATACATAATAAATTATATTTACAAAAAGATTTCCCCAACATAACAAAAACGTTTTTGAAATGAGTTATAAAAATATATAAAGGCAATAAACCAGTGGCCTAATTTATGGATAAAACTTTCTGTTCAATAAGAAATAAAAACTAAAACGACGAAAAGGTTTACTAATTACGCTTACGAATATACGTTTCAAACAAATTCAACGATAGGGTATCGGCTTAATACATAAAACAGTTTTCTTTCTTTTCTTTTACTTTCCTGTCTAGATTGCGCTGTAGCAGAGCTATAGTTCTAGACGGGAAAGTATTGTAATCGGTCCAATTTGGGCATATGCGGTTTTCGCCGGATCTTCAGGTTTTGACAACTAAGGAACCCAAAAAAGCGGATGAGCATTTTCCGGATTTTCGTATGTACGTGTGTGTGTTCGGTGCGCCCTTTAAATAACTTTATGTCATCAGAACTATCGGACCGATTTTGAGCAAACTTTGTCAGATTACTTCTATATGTGGGGCACTGATGATATTAAATTTTCAACTTAAAACATCAAGGTGGTGAGCTGTAGAGCAAGGTCACTCACCCTCAGTATCTCGAGATTTCCACTAATTAAGATCTTATTTTTCTTGTCACATTTGTTAACGATTAAAAAATAACAATATTTGCAAAAAAGATTTTTCAAAATGCTCTAAACTAAGTGGACATACCGCATCAATAATACCCGTGTCACCACAAGGGACGCTAGTGTGGCACTAACGTACCGCTGTGTAGTAGCCTATGTTGTGAAGTCACAGGTGAGCGGTAGAATTAAATAAACGACTAATATTTAAAGTGAAAAAAAGTAACTCGTCTGAGGTCTCGAACTCATCGGCCCGGTTGACTCGGTACCTGGTGCACAGAGCCTTGCGGCTAAACCTGTCTGCCGACTGCACGAGCGAATTTTTTTCTATTTAAGTTGTAAAATTACATTAGTTTAGTCAAGTGGATACCGGTGTCTTAGGTGGTTGGGTTTCAATTAACCACACATCTCAGGAACGGTCGAACTGAGGCTGTAGAAGACTACACTTCATTTACATTCATAAATATCATCCTCATTCGTCTTCTGAAGTATGCCTTACGGTGGTTCGGGAGGCTAAACAGAAAAAAGAAAAAGAAAGTGCCGACCGTCGCCGCTACTACCGGCACACCCGCACGAATTAAACACGCATGCGCGCGCGCGCTTTCGTTACAATCATTGAATTAAATATATAAAAAAATATTACATTTATATATAATGAAAAATATTTTAAATTAAGTTGCGTGCGTAAGCCGTGCATCAGGAACAACCCACAGTTTCACGACTTTCCCGGAAAGCGGCTTTAGCCGAGTGACGGGAAAGTCCTATAACTCTGTTATCAGCTTTTTTCAAATAATTTCTTTCATTTTCTAAAATTTTCATCATTAATCGTTTCATAAATATAAAAAAATGGTTCGATATATTAATTTTTTTTTAATTTTTCGTCTTTTGCAAAAAAACTTATATATTCATTTAATCAATATCCAGAAAGTCTCATCCAACATTTATAAAACAAAATTTCTTAACCTTTTCCTCGTTACTTCTGTGACATTATTACTATGCCATAAAAATTTATCTAAAATAAAAAAGAAAATTCTCTACATAATCTTAACAATAAATACAAAGAGAAATTTTAATTTTTAAAATGCGAATAAAAATCTAATTAAATAAAACCATAATTCAAATTTGTTAAACGACTATAATAATTTAATATTGGTTTTTATTTAATTACTATTTTAAGAATTAAGGCAACGATGGCGCCAAACACGATTTGTTTATCAGCTGATTTGGCAGTCAAGAAAATATTTGTTAATCGTTTTATTAAGCGACTAGCAGCCCCCATTGTCTGTCCATCTTTCGGGACACCGTCGATTAGTGTATAAAGGCATGTACACATATAATTTAGTACGTCAATAAATATCTAAAGAATGTTAGGAAATTATTTGCCGTTCAAATATAATCGGTTAATTCACCCATTCGTTATTTCTTTCAATTCTGTGATTTTTAAGTCAATCTATTCTACATCAGTACGTCCGTTTTTGTATATTCCAATTTTTATTTTTCCCTTTTTTTACCTTCTATTATTAATTAATTAAAACCGGAAGTTTTAATAAATGTTCCGTCAATATTTTACAATATTACGCCAAAGTTTTTTCTTCTCTATTCGTCTTAAAATCTCGTCATTTTTAAATATATCAAACAACCGAATTTTTGCAATATATTCCAATAACATTGCATTTCTTATGTTATTCAGTTTCTATGGTCCATCATTTATACCACCGTAAAACTGAACGATTTGATAAAAATTTATAGAAATTTATTTTTAGCGAATACCCAAAAATTCACATTTAAACGTGCAAATAAATAGCTAATCAAGAACGGAAACTTTCATTATTCATGATCGGTTTCCGTGTAAATAATGATGATTATAAATTAAACTGCAGCGATTACAATAAATGTGCCTGATGCAAGGGGTTAACATCATCAGCATCTAGGTGGGGTTGGCATACCCTTATAAAAAATTATGTAGCAGAATGAAGAAAGCAAGTGAAAACCACTGCACTACTGATTTATCATAATTAACCTGCTACGAAACGCTTTTTATTAAGAATTAGCTAGCCGTTTTCGGAAATAATTTGTTTCATGTCACCTCACATCCTACAACCACACGTTCCACTCGGAGTGTATATTTAAATTAAACATATTTTATAGAAAATATACATTCACATACTAAAATACATTTAATCGACAAGTCCACAATCGATATTTTTTATAAAACAATTAACCGTTAGGTAAAATGATTCAATTACCGGCTAATTAGAAGAGGGATCATCATCTTAACTCTTTAACCGTACTTTGTGGGTTCAATTGAAAATATATCGTTTAAGATAAATTTCTTTCACTGTAATAGCAACAAAAAGTAACAATAACAACTCTTCATTAAGAAAAAAATATATATACTGAGAAATAACATTAAATAATAGAGAGAATAAAAACATATCAATTTTTTTTATAAATTATACGGAAGTTGGATTCTACGAACTATGAACTAGTGAATTATTTTGCTTCAGGATACAATGTCTGAAACGGTTGTGCATAATGAATAAATTTACTGTGACTGGGGCAGATTTATATTAAAATTTAGAAATTGTTTGCCTGTAGGGAATGGGTTGCATCATAATCACTCAAGAAGAATGAATTCTTGTAATATCTTTAAAATTACACCAGATGTAAAAGTAAAGCAACTTGTTACTTCTGATCCTTAAAAATTATTTTTTTAGTTTGCTATATCAAAACTAACGAGTAAGATATTAAAAGTAATAAAATGAAACAAAACCAGAAAAAAATTGCACTTACTTTATTTTCTCCCTTACTAAATTAACACAAACTCAATTTGATAGATTCAACTACAAAAAAAGTAAGTATGATTTATTTTTATTTTGGAAGAATACTATACGATTTCTTGCAGCACGATTCACAGGATCGCCTTAAAAATACAAACTAATTTACATATATATAAAAAAAAGTGTGCCGAATGACCGACTCAACAATTAAACCTCAAATCTCTTAAACTAGGTAGGTGAATTTTGGAGAGTATATTGATTTTATAACGTAGGTGCACGCTGAAGAACAATTTTGGAAAACTCTGCCTATAGTAGGGGGAATGAATTGCTTTATGACAACAATATATTTAAAGAACCAAAGCTTTTACAGTCGTGAAAATTGGTATTCGCATTCTTCTTAAAAAAATTATACGACTTTCGCCGTAATTCAAAAATCCAATCTAGAAGTGGTAAGAGGAGAAAATTATGAATTAAAATTCTATACTTCGGGATCCGAAAGTGATAAGACGTGAAAATGGGTATATAGACTCCTTAAAAGGAAATAAAACTGAACATGTTAAAAATCCATTTTCGGAGGCAAGGAAGGCCAAAACTTGGTATGAAATTTTAAAATCTTAACAATACGTAATGAATATTATTCTAGGAGACGACTCCGCTCCTCCAGTGCTAACACAGTCTGTGATTATTCCTCGAATTATACTTGCAGAATATTTTTTTGGGATAAATTGAGTTTAGTTTCCTTTAAAGTAGTTTCTTCAATGTCTGTTTTACAACGAGCTCAACTAACTTTGGTTCATACATATCATCCTCATTTATCCTGTGAAACGGGATAAACATTATCTGAACGGTAATACCGGAGGCCAAACAGGAAAAAGAAATTAAGGTAACGATTAGTACATAAAACTAAACTCCGAGATCTTTTTCTGTTTCCGTGGTATCAGAAATATAATGAAACGAACGGATTAACTTTTTTCTTATTTTTAATGAATATTTTAACCCTCGTTAAGAATATCGTGATAATTATAATCGGAGATAATGACCAAGCCCAAGATATAAACCTGCAAAGTTTTATTAAAATATGTCCAGCAGTTTTACGTGATGCTGCGCATGGGGACGAACCTAGTTATCATTTTATTATATGAAGATACACACATTTTATGGCGTTATATTGTTTTATTTATTCCTAATCGATATTTGATCAGGGCAAGGATCAGCCAAACGTACTCTTAAAGAATTTGATGCAACAGGATTTACAACAGTTTAACGCTGAACCTCGTATAACTAATTTTTTCTTAAGAATTTTGAAATTAATGCATTCACTACTTATAAATAGGTTACTTATTTATTAAATTTTCTTTCAAATATTAATTTCCGCTCATTTCGAAGTTAAAAAAAAATGTCAAAAATATTTAACGGTAGACTTAATTTAAATTCTTTTATATAAAAGAAAAAATCGTTTTATTAAATTATATTTGACTCTTATATTTAATTTATGAAAATAAAATGCCAACATATTGCATTTCTGTTAAAAATTAATTTAAATTTTGTCTAAGTAAGCGGTTCCCAAACTATGAATAAGAAAAAAATATGGTAGGCAACAAACATTTTGATTAATTAACGTACCACTAAAACATTTTAATTCAAATAAAAACATTAGAACTGTTTAATCTCAACAAGTATTATTTAAACATATTTACAGAAATTTATTTGAGTGAACCAGCGACCTCTGAATTAATCTTTTTGAAGAATAAATAAAGAAACAACTTTGTACTGGACGAGACATGAGACCTAGTAACTGCAATCATTACTACAGACATGTTACCAGTGGAGGGTAGCAAAAATAACAAATTTCTACTCGCCGAATTATGTTATTAAATATATCTGAATTCGAGAAAATTCTTCTTAAAATTCTTTATTTTTTTTAAAACTAAAATATAACAGATATAGACTGTTTGCCAACACTGTTAATACCTGCTGAAGTTGCAGGTATATTTGTAAACAAATTGAAAAAAAAATTATATATATATATTAAAAATTGATATAAGTAGAGTATTAAAAAAAGATAAAATCAAAATAAAGTTACGAAACTGCTGATATTTAAAAATATTCACATATGAAAAATGTAGCCTTAATGGGTTAAAGAGCAATAACGGATTGCAAAACAACGTGCAGTCCCGTACGAAGTCAAACGGAATATCTGCAACAAATATACATGTATTCAATATTCAGCAAGTAATATCGAAATCTAACTCCGGACTCCGGTAATGAAATATATAACACTTCCTGTCTATAAATCTCACTTATTCAACGCTTCAGTTATTCATATCCTGACTTATATTATGTGCATACGTGCCCTAAATTCACGTTTATTTTACTACACCGCATTTCATTCTTACATTTTATATTTTCTAAAGTTCCTTTTAATAACTTTATTTTATTTGTTTTTGCACAAAAAATGTTATAAAAACCAATATCTTATACGACAGTAATTTTTATCTTAATAAAAAAAGTAATAAAATAAAAAAAAGTTTCGATTAAATGTTTCAATTTCTTCAGTTTTAACGTCTTTGCAATAATAATAATTTTTTAACGTAAGACTAACACATTTCCCCGATTAAATAAGAACTTTCTTATGCCTTGAATTAATTAATTTATTTAATTTTTTATTTTAAAATAATTATTCGATTAATTTTTTAATCGTAAAATTATTATTATTATCATTTAGTTTTTATAAATCGAACAGAGATGCGAAGAGTTTAATATGTTTTAAAATATTAATAGTAAACTAAAAAGATTAGGCTAATTGCCAATACATCGTCGTCTGACTGCTTGTCTTAACTGCCCGGGATACAGACTACACAACTAACCACACTGTCACAGTTTTCATTACAACATTTGTTTGTTATTTTTAGTAATGGTTTTGTCTTTTAAACCCTAAACTAAAAACAACAAAAAATCCTTCGAACTAAAATTTAAAAAAGAAAACGATTATTAAATGTAGATTAAAATCCAGGTCCATTTTTTTAAATGTATAAATTAATTTTATAAATTTATTACAAAATACATTTATAATTAAAATACCTTCATCTTTAGCTTTATCGGTATGATACGAATCTGAACAGCTCCCAACAAACTGATAGGGAATCGGTGAACAACTCAACATTTGTTTATATGTAAAGTTTAAAATATATTTGCAACAGTATATTTATTTGTTAATTTTACTAGTTATCTTTGGATTTAGGATCTACTTCTACTAGTTTAGGTGTAAAATCAAGAACATACTTTTATTACCTTTGCATAAGCTTTAGGGCCCGTAAAGGAAATAATATTCTGCAGTTTCATGTGATATGTAAGTTACGTAACATTGTATACAACTATTTTTTTAAACAATAAACCTTACTGTAATGTATCGTCTGTAATTATCAGAACTGTAATGACGTAAAAAAAAGAAGTGCTTGGGTCCAAGAAATATATACCAATACGTAATGCAAGGTAATTCTAAATACTTCATGAAATGCTAGATCGCGGATACCGGTGTACTTTGGTAGTTGGGTTTCAATTAACCACACATGTCAGGTGTGGTCGACCTGAGACTATACAAGACTAGACTTCTCTGAAGTAATACCTTATGATGGTTCCGGAGAGTAAACAGAAATAAAATACTTCATGAAAAAATAAGATATCAAAAAAAAAATTAATTCAAGCGTAAATTCAGTCTAAAAACGTAAGGTTTACGTGATCACGGAATAAATAATTTGTTTAATATTGATAATTTTAATATAATCAATGATTCTTGAACGAGTGTCAGATTAGAGTTCCTACTGCGCTAAATTTATTGATACCAAAAAGCGTACAACAAATCTTGTATTTTAAATCGTAAAATAAATAAGCTAAACCGAAAAAAAAGTCCAAACCTGAAATGAAAATTCGATTTTTTTTTCTCCAATAACGCGCTTCCTCAAGATAGTCAGGATTGAATTTCACCTGGAACGTTCTTCATCAATCACATTTCAAAAAATGACAAATATTTTACTATATTTTTTTTTCATTTAACGCATACTCAGCCATAATATACAACAAAAAAAAAGATTACTCTAATTTCACACCGGGCTGCAACAACCGTCAGTCTTATTCAGTTAAAAAAATTAATTACTCATCTACATTAAGAGCCACGGCAAATAGTAAACTCCAGCAAAAAAGTCAACATAATTCTACGTTTATGAATCTTACTGGTGAAATTTTAGTTCTACAAATGAAAATTACTGAACGAGGATTGCCATACCTTTAGAATACTGGCTCTTCTTTCCATTGCATTTTACGTGTTATAATTTTTTTGTTATAAATAAAAAATAAATAAATTTTCCAAAACTTTCGTTAAATATTTTATTTAAAAATGCAATTTTTTATCGATTTTAAACTTCGTTAGCGCGCGCGCGTGTGTGTAATATGAAGCATAATAAATGAAAAGAAAAAAAACAAAAAGCTTTTGAACAAAGTTATCGGGGGACTTAAAAGTAGAAAATTTCAGGGAAAGAAATTAATGCAAAAAGATTTATAAAATTGTAAGTTAAAGGTTGAAAATCCTATTAAATATTTACAATAAGACAGAAAGATAGAGAGAAGGATTTAAGTTTATAAAATACGTAGGATAAAAAGTATTAAAATTAATTATTCTAAAACAAAGCTTCCGTAAAAAGTAAAAATAAAATCGGGAAAAATAATTAAAATAAAGGAAAAGTATATAATCCGAGAGAAAAATGAAATTCATTTTATATATATATTCTTTTTAACAACCAAATTAATATTCAAAGAATTTTTAAATCATCAGATTTCAACAAAGTAAAATAAAGAACTAAAAAAAAAACTTTAACTGAGTTAATAAGGATTAAGAATTCTTTAAAAAGTAATACTAATCTGTTAATATTAAAGGATTAAGTGTTTGTAAAGCTTTGAAATTGCAACTTCTGAGACTCGAGACTACCCGAATACACGTAACCCAGATTAGCATAAAAATACTCTTCTGTCTTTTGAAACTTTATAAAACGGGATGAAAACGATAATAAAAAAATCAAATATAAAATCTTATATTATAGCATTTAATATTTCAAAACGATATAAATTGTTGTATTTTATAACTTTTATTCATTCCACTTTTGCGATGATAAAGGATCGAACGAAATAATAAAAAAAAAAACAACGGGTGGAAAATATGTAATAAAATTCAATAATATTTTAACACAGTAAAACCGAGTTCTTGAGTTATAGATGCAAGGTATCATCAACATTAAATAAACAATTTAGATCCACTTCAGTGAAAATGCAATGTATATATATATATATATATATATATATAGACACACACACACACACACACACACAGAGAGAGAGAGAGAGAGAGAGAGAGAGAGAGAGAGAGAGAGAGCACTCGTTAGATGTTTTAAAAATTTCTTTTCGCCTTAAGTAAATTATCAACCTAAATGTACAGCGATTTTTTTGGTGAAAATACGCTTGTATTTTATACGAACCAAAATAAATCGTACCTCATTCAATCGACCTCCTTCAAGCGATCAACCGCAAATTACCCTTATTGAAATGGTACATTTTCACCACAGCGTTAGGGTTTTCCTAAATGACCGGTCATTAAAGAACCATCTACTCACTGTACCGAGTAAAATGAACATCGCTAAACATACTGATAGATTAGTTTTCATCGTACAGAAAAAGTAAGATTATTTGTATTTGAGCGTTCGAAAACCAAAACATACGAGTAAAATTTAAAGATCTTGGTTGTTTTACAAATTAAAATTATATTAATATAAATACAAAAATTCCCCAAAACTGAGATTTGAAAGGTAATCCAAATAACTTGAAGAATGAAAAAAGCAACCGAAAAATGAATTTTATTCAGTAATTTATTGTATTACGTAGATTAAACGGTAGCTCAGAGTTCTAAAAGATTTTCCATAAGGAAAATTGATCTTATTCCTCTTTGGTATCTGGAAGAAAAGAAATTTGTTATAGGATATATCTAAACCGATCAAAGCAAAATGCTTTCCGTCGCAAAATTAGTAGCACCGTCGTTTTATATAAAGATATCGTCATCATCCCGGGAATTATCAAAATTGGAGAAATAAGCAAAAGAACTTCCCTAATTGGAGATACCTTGAAGCATCCACTTCTTTTGATAGATTTCTGTATACCTAGTTTCACATTTCAGATAAGCCTCCCGGATACTACCAAACAATGATTCCGGTACGGCTGCTACAGTTGAACCAAGCATGATTCAAAACTTTAGATTTAAATTATCACGGAGTTACGTATTAATATAAGATTTCATTAAAACTGTATAAACAGTGAACGTTGAGAAATCGAAAATGTAGGACTTGAATAACCAAACGAAATATTATTATAACCAAGATTTAAAAAAATGCAAACAGGCAAGTTATTTACAAAAAGGATTTCATCCTAACGAGGTTGTAATCTACAAGCGCTTTTAATAACAGTATCGTAATGAAAAAATAACGTCATTTTATCAATACTGATAAAGTAAGACTACATACTTTATAAAACCAAACAATCTTGGTTGAAACATCTTTATAATTCTTGATGACAGCAAAAGGTACATAGATAAATAATTTGTAGAAGATATGATGCGGTAAAGAAATCCGTTAGTTAAACGTCGTGATCTTTCTACAATATTAGTTCACTATCATCATCATCGGGACATAAATCATCTTTATCGATTACATGGAAGAGATTAAATAGAAAACAAATTTGGGATATTTCGTAAAATATGGAATTTTTTTCTGAATTGTAAAAAAATTCAAAAAATTACAATGTACGAGCAATCAAAAATCAATTTTATAAAAGTTTAATATAAAATTAATAACCGATTTAATAGAATCCCGACTATTATACGAATACATTCAGAAACACGTAAAACTAAAACTAGATGAAATATATATTCAAGTTAACTTAACACGATAAATTAAAATTATAAATATTCACTAATAATATTTTACCTCTTATAGAGAAAAATTAAATGGTTACTTAAAATAATAAATTTCTAAAAGTTAAAATATAAACTCCTTTCAACATAATATAAACTGTAAATGATGAGGCTCCTTAAAAGTAGCATATCGTAAACAAATTCACACAGAAAATACGGGGAGTGGAGGAGAAAAAGGAAGATAAAAAACCGAAGACTGCTTTCTTTATTCCTTCCCCCATCAGTTGAGAAAAATCATCTCGATTCCCATCTGGGACCAACAAAGGAAAAGATCATACATGTAAACATCCGAGAACGAGTGTAAGTGTAAACAGGAAGGGTGTTAAGCGTAAGAGTTTAAGAAGCATTTCTAAATATTTGATGCCGTAAAAAAGTTTAAGCAACGATAAAATAGAGAAAGCGTTGAAACACGTAAATGTTCCATATAACACACCGCGTCTAACAAATACTATTATATAAAAACTTTCATATATTTATAACAGGAAAAAATATACCGTAAACTGTGGAGTAGCACGCTTTATTATTACGTTGTCGGTTATACCGAGGTAGATCTAAAGTTAAAAACATTAAAGAGGCTTCAGTTTTACTCAAAGCACGTAAAAAAGAAACCTGACCTACAAAAGTACATACACTAAATAGAAAAAAAACTCGTAACGTAAACTCAAATGGAAAAACTGGATTCAACCAAGTTAAATAACAGGGCACTCAATATAAACGGTAAAAAAACTAATATCGCACTTAACCTTATATTTTTAATTTGTAAACTATTAAAAAATTTATAAAAAAGATTAGTACACATTCAATCCTGACTAAAAAAACTTTACGATAGTTAACAAATACAAAAAAACCTTAATCGTAAAATTTTCACTCGTTTGTGTAAAAAATTAATTTTTCATTACCATTTAAATATTTACTCTTTACCTGTGACGAGAAATAACTATTTGTTCCGCATAACGCGTCTTTAGGGGGAAAAGTAATACTGGAAAAATATTAAAATATTTAGAAAAAAAATAAAATCCCGGTCAGGCATGGCATTTTCACACGCGCTACAAATCATTCATCTCATCCTCTGAAATAATACTTAACTGTGGATCCGGACGTTAAACGAAAAAAGATATTGGAAAAATGAAACACGTTAATACAAATTTACGGGTTAATTGACATCGATATCTCCAAAAACGGTTGATAATGTTCCTACCCCAACGAACATCTCATTTATAGATAAATTAAAAGAAATTTTTTATTTTTAATCCTAAGTTAAAACAGTAAAAAGTTGGAAAATTAAAAAAAATAATTTTACGATTGAGAGATGAAAGTTATTATAATTTTACGGTAACTTAATATAATTAAGTGTGCAAAGTTGTCACTGTTGAAAAGTTAATCCGATAAAAATTTATATATTTTAGACAATTTAAATAAAACGGGTTACCATTATTTTGCACATTAATCCAATTACCTTTTTTTTATTTATTTATTTTTTAAAAAAGATCGTCATTAATTCAAATCTAAAACAAAATTTCGTTGACGAATTTATAATGAAAATTTTTGTTTTTATTAAGAACAATTTAAATAATTGTTTCATATTTCCACACATCTCAATTCCTCTAGGTAGCCTTTTTTTTTATTTTTTAGTAACTAAGAAAAAGGTTTCTGTGCCGACCGGTAAATTTTAATGCCTTATTATTTTGCAATTTTTGCCATATAAAAACTGTGCCTAACCATGTTTCACATTATCTCATAGATTTTGGTTTTATTAAAACCGTTTGATTTTTACGAAAGATAAAAATGAAGTTCCATAAATAGTTAGAATTTTTTTTTTAATAAGTAATAATTACAAATTCGTGGCAAGAAATTTAGGTCTTTAAAAATTGACCAGAATGATATATCGCTTAACAAACTGATCGATCGCAAATAAATATCGTTATCGCTCAGAAGTAATTACTTCACTGCAATAATGCCAATTTACTGTATTTTTTTAATCACGTTATTTTGCTTTCTCTCTCTTTCATATTTTTTCCTGTTACTTTATTGGCATTACAGGTGTAGAGCTATGCTGCAAAAAGAAAAGTATGGTAGTCGTTGAAAAAATTGAGTACGGTTTTTTTTCATTTCTCGACATTTCATGACACAAGAGACCCCAACAGAAAACAAAAAAGTGGGGTAATGTTCGTACGTACGTGTGAGTTTGCGTGTTGGAACCTTAATAACTTTTGACTCCATAAACCGATTTTGATGAAATTTGATACAAGATTTGTGGATATAGGGCAATTTACTGGTAAAGGTTTGCGGTCAACATCACCAAGGAATGAGGGTAGGAGTCAATTCTCTCAAAAGTTTGCTAAATAACACTTTACATTAACTCAGTACATGCGTACAAGCTTATCTTACCATTCTTAAAAATCATTTCTTTCCCAAATTCTCCCCCTTCCCAGAAAATAAAATATGTTTTTATTTATTGCATATTTTTTAACCGAATTTTTTCTAAGTCTTCCTAGGCGTAGTAATAATGGAAACTATAAAAAAAAAATACTTTGGGGGCCATATTAAGTGTAGGGAAGCCATTCAAAGTTAAAAGATATCAACTTTTGGAATTATTTTTAACCTTATTTTTGGTTCATTTAAACGTTTAATAATAATATTACAATAAAATTACACTATACTTCACCTTCACTTCCAAAAAAATAAATCTTAGGTTACTTTATTGACTACATTTTTCAGTGAAAGTTTTTTAAATTTCTTCCATTTAATATAGTGAAGTACAAAAAATAATAAATTTTCTCGGAAGGTAATTTTAGAAGTAGAAGAGAAGAAAAACATAAAAAAGATCGATTTTTTTCATGTAACATTATTTTTTTTATTGAATAAGAATAAATAACCGTTGCCAGGAAAGTATAACTACATTGCTGTCGGCTGTTTTTTATTTTAATACGATCGTCATTTTTTTTAAAAGTACTAATATTTTTAAAAAAAAGAGATAAAAGTACAAAAATTAAAATTATGTTAACGTAAAATAAATTACACAAAATTAAAATTATGTTGGCGTAAAATAACAAATTTAAGAAAATACTAATTTTTTTTATAAAACTAAAGATTTCGAGTTTCTAAAGTTGGCTCCAAATCATTAAAATTGGTAGATCGTTGATTTAGGTTCCTGGTTACAAACTTGGGAACGACTAAAAAAATTCGAAATAAGAAATAAATCGCAACGATGGGTACATTTCCACTTAAATCATTTTTTCTATTGCACGTAATGTAAAACCTTATATCGATGAACACAATGAAGTTAATTTTCAACAAATTTCCTCTTGAAAATTAAGTCAACTTTCATGACTTCCATCGTTACATCAAATTTATACCGCAAAATGGATCTACTCAAACGTACAGATATATCCATCAATAAGAATTATTTTTCATACAATCGGAGAGTGTAAATTACACATAAGAACATACTTCTTCTAATCTAAAGTTTATCTCAGAATTAAACTTAGAAATCACATTCTTTCAAAACTCTATCTATACATAAAAATATCATCGCTGTCGAATGTACAACACTCCTTAGCATTTTACCCAAGATATAAATTAAAAATATTATTTTGAATTCTTATGTATATACTCTTACACATACACAAGTTATGGATGAGTTAAGAACGCTTTTTTATAACCTCAAATGAAATGCAAAACGGACCACAAATTTGTAGGTGATATGAAATAATAACTATAATACGTAATGAAATTTTCGAAATTTTAATAACAAAAAAATTTGTTATGGGCATCAAAGTTTGATGACGTAATTTTTTATATTTAATATTAAAAATAACGTCACGTAAAATACGAGGTTCGTTTAAAAAAAGACCGAACTTTTTAAATTTGTGCCAGCACTACAGATGGCGTAGTCCGGCCACCGTGCGCACCTAGCGGCATATCTTGGTAACGTATCGCCTGATACTGGGTTGCGATCTGTGCGTTGATTGTCGAGTAAAGGTCGTGCGTAAGCTGCTCGTTGGATCAGTGAAAAAGCAAAAATCAAGGAGTTCGAGGAACTGTGTGAAATTTTACGTAAAACCGTTTAGATGTTCTTGAGGAAGTTATTTCAATTTGCAATCGGTTCCCGACAGATTTCAACATGATTCTTCTTCTGGTCGTCTATAAACACGTCACGAATTTTGTACTGACGTGATGCATTGCAAGTTTTTCAGACAGGATTTGATGGCAAGATACTACTTATGACAATTTCTTCAGCAACCTCACGGACAGTTAAACGACGATTTTAGCGAATTACAGCGCGCACACTGAACATGTTGGTCGTCTGTTGACGTGGAAGGTCGTCCAGTTCTTGGAACTTCGGTAACCGAACTTCTGCCGTCCTTAAAACGCTTAAACCAATCACTGCACTACATTCGGCTCGATTCAGTCATCCTTGTACGCTCGGTTAAGCATTTGAAATGTTTCCGTGAAAGTTTTCCCCAATTTTATGCAAAGTTTCACAGACGTTGTTCCTTCAACACCTTCATTTTTGCTTTTCCACCAATCCGGGGAGCAGCTTATACACGACCCCACTCAATCGGTAGTTACTCGATAACCGATGTATGCTAACGAATACATCGGAACCTAGTAAAAGGCGATGTTACCAAGATATGAAACTGGGTACGCACAGTAGCCGAAGCACGCTATTACACACGTAGGCACTCAATTTAAAAAGTTCGGTCTTTTACTGAACGAACCTCGTATCTTCCGATTTCAGCTCAATATCATTATGTAAGTTTATTATTCTTCATAATATCTGAGAGGCTCGGATGTTGCTCTGCAGTAGAAAGATTTAGGATTTATTCGGGCAAATAACCACAAAAGAAGTTTGCTATTATTAAATCCGGGAATCATCTGCAAACTTCTATGACGTCTAATTTAAAAATCAGCCGATTCCCAAAATTTTGAAAAAATGGACGGACTGTGGAATATTTTCGATGGACATAATTTTGAGTGTAAACTGAAAAAAAAGTATCTTAATCGGAAATAACAGCCACACGCCTTAAAAGACACTGCAATTATATGGGGAGTAATTCCAGGCCTGCGTTTATTACAAGTGGTTTTGTTTGTTACAACAGTGATATCATGCTTCTGAAAGCGTAAGTTAAGGTAAAAATTTAGGTGAACACCTTCTATAAAAAAGTGAGCGCGAAAGATAAGACAGAATATTTGAAGGAAAATCGGCTGTTAAAAACACAGAGAATGGGTTTTCAACGCTATTAAAAAATTAAAATACGTACTTTTTTTGCGGGAAGGGAGAGTAACGACGAAAGGATCAAATTGAATTCAGGAACAACAAGGATTACAAATGTACAGATTCCCACAAATTTTGCATTAATATAAAAAAATTTCGGGGGAGAACTGGCGAGCAAAGCGAACAGGAACATGATATTAAAAATAATAATTCAAAATTTAATAACAATCATGTTACCTAAAGCGGTTGATTAGAGTAATTTTCATGAAAACAATATCACTTTTCGTGAACTGTTTAACAGTCAACATAAAATAAATTGCTAATAAAATTCTCTTCAGAAAGTTCCATGAAAATTGGAAATGTGCCAACGTATTAGCCTAATTGTAAATTAATTCAGATGATAACGATGATATAAATGCGTTATTTCAATTTAGAATAAACAAGTCACTGATTACGAATACAGTAAATTAATAACGAAAGGAGATAGAAAATATATCTAAGTACAGTATTTAATAAATGAAACGAGACGATAAATTATTTGTAATTACGATAATTATATTAACTTAACATAAACGGGTAGATTATTTTCCGGAAGAATTAACTTAAGTTTAAAAGGTATTATACTTGTAGTATATGAAATTACTAACTCGCCTATAGAAAACACGGAGTTACGTTGGAAGTTGTTCATATAAAACGGAATTAAGATCTTAGATTGCAGCGTCGTTAGTCGGATGTTTTGTGTTGCTCTTCGTTTCCCGCAATTATTTCCCTTTCAGAACCCTACACCATGATTCTTACATATTTCCTATAAACCGTATTACTACATCGTAACAAATTTTCCTTCTTTTTATTCATTATAAAAACGTATATAACAGTACACCACACCAGATAGTAAATTACAATTTTCATTCGACCATTAATTTACATTACGTTATCTCAACCGGTACCTAAATAAATTGCTCCCATAATGACGTCATAACAACATAGGATATTACGTCACAAAATAAAGAAATTACTAGTTATTCATTACCGAAGATCCTGTTTCCTTTTAATATCCGATACGTTGATGCTGCAGTAGCAGTGATCTACTAAAACACGCCCGCACACTTATAAACAAACAAGTTTAGATGAAATGAGATTCGTTACAGTGAATGATTTTTTTATTTATATAACGTTACATATATATATATATATATATATATATATATATATACACACACAAGTATATGTACTATGCAAGAGAAACTGTTTCCTTTATTAAGCTCGCTTAATAAACCGCAATTGCTTGTTTCAGTTATTATACTTTCGTATAAGAATTGCGGTGACATGCTACAAGTTCATACAAAATAATTTTATTTTTATAATACTAACGGAATTTATTTTTAAATTTAATGTAAATTTTTAATGATTATAAGTCGAATTTAAAAGTTACTTATGTTACAAAAAAAAAGAAGTGAAATTTAAAAATTCTGAATAGTTACTACATCTGATCTACAGTTTTATTATTTTACAACAGCCGTAGAAAAAATCACCGAAGCGAGACGGAACGCAAGTGTTTCTGATGGCGGCGCGTTACCTTCTCCCTACAGACTGCGTGTTTGTCTCTTAATGCTACAAACATTTTATAAAACACGGATAATTATTTGTCTAACGTGTAATCATAATTATTGATTGAATGGGAGGTAGTATTACAATCCGATCGTGCTAAACATAGATATTTTAGGAATGCAAGGGAGGAATGTCCCCTGGCTTAACTGCATAATCCTGCCGGAACAATTCCCTTTCCATCCTGTAAAAATCCATCCTGTAAAAACCGTTTTCGTGCTAGGACCGAGTGATTTAATATGATTACGCTTAATGTCTATTTCTACGGCTGATTTATGTAATATGGGAGGTTTTCTGATAAAAGGTAGCCTATTTATCAGGAAAGTTTATTTTGAATTGATCTGGAAAAACAGAAAGCGAGAGTTTTTCTTATTTAGTACACGTCATTTACGCGTGTAAAATTCTTATTTTATGGTATAATTTTTTTTCCTTCTCGTCTTGATTCTCCACGTATGATTATATTTTTGCAATATTTAAACTTTAAATAAGCTATGATATTTTAAAAAAGGCATCACATGTTAAGTGCAGACCTTTTCTTTCTTCATATCAACAACAGACCTTTTCTTTTCAGGGCCTACTTTTTCTTTCTTCTGTAACATAGAAAGAAGAGCGCAGAGTACGAAATAACGGGTCGGCATCTATCTTTCTGATTTGTTCATAAAGATCCCAGATCGAATCAACGGCTAAAACGTTTTCTATACCTGTACTGAATTGTTTCTCAACATAAATATATATACATTTTTTAAATTACCCTGTTACTTTTGTAATTTTTAAACATAAACAATTTAAAAATAAACAAGCTACTTACAAGAGTTGCATTCTTTAAGAATAGTCATTTTCGCAATACAGTACGTCCCAGTAATGAAGGCAGTAAAGTTATCGCTTATAAGACTGAATATTAGTTTTCGTTGACCTCGGCATATACTGACGTTCAATAGTATGAATAGACCAATGAACAAATTATAAATTATATTACGTCTAACTTTCCAAACTATTATTGGTATTTTTTTATTCTTGAGATTGCCTTGTTCCGGTTCGGTAAGATTTTATCGTTGTGGTATTTAACATAAATGCTTAAACAAACGTAAAAAAATTAGCGTTATACAAATAAATCTCATTTCCTCACCCATCAGTACCAAAAAGCCATTTCAAGATCGCTAGATGTTTTTCAACAAATCATAGTAAAGGCAGTATTACTTTTAAACCAATTTGAACACTAGATCGTAGATACCGGTGTTCTTTAATGGTTGGATTTCAATTAACCACACATCTCAGGAACAATAAAACTGAGACTGTGCAAAATTACACTTCATTAGATTCACACATATCATCCTCATTCATCCTCTGAAGTTATACCTTAAGGTAATTCCGGAGGCTAAACAGAAGAAGAAAATATGTTCCTGAACAAACTGTTTGAAAGCAATCAAAAATTCACTAGATTTTCTCAAAGAATGTCATTAATTTAAAAAAAGAAAATCCAGGTTTTCGCGGAGAAAATTTTTAAGGTTCCAAGGAGATACAACAAAGATTAGGATATTAGGCTAGCTGTAACAATGGAAAACCTGAATGAAAAAATGAAACAAAGAAGAGTAAATTAGTTGAGTCGGGCATTTATTAAGAATAAAAATAGCTGAAAGAAACTTACGAAGAGTTTTTTTTAGCTCGGCTAACATTGATGCAATGGCAAAGGTTGTGGGTTGGGGCGCAATCGCAATACGCGCAAACCTGGCTCCCGCCTATCTCTTGTTTACCAAGGTGCACCAACTAGTTTTTAACAGTTACTTGAAAAAACACGGTAAAAAGTAACAAAAACCAATTACATGAGAATAGGACCGGTCTTGACTTAAATTAAAACACTGAAAACAGATTAAAATTACCAAATATAAAACTTTTATGATGTAGTTAAGCATAAAAGTGTGTCATTCAAATTATAATCGATTAAATTAAAACAAGTTTACCTCTTCTAATGACATGAGGATATATTTTTATCGCGAACTGAAATAGTTTAGATTTGACGTAATGTAATTTCGAACAACGCAATTACAATTGTTTTTAGTAATTATTTTAGGGCACAGATTAACAAAATAATATGATACAAATTGTTCAATAAAATTTGAAGTTTTTATCAGCGAAATCAACGCACTTTTTAGGTAGATTTCATAAGAAAGCTACCTATTGTAATGGGTACTATGATTCGACTTTCAGACAATTTCGACATATCTTCGCGTTTCACATCCCCCAGACTGCAAAACCAAAAGTTTGTATATATATATATATATATATATATATATATATATATATATATATATATATATATTTCACTCTTGTGAACACGATAACTGCCGTTATTTTGCTCCAATCACTTTCAAATTGATACATAAAATATAACTAACCAAAATCTCGGTCGAGCTCGTTAATGGAAAAAATCAGACCATGGGGGTGGAAATGAAAAGGCTTTTTCGAAAAAAAAACAACAAAAAACGCTATAACTTTCTTATTATGTAACATATCGAATTCGTTTAAAGTTAGTACTATTCTTTGGATAAAGGCCTAAAACCTATCTAAATAACGATTTCTGATATCATCCTACCATCGGTCCAAGGGGTGAAAGAAATGGTGTTTCGAAGACAAACAAAAATCATCTCCCTAAACAGCCACAGTATCGAATCGGTTTAAAGTGGTCGTTAGTTCGCTAAACATTACCTAAAACTTTTGTCTGAAATAATTTTTGATATGACCAACCCTCATGGCAAGGGATGACCAAAACGTTGTTGGAACTGTAAGAAGATGGGGCTTGTCGTACGCTAACATCTGAAATTTTTTCACATGCAAACATTGTCGTATTGAGTAAATTTTTAATTTTTCTTAATTTTAAGGAGGAAATCTTTTTTATTCCCTACTTAGCACCGGTGAAATCTACCTCCGCCTTCCGACTTGCCTAAAGGAACTTTTTTATTACTTACGCAAAATTAATTTTATCTTAAATCTTAGGCACGGTTTAGTGATGTAGTCTCTTTATGCAGCATAAGCAACTTTAGGAACAAACTGATGTTATATCCCACTTGGCCAGAATATAAAGCCGGTTTAGTCGCAGTATCTTTTACTGACACTAGAAAATCAATTTTGCGATTAATTTAAGAGAAGAAAAAAATTCGGACAGCAAATTTATTTACTAGGTATATACGAGTATATTCATCCTGCAAACGGAAGTAATTTGACAAAACTGTCTGAGATACGGGGTTACCCCCTCTGGTAAAAATAACAAAAATATTATGATAGTAGAACAGAACACTAAGATTCAACAACAAAAAAAGCAAAAAATTTTTCGAGTAACTATTTCTGCCAAAAGGAAAAGGAATAATGGATATTTCAATATAAATTTTGATATCGAAAATATCAAACAACCTAGTTATCAAAAATACTGTATGATTAAAATGAAATTCTGCTTACAGATTCGTATTTGCTACTCTTTTAGAAGACATGTAATCAAAAATATAAATAACCATTACGTCTAATAGAAAAAAAATGATCTAATTTAATGGAATAATGAATAGTTATTTACATGAATGCCAAATCTCATACCGAAAACATTTTTATACGAACTTCAAAACAATCGGTTAAAAAAAATAAAGTTAAAGTCTCCTAAATGAAATAGTGAGGTTTAAAATGATGTGAAAAAAATAATAATTTAAGTGGCTAATGGAGAAATAATTTGTATTCCGGCATATTTTAGAAAACCTTATTTCACGGTCTGTAGTCATCACGTAGACTTTTTTCTCTACAATCCATACTGTAAATTAATTAAAACGAATTTTACTAACCTCAAGGAATTTTAAGTAACAGCCTTTTACATTTTTTTTTTGGCCTGCCCTTTTTTTAAATAAAATTAACCTTAAAAATATATTTAAAACAGCACATAAAACGAGAAAAATAGATAATTTTTTTTATATTCTTTAAATTTCGACCCTTTTTAAAATCAGTACATTACGGTTTAGTAAATTGGTGGTGGTTGTTTTTAATTTGGCACCAACCTCTAAAACTGCCAACTCATTTTAAAAGGATTTAAAACCATTCATATTTTTATTTTTTTTATAACTACATTTAATATTTATACGGTATATTATTTAGACGGTTTTTATCATGCAAATTTGATAAACCGTGAACAAAATTCAAGGAAATGTACTTACTTTAAACAAGACCACACACAACAACAAAAACTCACTATGATACGAAATTTCCTGTCTCGAAGATACGATCCGATAACTTAGAATAAACTACAAAAATTTCAGTATTCCTGGTCAGTTGTCTCCCTGTAGTTACAACAGAATAAAAATAATCGTAATAATTTTTTTCTAGGGAGGTACCTTATAGTAAAAATACTATGAGCCTGAGAATTTTCTAAACAAATATATAAAACTAAATCTTTAGGAATCTAGTTCTAAAAGAAAAGCTTCGTTATAAAAATAATTTTAATAAAATATAAACAATTATGGAAAAATATGTGTCCAAAAATAAGTGGAAACTTGCACTAGTGGATGAAAAGAAATATTACTGCATTCTTTTAAAACGTGAAGTTACTGCGTAAATTATGTTCCGTCCCTTACTGTTTATCATGTAAATAAGGATACCTACTTAACACTTTATTTAAAAATCTTGCTTTTAAATAATCTACTTGTAATAATATGTAATTTACGTGTTTATATATTGCGCAATTCACACACAAACACAATTTCAGGTTTATGAAGCAGAGATAAAACATATTTAAGTTAGTAAACTGTTTTTGGTATATAGTATAAGGCGAAACGTTAGAAATACCATATAATACTATTTTATACGGTACACGCTATCCAATATAATTTTTACTGTTTTCTACAAACGCAACTGTACAGGAACGCTTAAAATATCATTATCATTGTCATTTTACCCGGAAGAAAATATCTTAATTTATAAACTTAAGAGAAAAAAATTAAAATACAAAAAGTTCAGGGACAAGAAGAGATAAAAAAAATAATAAATATATATAACAAACTAGAAAGAAAATTTGCTACGCAAATACTTCATACTGTATACATAATTTCAATTCACTATTTAAAAATACTGTAGTAGAAGCTGTGATAGTAATACCTGGACCATTCATTTACTGTCAATTCTGAATTTTTGAGATCCCTAGGTGAACAAAAAAACAACCTGCTATTTGAGAGTATTTTTATAGAGCATGGCTATGTACCATTATATAAATCTGTTTCCTTCCTTAACGTCATAAGTAGAAGAGAGATACGGTAACTTTTAGACTAAAATAAAACGTAAATACGTTTATTTATTTATTTTTTGTCATTTTTTTTCAAAAAATTAATTATTGTTTTATGCTGATAAGATTTCCTTCCTGGTAATTCTAGGCGTTGCTGTACAGTTTCGATTGTAGGAGACTGGAAAACTTATATCGGATAGCAAATACTGCATAAAATAGTATGAAGTGGTACTTCTAACATTTCGCCTTCTTAAACGACATGCCAAAAACAGTATGCTAACTTAAATTTTTATGATTTACCTCAACAAATAAATCTCAAACTGCGAGCGTGCGTGCGTGTGAATTGCGCAATATATAAACACATAAATTACATTATAGTACAAGTAGATCATTTAAAAGCAAGATTTTAAATGAAGTGTTATCTCAATTTACATGGATAAAAAATATACAAACATAATTTACGCAAAAACTGGACGTTCCAAAGAATGCAGTAATACTTGTTTGCCGATACCAACAAGTATGAATCAAGCTACGTGTAAGCCGTGTTAAATTTAACTACATATGACCACATATTTTAAATAAATGCAAATTATATAACATCTAAATTAATAGTAAACTAGAATGTATTTTTTAAACAGATATTAACGAAAAACCGGTTTTATTTAAATAATTGTTAAATTTAATTCAATTTACATTGGTATCTTATCTTAGTAATTATCTGCATATACAAATGAAAAGAAAAAAAAACGCGAGTGTGACGAAAATTATTTGGGCGCTTCACTAACACTTCAAGTGTATATTCATGTCTGGTACGTCGTCAGTGAATAATTTTAAAACCAAGATAATAATACAGGGTGGTAAAGGGCGAGACGGTCATCGATCTAAAAAAAAAGGGCGAAAGGTTATTTAGAAGGTTTTACTCCTTTCAATTTTATTTATACATCACGCTACGGCGAGATAGTGAAAATTGGTTAAGGTCACGTTAGTAAAATCCCACCCGTATTATATACCATGTAAGGTATTAAGATTAAATGTAACCTCTAATGAAAATTAATAAAGAACTGCCTGAATTAAATTAAATATATTTTAGTACGATTAAATCGATTAAACTTTAATTTGCATTTAAAAAAAAAAAAACTTTACGTACAGAGTATACCTCTTATCTATTTTTTATTATTCTATCGATAGCAAAAGAAAATATTTATGAAAATTTTTTAAATCTTTTCTAATAGCCTATATAAATAGGAATGTTGAATTATAATCATTCAAAATGAGACCCTCGAATTAGTTCGAAAAAAAATGAGCATATATATACATTTTTTTTTTAATTTGAATTTACATCTTTTATCCAATTTAACCGGACTTATTACAAACATCATCATAGTTTATAAGTCTCGGTTACAATTAAGTCGCATAAATATGTGCGTGTAGCTTAAAAAAAATTAATAACTTGTAGGGGAATAAGATTTTTAACGGTTAGTAAAAATTAACAGAAAATTATTTAAAGTACAACGGGATAATAAATAAATGCTCCATAAATCACCTTTGAAGTAATACATAAAATTTTTTAAGTTGAAACTATTTTTTCTTGTACCAAATACTTTATTTCTAATTTAACAGACCAACTATTTTTTTTTTTTTTTTTTTTTTTTTTTTGTAGCGCCTTTTTACTTATTACAAGTAACCGAGTGACCAGTACCAGTAAAAATAATACCCTGACCTGATCACCGTGTTACTCGACGATTTGGTTTTAACAAAAACCTTGGTAAAAATAATACAAATATGATTTTTCTGCGTGTATATGTATATGTATATATATATATGACGACAGTTTTACATAAAAAAAAAAATTAGGTACGGTATAAGTGTAATTTTTTTCTTTAGTTTCCGGAATCACCGTTAGGTATTGATTCAGAGAATGACATGAAATGACAGTTTTGTAGCGTGTGAAAATGCCACGACTGACTGGGATTCGAATCCGGAGCGACGGATGAAATGCCGGTTGTCGCTCACGCCACAGAGGCCGACAGGTATAAATATATTAGCAGGTAAAAGTGTAATACTTTTCTTTTAACTTCATAAAGCCCTCGAAAATTAGAATTACACAAGCATGCATATCAAAGCTATTTATATTTCATTTTGAATAAATAATTATTGAAACATGTTTCAATGAAAAAAGCCCACCAACACAACAATAAAAATCTGTGTTCTACTAATTATACTTTCTTACTATCACTATCTAACAATGCTATTTCAAGAATATGGAAGAAATTGTTAACAAAAATAATTTATTGTTCAAAATAACCAATATGTTTTAGATGTTTTTAAGACACCAAAAAAGTGTTAAAACTCATAACCACCTGATATACGAATTATTACCAACAAACTTAATATAAGTAATACATTTAAATGTGTGCATATTTTTTTGTATTGTAACAAAATATAATCCATTTAATAATGAAATGAAAATAAGCCAGACCGTTAATCATGTAAACTACAAATCATCCATGTTTCCAACTGACGCGAAATAATGTACAACTCGCTCTTTTCCATATAAAAAAAAACAGGTTGGGTTTTCCCTGAAATACAGACTGAAACCACTCATATAAATAAAAAGTGGTCGTTCCTTGAATAGTTTTAATGCTCTTTTACTTTCCCATTGAATATAAGTAAAATAGCTATATTAAAAGGTGTTCATCTCAAAAACGGTGAGGTTTTTTTTTTACATTTGTTTATGGTTTAAATCGCACTGATTTTGGCCTTATACAAAGGATTGAACGAACCGAATTTCCTCAAATATTTCCATATACGGGACAATTTGGTTTAAAATATTTCTATAAATAGGACATTGATCATGTAGTTTTTTTTTCAAAACTCGTTACGGTGTTGGAGGATATCGCGAAAAAATCAATGTCGGTTTTCTTCAGAGTAAACTAAAGGAAATTTGTTACCTATAATGCATATATGATATTCCAAACAGAATTTTTTTTAAAAATCAACAACCCTCCCCCCCCTAATAAAACTGAATTTTTTTTTAATTCTTCTGCTCTATCTCCCTTCAGTTTAAATATCTTACAAAATTTGATTGAAAGTTTATAATAATTCACATATAGAGCTATCAAGAAATGTCTACGTCATTTGTTAATCCTGAACTTTTAAATGTCTACAATTATAGACCCTGGACCTAAGTGCATAAAAGTTTTTTTTGAAAATGTCCTTTTTCTTCTTTTAGCCTTTACCGAAATGTTAGATTTAGAGAAAACTTGTCTAAATCTAATTTGTCACGTTTAATGAAAGAGATATATTTTTTTTTTCGAATATTTCTTCAAAATTTATTTTCCACGTTTAACAAATATATATTCTGTTTTTTTTTTCTCTATTTTTTTAAATTTGTATTACTGAAAACAGGGAAAGTCATCCAATACTTTTCCGGGTTTATTTTTTATTCAAAAGAACACAATTAGAAAAAAACGTATAAATAAATTTTCTTAACTAAAAATATAAAAAAATATATTACATCGGTGGTTTGAATATTGAATATAATGGAATTTTAAAATACTTTTCACAATAGAATTTCCTTGATTTTTTTAATCATGATTAACCCCACAAGCGTTTAGAATTCATATATTTACATACTAACTAGCGACACACCAACAAATCGTCAAAAGGGTTCAAACCACACTTTTAAAAATATAATCATCCATGCCTAAAGAAAAAATACCGTAATTTAGGGTTTAAATACGCGCCTAATTTTATAACATTTTATCGATAAAAAAAAAATCAATCTGAAAAGTTCTATACTATATTGCTTTTTAACAAAAATAAATTATAAAAAACGTTTTATTTTTTAATAAAAGGACGTAAAAGAAAGCACCCACTAAAAAATAAAATACAAATCGCTTTCAGAGAATATAAATTATTTTTTAACGCAAGTTTTTCAACAAATTTTCTTGAATTTGTTCGTGAAAATATTTGATTATAAAAATGTTATCATTCTATGTATCACAACACGGTAATAATCAAAATACAAAGAAATCAAAACGTATAATATCTAGTAATAACTTCAATAAGGAAATAATAAAAATAAGTTACACTTTACGAATAACAACGAAGTAAGTTAAACTTGACGAATAATATCAAGCAAGTTGAAAATAGTAAAACTAATCTCAAACCCATTAATAGGAGAAAATTCAAATTTTATGTTCTAATCGAAACGGGTAAAATAAATCAACATCGTAGTGATATATTTTTTGTCTATTTCCTTACATTCGTTAAAAGTAAAAATGAAAAATTACTTAGAAACATATCAGAAATATTTTCTTTTACTTTTTAATCACCACCGAATCTAAGAAGAATTATTTTCTTTCTATCAGTTATTTCTTATGAAGATAGCATTTAAAATGTATGTGTGATTAAATTTTTATAAATAAATCTAAACGTAAAAAAGATTTCGGTCGGAATTCATCCGTTCATTTATCAATAAATTACGTAAGGAAAATAAAAACAATATATTACGTAAAAAAGAAGCTACTCATAATTTAATACAATATATAATACAAAAAACGTGATGTTTTATCAAGAGGTCAAGTTTAAAACTCTTTCAGAACTCAACAGATATTTTTTAAGTAATTTACGTAAGGGTCCATGTATGTATTATATATATATATATATATATAATAATGATAAACATAATGAACATCATCTTAATGACGTCAGTCTTAGTTTAATATATTTAATAGTAGTAACAGCTGCTTATTAAATCATTTTATTTATGGCCACTCATGTATTAAAATATTACTTTCGTTTTCAGTGGCCGATGTACTGATGGATTTACTTAATTTTAACTCGCAATAAGATTGCTCATCTGATTAAAATTTAATTCAGTTAACTGATTTTTATTTGAAGATTTTATTTTGTTTTTGATGGCTGAATTGTAATTAAGAATTTTACTTTCTTACTTTTGGGGGGATTAGGCCGGGTCAGGCCTGAAAATTTTAAAATAATAATTAATTAGAAATAGCCGTATTACTGTATTATAGGTGCATTTAAACGTCGATTTCAAAGACCTATAGAAACGAATTTAAAAAGATAACCTCTATAGCTCCACAAATTACGTTTTTTCTACAGTATGTAGAAAATAGTGTGAAACTTCTTCTAACAGTATGAAAAATAGTGCGTAAAAATAAAGGAATACTTTATTCCAAATTATTTCACGTAAAAAATTATAAATTAATAAAAAATACACAGTAATCACAGAACTCTTATATTAATATTTTACCAGTGGTTGTAAGTTCGATTACAGATTCCCACACCTCAGGTCATGAAAAATGATACGTATTGTTTTAATTGCATTATAATTATTAAAATGCAACCACGTGGCGTGTTCACTGTGTCAATAGTCTCGGAGAAATGGAGTCGTTAATTAAGATACTTAACATAAATGAAATAGCTCGATTTACATTTTACAACTTTTACCGCATAAAAATATTTCTTATGATTTATTTTACAATAATTAACAACACAATGATATTATAGAGCTATCCCTTGGAGCTTTTAAAACGTGTTACAGTCTTACTTTTCTTATTATTACTAGTATAAATACATTCTCCTTAAATTTATATAAATATATTTATATATGTGCGTTTGTTGTGTGGCAGCAGTCATAATACATAATTCAAAACTCATTATTAAAAAATGATACAACCATTCTCAATAGTACCAGTTTTCCCCATACCTGGATTACAAAGGAAAATTAGATATAAACGGTTTCTCATCACCTTCGACACGAAGCTGAATAAATAATTTGTTTCACATCAGCACGAAAAATCCATCCAAATTCAGGTGATATTCGATTCTGCAAGCGACACCTTCACTATATGTACTACAGATACAAGCTATACATAATAATAAATGTTATTAATTCCAGGAGTTACTGAATCTGATTAGTACCGCTTGTAAGTCAAATGTTTTACATAAACAGTCACAAGAAAAACAGTGTAACGCAAAACAACAAAATTAATGTATTACATTCTGTTTTTAAAAACTCTTTATTCTGTTTTCACTCAACAGGAAAGATAAAAGCAAATCAAATTAACTAAATTTTAAGGTAAATTTAGACTTTAAAACATGGCTTAGTCAAGAATTTTCATCACTATCTTGTGGTGTCGTTAATCGACTGATAGTTGGGGGTGATTGAATTATAAATTACTAATGTTTTTCCCCCTTTTTTATAAATAAACCGCGAAATGTATTTAGAATCTAGTTCGTATGAACGTAAAAGTGAATGGGCAAATCCGGGGAATAGCTGAATGCCACTACTACACCAACAATGAAAAATTATTTATAAAAAATATTAACGACAGACATTTCATGTAAGTTAAAATGAGATCACGCTATTTAGGTTTAGAGTACTGCACGCCACTTTTTAAGCAAACGCCGTATGCCTCATCAATAAACCAGTAGACTTGTATTTGATTATATACAAAGAGGGAAAACGTTGCACTCCAAAAAAAAAATAATAATTACAGTTACGAGTATAAACAGAGTAAGGGATTTTATTTTTACGGTGTATTATTTTAAACTACGTAAATCTTTACAAAAAATGTTGAATGTTATAATGGAAATAAATAACAAAAAAATCTTTCAAAATATAGTACACAAAAAATAACAGTTTATAAATGCATAACCAGAAATGAAACAACGTACGTTGGATACACTGGAAATAAAGAACAAGAGATTCGTAAATATTTTCCAGTAACGAAAAATTCACTCTTCAGAAAAATAAATAATGCATATAAATCGTCAATACAAGAAAATTCTACGGAAACAGAAAAAACTAAAATAAATATTTAAAAAATATTAAAATAAGACAAAATTCCGTTAAAAGAATTTTATTTATTTTATTTTTGTTTTTAATTCGACCAATCAAGTAAGACAAAGCCACATCTGCGAGCTACTTTAAATACGATGAGGCATACCTCATAAGGAACCTAAGTAGAATGTGACGCAGTTATTCGAGTGATATTCGGAAAGTAACTTCCAATTCGTTATTAAAAAAACAATTTACTATATAAATCTTATAGCTACTTTTCTACACAATCGTCATCCAAATTAAGGCACTTGGCACATCTGTAAATATGTTTTTGAATACCCTCGTCATAAAACTTTGCTGCAAATGAATTAAGCCAGGTAGTAATCGTTTTTCAACTCCTCGTCATTTTCAAAACGCTGCTTCCCTAACCGTTTCTTCATTTTTGGGAAATCACTGGGAGTCAGATCAGGGCTATATGGAGGACGGTTAAACAACTCCCATTAGAAACTCTCGATTTGTAGTCGAGTGCGTACTGCAGTATGCTCACGAGCGTTGTCATGAAGAAAACGTTGTTTAAAGTCAGCACGCCGTGTTGTTTGTTTTGTATGACCCTTTTCGATTTCTTCAACGTCTCGCAGTAAGTTCGGCGTCAATTTTCGTGACTTTTTCCTTAAAATCAACAAAAATCAAAGCAGCGTTCTGAAAATAGCGAGGAATTGAAAAACGGTGTTATTAACCGATTTAACTCAGAGACGGCAGTGTTTTATAACAAGGGTATTAAAAACCCTGTTGACAGTTATGAGAAGTGACGTAATTTAGATTACAATTACGTAGAAAAATAGCAGTAAGATGTATATAATAAACTATCAATTGGTGTTTTTTAATAATGAATCGGAAGTTACTTTCCGAATAGCCCACGCATTAAAACATCTTATTGGTTAGATTGTGGTAGGAAATGTTCCATACACTGGAAGTTATAGATAAATAGAAAAGTTGATGTTTAACTACGAGTAACTAAATAAATATATATATATATATATATATATATATATATATATATATATATATAAATACACACACACGAAGTATAATGTTATACTCTCGAACTAAATTAAATATAACAAAAAAACTTGTGAATTAGTTAACATACCTTTAAATAAAACAATACACAGACAAATGAATAAATAACATTCCATAAATAACAAGAATAATTTCATTCATAAAAAAAAATCAACAGGTATTTAAGTTATTTAAATAAATTCCCAGTATTTTAGTTGATGTATATATGGTAAATATATATATATATACACACACACACACACAAAATCCTACATCAATACAAGTCTGATTTGAGAAACCGAAAAATCACACATCATGAGATGCAAAAATATCACATCAAGCCAGACAGACATATGTCAAAACCCACCTTCCGAGTGAAATGTTAACAGTAAATACATGTATTGTAATGTAAATTGTATGATAAAATGCAACAGACTGATACAAGTGTCTAGTGAATTAATTGATATTTGACTCCATCCAGAATGTAATGTATACCTGCATAAGCTTCAAACGTAATACGGCTTCACATAATAACAAAGATCAAGTTTTAAACAGAACACTATAATGATTGCGTCGCTTTGTGCGTCGTGGGTGGGGAAATAAGATGTGTAAACCAGCGATACAATTAACCCTAACTTAATGATAAAATGGCTTCAGACATGTTTAAAAGTAATTTGATTGTATCTTGTTATTAAGGTTTCCGACATCTACAGGTGTACAAAAAAAAAATAGAACAATAAATATATACGAAACCTTATCGATACAACAAACTGTTGCTTCTTGGAAAAATAAAGTAAATATACCGTTCTATATTCTTATCCAAATAAACCTAGGTAAATCATTCATGTATGTAAAATATTTAAAGCTTAAAAAAAATTAAATTTACTTTTATAAAGTAAATAGTTTGTTAAGCTAAGCAGACTGCAAATATGCATTTCTAACGATGAGGAAAAAAATAGTTAAGCGGCCACCCCTCATTACCGCTGATGCGTACGCACGCGTTGAAACATAGAAAAACATACCTACGAGCGAAATAAATAAAGAGCGACTTGTACTACAATCTTTAATCCCATTTGCAAATCATTTTATCTAAGCCGACGGTGTCCGCTTAACGTCACATTAACAATTTCAATTACAAATTGTTATTAAAAAGAAATTATTACTCGTTATTTAAAAAATAATTAAGCAATTCATCCAGCAAAATTTACAAAAAGAATATATTTTACAAATCTGAGTAACAAATTAATACTAAATAAAATTTAATAGAAAATATTATACAAATTTGGGTAACAAATTAATACTAAATGTAAATATTTAATTGTTAACAGTACGTATAACTTATATTAAAGAGAAGCGTTTTTTTTGGTGCGACATAAAAAAAATACACGGTAAAATATTTCAGCAGAAAAAGAAAAAAGCTTCCTATAGACGTAGATCGGAAAACGAAAATTTATCGTCTTTCGGGTAATTTGTATTTTTTTCCAGAACGGATTCAGCTACTTTAATTTTCACTTAAAGATAGTTCACAATTTTTGGAAACAATTCTTTATTAACCGTCATAAATGCCAATAAATCGCTTGTTGTCGTCAAACAGCCGAATTATAATGAAAAACGTTACTGCGATTCTACGATCAAATTACAAAATTATTTCGTGCGGATTTCATCTTATCACCCGGTATTAGCAATCGATTCCGCTGAAATTGTTAATACTAATACCTGTAATATTAATTCCATTTTATTTACATCATCGACTCTTAGAGAATATTACTTAGAAACGTATGTCAAATCTCATTAAACAAGCTTAATCCATCTGGAGAGAGAAATTTCTAATTAAACAAAAAGGCAGAAAGACGGATAGAAAGCAGTTTCTATGAATATCGTAATCTTTTTTTTTTACTAATGTTAACACATTACAGGAAATGTTGAATTCTTTTATGTAATCTACGTATACTATAATTGATATGCTATCGCTGTATTTCGACAAGTAAACCATTAAGAAAGCGAGTTTTTTTTTATGATTTTTAAATGCTAATCTCATTTTAAAAATGAATTCCAAGAAATTAATGATTTAAAAGTATCCGTTACTTAGTTAAAAATTAGCTACCCGTTAACAACAGCTATTACAGGTACAAAGTTCGATAGTGATCATTTTATAATGTATTCGCAAGCCTGCGCAGCGAGTGATAACTACGGATAAACATTTTATATCTATAATGGAGTTCTTCCAAAAATTTATTTAATATAAAATGTAACGCAATCTTCAGGTGTAAACATCTATTGCCAAGACAAGACTGATCTCACCATATTTTATAACAAAATAGCCTACATAGAAAGAGTGAACTATGCGTAACAAACCAGCTATATTTAAACGAATCAATAAATTCGATTACCGACTGTAAAAATCTCTTTAAATAAGATACGTGTACCCAAAATTAACAATACCAACTTTTACACGAATTTTGTTGCATGCGCGTCACTAAGAAAAATCACTAGAATTATGCAAAATGTAATATAGCAAATGTTATCTCTATGAAAAAACGTTAACGCTAATACATGTTGTAAACATACATAAAGTTACAAAATAAACGCAACAGAGAACAACGCGAGAGGTAACACGACGATATTAAGCCTTGTAACTATATGTAGAGATGACATACAATAATGGTTGGGCTATATCAATATTAATATTAGAAGCGTATTGACAGTAGGACAAGAGTAACCTATAATTACTGCGCTATGTTGAAAACCAATAACAGCTCTTAAATCTGTAAACAATATATACATATAGTAACGTACACTGTTGCCAACATGATTATGCAGTTACGAAAAAGTAAGGGTGGAACGTCTCGATGTACAGCAAATTACATATTTTACTTCATATATTGCACTCTTAATTCTTTTAGAACACTGATAACATCTGTTAATACCACTATTACAAAAACACTGATGGGTTATTTAGCTGCTTATATATGTATATATAAATATTTTTATAGAATGTTCTGTACAATAAAAATTTGAATATTTAAAATTCTATGAAAAAGTAAAAAAAATATATATATATTTAACTGGACTTAAATTACAAATTATATTACATCGTTAGGGTTAAAATAAAGGTAATTATTTATAAATTTGTTGACCTGAGAAATAAAAATAGATAAACAGTAAGTCTACGATCTGCAATGAATCTGTTAAATCTTAAAATAAATAATAGTATACGTTAAAAAAAAATAAATATGTCGGTTAGTATTGTTTTTTCTTTTTTTTTTAAAAGACGTGCACGAACATCAACAGCTACGATCATTAGCCCAGTGAAAATTTTTAGCGTACGAAAAGATCCCACGCCCGACCGGGATTCGAACCCGGGGACCTCTTCACGAAATGTCGAGACTCTACCCGCTTAGCCGCGGAGGTCAACTGTTAAATTTTAATCGAGCAATATTTAACGAATAAAGAAAAACATAATTAAAAAAAATAACGCGCTTTATTCTCACAACACGATTCAAGTAAAGTATTAAAAATATATAATACATTACACTAAACAAAAACAAGCACGTGACCTAAATAAAGATAGTTAAGACAAAGTTTACAGCGCAGTGAAACAGTAGCAGCTAAAGCAACATAATAAAAAATTAAAGGGCAGCATTTAAAGGTTAAAATTTACAACTCGATCCAGCAAAACTGCACAGCTAACAAATCCGACTACCAAATACATATATCATTACAGCAATTTTAATAATGATAAATATAAATATTAACATTTACATTAATTAAATCTAAAAAGATTATTTAAATTTTCTTTTACATTGTACCGTTAAATCCAATAAAATGTAAATTACTCGCGGAATTTTTATAGTATAAAATATTTAATATATATTTCTGTAAAAAAAAAAAAAAAATAACAATAATGATAAATTTAGCGGGATTAATAGCAAGTTTATAATGCACGTTTATTAAAAAAAAAAAGAAATAAAAATAATTCTGGCCTAAGAAATGGAGCTAAATATTAAAATAATAAGAGACCAATTAAGAATTTAATCTATATAAGCTTCTATGTGATGTTTGTAAATGCAAAAAAGTGTATTTTTTAAATCTTACTATATGACTTTTTATAGTATATTGTCTGCCAAATAATATTAATTTGGCTAGGTAACCCAAATACAACTATGACCTATATGCGTGAATTATGTTCTATATTATATATATGTATATTAATTAGGTTTAATTTTATGACGCATCTTAAGCAACTATTTCGGTTTCTTGTTGTCGACAAAAATATTTAGATGTAGGAATTTATTGAAATTTTATGTAACGTAATTTTAATTTAGTATATATAATATAATTTCTTTTTCACTTTATAATTACTTTCCTGGCTATACATTGTATAGCTATACAGTACGAAAGGGAATTACGCTGATCGAATCACATTCTGCACGTACGGGTTTTTGCAGATCCTGACATTTCTGATCCCATTAACAAAAACATTCGAATTTAAGCACTGAAAAGTTTCAGAAGGATATATTTTTAATGTAACAATACATATTTTACGTATACCTTCAATGTTAATCTGTATTTTGTTTGCCCACAATTCTTTTGACAAACCTCATGGGTCCAGAATTTTACTCGGTAAAATTTTTATTTAATTTAATACCCATCATCTTACTACCATATTTTTCTGACGGGGTTTAGTCTTATTCAAACCCCTAAAAAGGGGTGGGGAGAACAGTATTGTTTTTGTGATTTTTGGATTTAAAATTATGTTTTACTAATTAGAAAATTCGATAACGTAGTATGTCATCGAATGTATGTATCTATGGAAAATTTCTTTTACGAACGGGGGACAGAGTAAACTGATTTTTCTGATATTTTGTACAATGATTTCTAAATATTAGCCATTAATGCCATGTAATTTTGGTTAACATTAGTCAAAGGTGCAGGGAGGTACATGGTTCCTGTATTTCAAAATTTTAGTCACAGAGTAGAATATTTTTCTGGGCAAGGAAATGAACAAAATTATACAAGGGAAAACAGAAGAAGCACTCGATCAGTCAAATGGCTAAAAACGGGGTTATGAATCATCGGAGATGTGTATTCAGATATTTTAAAATCGAAATTATTATACGGTTAATAATATACCGTTCGAGGAAATTACTATCATTTTTCGACAGGGTCGATATCCAAACCACACCGCGAAATCAGCCTTGAATTGACTCAATGATCAGGAATAGTATTTTAAATTGGTAACCACAACGACCCGATCTTAATTCCATGTCTAACTACTAATTCGGTAACATTCTTTAATAAAAAAAAAATCAACAAGTAATGTCATTCCACGAGTGATAAAATGAATCGAATATTTGTTGGAGCGAATCCACGAAGTTATTAAAGCTAAGGACTTAAAAATAATAACTTTCTCTGAGCAGCGGTTTACCGAGGGCAAAAGCCTCGCTCGGTAGCCACCTTTCTTTTATTGCTGAATGAATAAATTAATAAATATAGATGTAAAAAGAGAGGGAGTGGTTAACATAACGTGTGCATAACGAAGTAAATAACCACTATGCAAAATTACCGTTCACACGAACGGTGACAAACAAATAAACTATCTTTAATAAAAACATTCTGGTAATTTCAGCAATAAAAATACAGAAACTTTATTAATGTCATAATAATATAAACTTTTTTTAAAATTATTTTTGCATTTTTAAAGGGATTTTTGATTTACTTAAGATATTCCTTTGGTCTTTTTGAATGAATACTGGAATGAAGTTTAAGGAGTATGTCTATGTAAAACTTTTATTAATTTGCCGCACGAAACATACGTTATTACAATTTCGATGCAGTATAACTGATGTTCATCTATCATAATTCCTCGCTGGCTTTTTTTATCTCCATCCACCTCGTTTATTTCTATAAAAAATCTCAACTTCAGAGAAAATAAAGTTACTCAGGATCAACTTTGTCACTTTTAATCCGTTTTCTTTTATTAATATTAACTATACTGTCAAATTCTGCGGTATCATACTGCATTAAAATCTATCTTCTCTCGGTTACATAGGTATTTAAAAGACCTTCAACAAAACCTAAATGGTTATAAATGACTTTGTGTAACAATTCATGTTGGGCACGAATTAATTTTATCTGCTTCAATCCATTCCTTGCTGTGTGTGTGTGTGTGTGTAATATATATATATATATATATATATATATATATATATATATATATAATTTAAAATAGGGTCCTTTATGACAGCTGACTAAAAGATTGTTTTCTTCGATATATATATGTGTATGTGAGTGTAATTTTTTTTTAAATCAAATATTAAGTTTTTATTTTACTTTTTTAAAATAACTGTAAAATTATGTACCAACTGACGATGCGGGATTCCGCAAAAGTCGACTTGTTTGGTAGGTTTTAGATTTTTCTATTACTGTGTTTGGTGTTTGTTTTTACTATTATTTTGAGATACATATACGTATTATTTTAATTATATACCGATAATAAGATTAATCGGTAAAAATACAAGCAATCTTTTACCACGATCAGATATTAAATCCTAACGGATATTCAACCTTAGGACGGCATGTTATAGAATAATAAAACAGATTAAATAAGTCGATCTACTGAAATGAAATGTCTTCCATATCTCGAACAGCTTTTTTTAAAAATCAACATTCGAAAATTTGCTCACTAACTTTGGATTTAGGTGAGTAAAGCCTACTACTTATAATTCGGATTTTATTATAATTAGCAATAAAAATAATATATTTTTTAAAATAAAATACTAAGCCTAAATGAAATTAAAGGAATAAAGGATAATGAAGGATTAATATATAGTAATTAAATAGCGTGCGGGTGACAATTTTATACATAATATTTGTGTATAATATAATTTTCATTTTCATTAAATTTATTTAAACATATATATAAATATAGCCTACGACACTCCCGGTAACGTGAGGATTCCAACGCGGGGTCATACATATAAATCGGTTCAGCCGTTGAGCTGCTACAGCGGAAAAAACATACATACATGCATACACCCTAAACACATTACATTCCTTTTTTGACAGTCGTGTAATTATTGTTTAAGTTTTTATACGAAGAAAACGGTAAGAAAAGGAAAGTTTTTTTTTACTTTTGTTTTCAGTTATTAAAAAATAAATCGCAACAACAAAATGAAATCTCAAAAGTCAAGAGAAAATTATTCGGGTAACAAAATGAACATATGATCTATTTATATTTAATTAACGGCACCCTCTCAGCACTGGGACTTCTAAGACTGTAATAACTGGGATTATTTTATTTTTTCTTTTGAAAAGTAATATAATCATTAAATATCATTAATATTATATAACTGATTTATGATTCCTACAGAAAAGTAATTTACATAATTTGTTCTTCTTAACGTTTCAATATAACTCTAACGCAAAGATAATTAAGCAGAAGTTTAAATAATAGATAAAATATGAATTATATCGATATATATTATTTACGTAAGTTTATTTACACAATCATTAATCTTCATCTTCTGATGGAATATTTAAAAAAAAAAATTAGAATCGGTTTAAAAAAAATTCTAGTGCTAAGTAAATCTGTTGTTTATAACAAACAATAAAGCATATCGTATTCAATTGTTTTATACAAGTTATATAAATTCATTGTCGAGTTATATGTAGATAGATGAGTGTGTATGTACCAAAAACACAATTTTATACATTACGTAACATCTAATACGTTATGTATTAAATGAAAATTTGATTTGTCCTATACACGTTTTTTTTTATAATACTATAAAGATGATGATGGATAGCCGAAGGATATCTAACCGAAATTAAATGATATATATATTTTTTAAAGTTACAAGTTTTTAAAAGTATGGAGTAAACAGCGATAAATAAAACGAACAGGGTTAGTATAAATATTTATACTTATCACACAGTGAATAAAATGTTAATATGTAAAGAGAGAGAATACAAACCTGTGAACAAACAGAAAAGAATATTGATGTAAGTAAAGAAATATATAAGCAGAATATAATAAATAATAAAAAAATGAGCGTCGAATACAATTTTAAAAAAAAATCATTTTACTGGATTAAAGCAACAAATGTAATAACTTCTTATTTTAGAGTTAATAAATTTTAACAAACAAAATCATTGTAGTTTTAGTGACGGCACTTATTTACCTTCCTTCATATATATATATATTACAAAGCTAAAACGAAAAATAGGGTGGGATATCTAAAATCTGGTTTGTGTATTGTTATAACAGGGATTCGTAAGGATTTTTTTTTACGAACTTCAGATACAAGGAAAGGCAAGGTATCCTTTTATAAGGCAATATTTTGCAATGATTACTACTTCCCCTAACTTTAAGGGTTATATAGATTTGAAAGTACAATCTCCGGTCGACATACGGAGCTATATAGGCTGTTTATATTCAATGAAGTACCAAGCAATCATTTTTTTTATCAGTTTATTTTCAATTTTATAATTGTAATTCTTTTACTATGGAAATTTCATTCTTGTTTTTTCTTACTGAACTTACAAATAAAAGATCGCTGTCTCCGTAATCAATACCACAGAGTCACATTTGAGCCATATAAGGAAAACTGTATGCTAATGAGAATATTATGAAAGAACAGAATTAAAATCGATAACCGTAATAATGAAAAATCTTACAGTTTTAACATTTAAAGATAATTTAACTAAGCTGGAATGTACCCACCCATAAAGGTTTTGTTCGGAACTACAATCGGATGTGTTAAGTACATTAACAACTACTTTAATGTAAATACTAACTATGAATAACGGTATAAAATACCAAAATAAATGATTACCTATAAGATTTACGTTCATTATTGAGAGAAAAGAAGACTGCTGAAAAAACAAATGAGTAGAGTATTTGAATGAAGAAAACCTCTTAAACTAACGGAAAAACGTGGTGGATTTAGGTGAATATTTAATTTTAAAAAAAGAAAGAAAATTAATGTATAACTCTTTTATGAAAAAGAGAAAAGATTAAAATAACATTACAAAAAATGAAGCATTTTCTGCAATTAGCGAAAATGAAAAATAAAGCGGTTTCCACCAAACCGAATGTTTTAAACAAATCTACATACATAGTCCTCTGAACTGCAGGACTGGAAGAGCTGAAATTCATATCTACATGTGTTTCTTCATTCTGCTCAACACGGGGTCGGTTAAAATATTAAAGAAAGCGACGGAATACTGATGTTTAAGACATAATCCTATTATATTGACGGGAAACAGAGTAGAAATTGCAGTTGGACGTCATGAATAGGCCGAGTAAGTAGTTGAGGGGATAACACATACCGGTGGTTCGGCGATTGAAACTGCCCCCACCACACCGTTCCGTCACATCCTGTATAAGTAAACAACCAGCAGCCATTTTTAATAACATTTTACAACAAAAACAAAATCATTTACACAACGGTGTTCCGTCGAATAGCAAGAAACCTTGTGAAAAACCTCGTAATTTTTAAAATTTATTTATAGACAGTGTTATATGAAGTTCTCCCGGGACTTTCATAACGTTCTCTATCATGAAAATAATGGGTTCATATAAAAATATTTCCCAAATATTCTTTCGAGAAATACCGGTAAGTGAAATATTTCGCTCGGATTTCAGTTAAACCGGTGAATGAGGTCGTACTGAAATTTGGTTCTTTAATAATGAACCAAAAGTGATTTTAACAGTTCTCGACCTGAAAATTCGAATAAAATAGATCCTACAACCGTATATGAAGGTTTTGAGAAATCTGGGGTGAAAACCAGTAAATTGAGGTAAAAAAACCCCTTGTTTTATATTCGACGTATAATAATTTTGTTAAATGGATAATAAATACGTAAAAAAAACTTTAAACAAAACTGCAAATAATTTAATTTTGAATAAAACAGCGTAAGGTAAGTTGAATAAAAAAACAGTTGAAAAAATTCGAATTTTATGTAGAAATTTACATTACTACATTTGTCAGCAAAGTACGTATTTAATATATAAACAAAAACCAAATTCTTTTTTGATGAAAAATTTGTTAAAACAAATATTACTGCAGAAAAATAAAAAAATAAATGGAAATTAGATAATTGTAAAATAAAAATTACTTAGATAATATTATTTTTATTAATGACGGAATACAACAAATTATTTCAAAAAAATCATTTCGATGTTAGCAATAAAATAACAGCTGATTAACAATGAGCAATACTGTATTAATGTTTAAATCGTTCTGAGAAGTACACTAAATACATCGGGTACTGTGAACTGTGCTGTCGTTAGGGAAGGTTTTCTGTGAATTTTAATTCAAACGTAATCTGTTTGCCATAGTTAATGGCTACAGAGGAATACGCTGATATTGTATTCATTTTTAGTATGTGTAATGGTAATGCTACAGATGATGCAGCAGAATTTGAAATACGTTTTCCGAATTGCAGAATTCCAAATCCCAAAACAATTAGCACGGCTTTTCGCAATCTTTTGGAAATAGGTTCACTTTGTAGTATCCATACAAATACGAGCGATCTGTCCAACACTACGCTGTCCCTGATAAAATTATTATCGACAAAGTTCAGCGCAGTCCTGGAGTCAGTACAAGACGTCCATCTAATCGGATCGGAGTTTCGCATTCGACGGTTTGCAGGATGCTTAAAAAAACAAGTTTCATCCTTACCACAAAACGTCAGTTCAACATCTACACCCAGGAGACGGTCCGGGGAGTTCTGCAACTGGTGGAATACAAATCGACAACTCTACAAGTATATTTTGTTTAACGACGAGGCAAATTTCATTCGAGATGGCGTCAACAACTTACGCAATGAGCATACATGGGCAGAAGTAAATCCTCGTGAAACGGTGGAAGGGAATTTTCAACACCGATTTAAAGTCTATGTATCGTGCGTTTAACTTTTGTATGTTAATTCAACTTATCTTACAACATTTTGTTCAAAATTACATTCTCTACAAGTTTTGGATAAAAGTTTTACCGTTTATTATCCGTTTAACAAGATCTCTGAACGTCAAACATAAAAAAACAGATTTTTAACCGAATTTATTGGTTATCACCGCAGATTTATCAAAACCTAATGCAGATACGGTTTTGTTAACTATTTTATTCGATTTTTCACATCGAGAAGCATAAGAAATCATTAATTCTGTCCCTTAATAAACGTCCTAAAAATTCAGTACGATCTCATTTCGCCTGGTTAGCTGAAATCCGAGCGAAATCTTTCACTAGCCGTAACTCGAAAACGAAGCATTTAGGACATATGAACTTTTTCCATTATTTTCAGAGTAGAATAGGTTATGAAAGAAGTCCCGGGAGAACTTCGTGAAAACTTTGAATTTATTTTTGTGTTTTCTTAATCGGAAAACAAATAAACAAAATATCAAAAGTTCAATTTAAAATAGGATCTCTTTTCGCTCGGTCAATAAGAGTTAAACTAAGAAAAATAATTTTTTTACCAAAAAACGTAAAATTCGATGCGTTAATGATCAATTGATGAACTTTTTAAAAGCATACTAAAAAGTTTATTTATTTTGAAACAAAATATTAATAGTACAAAAAACAGTTCGTATGATCGTTGTATCTTATAAAGGATAAAACAGTCGAAAATATGTTTGTTGTTAAAATAATAACAATTTATAAAATTTATAATTTTTTTTATTAAATTTAATTTATATATTCATGTTTTAATCCGTGAAATATTGGTTCGCAGTTATAATATTTGTTTGTTCTTACGCAATTAAAAGTTTACAGCAAACAAATAAAATATAAAAAAAGTTTAGAAATTTCTAGTAAATTAACTTATACAAAAAAAAAAAATACACGTATCACTAATATATATTTATAATATACAATGAAAAAAAAAAGAGCTAAAACAAAAGGTGTGAAAGCAAGATGAATTCAGGTTATTTTAAAATTGAATTCACACAATTAGCCAACAGAACGGGCGGAAGTATGAAGTCACGTCATAAACGTAGCGTATATTATCTCCACAACGTATACTAAACAGATAAGGAAAACTATTTTTTTTTTTTAAATCCCATTATTTTAGAAAAGAAACAGCATTTACAGTTAAGAAATAATACATTCAACACAAAAATAAAAAAATTCTTGGCCGTTACTACATTGTACACATGAAAGAGGACTATTTATTCTACACCATATATAATAAATATATACCCATATATATTTATATAACCTAAGAGAATAATGTAAATAATAATAATAACAATAAAATTAGCAATCTGGTTTTAAAATTACCTGGAACGTAGTCTGTAGGCACCAGAAGAAGAAAACGACCAAAAAAACAAAAACAAAAAAAAAACAACTTTAGTATTAACCCGTTAGGTAACAATTACAAAAGTATAAATAATATTAAACATATTTCATCAAATTTTTTTATAAGAATAAAAAAATTTTATGAGAAAAATCGGCTTACAAGAAAATGTTACACAAATAAAGCCTACATTACTGTAAGAGAAGAAGCCAAAATATTGAATAATTAATACGAAAAGATAAAAACCAATTTGCCCTGCACATGACTCTTCCGATGAAGTAGACTGTTGGAACCGGTTATTTAATTTGTTTTATAAATTTATTTTTTTACCAAACTGTTAAATCTTCGTTTAGTGCATCGAGAATTTTTTTTACTAATTGTATTGGATATCTAACATTTTGCTGCAAAACAAACTGCTTAACAATTATTACATTTTTCCTTCTAATTGTTTAATTACCTATACTTATAATGGATTATATATTCAAAACTAAATAGACCAACTTCATCTTTGAAAAAAAAATTATTTCATAAATACAATTCAAATAAGCTTTATAGGTTTCGAACATATAAATTACATAATAAAGCAACTAGAAATAATTCACAGGTGATAGATAAAATGTTACAACTGGACGTAATAACTGAAGTAGACTTTCAACAAAACATCAACAAAAAAAATCAAATTTTTTGTAGGAAAAGAGGAAAATTAGCCCATATATATATATATATATATATATATATATATATATATATATAGACTGTTTTACAATCACCTGAAAAGAGTTCATTAAATCTAATTTTAACAAAACTTACATATGAAATGTATCCTAAACCTAATTTAAATCGTAGTTACAAAAAAATGATTACGCTTTTTCAAACATTTTATATATATAAAATTAATAAGACTTAATAAACCAGAAAATTTGCAAGACGTGTAGCAGAAAGCGATATTGAAAAATTGAACTAGTGTTCCGCTTCACTGTAAGCGAAACTTTTAGTTTCAAAATTAATTTTTGAAAAACATACCTTTACATGCAATTTATCATAGGTTATTAATTTTTTCTTTTTTTTTTATAATTTTGTTCTGGTGTTTCACTTATTCCTGACAATTTTTTTTGTTTTATTTTACGGATTAGCAGAGTTAAAATCTAGAAAAATAATTTTATTAAAAATAAATAATTATAAACCTGAATAGACGGACGGAAGAAAGGCAACAACGGAGCGAGAAAATGAAATATTTTGGGAAAAGAAAAAGAAGTCAAAACTACACAAACGTGATCAGTAGTGGTGGGAAAGAAATTGAAAAAAAAATTAGGAATTAAAAATGTGAATGGTTTTTAATTCACTTCATAAGCGCGAAGCTTACGGGTAGAAATATGGAATGGAATTGTTTTGCATATGAAAAATGTCATGTTTGAATTTGGGATCTTTCGAATGAGGACGGTGCAATGGTCACCATGAAGGACAATATACCATCATACTGGTAATAATTAGTACTGAAAAACGAAGTGACATTAAGTATATTAAATTATTACACGAGCAACACGTAGACCGAAATAACGATTAACAACCTATCGCAACCACGATTCCGGTAAAGTATTTAACAGAAAATTGTTCGTGCTCCGCCTCTCTTTTCTTTTTCCTGTTTAGCCTCCGGTAACTACCGTTTAGATAATTCTTCAGAGGATGATATGTATGAGTGTGAATGAAATGTAGTCTTGTACATTCTCAGTTCGACCGTTCCTGAGATGTGTGGTTAATTGAAACCCAACCACCAAAGAACACCGGTATCCACGATCTAGTATTCAAATACGTGTAAAAATAACCGGCTTTACTAGGACTTGAACGCAGGAACTCTCGACTTCCAAATCAGCTGATTTGGGAAGACGCGTTCACCACTAGACCAACCCGGTGAGTCTGTTCGTGCTCCGCCTGGTTAAAGGAAATTATACTGTCATTTCTTTATCGTCAGTCGAATAGCTGTCAAATGTTCAATCCTCATAATCAGTGACCGCAATTATTCCTTATTAGTAAGTCCGAGTTCAGTATTTTCCATTTAATTCTTAAACCGATACCTTATCTTATCGACGCGCGAAATTAAAAATCTTTTAAAATTTATAGGGAGTAAAATTTTCGCGTTACTTCTACCACCTAGATTTATTTATTTCTTCAATCTATAGACATTTTTGATAAATAAATCAAAATGGATTTCGGGATGCTAAAAAAGGTAAAATTCATTCATTATAACAATACGTCCGTATAACAAACAATCTAGAAAGCGAAGAACAAAGACATCCAACTAACGTAATGAAAACCTAAGAATAGGGATTATTACTTCACTACTGTTTTGCAAGAGAAAGAAGTACAAGTAGCAAATCCGTAGCGCGAATTCAAACCGCTCTTTTCTTTGTTGTAGTTATAAAAAATGAACATCCCTAATAGCATATTTCCTTGACATAGGGTGAGAACTGGAGTAGTCACGGAGAAAGCGGGTGGGCAAAAGAGAAAACCCATTACCAAAACTACCCTTAAAACCAAAACGTAATAAGGTTCGATTTTTCTTTGAAAAAAAAAGTAAAACGAAAAAAAATACATTAATATATTAATCGCCTCCAGTAAATAAAAATGAAAACAAATGCGACCGCAATTAAATATAAATCAGTAAATTATATGGTACATGAATAAATCATTACTTAATTAGGTGATTATAATTAAATTAATTATGAAAATGAAACCAATAACGATTATTTGATTAAAAATTAATATTCGTCTCTTTCTAAAGAGAGAAAAACAATCGTTAAATATACCGACATAAATAAATATAGTAAATGTATTTTAATTCGTAAATAAAATTAAAAACGTATATATTTATTTTTAGGTTTTGTTAAAATCCCAACATACACCGGTAAAAAGATTACTCTCAAAGAAAGTTTACAACTTTAATTTAAATGTACCATTAGATGGCAAATTTAATTGTTAAGCGATCTGAGTAACAATGCTGAAAAAATTTATTATGAAAATAAACAAACAATAATTTAAAAATATTATTTTCTTTAACAAGAATTTTTACGAGAATACTTTCTTAGAACAAACAGTAAAAATAAAAAAATACAAATTAGTTCAAGACAATTATAACAGAAAGAGTAAATTTAGTTTGAAAAGATCAAATACCAATTAAACCTCCATTTCAGATCGTCCGCTACAAACTCTTCTGTAGGCTGCATAAATAAAGCCTATCTTCAGAAAGAAAAAATAACCATCAAACAGATATTTCTGCTCACGAACAAACATTAAGGGAAGAGGAGAAACCGTTCAAACCGATTTTACGACAGAAGATTTTAACGAAAGGATTTTTAATAAATTAAATACTCAAGAAATCTACTAAATGCTGATCCACCGTTGTACGACAATAAAATTACTTTTTTTTTTTAATAAATAACTTTCCCGACTATTTACTTTCATTTTTCAAAACTTTTGCTTCTAACGTACTAATTTAGTAATAAGGCTCACGGCAGTGCTGGGCTATCGCCGATTTTTCTCAATTTTTAATGTAGCCAAACATTCCTTCATCGGTTAACAACTTTCTTTTAGTTTCCCTACGTACATTAAGTTGTAACTTTTTTTAATTTAAAAATTAATTTATGAATTCCCGCTCTTTAAAAGGGTTTAGTTTCGCCTTTAGGAATCTGAGGGTAGAAATTAATTTCCTTGATGTAGAAACAATAACGTTGTTCTGATTTTTTTACCTTGTTTGCTTTGTTATACGTAAGCCATTACGCAATTTATAACTATGCTTCCTCATCCTGTATTTTCTATAGATCTGAAGTAAGACTGTTTTGTTGGATTAACTTTTTTTTTTTAATTTAAAGCGATTATCTTTACTTCGGTTTTAAGATTACGGTTTATTTTTTTTTAGAAAAAATTAAATTATTAAAAAAATAAATAAAATTAAAAATGTAATATTAAAAACTTACGTTATTGAAAGGGTAAAATAAGCGACCTTGAAACAGAAACATTAAATTCTCACACAATTATTATCCACTGGTTAAAAAAAATAAATAAAAAAGTAAATATATTACGTGCAAAAATAACTTTTGAAATGCTGAAATTTACAACAAAATAAATAAATAAATAAAATTCGTCAAGAAAGACACATGTACACACACTAAAAACTTGTTTACACAACCATGTTGTAATTTAACGATCAGAAAAACATCGAAAACCAAAATTTCACTAGTTTAAACTATCGTAATACATGCAATGCTAGTACAAAACCGATTGAAAACATCGGTTCGGCTACCCTACACTGAAACTAATACACGAAAAACGTTGAACCAATTGTACGAATATACAACGCGTGTTCGAAAGAGTAAAAGTGAAAAGGGAATGACCTAAACCGTGGGGAGACACCCTTTATAACGTATACGTTGAAATAAACCAGGACAGGCAGCAGCAAACAGGGTGAAAATTCATTATTCTACAACAGCAATACAAAAATAAACTCGCCTATCAGTATAAAAAGAAAAAATCAATAAAAACACTCATATAGTTAAGACGTAAAGGAGCTTTATAAAGTAAAAAAAAATATCGGGAATAAAAAAAACTTGCTGAATAAATCCCACATTAAAAATGTTTAACGTTAATAAAATAAAAAATGTTATCTTTTCATTGCTTTTTTAAAACCAAAGCGTTGAAATATGTATAAAAAAAAAGTTAGCTAATTTTAAAGTTATTAAAACATGAGGTACACAAAACATTACACTTCTATTTATTTTTATTAGTAATCTTTTCCAATTCAAAATAATGCGAGTAAGCTTTTAAATACTACATATTTACTTTTATAGCATCAAGATTTTCATATGATTTAGGCAGGTCGAAATGGCAGATCATTCATAAGAAGTGGGTATGTTCAAAATCTATGTTCTACTTCTATAATTTCCATTATCGTAAAATCGGTTGATGACTGTCATATGAACAACATTTAATTTTACGAAAAAACAACAGCAATTTTTCTATAACAATATAATTTTTTTCAGTAAAAATATTTTGATGAATACTTTGAATGCCGCATAAATAGGTTTTACGTAAAAATCTGGTTATTGAGCTCGGACAACAGCGTGAACGTCGAGTAGATGTAACTTTCTTGGTGGATAAACCTGTTTACGGAATCGGCAACTTTTACTTCTAAATAGGGATGCATAGAAACCTCGGAAGGGGTTAATCTTTTTAAAACGATACAAATAATGACTAAAAGAAAAGATATATTGTAGATATCGGGATTAGAAAAAAAAACTAGACAGAACGGCCCAGTAAAAAGGAAAACGAAGCAGATCACGGAAAAGATAAGGATATAATATTGCTAGGTTACAGAGGATGGAGAAAATCTGTTGAACGATGAAGCTGAAGGGTTGCTTTAAAGGTCAACACTAAAAACTGCCGGGTGCAAAAAAATATCTAAGTACATAGGACTTATACATCAATAAATATTTAAGATTAATCACTTAAATAACAATTTTCATTGAAATTTTGTATATATGGTTTCCTTAATGAGCATTTTAATTTGTATTAAAATCATTTTCAATCTTTTTACGAATTCTACATTTTAAAATTTATCATATAAGACCGATTATAACGTACCTTAAAAAAATTAAATTCCGTACAATTCTGGAAAATTATTTCATATAAAAGATATTTTAAGACTAGTCTTGCGATAGACTGTTTATACCGATCGTTGTTTATACCCTTGGGTATAAACAACAACAGTAATATTAAATAATTATTTCAAGATGCAAAAAAAGAACTAAAAAATTCTTTCTTTAATTTTGAAGATATTTCCATAGAAATAAATACCACAGTATTCGTCCCTTAATCAACGCTTTTAATGATTATTAGCTATATAAGTTAACCTAAATAGTTTTTGATCAACGGTCAATAAAGATAAATATTGTAATTATATTAAAAAGCGTTATACAAATTTTTAAGTGTTTTACCAACCCTGGAGGAGGTGATAATCTCGTATGCAAAGAGAAAGAATAAGATTTTAGTTGAAAATATTAATATTATAAATATTTTATCCTAAAATAATCACTTAATGAATGAAAAACAATTAGTAAGAAAATGGTAGACAGCTGAATGCAAAAATGAAATACAACCGAAACAACACACCCAAGTCGTATTTAAATTGTACAAAATAATAATATAGACTACATAAACAACTGCATTTCCTTTTGAAAATGTCAAACTGCATCGGTTTTACGAACGCAAATAACAGACGAGCGAGTCAGCTTCCTGCTCGCCGGTCTTTTGTTTTAGCCTATATACTGTATTTACCCTTTTGTAATAGCTATTTGGCATTCGATCAAATATCCTCTCCGTCCCTTGCGGACGGAGAGGCTTATAGTCTTACGCCAAGTAAATTTGAACTTAATTTAACAAATACAAAAGAAGAAATTAATTATAAAATAAAACTAATTTATTATTGTTAAACGTTAACCGACTGAATTAATTTAAGATTTATACGTCGGACAAGATGAACAGTAATATTTGAATAATAATTTTACGTAGCTATTTAAGCTATTTATAACCCACCACTTTTACTTCAAAATATATATAAACGGTCGTTTTCTACACAAACAATAATAAAATTACATATTTTTTGTTATGTAACAGTGAACATAAAACCTAACAAACCACACAAAACTTCAATCGCAAAAACCGGATTTTTATGTTTTGTTTTTAACAGATTCAATCAAATAACCCGTTTTCAAGCCGAAGGTATTGTTTTTATATTTATCAAGCATAAATCATCAAAGCGATTGACTGCAATTGTTTTTATTTCAAAATTTAACAGGAACTTTCTCTCGTGTTCCCGTTTTTTCCACATAAGTCGACAAGTTTTTTTAATTGAAAATATATAATATCTGCATAATATACGATTTCGTGGATTTTCTGTCTAGCACTGGGGTGATACGCAATAGTGTCATACATATCCAGATGTAATTTTGATTTTAAAGATATTTTATTGCGAAAGTTCAGGGATTAATGCTAACACACACACACACTCTCTCTCTAGAAAGCTTTAACTAATTCTCAGTTTAGATTTCGATATCGTTTCACTACTTCGTTTCTTAATTTTATAAAGTCAATGGATAATGGATATCACATCTTTACTTATCTTGCTAAAGGTTATTTGTTAAAAGGACAGCGTTTCATGTAGGCCTATCCAAACTTTAAATACAACTAGAATAAAATAATATCACAATTACACGTGATTTAAAAACGATGCATAAATATAAATGTTAGTTTAAAAACTTTACTTTGACCTTGTAACATATAAAAATATATATATACATATAAGATCACCACAGCTATCTAAGAGACTGAAATACTAAAAACTGGAAGCAAAATATTATCCCATTAATGAATTGGATTCGTTAATACATAAATGAACTAAATATTCTAATAACTTTTAACTTTTTTTTTGTACCACAACCGGTACATTTACAATCGGTTCCTAAGTGGAACCACGCATCGCATAAGTAATTCATAATAATAGTTATCGGTAATCTTAAAGTCCATTACAAATATATTTCTGCCAACAATTCATAGCCCACAAAAACAAAACATTAATAAATAAGAATAATATCAGTAGACTTCGCGTTGTCATTTACCAAACTGAAGACGTTTCAACCTTCGGACATCCTGTGTGTGAAGCAAATAACTCGGCTTTCTTTTTGTCATTCCTCACCCATGATCCAGTACGTTCCTGTAGAACAGGAAGCATACTTGTGGATCGTAGTAGCCCCTTCGTAGCCTTCCATAAGGTGCATCCGTCTGTATTAAGATTAGAAAGATTTCCGATGTATTCCTCTCTTCTGTTTCGTCTCTGATAGCCGTCAACAATTCTTCATTCTCTTAGTTCTACTAAGCAGTGTTCTGTCTTCTGCCCTCCTGAATCGCTGCAAATTTCATCTAAGACGCCGTTTTGAGCCAATTAGAAATATCACTTAAGGAGGCATTGGGCGGCACCCGTAGAACTAGGCAGATCGCGGGTCTCATATTATTCGATATCAGAAACGCGTTCAACACGCTGCCGTGGGGCCTTTCTGTGGTTGCCGTGGGATCATAGACTATCTCCCACTCAGTGAGAGGGAGATAGTCTATGATTAGAACAGTAATGTGGTAAAAAGAGTGGTGACAGCGAGCGTGCCGCAAAGTTCGGTTCTTGGGCCTTCATTAAGGAACTTGGCCTACGACCCGGTTCTCAGGCTGGAGCTGCCTCAGAGATCACAAACCATAGCGTACGCCGATGACCTAGGCCTATTGGTGATTGCTCGTACGGAGGCAAAACTGATGGCCAAAACCGCCAACGCAATCGACAGAATCATGGACTGGTTCGACGCCAGCGGATTGCAAGTGGCTGGCGATAAGATGCAAGCCATTGTCTTCGCCGGTAGGAGGAGACTTGCTGATGTGACATTTTCGGTTAGGGGCACTGTCGTGGTGCCGGCTCCGGCGGTAAAGTATCTGGGCGTCTGGCTAGACAAGAGATGACATACCAGGTACACATTAGGGAAATTGCCGGGAAGGCTGAAAGAACAGCTTCGACATTGTGCCGCATTATGGCAAACCTCGGAAAGCCACGTCAGTCGAAGAGGCGTCTGCTGGCATCGGTGGTAGATTCTATAATGCTGTACGGCGTTGCGGTGTGGTCGGCGGGGCTGTACATTGCCAGAGGCCGGGATATCCTGGAGCGGATACGAAGAAGAATGGCGATACGTGTGGTCAGCCTACCGTACCGTTTCGTTTGAGGCAGCTATGGTCCTTGCCGGGCTTCCTCCTCTCGACCTGCTAGCAAACGAGAGAAAGGAGAACAAGAACAGAAACGAGACTAGGCGAGATATGTTGGCTTGCTGGCAGAATAGCTGTGAGGGTTCCCAAAAAAAAGCGATGGATAAAAAGACTGCTGCTAGCCTCCAAAACTGGGTGGTTAGAGGGTTGGGGGAGTTGGACTTCTATCTCACCCAGTTCTTATGTGGACACGGGTGTTTTAACTCCTATCTGTTTGAGAGGGGGAGGAGAGACACCCGTGAGTGCGTATATTGCTCGGCAGCAGTCGATTCTGCCGAGCACACATTTTTTGTGTGCCCAAAATGGAAGCTTCTGAGTATGCAGGTAGTCCAAGAAGTGGGTCCTATCTCCACGGACAGTATCGGAGAGACAATGCTAAGAAGTGAGACGTCCTGGGCTGACGTGGCCACGTTTATCAGGGCAGTCGTGAAAAACAAAACCGAACAGGAGGCAAGGTTTTAACCATAATTACCAATAAGGTTGACGTAATATGAGTCGCAGACTGTTATTGAAATCGCGATACATCGACGTGTTGCTAGTTTTGTGATTTCACATTTATGACTGAGCATTCGAGACGTGTTGTTGGTACGAGTGCGTTCGTAAGGGGGCCTACACACATCTCGAAGTAATGCTTCGGGGTGATTACGGGATGCGGAGGGTTACTCCAAAGGAGGGTGGTTTTAGTAGGTAGTCTGTTGATGGCGGTTGCATTACACCACCAGCAGGAGTCCGACACTTCGTGCGTAAATGCATTTCCACCTCCGTCCCGAAAAAAAAAGATCTATCACTTCTCCAGGATAGGTACTGTCTCTGGTCGAATGTGCATCTTCAGCTGTAGATCGCCATTCACCTTACTGCACGACCGACGTTAGAAAGTATGTTGCATAGCCAATATTCTCAAGGGTAACGAGCGGAAATGAGTCAATATGTTTCTCCTCAATCCAGTCCTGATAAGATACCAAATCTGTTCGTTTCGTATGATGGATAGGCCTCCCTTCCTGCCCAGAACCGTCGTGACTCACTGTAAGTAAAACGGGCGAGTGGTCCGACATCCAATCATACCTGTTTTTACCATAGTGTATATAGATGATATACCTGAGGTGATAAAAATCAAGTAAATTCGGGATGTTCGTTAGGTCCGTAGGCCAGTGTCAGCTGGGCTGAAATCCCGAAACTACGACCAGGCGTAGATTTTGAACACACCTCCACAACATCCTTGCCCTGCTGGTTGTCAACCGCGAACCCCGCAACGGGGCTTTCGCGTTCCAGTCCGCTCCAGCGATAAACCTAGAACCTAGGTGTTTCAATGTATTCGGAGAACTCGTTAGTTATAGTCTGGCGCGAAGGACAGAACACCGCGGACAATCGTATAGGTCCCAACCAGTCTGTAACTTAAAACATGGTTGCCTGAATCTGGTTAGTGCAGAAACCTGGGTGATGCCTCAGAGAATCCCTAATCTGTATCGCAGTTTCCCCAAGGGCTCTGACGCCTGGGTGATTTGTTACATATACCGAGAAACCTTGAAGCTAAAGGTAATTCCGGTCTGTAAACTGCATCTCCGATACTAGTATTACGTCCAGAGAATTGGTAATTGCCGTAATTTCTAGTTCTTTCCGCCTAGAAAGTAGGCCGTTAATGTTCCATGTAACGATGCGGAGAAATTTTATCACTAACATATTTTTGAGAGAACCTGAGTAAGCAAGGTTCTTGTGGCATGTTCTCGTAAGCACATTCTGCGGAGAAACTCAAGACTTTTCGCCAACGGTCCCAGGTGCCCGAAGGTCCCAACGTGGAAAATTTTATCATCAAACGTGAGGTCGGTCACTCTACGGCTAGCGGATTCGACTCTCGGAGCAAGTTGGGAGTTCCAATTCGCCTTTTGCCTTCGAATCCTCTCTAATATTTCTTGGTGCACTGCAGCCTCAATAGTTTTCCGGATGGTCGGATTGATATAAAGCACAGGTTGGAGGACTGCTCCTGTCCTTCCTGGAACAATCAGCTGTTCGGTGGCCTTCCCCACACTTTACAGAGCGGGAGGACCTCATACAATTGTTTTTGGTGTGCCCGTACTGTTAGCACCTCATGCACTCCACAAGGCTTGTTCGTTTCCGCGGTGTTTTGAACGACACGCAGCAATTCGCAATGTATTTTAACTCCAATAGTTTTACTGTTTTCTTGCGGCTCTAGTTTCACTAAAAAAGTCAATGCAGACTCTTTAGTTACTCTGCGGTGTGCACTTATAAAGTCCTTCACCCGATGCCCGTGGCCTTCGATTTCTTCCTTGATCATTTCCAGTGGAATCGAGTGGGACAGATTCCTAATCACGACACGAAAGGCTCCTTGATCATTTCTAGTGAAGCTATGGCCTATTAAACCACGTTCTCCAACTATATTTATGATTTTCTTGTGCGCTTCAATATTTTTAGAAATTATTCTAAGTTTTTTTACCTACCATCAGTCGAATGTTGTGATCTCTCTTACAAACGACCGTTTCTAACCGTATAACATTAGCACATCATTTATCCCGTAAAGTACAATAGGTGGGGGTTTGACGGGTTCCGTTTGGTTCGCAATATTCGTATCCCCTAGAATAATCTAACTTCCGAAACAGAACGATAACGAAATCAACGTCACAAGCTAAGAAAGTAAGAATACGGGATATAGAACGTTGTTAACATGAAAAGAAACCAAGGTTTAGTCAGGATTGATTGAAAGGAAACGAGACAAAAAACTAACTACCTGATCCAAGAAGTCGGATGGATAGAAAGTATAAAAACTGAAATAAGGAAGGGTTTAAGTTCAAATATACTGTACTACTTTAAGTGATTTCTTTAGACGAAAATTAACAACAAATCAAAAACTCTTCTAGATATGTTTTATATCAATCAATCTATTTCAGTAAGTAAACTAAACAAAACGTTTTATCTTATTTGTTACTTTCCAGCCCCACTCCAAAAAAAAACAAAACAAACAACAAATTGAAAATCATAATTAACCTCGTTTACCGTTTGATGATCAACTGCTATGGCCATTAGCCAGTAAAAAGATGCCAAATGTATGCAATCAACTGAATCCAGTTATAGTTAATTATTTACGATTTTGCATTATAAAATCAATAAACAATCACACATTAAGAACAAATTTATAATTAATTATAATTCATAAATCGTAGTCTATTAAATCGCTCGTGATCAATCTGTAACGAAAAGCTATAGGAAAATATGTAGTGCCAGTGTAAGTCATTATATAATTTAATGAATGATTACACGACATGATGTAATTGTGTAACACAATTTACAGTTGTGGAATATGGCCAGAAGACTTTCTTAAAACACCCATGACTTTAACACCTTTAAAAAACACAAGGTACATTAATAGTAAAGTGTCAAAATTATTCGCCGATCAGTTTAATTTCGTAATCGGCAAACATTTTTTGAGAATTCTGAACAGAAAATTGATTAACGTAAGGATCAAACGGGAAAGAAAACTAAATGGATTTAGATGGAGAAGAACAAGCTAATATGAGCTGTTAGAGAGAAATCTACAGTCAGAAACAAAAAGTATGTTTGTTACAGATACGAAAAAAGCATTCGATTGTGTCAAATCGGAAAAAAAGATAAAGAGTAGGCCTAAATCAGAAAACAGCTATACAAATAAAGGATGTCCTTTATTTTCCGAGTGGTTTTACTACCAACAGGAAAAAGGCAAGAAAGGTACGTAGTACAATATTTAATATGTGTGTTTCAAGATATGAGCATAAATAATGCTGATGAAGGGGATGAAGGAATCGGCGTTGGAAGAAGAAAAATAGATTGGCAAGAGGTGAAAAATGACACGGATTCCTCAATCGATGAAGTAAAGGATATTCAACAGAACACGAAACTTTACCTAAAGAAAAGTAACGAAAATAAGAGACAATATGACGGTGAATGTCAGAAAAATAGAAGGAAAAAATGAACAAGCAAAGGTACAGATACTGCAAGCGGTACGGTACAAACCCAACGGGTTGGTCTAATGGTGAATGCGCCTTCCCAAATCAGCTGATTTCGAAGTCGAAAGTTCAAACATTTAAATCCTAGTAAAGGCAGTTACTTTTATACGAATTTGAATACTACATCGTCGATACTGGTTTTCTTTGGTGGTTGGATTTCAATTAACCACACATCTCAGAAACGGTCGACCTGAGACTGTAAGACTACACTTCACTTACACTCATACATATCATCCTCTGAAGTAATGCCTGATGGTGATTCCCGAAGGCTAAACAGGAAAAAAAGCGGTACGGTACGAAGTTATTATACGACTGCGATAAGTGAAAATGAATTAAAAACAAATATAGATACGATTAAGGAAGAATATTTAATAGGAAGAAAGTAATATTTATTATGTTGTAAGATGGAATTAAACTTGAAGAAGCGTCTTGTTTATAAAAAAAAAATTGCTCGAGTATCTGAAATGCGGGAAGTAAAGAAATTAAGACTTCTTAGGAACAATAGTTATTTTCGAAAAAGTAAAAAATATATAAATTAATAACTTATGATGAAATTAAGAGTTAAAAATCGCGGCTAATAATGATTGTTTAGTCGGCGAGGGTAATTATGAGGAACAAAACCAAATTTCTCAGTATTAAAGACGAAGCATGTTTACCGATTTAGATAAAATTTTCTAACATTAATATATTTAGTCCGCAATCAACTAAAAGAAAATGGATAAATGTTCATAACAGATTATTTCTTTAAAAGAAAAGTGATGAACAAAGAGATAATGCAGGAATACAGACGTCAAACAATATACCAGAAATATTGGCATTTGAGATATTAAAATAGTATCCAGTTTCAATATTAAAAATAAACTTACATTTATAAAGTAACTAACGTTCATTTTTTTAAAAGTACGAAATAAAATTGATTCATTTTAACACAAACCATTAAAAATAATAAAAGAAGTAGGTATGTCCACACCTAAAAAAGCAGATAAGACAAAATCATCTTAACAACGCTACTAAAAAAACACGTAGAGACAAAGACTGATGCCAATGAGGCCAATTAACAAAGCGGAGAGAGTAAATATTAGTTGGAATTAATACTAAAACCGTACAATTAGATTCTACGTAACATATAATCCTATATAGAATCAACAGAGATAGTAATAGAAGCCAGAATATAACAAAAAGATAAAAAAAGATAATGTTGGCAACATACAAAATGTCACCAGGCGACACATAAACGCTTTACCAATGTGCCAAGTTAACATTAGATTAAAATGATTCCCTCTCTCATTCACAATCTCTTTTTTTACTTCATCATACATCGATCAACGAGCGGGCATGTGTTTGTGTGAACATCTTTTCCTGTCAGTCATGGATATTAGCGGCATCAATCCTCACCTTGTTTCAACAAAACAGGTTTACTTTGTTCTACTTTTCAGACCGATTACGGAACTGAAAAGAAAATATACTAAAGATAAAGAAAACTTATGTTAAAAAAAAAACACTATAAACTTTTTACTAAAGTTATTTCGTTTAAAAGAAGATTAACTTCTAAACTGGTATATAAAAAAAAATCAAAGCGTTATCACTAACGACCTCGTATTTCTCGGGATTACAGACTTAAGGGGGTTAAAAAAAGGAATAAAGACATATAACAACCATACGATAAATAACCACCGTTACGTATTGCTTCAGAGGATGAGTGCGTGAAAATGCCGTGCCCGATCGGGATTTAAACCTGGGATCTCCCGATCAAAGGCAAAGACCGCTCGCACCACGAAGGCCGGCATCTTGTATACGGGCTAGATGTTAATAAACAACAGACCGACCTGTGTACCACAAAACAGTTAAAGTAAAAGTGCTAGAAAACGCTTTTTTTAATAAATAACAATGAATCAACAGAATTCCAAATAAATCTAATAAGAAAATATGGAGAGATTGGACTAGGATGAAAAGATTAATAAAATCATACGTTGAAGAACGCATGTTCAGGAGATGTACTATTAGAAACACTCATCTAGACGAACACTAAAGGACAAAATAAAAAATAAAATACTTAACAGGAATGTAAAGGAAATATAATAATTACGGACTTTTAATAATGAGAAGAGATTCAAGAGAAAATATGGAAAACACAATAGGCTATGACTACCGGTTTAAGAAAATTTTGTGAAGCGTTGTAGAACTGAAAAAGAAAAAAACCACGATTTTAGGAGTCGATTGATAATATGGAATACGGGAAAAATGGAAAGAGCAATTAATCAACTGTAAGGTGACGTAAAACAGAATAATACTTACCGAGTTAAAATTCGATATACTGAACTGAACAAACGGATATAAAATAAGATAGGACTGACAAAATAAAAAAGTAACCGGGTTCACTAGTCATTGAAGGGTTAAAAGCGAAAAAAGTAAAGAAGAAACAAAAAATAAAATTTGTTGGTAATAATAATAAAAACCGTATTCGATAATAAACCAACGGCGAATCCGACCGGACAGTTCCGTCCATTTAATCCTACAAGTTGGCCATTCTATCATCGTCTTAACATGGTCTCATTCAACCGATCGTCAATCTCTCTCGTCTATACCCGCCAACTACAAATACAGAAAGGTTAAATATACGATAGGTGCTCTATTCTGGGTACGTAAGCGTTTCAATTCGCAACGGCTGACATGACAATACAGGAGGATAAAGAACGAGTGAGAAGACGGCGTTGAAATATATGCGTGCGTGAATTAACGTTCAAGCAGAACTAGATAGTAAAAGTATTCAAAGAGGAATAGGCATTGTACTCTTCGCTCTTTAATATAACATCTTGGTTCTTTAATCCAGGTTATTTTAAATACGGACACACAATAACTATATTGTACTAATAGCGTAACTGATATCTTTGAATTTAAAAGAACGAAATAAATCGGCGTTTTCTTCTGACGATTGTTAAAGGAAAAGTAAAACATCTATTAATACTCTTGAGACATTAAAATAAATCCAAGAAGGAATTAATACAAACATTTCGAAGAAATAAGTTTTTAAAAAAATAATTCCACCGGGAAAATCGTTAATTAACATAAAAGATATTGTTCAGTCGTGAATTTTAAATTATATATATAAAAAAAATATGATTAACTTGCATTTCAAATTTATAAAAGTATCGCAACTTGAAACATTGGAGTAGTGGGGAGAACTAACTGCTAGCGATTTTACTGAACTATTGCGGTCTTAGCATTAACCTGCACATCTATCCCACAATGATTAAACGTGAAAATTAATTTTATCAGTACGTCCTCTTAAAAGACGGTTTAATTGGAATTTTAACAAAATCAAAATAAAGATAAAGGCATGTATTTTGTATTATAAAATATCGCAATGAGTAGCGGAAAAAATTGAACGATATTTGAAAAAAAAAAAATTAATTTGTAATTCACCTTCAATCCTTATGTTAAAAAACGAAGACTACTTCACCCACAATTATAAAAAAAGACTCAAAACATATTTTTAAGCCGTTAGAATGAAACAGTATAAATGTTATAAAATGAAATAAAAGATTAACAACTTTTAATGTCAACAAGGAAAATAGAAAAATTGTAGAGATCGTAAAATATTCACACACACACACACACACACACACACACACACACACACACACACACACACACACACACAGAGAGAGAGAGAGAGAGAGAGAGAGAGAGAGAGAGAGAGAGAGAGAGAGAGAGAGAGAGAGAGAGAGGAGAGAGAGAGAGAGAGAGAGAGAGAGTGAGTGGAGAGAGGTGGGGGATGGATAAGTAGTGAGAGGGGGTGAGAGAGAGAATGAGAGAGTATGAGACTACTAGTTTAAAGTAAAATTAACAACAAAATTTAATAAATTATACTCATAGCAACAAGCAGTTTAAAAAAGTTTACCTAATTATAAAAGCAATAGTCTTCCAACGTTCCATTAACGCCTTTAAAATATATATATATATATATATATATATAGACTACATATTTAATTCAGTTACTAAACTATGGTTAATTTTCCACCAGCACTTACAAGAAAGCATCCATTAAATAGAAAATTAAATTATTTAAATGGAGGCACTTAGAATTACATCGCTGCAGAAGAAAACATAAAAGGCAAGGCCGTAAATGTTATTAAACCTAAAGAAAAAACTGTCGACTACAATATAAAACTTATCAAAATAAAATGAGTAACCCTAAAATTTAAATAAATTACGTTATTAAAAATATAAAACTTTTCAATCAAATTCCATTAAATTTTATGTTAAAATGAATCGATAAATCTAATATAACTTGTACATTAAACAATAAATAAGTTTTCTTAATGGATCAGCACTTACTTCTCTCGGATATAATTGATTAGTTAACATACTTTTAAAATATAAAACAAATTATACATTCTAAACTTTACACAACTATATTTTTTTAAACGTCGTATACTAAGTAGTCAGAAACTATTGTTCAATACAAATATAAAAAAAATATATTTCTTAGATTAATAATTTAACTTAACAATTTATCAGATTAAAAAAAACCTTTAAAATTAAAAAAAATACAATATAAAAGTTACAAAAATAAATTATATAGAAAAACCCCTTAAATGAAAGCGAGACTAACATTAGTAACCGAAACTGTAATATCGTGTTGCATGTAAAATTGTTTTCATTACACATTTTGTTTTTTTTTTTCTACACAATAATAATAAATTTGGGGGAAATAAATAAACTTGAATATATAGAAAAGAAATATTGAGACTCCAAAAAAGCAGAAGATGGTTTAAAGTTCGAATAAACGAAGAACTTTACCAGAAAGTAGACAAATAATCAAATGCTATTAGGAAACGCAGACTTGCCTTCTAAGGACACTTGATGCAAATAGATGATAACAGAGTAACAAAGGTAATCATTGACCGAGGAAACAACAAAAAGATAATTTAAATTTACCAAGCGGTTCAAACAAGTCAAAGATATAAAAGAAGCAAAAATAGAAATATATGAAATCAAAGAGACAAGTCCAGAAAAGAATTCAAAAGAAAAAAAAAAGAATTTGAAGGATTCCAAAAGAAAAGAACAAATAAAAAGCTGACCCAGCAAAAGCGAGAGATCACTTGCGCAAAATGAAAAAGTACAAAGAACAAAAAAAAGAGATGCCAATAAATGAAACTATTTATCGTCGTACTACACAGATAGATATAGATTCAACAAATAAAAAATTATAATAGTAAAACCGTTCTATAAAAGAAAAACTTTTTTTTTAATTACCTTTAATTTCAACTTTAGAAAGAAATATCAAATGAAAAAAACAACATCCAACAACTACTAATACAAAATTTTGCGCCTATTTTTAAAAAAAAATCAAGACCGACTTTAATTTAATTTAATTTGGAGTTAATATCGTTTTAATTTGGTTTAATACTGCCGACAATAAATACCGCAGATAAAAAAAATCAACTTCCAACTTGCAACATCATAACGAACCCACTTCCAACTTGCCCTGCTCAAATCGTTCGACCTTAAATTGAGCGTATTTCAAGAACGACTCGGACCAAGCTTCATCGAATTTTTATACGCACAACTTCATATATACTACACCACCATAACTAAATTTCAAAGAAATCGATCTAGTATAGTTTTGGAGATTTTCGAGCCGCAAAACTTTGCGCGTAGGTCTATATATATTTACACAGCATGTCTGAAAAGTTCCCGAACTAAATTTCTGTAGTCGATAAAGTAGCCCCATCTCCCGGACAACCAAAGAACTATGTAGTACGATGTCTGAGCAGTAGGTGCACAAAATTTCATCATGTTCGTCGCTCCATTCTCAAGTTATAATCGGCCGCATACGTTGTGTTCATGTGACCTTGTGCGAGCTTGCGACATGCAACAGAGAAGCGCGATAAAATTTTAAGTTCGACTTCAAAAATCTTTCGTTGAAAATTATTCTATGAAACAGCAAGCATTCGGTGATGAAGCCGTATCTCGTACTACAACATACACGTGGTGGAAGCGGTTTAAAAACGGTAGAGCGTTGAACGACGACGAACAAAGCGGGAGGCCGTCAACAACTGCTCACGACGAAAACGTTTCGAAAGTGCGCGCGCAACTCGTCAAACCGTGAATTCTAAATTATATTTGGAAGTAATGAAACGCCTGATGCGTCGAATCCGACCCAATTACCGGGATCCGGGCAGCTGGACTCTCTTGCACGACAATGCCTCGGCACACAAGGCGACAATTTTAACAAGTTATTACGCCGCAAATCTAATTACCGTCTTATCCCACCCGACTTGGCTCCAGCAGACTATTTTTTGTTCCCGAAACTCAAGTTGAAGATGAAAGGCCGCTTTTGTAAAACTTTGTGTGGATTGAAAACTAAAAATGTGAGAAATTATGACAAAATTTTCACCATAGCTGCTTACCGAGAAACACAAACACAATGTTGTCTGTCGGGGACTTTTGGATAAGGAATAAATGGATAACAGGTGATGCCACAGAAAGTTAAGAAATATGAATGTACAATTACGACGTAGAAACCGGAGCTATCAGGCGGAAAAACCATCACTTCGATCAAAAATCAGTAACACAGCAAAGAAATGTTATTTTTTAAATTATTTCTACCGGGACTTTCTATAGAAGTATTTTTTTAATTTTTCTCCGAAGTTTAATTTATCGAAGATCAGTCTACTAGGAGTATACAGGTAGATAAGATTACTTTATCGGTTAAAGCAGACGCCTAAGAAGAAAAATCAGCAAAAAGCTTTAAGAATACAGAAGAAAAAATAATCTAACCAAAAAAAACACAACTTCAAATAAAACCAGAAACAGAAAGACTTATCTTTAAATACCAATAAGAAGATTGTAATCAAAGAAAACACAAAAATGTAAAGCGCTAGAAAAAAGAGCTTATAATAGCAAGAGGTATTTATAAAATAAATCAATTCGCAGTAATTTAAGTAAACACAAATGAAAAAAAAAATGGTAGAACCACAACGATAGTAGAACAGTGGGTTGTTGGGCCCCCATCCCAGAAACTAATTTTTATACTGGCTATTTATTAACTAAAACTTTCAAACTCTATCAGAAACAAATTAACTTACGAGACTGAGCGGTTATTTTTTATTGCTATGAAAACTTATTTGCACTAAAAATAAAATACAGTTAAGTTAAATAAAACTTTCAGAGCGATTGACTTAGTATTATTTATACTAAAATTAATAATATTGGTGTGTAAATGAATCGGGGCACTTTTAAACGTAAAGAAAAAAATATTCATCGATTTATTTAATTTCTGAACATGTAAGGATTTAATTTTCGTCGCCAACATCTAATTTCATACAAATAACATTATTCAGATGAAACATTTTGCTAAAATTCACCGTTAAAGTCTGTTGGATAGTTCACTCATCATTTTACATCACCGCAGGTATTCAATTAATTCCTAGACTGACTTCAATATTTTAAATCCTGAATAATTGAGTTCACGAGTAGCTCCATACAAAGAAACTGTATACTGAAAAGTTAGATGCCCTGACACCCGATCCGGAGACAGTGCATTTACTCTATATTCTTCTGCTATATCATGATCTAGTGTTCAGCTTGGTGGTAGGTACCTTCCGCACTGTTGATTCCATCCGTTTTTGTTCCAAGTCTTCTCCTTCGTCTCCTTCCAGTTTTCAACCTTTCCCTTCGTTTATTAACTTCATTCTTCTTTCTCCTTTTACTGAACCTTTTAAAGCAGGTGTCAAAATTCTATTTCTTCTAACCTCATGACCTAACCAGTTCCTTTTCTTTTGTGTACTTCTCGCGTAACTGTTCCTTACTTCTTCGTTTCTCACTTCATGCGAAAATCTTACGTTCTCCGTATTTTCATCTCGAAAGCCTCAATTCAATCTCTGTCCTTCTTTCTCATTGTCCACGCTTCACTTCCATCCACAGCATTTGGGTAACAACTTCCTTAACTCTTTTTTAGACTTTTACTGCATAGTAATTTCCTCTTCTTTCTTTGCCATCGCTGTCCTTCGTTTTATTTCCATTACGCCCTTCCAGTCTTCTTGTCACCACAGTTTCAATATATTTGATTTTTGCTCTCCAACTCATATTAAACAAAAAGGTAGTGCGAATATATAAACTTTAAAATTACTTCTGAATAAATTTACAACTATAATAACAGAAGCTCAATACAAAAAAAAAAAACTAATTTATTTAATTACAAAACGATGACTGAATAAATATATATATTATATATGTGGAAGGAAATATCTGTTTAGATAATAACGTAACAAATATTTGAAATCAACCGTTAACAAACCGCTAAACATTATTAATAATGATAAGGAAAGCATTACACATACTTATCTCATACAACCGAGTCATTACTGTAAATTATAGTAATACAAAATAATGACTATAAGAAAAAAATAGTCAGTTTATTGTAATAAGAATAAAAAATAATATATTTAACAAAATACAACAGCAAAATAAAAATATCATCCCGATGGACAATAAAATGTAGAAATTTAAAATGACTTTACATACCACGAACGCCTCATAAAGGACAAAACGAAGCGAACAATAACAGCTGTCAAAGTTATTGTTAAACTGTAATTTTTTTTTTACATTATGCGTAAATGAATATTCGAGTTTAATACATACCACATATTTACAAGGCCAAAAAATTACAACGCAAAACGAAACGTCAACATAAAAAAGAATGCAATTATTATTTCCCTTTATTATTTACTGCACAGTAATAATAAAGATTCAACATCTTGGATTCCTTCAAAACAAAAATCAATTTATAACAAACAGAATATTCCACAGTTCATTATTATTCATTGAAGATGATAACGAACCTTCCTAGCGCGCCAAAAAAAAATTACAGATGATATAAAATGGAAAGACTAAATTAAATAAATATCTCAATTTTTATTACGTAATAAAAAAACAACAAAGATAAAATATAACAATTTACAATCGTTAAAATCGTCAGATAACAATCGATGTTAATTTTGAACGATCATCCAATAAGGATTAAATGATTAGAAAATCAGAAGGGCGAAACGTATTTTAATAAATATTATCAATTTTAATTCAAATAAAGATTTAAAAAGCTTTAAATTTATCTATATCTGAATTATAAACGGAAACGAAAATCATTTAGCTGATGACCTTGGATGAATTTAGATTTGGTTTGGCCACAAAAGAATAAACAGAAGCATCATTTTATTTGTAACATTCAAAAAAGATTTACTCGACCAAATATAATTACTACTTACGAAAACAACTACTAATTAAACTCGACGATCAGATCGCTATTTAATTGACCATGCACATCTTAGAAAATTTTCGGTAGCTGCAGGGGAACGCATAAGCGAATTAAATGTTCAAAGAGTAAGAATAAATTAAAGGAATTCATTCGAGAAACGAACACGAAAACAGGCCGATAGAGATCTTAGAATTCGGAATGTAATCCACTCCATTTCAAAATTTTTTTACATTTGAAAAATATAAACAAAACATTTAAAAAAAATACAATTAAATTTTTTACAAAGTATGTAGAAGTATTACTATATTAATAGAGATAATAATGAAGTATTGTACCTTTAAATAACCTTTCGACTACTAAATATATAAAAATTAAATTTTAACAATTACTTCAGAAAAATACCAAAACATAAATCGTTTTGAATAGGAGAATTCGCTTTATACAAAATATATATATATTTTTTAGTTGTAAAACTGTTAATTATTTAAAAGATAATAGAAACCACTTTTGAAACCAGTTGTGAAAAACATTAAATTGTCACCACTTGGTTATGGATTTAAAATCCACACTTGACCATTTTTCAATAAATGCTTAATAAATTATTTTACTCATTGAAAAATAATGGATGGTAACCTCCAACACAGTTATTCCTATAGGTGGTATCTAGTTCCTCAAGATTATATAAAAATCGGTTATTATTTTAGTTCTATTTTATATTGTTTGGTTATTAATCTTACGTTTTAAGAATTTATAACTAAATATTATCATTTTCACTTGTAATCTGTTTATATTTTGTGCAATACAAATTATTATTATTAGTTTGATTAGGGCTGTCTTAGCCCGATGTTCGGTATGTCAAAAGTTTTGTTTTTCAATGTCCTTTAAAATAATTTAACAAAACCCTACTCTTTCCGTTTAAAAGTTTTTGGTTTCCCCTCCATGGGGGAGGAGACTTCTGACAGGGCGATCTCATACAGAAAAATATATCGTTTCAAAGTAGGAGCGAGCTACCAGAACCAACAAAAGGATATAAAACAATATCATTTTTTTTTCGTTTTTGATAAGACAACTTATTCACAACTTCACTAAAGCTATGATTGTAATAAAAAATACTAATCAAATAAATAACTTTATCACTGATAGTCAAATTTCTGTAGTATCAATTATTGGTTATGGTATTAAAAATAAAAATCAGAGAGTGGAAACAAATTATTGAAATATTAAGAAAAAGAAAAGATATAAAATCAAGAAATGAGGATAAGCTTAGACGGTTTATAGCCATGTCCTAATCAAAATTCCCAACCTGCTGTTGCTTTTTCTTTTAAAACTGCTAAATTTCATTTTAGACATTCAACAGTTGAAAAATTATTTACGAGTATGTTACCCTGCCAAGCAATAGAATATAAATAACAAGTGTTTTAATAATAATAATAAAAATCACCTTACTGCTAATTAATTCATTCTTATTTTTAACAAAAAATTTTAAATTATTTTTATTTAAAAAATAGCGTATATTAAAATTAAAGCGTCTATAAATAGTAGAGTAGTTCAAAAAGTTCTATCGGCTACCGCAAGATAGCACGATGGGTATTAATATCAACAAACCTAGACGCCATTGTATGTGTATTGATCACACGACGCTTGCAGTAGTGCTTTGTTTATTGCTTAGTGAACATGACTTTTTCCCAAGAGAACAGGGTTTTCATGGTCGAACATTATTTCTCCATTCGTTCTTATGCACGTGTTGAAGACGAATTACACGGGAAATATCCGAATGTGGCAGTGTCCGATAATCGCCCGTTTTAGAGAATGCGAATAAACTGCAGACAAGAAGAAAACAGAGAGACCGGCCGTTTAACTGATGCTAAACTGGCTGAGGTTAAGAATGTGATGCAGCGTTCGTCTTCAAAAAGCTTGAGGGACTTTCAGCGCACTCTCGCATTTCATACCAGAATGCTAGAGAACGATGAAGCAGTTACACTTTCTTGCAATATTGTGTTCGCAGTGTTCAGGAATCGAAGGAGCCGGATAAAGAAAAGCGCGTAGTGAAACATACACCGTTTTGGTCATTTGTTGACAACCGGTCGGTTGCAGCTTGACCGTGTTTATTTCTTTGATGAGGCATGGTTTCACCTTAGTGGATATGTGAACAGTCAAAACACTAGAATTTGGTCGACTGAAAATCCACATGTGTTACGTGAAAACCCCTTACACTCTCAGAAAACGGAGGTGTAATGTGCCGTATCACGTCGTCGAGTAGTGGGCCCCATTTTCTTTGAAACTACATCGAACAGTGTTGTGTACCAAGACATCATTACACAGTTTGATGCGCTTCTTGAAAATGAAGAACGTGATTGTTGGTACCTGCAAGACAGTGGCACATGTAGCGCAAATCTAATGAAACCGTGCATTTCTTATGCGAGGTTTTTGGTGAGCATATCTCTAAAGGATTATAGCTCCCACGTTCACCCGATTCGACGTCCCCAAATTTCTTCCAGTGGGGTTATCTTATAGGAAATATCTATAAAAGCAGGCCCACACACACTGGAGGAACTAATGATGAACATAACAACGGAGATTAATATCAGTATACACGTGCTCTACAAAATAGCCTCAAACATGGTAAAAAAAACGTTCATACGTGTATTACTGATAGGGGCAATTTTGAGAATAAGTTATATAAATATAATAAAATATATATAAAATAAAATAAAATAAAATAAAATATATAAATATAAATAGAATAAATTTTGAGAATATGTTGTGAAAATAAATAAATCATTAAGTATTATTACTTAATGTATTATTTTTTTATTCCTTTGATGTACGCGACGTCTGAAACTTTCTGTAATCTCTTGCTACATTTTGAAGTTATTATTCTAAATTTTTTATGTACCATCCGATGAAGTAGCGAGCGTTACAAAGGCGCTCACGAGTATATAACCATTAAAAATAAACCAGAAAGCAAAATGAAGTCGACTCTGTAACTTAATAACTTTAAAGTAACTTAATAAACTAAAGTTTATCTACAAAGTTTAATGATTTTGTAGATAAACCGAATTTTTAAAAAAATTAAATTTTGCAGTAACTATTTTAAAATTTTTAACGTCTATTCTTACAGTATTACAATTTATTATAATACTAATATTATATAATTACAATACAGTTTGCCTTCCGATTACAACTTCTACAGTAAATCTCACTTCCGATAAAACTCGTATTTAAGAAGTAAAGATGATGCGTGTCCTAGTGAAAACAATGAAAACCAGTCATCAGCAAGGATTAAAAAATTTAGTTTGTACTCAAGATTTGCCATTGAGCTGTAAATTCTACTCCATCACTTGTTTGGAGCTAACCAATTAGATAAAAATCAAAAGTTGAAGAAAAATCCAACAACCTCGCCATATGATTTTATTTTTAAAAAGTCAAATAAATTCTTATGAAATGATAAAACAAAACATAAAAATTAATTATGCACCGAATTCAACACATCAAAGAATAAACGTAAAAACAAATAAAATTGTATTAAAGAAAAAACCATCAGAAAACATCTAAATGAAAATACTAATTCAGATAGGCAATATTTTTCCATCGTAGCTAACGCATCAATTGATGACCCAGTTTTTATTAATTAAATGTTGCCAAGAGGAGACCGGAGGGATTTTTAAAAAAGGGATGAGAAACCCTACCGATATCAGAAATGACAGCTGAATAAAGCGCACCATATTGCAATAACTACGTCCTACTATTCTGTTGCTTCTGATATTAAAACAATAGTTAAACGTAATTACTTGGAATTAGTTGCAAAGCACAGCTGTTGTATAGTAATTTTTTGCTATCGTCAATTAAGGTTACCTATTTTTAACCGATGGAAATAACCATTAATCTTAACAGTTAAAAATAAATTAAAAGGAAAATTAATCTAACATATCGAAATTTTTTTAAATACTTTAAGAATATTTTCTGAAGAAGCTTAGTTTTGAGAGCGAAAACTTACTTATATTGAAGTAAATTTTTTTACATCTGATCACCTTATCGAAGCCCCCATTTAAAATAAATATATATATTAAAAGACGTTATATTTTTTTTTTTTTATTAACTTCCAAATTATTAATGTCAAAATAGTCGAAAAATAAAACTGCACTTCTTTAATCGGTCTAGTCTCGTTTAAATCGCACATTTTGTGACATTGTACTATGTAGAAGATAAGTCCATTTTCAAAACAATAAATCCAACTACATCGGCTCAACTGATGTCAATTCTCACCGCTGATATCGCTCACTGCTGCTGGAAAAGATGGGGAGTATAAGTCGCGGTGAGGATCGTCTGATGTGTTCATTCGTGGTGGGATGACCATAATCGTAGTCGAATGTATTCACTGTCGAAGAGCGTTCGTTTGCTTATGTGAGGGTTCACGAACGTTTATACACAGGTAAAACATCGGAGAACATTATGAATGACTTTTATGCCCCCCACTCGGCCACCCAAGCGGGGGGGGGGGGCGCGAGACGTGCGCTGCTGTGAAGGTATCGATTTAACGATCACCGAGAAAATCAACGCGCAAACGTTCGGCACAGTTAGGCGTTCCAAGAAAGACAACGGGAAACCATATGCGGAAGGATTTGAAACTTAAAATATTTTCGTCCGGCCACAGTTAATGAGTTCGGCGACAATGACCTTGACTGACGTGTTTATCATGTCAGTTATTGCTAGAAAGCTTTCCGAGAGCAAACGATAAAAAGAACATCACGTTCTCAAACGACTGTGCAATTTATCAAAGCTCTCGTAACCGAACTGTTTTTTTATTCTGGGCGAAAAGACAATCCTCACTTTTTTTAAAAAATCGAATACCATTCGCCTCGTGTTACGATTTCGGCTAGGATGACAGCTATCTGAACATCTTTCTTCTTATTTTTTCGAAGGCGCAGTTAATCGACACAATTATCTGAGAACGATCGACGAGTGGTCGCTTCCAGAATTAACGCCAAAAGGGATCGCTGATGACAACATTACGCTTAAGAGACAGTGATCCAGCATATTTTGCACTGAATGTCCGTCTCGATGAAATTTTTCCGAATCGCTAGATCGGATGCGGGTCAGAAGAATTACCAGTTCCATTGCCTCAGACAACAAGAAGCCCTGACTTCACACCTGACATTGCACTCTACGGTTTTGTAAAAGAGATCCGAAAAAGCAGGTACGTCACCAAGCAGCTCCAAGACGCTGTTCGGTTAGCATTTGAAATGATCACAACTGATATGCTGTTGCGGACGAACCGGATATGGCGATGTATACAGCTGTGCTTCGAACACGGTGGTACCCACGCAGACGTTTTAAATCCGTAGAAGGTAATCTTAGCTTCACTTATCATAATAATTTCATAACTAGCGTAAAGGGACTTCCCGTCCAATCGTAGTTAATTAAAAAATATTTCATATCAGATAAGGAAATTCAAATACAATTATTAAAAGTAAAAACAATTTAATTTAATTTAATTTGAACAAAGCACTTCCACGACCAAAATTCTTTATTAAATATACAATTTATTTTTTTTAAATTTGGATGCTTTAACAACAGCAATGAATATGAATAGCAGTGATTAAAGTATTATGCAATCTGAAAAAAAAACATAAATTTCCTGCAATCCATGATTAATACGTTAAATATGTTTAACAGACAATGACCGCAAGGTCACGTATAACAATATTCTCATGAACAACAGATCTCGTTTAAGGATGAACATAGCAGCAGCGAAGAGTGAGAATTGTTTGGGTTATTTGACAAAGATCCTTTTTTTCTCTTGCAGTTAGTGAAAATTTGTCATTTTCCATAACGGTCTATTAGAAAGATCAGAAAAAGAAAGAAGTTGGATAATACAACAAGCTTTTGATGTGTTACGTGAAAGAATAAATAACAGTTTTTTTTTTGTACTAGCTATTGCTTGCTACCTTCCCCTTACAGCTCCTCCAGTGGGTAAGAACCCCGTTCAAAATAAAAATAAAATTAATATATAGCGAAAGAGAATTTAAAAAAAAGAATATTAAAAAGAAATTTTAATTGTAAAACAATTTATCTAATAAACAAATTCAAGTTAAAATAAGTTATTGAGCATATTTTATAGCCAAAAAATTGCAGACAATGAAATTATACTAGTTAAATATTGAAATACACTCTACACAAAGGCATGAAAACAGAATGATACCACCTACAATGACGCACAATTTAAACACCTGTGATTTCACATTTTATTATTTGTACTCCTTGAGTTATGCATACATAATTTATTTATACTTTTATATTAAATCAGACGTACACATAAAGAGGCTGCGAGTACATACAAATACACCTGGCATAGTGGAGGCCAGAAATCTCAAGGGTATCAAGTTATCTTCAACCCAGCGTTTTATTTTTTTTAATATTTTTTAATCAAGTAAAACCAAGGTCACCTTAATTTCCTAATAACTATATTTAAATATAAGAAGGTTATCGATAAAGTGTAAGTGTTGTTATTTCTTAACACGACTTATTTTGTTTAAGAATTTAAAAAAGTTATTTTAAAATATACAATTTAACATCTTAAACTCGTTAACACATACAAACAGTTGTATAGCCTTACATATAGGAAGAATACTCTTCCTCTTCGTAATTAATTTAAACAAGATTCCTAAAACGGTTAGTAAATTTGTATCGAGTTTTCATTTATTTATTTCATCGCAAGTATGTAAGATATTGTACAACGCAATGTCAATTTTTAAAAGTACTTTATAGTGACAAAATTGTCAATATTTTAAATAAATCATTTATTAAATTTAAACGATTAAAAATTAATGAAAATTAAATATAAATTAATAAAATTCCAAAGAGATATCCATTCAAATAAAATATAATCACGATAAAAGATAATCTGTAATAACATGAAGCTTGACCTTGAAAGTTAAAACGATATATTTTACCGTGATTAGATCAAGTTTAAACTAGGACGAGATGCGTAATACATCGAGCTTTATTAGCCAACTCGCTTTATTTTTTTTATTGAAACTGACGTATACTTTATCTGTAATATTACAATTTTCTTCAGTTTTTATTTATGAAATCTAAAATCGCACAAAAAGTTTTAAATTATATATTTAGTATTTTTTTGTTGTAACTAATTAAAATAAAATTCGCGAAATTACATTTTTTTATTACTGTTCTTTCAGAAATTATTTTATTATAAATACAACTACATTTGAATTAGGTTTTAATAGTCAACCGAAAACACTTCAAAATTTCTGCGACCATAATCAAACGTTTGTAAGTGACCTCATAGAGACAAAAATTAGCCTGAATATTCCAGAGCAATCAGAAGTAAGCTAAGACCCTAACGCTATACTTCTAAGGAAACGATAAGCTTTTTCTAAATCCATTATATCGATGCACAAACTGATTAAAAACCTCTTAAAATGATTATGATACTACTTATATCATTACATTCAAATAAAGAACCGATTGATGACCATCGCTTACGAGATTTATATGAAAATTACACGAATAAAATACGTTAATTATTAAAAAACATTAAAAATACACTAATTTAGTATTGCATTCTAATTTATAAGATACAATTATTCATTCTCAGATGGCTGAAATCTTGAGGAAACAGATTCTATACACTATACACGTGTGGGGGAGGAGCTTACACGAGTGAAATTAATTAGAAGCTGAAGAAATTACATTACTTATAATTAAAAACGCCTGACTTGACGAACAAATTGTAACTGAATGAAAAAAAAGAGTACCTGTTGCATGATAAAGAATCATAATATATGACTATTTCACACTAAAATGTTCACGAATTGAATATCTATCTAGGGGGGAAAATACTGTCAACAATACCACAAACGGGATCTTCGATCAACCCTCATAGCAAGATCAAATTTCAAAGAGGGATGAATGAAAGATAAAGAATATCATATTACCACCTGTCACGTAACACAAAAACTACCATATTTTTATATATATATGTATGTATGTATGTATAAATCCTTACACTTTCTCAAGATACATTTATCCTTATCTATTTAGAATAAAAATAAAACAACGAAAAATATATCTTTTATATTCAAATAAAATATTTCAAATTTCGACAAAGACTAAAGTTTACGTTTCGATGAAAATGTCACATATTCTTTTTATGTCTGTATCCTGTGACAGTTCATACTTTTTATCTATAAGTTTAAAAATTCTGAAAATACGATTTTTTTCTAATTTTATAAAAAAGAATATCTGATAAAAGTTGGAAGAATATCTTATAAACTAATAAACTAAGTAAAACTGAAGACTAAGACAAAGGCTAGGTAGAAAATATTTTGTTACATTTCGCCATCTGGTATTCTATTCTAAGTTAATGTACGAGTTTATCTAGAAGTATTAAAACTGAATACGAATAGTCTTTTAAAACCGTTCAGTTTATTGAAAAAGTAACAAGAATCTTGATTTAAACGTCATTACAGGAAAACTGATAGGTTGAAGCGATCATAATTAATTTTTTCCACGTACGTAAAAAAAAATTGCTTTAGAAACGGTTGGTTTTACAGACAGGAGAAATCTTAAGTAGTATATCCGCTATTTAATTAAAACTTACTTAAAGCGAGGAAATGTACTGACAAAAATGTTCACAGCATTGAAAAGTTACAGTCTTCAAGGATTGATTTTAGTGACGAGATCAAAATAACATAAAATACACGAGTCAATGTACTCCGGTTCCTGATGTAATTGGACAATTAATATCGTATGTTTCTAAATTATCACACAATTCCGTGACTGGTTGAGTGTATTCTACTAGGAAACCTGAGTGATAAGGTTTGCTCTTCGATTTCTGACGGAAAAGCCAATTTATTTTGTTTGCATCAGTATTATATTGATACACTTAGCATTATACCAGTCATATCCACGGTAAAAATGTTCGGATCTTGCGACGCATGAAAGAGGAATGAATATCCGTACTTTGAAAGGACTTCGAAACTACATCCTACTGACGCGATTCTTCCAAACGGAAAAATCATATCGTAGTAAACATACATTTTTTCCTCGCTTCTATAATCAAGATTCTGTTAATACGGGTCATCATCGGTTAGATCCGTTTAAAGTAAACGGACATTTGGTGTAATACGGAAAATAACAACTGGGTTTAAACTTATCCTTGAAATTCGTTTTATTTTTATACGGTATATAATACATTAAATGTTTGATGGCAAGTTAGGTCATCAGATTCTTCTACAAACGCCAACATCTTAGGATCGTGATCATTATAAAGTTAAAAAAAGATAACCCAAATTTTCAGGTTTCAGTTTTGAATTTTTTCGATATTAAGGCAGACCAGAATCTTTAAAGTACTACAACTCCAAATATTGATTTATACGCAAACGCTCAATTTACAGAGGACTTTCTTTTTTACATATTAATACGTTACAAATAAATTTCTATTTCAACTAAAGAGAAACAAAATTAATTTCTCATTAAAGTAACATTAATAATAATATCGTTGTGAAATTGTATTACGCTATACAAAATAGCGTTTGAACAAACTGTAATAGTAGTGTTAACAACATAACTGCTACTGTTGCGTTGACAACGATAATTGTTCCATAGGAATGATATGCAATAATTTAAACAAGCTAGCCACTTGAGCTCCTCGTATTTATTCATCTAGATTCTACTTCCTCCTCTTTCCTCTCCACAATAGAACACCCACCGACCTCCCGACAGTAACAACCCTCCTACTGAAAGACCAATTACAAATATCCCGCCTTCCAGTCTCATTACATTATATTAAACCTCCTCCACTAGAAACTCCAATGTGTGCGTTTTGTATTATGAGAAAGAAGCAGGATTCATTATAAAAGATCCATTTCTCAATTAAAATTGATGAAATTTTCTTTTAGCCTATTACATTTTATAATTGATAAAACCTCTAAATAAAAACCTTTTATAAATCTCTATATTTCTGCTACTCGAATTATTAAGTAAGGTTGACGAACCTTATATTATTATTATTATTATTATGATGATACAATGCTCTAAAACTAATAATAAATGGAATCGTAATTAGAAATGAAGTAAACACTAATTAATATTCATTCATCATGTCAAAAGGTTGATAGATAATATTTTAGCTGTTAAAAGATTAATTATGCAGTGTATTTGTTTAATTATAAACTCTTAATTATTGTTGTAAAAAAAATAAAATTAGAGAAAACTACTCTTTTATAGGTTATGGATCTTTTTTTAATTCATCCTGCTTTTTTCGAGATTATAGAAAAGTAAAGTTGGAACGTCGGTGTTTACCAGTCTCTAGTCCATCCCTGAATAAAATAGTATTACGCCGAATTGAATGATATTCGTAGAAACTTTCTTAAATTCCTTAAATATAGTTTGCAATTTGTATCTTCCTTTAGTGTTATCACCCTGGATAATTCTTTCTAGAAGATATTCAAAAATCCTGGATAAACCTATTTATTATCTTCATAAACACAAAGGTGTAAATAGTCTTTTCGGTGCGGTAAAAAATATTTAATTTTAAATTATCTCCACCGACTTCCATGGAAGTCTGACAGCATTTCTGTCTTACATTCAAAAGATTCTAATCCCGGCCAGGCTTGGCATTTTTTATACCGTGCAAAAATGTTAATTTATTAGTAAGTTTAACTGGGCGGGTTAACGAGACGAGAAGTTAAAAAAATCACGACTCCAAAAAACCATTACTCTTTAATATAGGATAATTTAAGAGCATAAGGGTATATTATTTTGTATATAGTATAATTTTTTATATAGCCTATGATACTCCCCGTAACCTCAGGATTCCAACGCGGGATCATACATCTAAATCGGTTCATCCGTTGATCTACGACGGTGGAAGAAACATAAATACACCTTAAATATATTACACTCCTTTACTGGCAGTCGTGTAAAAAACAGATTACATGAATCGTTTTAAACGCCAAAAATTAAGATCAAAATAAAAATTTTCTAAAACATGAATGCAAATTTATGAAATAATATTTTTATAGAAAAGCTGACAACTCTGTTGTCAGCTTGTTATTTATTCTTATATAGTGGAAAAATAAACATGGAAAAGGTTAAAAAAAAGAAGAAAAAATTACATTTTTTCTGCTCCCCACTGGTCAAAATAACCTCCCAAGAATTTTTTTTTGATTTGTCAGAGTTTACTCCGCTAAATGGAAGAAAAAACCAACAAACTGCCCCGTATACACGAGTCTCTGTGTCAGATTTCAAGTCGTTTTATCCAATCAAAAGTTATTAAGCATCAAAACGTAAACACGCGTACGAAAACTACTCCACGTTTTTTGGGGTACCTGAGTCATCAAACGTTAAAAAAATGCACTAAAGTACCCACATATTATTTTTTTATTGATTACCATATTTCCTTCTTGTAGCGTGGCTCTAGAGCTATGATGCCAGGGGAAAAAAGAGAAGTACGCAAAACGAACAATAAGAGTATTTACGAACTATTAGTAGTTCTTTAACTCCACGGTCTCAGCCAGAACAGGAAATAACAATTTTAAATTTTTTAATAATGTCCAAATTTTTCAGTCAATAACGAATTAAATCTATCTCTAATTGTGTATTTAAGGTCTCACTCGAATATTATTTATTCATTTCCAAATTTACAGGTAAATAAAAATCCAACATTTACGAAATTACAAAGCCACCTAACAGACTATCGTAAGGCACATAAAAACAAAGCTGTTTCGTCTGATTTGAAACGTCCTTAACAATTAATATAAAAAACAACAGGACGTTACGTGCACATTCACACTAATTTTATTCGTCTGGTTTCATTTATTTTCTAAACGAAAATTCATATACATGTAATTTATAATTACAAAATTACTTGATCAAAAATACATTCACCTAATTAGATTGAACAATCTCCTCTCTATTTATAAAACCGAAGGTAAAAAAAACTTAATTGCCTGTCAGAAGAGATAAATATATATACACTAATACCAACGTCATTATTACGTGTAAGAGTTATCAACTTTTCAAAAACTACGATTTCATAAAACGCAATCGCATTAAAGATTTAAGAATTATTAAAACAACACGAATCTATCTAGAATTTCGCACAAAATCCAAGTCTGATGACTTATAAGTTATTCAAGTTTTTTTTGTTTTTTTTTTAATGAAGAATACCGATTGTTTTTACGTAAATAAACCCTTTTGAATGTGTGTTTTTTTCTTCGAGGATTTAATTCGGTTGCTGCCGATACTTCCCTGTAACAACATCGTAACGTGTCAATAATGTTCTCGCTAGAAAGCTCTTTGGAGAAAAAAAACTTCAAATTGTTCACTTACAGCCAAGATTTACGGTAAAACCCACCGGGTTGGTGTAGTGGTGAACGCGTCTTCCCAAATCAGATGATTTGGAAGTCGAGAGTTTCAGCGTTCAAGTTCTAGTAAAGGCAGTTATTTTTACACGGAATTGAATACTAGATCATGGATACCGGTGGTTGGGTTTCAATTAACCACACATCTCGGGAATGGGCGAACTGTAACTGTACAAGACTACACTTCATTTACACTCATACATATCATCCATCCTCTGAAGTATTATCAGAAATTTAATTACCGGAGACTAAACAAAGAAAAGAAAGGATTTACGGTAAATGACCCACCAACCTTGTCCTACTAATTATACAAGCCACGCCACATGTTTCTTTCTCACTTATCCATTTCATCTTAGGAATATTTTTCTATCGCAATACGTGATCTGAAAGTTTGCCCCTCGCCAGCTGTTGTGTCTAGTGTACTAGTCATTGTATTGTATTAGTCTGTTCTGTTTGCATTTTTTATAAAAACGTGTCATAATAATCGGATGATATGATCTGGTTAGATAGTACAACAAACCCGTCTCGACCGTCCCGCCTAAGCCAGACGACAGTTCGGTTGACAAAAGACAGGGGCAAACATTCAGCTCAGTGTAACCCACGGAATTTGAAACGTTCTCTGGTAAAAATATACATCAAAAGCCGTCTTTAATTCCTAATTTTTCCGGCATTTCTGTACTGGACGTTCAGCTACCGTAAACCGCTGAATTCCATAAAAATATTATTATCAATTTTTTTCTATTGACTTAACCAATGATAGATTCAAACAGATGGTTTCTTAATCGAATACAAACCATCTAGCTTATACAAGACTGCTTTAATATATTTTAACTGTATTCATCCTTAGTAAATTACAAATCTAATGTAATACAATTACATGTTACATGAAATACAATTTATAAATTTTTTTTTTTTTAAATCCATAAATCGCACACTTAGCTGTAGGAAAGGTTAAGACTAAGACGAGAATATTACCTTTTTTTTTTAAATCTAGCATCAAAGTATTAAATTAATTCCTATTTGGGGAAGAGATTTTTTTTTATAAACATATATTCAACTATATTTTCGCTTAGAATTAAAATAATTATAAAGAAATTTACGCATATTCATTAAACCGATTCACATGAAAAAAAGAAGATTTTACGTATTAAAAATTAACCACTTTCAAACGCAGAAACAATATATAAATTCAACCAAGCTAAACATAAAATCGAGATTCAACAAAAATGCAGTAGATTGAAAAATTTAATATTTTTCCGCCTGAACGATTTATCTTTTCATATGGAAAAACTGAACGTTAATAGTAAGTAACTCGCTTCATATATTCTTTATATTACAAAACAAATAATTTTATTCAAATGAAAATAAAATATCGCACTAAAGAACAGTATATTTAATTAAATCAGAGATTTCAAAATTAGCAGCAATCGTAAAATTACGATGAATAATTTTTCATAAATCTGTTGAATGCTAGATGAAGTCAAGATGATTATGAATATGCATGTTACAGACTAACCGTGACCGTTGAACGTGAAATCAATCGACAATTAACCGTACTAAACATATTTACTACTAACAATATGATAGATAATTGTATAGATTAAACCGGCAGAAAAAAATTATTACATATTTAAATACTATAATATGTTAAGTACAATAATGGTATGCGCTGATACCCGATAAATGTTTCAACTCGCCCATTATCCCAGAATCATAAATAAATATACGTACCTGAAACAAACCAAAGAGAAATTAAATTATTAATTTATCTTAATGAAATAACAAATAAACATAGATAATAATAAAATTACGCGTTTATTTACTCTTATTTTTGTATTTAGTTCATTTTCATTACAGAGTAAAACTATCAACCATCCCTATCAACTATCAACCAAAAGTGTACACTATTCTAAGAACTATAGACATTACTTTATTTTTTTTTTTTAAATTACCGCTATACGTTAGACATAAGTTTTTAATATGAACTGATAATCGAGAATTATCTCTTCGTTCGATTTCCCAAAATAATAAGTTTTCAAAGATTATCGTAGTTTTAAAACTATTGAATATCTCTTAATTTTGACTTACAGTAATGAATCGCAAATAAAATGAAAAGGTAACGGTTGACACTTTTTTCCTACAAGTGTTCAATGTGAGCACCTCCATTATAATGCGGTACACATCCAACCATTTACTGGATACTTTAACCAACAAGCCTTGAGTAATGGAAACGACAACTACTTCAATCTTCAATCCTGTGCCTTTAAATCGGTATGTAGCGGAGGCGTTACACAAGATCATTTATAAAAAAATAAAGAAAGTTAAACGCGATCAAATCGGATGACCTTAGAAGCCACCGCAAACAAGCTCTGTAATCGGGTCCATGCAGACCGATAAAGCGATCAGGGAAAAAATCACTCCACCGATAACGTAAAAGTTATTCGAGTAAAGAAACATAAAATCTTGTAGCCAATACGCAACATATCCAGATAAGGAATTCCTGTTACGCTTGCTTCGGCGAAAAAGAACTACCACGGTAAACTTACCGTGGGATATCGCACCGAAAAATTTAATTTTAGGGAGTCCTTTGGTCTTGTAAAAATTCCAGGGGATTTTCTACGTCCGTATACGGACAACATTATTTCTGTTAACCTTTGCACCAAGATGAAATGTTGACATCGCTAAACACAAAACGATCAAGAAAGTCACGGCGCAATATTTCTATTGCGAAGACCGGTAGCCTTAAAGCTTGTAATAGTTGTAAACAGTATGGAGACGTACAACGGTTTCCTTAAAACATTCCATACTTCATCGCCAATATTGCTATTTTGCGGCCGGCCTTCTTAAAAGATTTTTTAGGACTAAGCAAGAAAAAATATATATCACGATCAATATTTTCATCAGACACCTACAATCGTCCCGTATTCTTCCCTTTATACAGACATCCGGTCGTTTCAAACCGATTATGTCATCGACGTATAGTATTTATCACCTAGAATCGCAATAAAACTTTCTACGGAACGCAAGTCGGAACTGTAACTATATATTCACGTGTAGCAAACTGCAAAGAACAGAAGACTTTCTGTTCAATAGTCGCAATATAAATAGCGTTCAATAGTGGCGCTGTCAAGCGGAAGATAGGTAATCGATCCTTGCCCGCAACTAAAACTGTCCTTTTAGCCCTTTGAATCTAGCCTTAAATCAAAACTGTACACTTCGTACGAGAGATATAACAAACTAAAACCTAGATATTCTTTTTTTATGTATACCCAGGTATTAATATAAGCTTCCTGGACGATTAGAACCGGTTGAAACCATTTACCAATGTATTGTTCACAGACTGATCTACCTTACCCTCGTGTTTCGTATACATCGATTAGCTTATAAAAAAACTGTAAGGCAGCATTTTCATGATAACTCTCATGGACTTAAATGTAATTGATGCGGTACAAAAAGTACGAAGTGTATTATTTAGGGATCACGTACTGCATATTAAAGCATTGATGTTTTACGCTATCATATTACATGTTTATACCTACAAATTTTTCTATCTAAGATCCTTATAAATGATTACAGTAGAGAGGCATAAGTACATCCGAAATAACTGAACGGTGAAAGCAGACTTAGATAATTGTTCCTGCTTACTCTTTATCCAATCATTTTTTTTAAATACTTATCTGAAAGAATTATCTTCTTTGCAGTATGGAGACGTACAAAAATATCGAAATTATGGTAAATAGTAAATTGATGCGCCGAAGTGTTATTTTTTCCAAATAAATAGTTACGCAAGATCTAAATTACGCAATCGTTAGATCTTCAACTAGGAGCAATTTACTATAGTTTATTTATTTATGTTTTTCTAAATAGATATTTATAATATAACGCGGTTAGTTTTAACTATAAATAAAATTCAACTGTCGCTGATTATTAAATAAGCATCCAACTGCCCGCAACCAAATAGTGATGAAGCGGAACACTGAGCAACGATGTAATGAAGTCGTGTTAAGACAAAAAGAAATCTAGAAAATGATGTCACACAATGACATCATGGCCATGGCCTGGTCCTGGACTTAAAATATAATTTGTCTCGAAACGCTCGTGACAAAGAAGTATTGCAGCAACAATATCATATAAACATCTATAAATAATAATCGGAAATATTCGGGAAACGAAATTTCTGAATAATCGTTCCCAATCGGTTTTTATCTACGCACTTTTGAAACAAATATTAATACGGAGAGTATTGGTCTACTAATAAACTTAAATTAACGACATTTTTGGGAATATCTAATCAATTAAGTTAGAATTTCTTATCTTCCGATTAACTTCGTATAGAAAAAATCACAGTATCATTCAAATCTACGATGCCAGGACAGTAAAGGTCGATAAAGGTATTCAAATTAGATCCTAGGTTCTCGCTAACATACATTAAAAAAAAAATTTCCCCTAACGAGCGAAAACTGAACTAAACAGGCCGACTTATTCTAATTACAAAACTTTTTCACTTTATTCGTAACATGCTAGAAAACTTTTTGTTTAATTCGGATTATAGAATTCTTCCGGAATTAGATGGGGTTCTATTCCTTTGCGTTTTTATTTTATTTGATTGGTTGAATAGAGGAATTTAATCAATTTAAACGTTACCATAGTGCATTAATTTAATTATTATGGAAACTTCAAAATCAGATACTTCGGTAATAAGCCTTAAAGGTTTAACAAGGGATTGATTCCATCTCAAACAGATTTTCTGAGTGAGTAAGAGTATGTATGTGTTAAAAAAAAAAATAGAGCGCTATTTAATTACAACAAACCCCGAACTCTTCGTTCCAAGAAACTGAAATTCCACTTTAGGAGATCTATGTAATTCTGAAATTTCGATCCCTTTTGGTTTAAAAGTTTTAACTACTACCAAGTTAAGGTATTTTTTCTGTGACCAAGCAACAAGGCACAATTTCATTTCCTTAATGAAACGACGTATTCATGAACAGTTTTACCTTTTCTTAATCAATCTGTTTCAGAGGCCACTTTACCACTTAGCCAGAAAGTTTAACGGGCAATAATAAATGTTCTAATGATATATTATGGCAGAAAAATTAATTTTTTTAAATGTGTTTTAGTTTTTTACTTTTTTATTTAAACAAAAATGTATTAAAGCGTTAAACGATGGTAAGAGTAAAACTATATATTTTTAATTAGCGCAAAAAACTCATAAAAATTAAGATACATAAAAATTTACTGTTTTTCTTAAGCAACGCAAACAAATAAATTAATACGTAACCCGAAAATTAATAAAATTCAAACGAAAACATAAAAAGTAATACATAAAACACGAAACGTTTAATTAAAACAATAAAAGTGCGATAAAATAGTTTTAAAAAAAACTTATTCAGACAACGGCTGAATGAAATATAAAAATTGAATTTAATATTATCAGCACGAAAACCTTTTAAAAAACTTAACTTATATTGAAAGAATATAAATTTTGACGGGATGCAAAAACTAAAACGACTAAGTTAATATAAACAAAATGTATCGATAAAACGTTGATATTTACAACGATTCTACGTCGATAAAATATTTCCATCTCACACTGGTACAATGTAACAAATCGATTGTGATAAAACATAAAAAAAATAATAATATAAAATAAAGGACGGTAGATTATTTATTGGTAATATATTAAATCAAACCTTTTCAGAAAGCTTTTAAATCTTGAAATAACGGATTTTTTATATCATATTTTTAAAAATACATATCGTTATTAAGTTAAACATATTTATTGAAATAAAGATAAAAAAACGGTAAAATGGTTTACAAATAAATACAATATGTTTTTGAATAACAATAAAAAAATATTATACCAGAAATATCGGTGTTATTAATCGCAACTTACGTTATATAGTTAAAATTCTGATTAAGCGGGTGGTAAGCAAGGATTTAGTAATAATAATTAGACAAAGTTTTTGTTTGTATTACTTCCCATTAATTTCGATGAAAGAAAGAGAAGAAAGTATTAATTGAAACCCGATAATGTGTTTTAAAAAGAAACAAGCAGTGTATGAAACATTGCATCGTAATTTAAATTAAATTCAAAAATTGGATTATCGATTAACTACTTCAAATTACTATAACCTTTAAGGAAAAAATGTATTCAACTTATACTATATCAATACAAATTTTCATTTTAAACCAATTTTATGCACGTCTATCGTACAAGAGCGAATGCACCAACACGCACACACAGAAGACTTCAACTTCAAGTACGATATTTAAATTCACTGAAATCCTTTTATTGAATTAATTGAGGAATTTGTTTTTTAAATTAGTAAATATTTAACAATAAAAAAACAAAGCAAAAAATATTTCCATAAGAAAAAAAATCCGATGACAAAAGGTAAAATCTGTCAGAAACATAAGCACTACTTCAAAATCCATTAATGGAAAACAAAATCCCCTTTAATTATTAACGAAAGCTCTTCGATTTTACCTTTCTAAATTTATTGAACAAATAATCCCATTATAAACTTTTAATACGTTAACGTAAAATCACTGTCTGACTGCAGATGACAAATACAAACTAATAATTACGTACAATCGTGGTCTAAATTCAAGAAATACACACAATTGCACAACTTTTACTAATCTTAAGGTAATTTTTCAAAAACTTCCTAAAGTAAGGGTAAATTTACAACAAAAAAAAGGCGTTTTAAATTGATTAAAACATAAAAATTAAAATTTTTTTACTCCAGGAAAACAATCTATTTGTGAATTTACTTCTGTTATCTATATAAATAAATAACGATCTTCGTTTTGTGTGTGTGTGCACTAATAACTCAAAAACTAACTACTTACCCGATTTCGCTGACAATTTAAAAATGTATTATTTGCCCCGGGAATGTTTACAAGTTAATTATTCCATAATATTTAATCTATACTATTATAAAAAGAGGAAGAGGGTTTTTGTTAGTTAGGAATAAACAAAAAACTACTCGATCAATCGCAACCAAATTTTTACCCGTATTTCTTAGCATCACTGAGAAGGTGATAAATATCTTTCATCTCGAAAAAAAAATATATACTCGTAGACGCAGTAGTGGAGATTTGCCGGTTGAAGCAAAAACTTTAATGAATTGATTTAATGAACTGTGAACAGTCTCTATCACTGTGTGTTTAACGATTCGAATCGATCGAATGAATAATATTACAAAAATAACAGTATTAAATTTACGTTAAAAAAAATTAAACAATTTTTAAAAATTCCATTTAAAAATAATGGGTTTCCCGTGGGGACTGCGGCCGAAGGAATGGTGACCGAAGCAAGCTCTGCGGGTGTCCAGGGCGCCGGTACCCCTGGTAAATTGGAAATGGCGAGCGAAGCGATCTCTGCGGCCACGGGGTAGGCCGCTGAGTTGGCTTCGGGATTCGCCTACGCTGATCTGTGCTCCGAGGGTCACGGTTCTGGCTAGACGGACCGGCTAGTAATATAATATTTTAATAACATAATATTTAATCACACAATAACTGTATAAGGAAGTCAATATTGCCGTAGGAAGCGATCGGTATAGGCGATATCTCTCAACATATACAACGACATTAAATTTAGTAAAAGAAGTTCAATATTTTGTTCATTATAATTCGTATGTTTTTTTTTTAAACATGTATCTTCAACGAGATTTGCGAAAAGTAATAAACATCTGACAATGTGATAGTCCTGAAACCGGAAATAAGTTAATGAAAAAAATTCACCAGCTAAAGATAATCATTTTTTTCTCGTAAATTTAAAGACCGCAGCAGAAAATACCAAAGATAAATAATACATATTAACAGATCTCTGTTTCGTCATAATGTATGAAATCATATAAGTTGGATTAAAAAAAAATAAAATACAGTTAGGTTTTGTTATCTCGATCACTAATATAAAATGAACTATCCTGTTTCTATTAAAATATAGATCCTTAAAAATTCTTGGAAATTATTTATCAATATACCATGTAAAATTAAAAAGAAATAAGAGTAAAAGTTTAACTTCCATAATGATTAAAAATACAGCGATCAGTTTTTCAAATAATTACTCATCTGCTGTGCACATTAAGACGCAATCGATTGACTTATCCGATTCGATTACGGCACACAGAATCATGTTCATTTTAAAACAATCCTTCCGGCTATGACAATCCTTCCGGCTGTGATAAGTTATACGTGTTATTTAAAAAATTAAATTTAATATTAAAAAATATACGTATATTTAAATTTCAAAAAGAAAATTAAGTTACGTAGAACACAAATCTTAAAACGAATAAAACTTATTTAAAAAAGAAAGTACAGCGATATGAGAAACAAGATTTAAGCTAAACGTAATCCTTGTTATAATAAATCATCAAACGTAGTTAGTCATCCAGGTATGAAATGTTGCATTCGATAGATTGTACAGAATCTCAGAAAGTTGCCGAGAAAATAGAGAAAGCATAGAAAAGAGAAGTTGAAGGAGTAGGAAAGAAAAAACCGGTAAGGTTAAGAGGAGAGAAATGAGGTAGATTTGTAATGAGGAAGTAGGTAAGCAAGTACAACTACTGGCTGCTGGTATACACCTTTATATAAGTGAAGATATATATATAAAACATCTAGTGTACTTAGAATTCTAAAACTGAAATAGTAAGTTAAAACTCAAGAGGCATAGAAGCAAACTCTACTAAGCAAAACAACCAATGACATCGTCCGCCAAGGGACCTCTCGTCACTTCAGTTTTAATAAGCAAGAATATATAGCAGTGCATATAATATACAAAATGTCTGTATACAGGTGCCGACGACTTTGAAATATTAATCTTTAGCCTGACCCGAGCCCGACTAGAAGCTCCTGACTTTGATATTTCCACCATAATTATTATTATAGGGTACTAAATATTCCTTCTTTGATAAAGTCAATGTGTTTTAAAAGTGTTTTTCCAATTTAATACGAGAAAGTAGGTCATATATATATATATATATATATATATATATAACTACGTTTTATTAAATTTAAAAATATCAAAAACTAAAACTAAGGCTGATGACAGGTAATCTAAAACAAACTTTTTTTTTGAAAAAAAAATAATATGCATATATACAATTTTTTACGATACCTAATTTTCCCGTAAGCACTCAAGTACAAGGTGATAAATCCATGTATAACAACCAAATGACGAAAATGCTGTGTTTGATATAAATATTCACCAGAATTAAGAAATCAAAGACATAAGGGAATGGACAATACATTTCCTTACTGACGGAAGAATTTTATAGTATAGGTAGTTGTAATGGGGACATGTAGAGGATATGTCGTCCATTATAGGATAGGATGGGAAGGGTAGCCCTACGGGGGAGGGGATCATGGCCATGCCAGAAGAGGGATGTCTATGGTCTCTGTCGATATCGTGGGGACCCCGTTGGAAGAAGCCCTAGTAGAAGGGTCAAGCTAGGCCTGTACCAATGTAGCGGCCTGGACCAGAAGGCTCATACACAATCTGGATGCTTGGTTGGAACGCCAACATGGTGAAGTAAATTTTTATATTACACAACTTATGTCCGGTCATGGGTGTTTTGGACACTACCTTAAAAGATTTGGCAGAAGAGATACGCCTTATTGCGACTACTGCCAGGAGGTGGACGATGTGAATCACACGGTGTTTGACTGCTGGAGGTGGGGACAATATAGACAATTTATTTTAGACAACAATTTGGATGCTAAAAATAGAATTGAGTGGGCGCTAGTCAACGAGCAAAATTGAAATGTTTTCAAAAACTTTGCTAGCACAGTTCTTCGAACCAAAGAAGAGGAGTCAAGACGGGGGAACCGTGGGCGTATTCGGTGATAGGGACGGGTGGACAGCCCCGTCTCTGAGAGCCTGCATGCCTTGGTGTGCGGGTTTCAATGAGGGGACGGGGACTCTAGGGGAGAATCGCGGGGAAAGAAAAGACCTAGACCCGGCTGGCGGGGCTGGTTCTGGGGGTTCGTGCACCCCCCCTGTGATGGTCACGCAGGTTAGAGGCGAAAAGGCAAAAAGACCGAGACTCGGTTCCTGTTGGGAGGGGGGGGTAACGGCATAGCTGGGCTTGGCCCCCCTTGGTGGGAATTAGAGGCAGGCAAAAAAAAAGATCTTTACCGGGGCGGTTGACCTGCCGTACCGGGTGTAAAACCGGCGGGTGGGAAGACCGCCTTAGAGTCAAAGACACGTCCCTGGGCCGAGTATACTTAACTAGATGTCCGGCCCAAGGATGTAGGGGGGAAAAAAAGAAAAAAGAAGGGTCAAGCTAGGGGGTGGTAGTCTGTGGCCACGGCATGCCTATGGGAACTGTGTTTGCTTAACGGCGGGGACCGGTTTCCATAGGGGTGCTTAAAAAGGAAAAAAGGTAGTAAAATTGCAACCCACCGGGTTGGAGTAGTGGTGAACGCGTCTTCCCAAATCAGCTGATTTGGAAGTCGAGAGTTCCAGCGTTCAAGTCCTAGTAAAGACAGTTATTTTTACACGGATTTGAATACTAGATCGTGGATACCGGTGTTCTTTGGTGGTTGGGTTTCAATTAATCACACATCTCGGGAGTGGTCGAATTGAGACTGTACAAGACTACACTTCATTTACACTCATACATATCGTCCTCTGAAGTATTATCAGAAACTTAATTACCGGAGACTAAACAAGCAAAAGAAAGGATTTACGGTAAATGACCCACCAACATTGTCCTACTAATTATACAAGCCACGCCACATGTTTCTTTTTACTTATCCATTTCATCTTAGGAATATTTTTCTATCACAATACGTGAGCTGAAAGTGTGCCACTCGCCAGCTGTTGTGTCTAGTGTACTAGTCATTGTATTGTATTAGTCTGTTCTGTTTGCATTTTTTATAAAAACGTGTCATAATAATCGGATGATATGATCTGGTTAGATAGTACAACAAACCCGGCTCGACCGTCCCGCCTAAGCCAGACGACAGTTCGGTTGACAAAGACATGGGCAAACATTCAGCTCACTTAGTGTAACCCACGGAATTTTAAACCTTCTCTGGTAAAAATATACATCAAAAGCCGTCATCAAAAGGAAATTAATCTAAAAATTAGACATTTTTTTTAAATGCCTTTCGACTACCTCTTTACCGTTCTGAAACACAAATAATACAAAAAAAAAAGAAGAAAATAACAGGACCTTGAAATGTAGTTATAGGAGCGAAGAAGGTTGATGATATTCGAAATGAAGGAGTCCTAAACTGAAAATACAAGTAAAGGAATCTACGGTAGAATTTTAGTGGCAGTAAAATTACTTTGCTGAAAAAGATATTAAAACAACCAGAATTATTTAATTCGATGATAAAAGGATGTCTAAAAGTAAAAACGTAAGGAAAACCAATGGAGATTACAAAAAAGTAACTTTGTGTACGTTGAGATGGATTGGTGGCAATGAAAAGAAAAGAATAGGAAATAGTAACAAACAAGTCAAATGACTGATGACTACAAAAAAAAAAAAAAATATGTAAGCGTAATAACAACCGATAATGATTTTTGTAGAATCATGCTTCTCTATCATAATTTTTTATTAAGAAGTTGACCATTTTTTACTGTATTTTTGGATAGCCCTGTTATAAATACGAGTAAATAGTACAATGATGGGAGGGTGTGTGAGGGGGAACGAGAAAGAAAGATATGTTGAATGTAATTTTTTCGCAATTTCGATCAAAATTTTTTCATTACTATTATTATTTCAATTTTCATTCAAAAATAAATAAAAGACTGACAAATGACAGGCATATATAAATGAACGCGGAATAGATATGATATACACACATCTGAAAAGCTGAAGTTAAAAAATAATTTTATAACTGATACTCATATTAAAAAAGTAATTTGTATTTAATAAATCTTAATGTATATTTAACTATGAGATGTAACGAAATAAATACGTAATCGAGTAACTTCATAATTTTAACCTTAAGACCACAGGATTATCTATCTACTGCACGTAAATGTTATATAAGATAACATATGATCGTTAGCCTAAAGGAAAATGAAAAAAAATGAATATAAATCAAGAAAGGATTCATTTAAAAGGAACTGGTTAATAAGTATAAATGACCTATTTAAACAAGTTTTTACGTAATTCTTCTTCGAATTTTATGTGATCAATTAAATTAGTTTGTAAATTAATAATAATAAATAAAAAGAAGTCGATCTGTCTGTAACTTGTCCTACATTCTATGATAACTGTGAAATTTCTTTGAAATGAGAAAAAATAAGAATTATAAATATTAGTTAAAAAACAAGTTTAGTTAAAAGCAGAGTACGAGAAACTTGGATAAACCAAATTAACTTGTTAAAATTTATTTTTAATAATAAACTGTAATTAAAACGGAATTTCTCTCACTAATGTAATGTAATGTACGTGCGCGCGAGAGCACACACACAGTGAGAGAGGAACCACACTAAAACAGAAGCAGTATCAAAATATATTAAATGTAATATCGTAACAAGCAAACACAGAAAATATATTGAAATTTTACCTCGTTTAAACGGATAACGCATTATAATTATAAATATTGAATGGATAACGAAAAGACTACACCCTGCAACAATTGCTTTTAATTAACAAAAAAATAAAACGTTACATTATTTTTTACCGTCATTTCGACAAAGATTACGGTATTACTTTTCATCGGCCTGTGGGATTTTGGGTGAAACTGAATTTTCTTTACGTTTTGAGTTACGATGAGTAAAAAAATACATTTTAAAAAGTAAAATTATATTTATTTTGCATTTAAAGAGTAAAATTACAAGTAACATTCACTTAAAATGTAATTTCGTTAAATATATAAATGTGTGTGTGTAATCCAAAAATTATAAAATTTGTGGCTCAAACTTCTCCAAAACTACTGGCTCAATTTCACTGAAATTTAAATGTTCTGTAGTAGTGTATCTGAAATTGTGGTTATGAAAATATTATAAAGATTGATTGAGTAGTTCTTCAGTTATGCTCAATTTAAGGTCGACGACAGATAACATAATCTCAATTGAAGTTACGTTGACTATGTTTGGTGTACCTTTCATACGCGCTTATGCAGTGAATCACAGAGATGAGCTAGTTAAAACTTCACGTTTGTGTAGTCTACTCGTTTAATCGAACGTATGAAGTGTGTCGTACTCTGAAAATCAGTGCGTTTCTGAGTGGGAAATAGTCAAGACGTCAGAAACGAAAGTCGGTCTTCTGGTGCAAATCTGCGCTAGGGTTTTTTATTACCTTATTACCGACGTTTTAAACAGAATACAATTTCCATCGGTCAATGTAACTTGACTATCTGTGAAATAATCACCGAAACGACCTGAAATTTTACGACAGTAAATATAAAAGCCTGCATTTCAACTTTGACAGATGTGTTACGTTTTTACTTGTATATAAAACACATACGCCCAAAGTTTTATTGCTATTAATAATAATTTCTGCTTTAATTTTTTCAACGCACTAATTTAAAATTATATTAAAATTGCTGATTTTTTTATTATAATTTTGCTGGTAAATGTAAAGTTTAATAACACTTATATTAGACGGTGGTCATTATTTTATTTCCAAATCATTTTTTTTTTTTAACCTAACGAAATTTCATTCATTATAAAAAAAATCGTACAAAAAATAATACCGCCAAATGACACCAATTTTAATTTAAAAAAAATATATTCACCGTTGAAATGGCTATTACTGGCAAAATGGATAACTGTAAAATTTCGTATATCTAAAAATGAGTAATATGATGGTGACAAAATGAAAATATTATTTGTAACGAAAAGTAGTAGATAAATATTTGCACGATAATTGTTTTACTCGATTAAAAGGTATATAAAGTTAAGTTAGGTTAAAAAAAGATGATGAATAAAGGATAGATTGGAATATAAGAAATTATTTAATATGAAATAACAATATCAATTACAAACAGAACGTAAACATTTAACGAATAGATGGCCTCATAATAAAAGGGAAAGCGATAACTTAGAATCGGTAATTAGCTATGTTAAAAGTAAGAGTGAAAAAAAGAGGAAGGAAGCACGTCACGTCTATTAAATAGATGGACAGGTGGGCGAAAAGAACAGCAGGCGTGGTTAACACGAACAGACAGTTCATAGAGTTATAATAATTGCTAATTGCGTTAATAAAAGTCGGATGGGTAGTATAAATTACAATTTATTCTTAAATTTTACGTTATAAATAGACAGAATATTCAATTTCAACACAATTACTTATCTTACCTATATCTATTAAAGCGTACAAATTTAAATAATAAAATGTAATAGTATTTTACCAATAACTAGTAATAGCCAGCTCCTTTCTCCTAGTTTAATTTAATAAGTGACAGCGATAACTATTTAATAATTAGCGATTAAACAAACAAACGAAATACAATTACATTGAAACTTTATACTAAAATATTTATAAAATTATAACTACGATAAAAGCAGTTTTAAAATTTTAAAAAATCAATCAATTCTACGATGAACAGTGCTAATTTCATTTTAAATTCTGTTAATCACCTAAATCACAAGAGGTTCTATTGTTGATGTATGTTATTTAGATCTTTATAAAATTTGTCAGCTAAACATATTCTTGTTTGCGTCCAACAGGTAAAGCTTATGCACCCATAAATATTACCTTTAACGGTTATATAACATAAAATCCTTCTTCACAAATGAAAACAAGAGTATATATTGATTGATCTGACATGATCTATGAAGAATTACGTATTTGTTTCAAGTTATTACACCACACCGTGAAATAAAAATAACGTGTAGAAATTTTCTAGCAAGCGGAAAGGAACAAAGATTTTACCCAACAGATATTTAAGTATTCCAACTTGCAATCGTCAAACGATGACTTAACCGTAGTAACATGTAAAACAGTTTAAAACCTTACTAATTCTAACACTGGCTAATGTTTAAATCCTAGATAAAATTGGCAAGGTTGTACAACTTGTCTTCCTCAATCGTGAGCTCTGTTCACTGTGAATAAAGGGACCTCCGCCATTCGTCCTCAAAATAGCTCTACGGTCCGTCGATTGTACTACGAGCAACGCAAATCTCTTCTGACATAAATTGCTAATGTACAATCACTACACAAATCTCATAAACACGATAAATTTATTTACAATTCTGTTAAAATATCTATTAAAAAAATCCTTTAAATATTTTTAATAATTTCACAAATAACTTTTTTGTAATTAACTCAAACTAACTAACCTCATTGTTTCCACTGGTTCATTGATGTTATTTTTCCTTAGCGTACACGGATGTACGAGGGTCATTTTTCTTAAAGTAAGAATGATTTTCTCAAACTGACAACGATTTATTGAAATTAAAAATCCTTGTTTTTATAATAAAAATAGTCTTAAAAATAGCTAAAAACATAAACCTCAATGATATGCCAGTATTCTAAGAAAGATAAGAGACAAATTTGACGAGCCACTCGTTAAAGAATTTCTGTCGCCTGTTTCAAGAAAAGATACAAATCGGACGACGTGCGTTATCATGTAGTATATACATTTCCTTAGTAAGCACCAATTTCATATATTTTATTCGTTCGTTACACCTTCTCCATGATATCAATGAATTTCAATTTAAAAAAAACGAACCGCCGATCACAACTCGTAATAGGCGGGATATATAATGGTTTGAAAAATAACGTCTGATGCAATCAAGAGCTTTTGACGACGTAATAGACAATTTATCATACGTTCCCGATCAGGAGCGTGAACTCGTGTTTTTAATATACGTAAACGGTTCCTACTTCAAATGATCCTCATGTCACGAATCGGTATTATACCAGTTATTATGTTTTATTAAAATAACTTTTGGTAAACGGTTAAAAATGAACTTTTGGTTTCGGTTAAAAATATCCATTATATTATGTCGATAAGTACTAGTAAATGTATTCACGCTTTAAAGCTTCCCATCTACTTTTTTTTGTATAAATTTTATTATTTATAACCATATAGTAATTATACAGAAATTATTTTAATAACTTAGATTTTTTAATTGTTTATCAATTAATTGTTAAGGTATAAATGTAACATGTTTAAAAGTAACAAATAAATCTGTAACACATGAAGATGATTAAAGCAGAGGAAAAAGTGATTTAAAAGAAATTTAAGTTATCAGAAACAATTACATTTTATAAGACGTTAGATGGACTCTTTTTTTAATGTTTACGTGAGAAAAAGACGCCTCATACTCTTACAATAGTTCTTTTAAATTTAAAAACGAAATGATTGTTTTCAGCAAGAAAAAGGACAGCTAAATATTAATATATTTAAACAAATAAGTTTTAATTAATACCTTTAAGTAATAAAAGGAAGAAGCCCAGATAATCGTTAAAAATGCTAACTTATATTCGTACGATTAAAAATAAAAATTTTTCAAACAGTGAAATAAATATGGAAGAAATCAATCTTCCTTAATCGAAAGAACAAAGAACTACAGCAATTCATGTAGGAGAACAACACACGTTTCATTTAAAACGTTTCATGAAAAAATCAAACCCAAATAATGCGGATTATTTTCTTAAAATAAATTCAAGAAAATATTCAAATTGGCAACAGGAAAAGTTACTTGTAAATTTACTTTTAAAAAACCTTTTAATGGTACACACGTCTTGATAATATCCCGTGGACTATAATGGATTTGACGAAAACATAATCACGAATTTTCACAATTTCTTGATTACTTTGAGCTTAGTAGTCGATAGTTAAAACTCTACAAGGCAGGCCAAGTTATAAGGCAGGTGTTCAACTAATATGCCTCCAAGAAGCTTGAATTTTCAGCTATAGATTGATTGCTGATGCAATACTTTGACGAAAAAGATTACTGAAATACATACTTCTATAACGTTCTAACAAATAAAACACATGAACATTGAAACATAAATGCATTTTATTTCATTTATAAGTTTTATTATTTTATGATTATTGTAGGCAATCGTAACTAAATTGTTTAATTTTTCGGTTTCATATGAGATATAAATAAAATTAATGAATTTTATGATTAAAAGGAACAAATTCATCAAACGGGTTAAACGTAATAAAAAAAAAGGGTTATCATGTATAGATAACAAACGTATATTTTAAAAATTATCATGATAGACCCGCATGACACATTGTATGTTGCTTTTAATAAACAAATTATCATCTCAAATAAAATATACGGTTAACATTATAAAATAAATTAAAATAACAATAGAATAATTCATAAATTATTTTAGTGGTAACTCATTTTATATTTTAATTAAAACTTTTACTACAAAAACAATTATGAAATGAAAAAAAAATTTAATGGAACGGAAATTTTGTCCTTAATCTACGTAAGTACAAAAACAAAACCAAAAATGCTTTAATTTCGAACTAAATAAGACGGGATCTAAAATTTATTTATCTAAAATTCAACCCATAAACCTTAACTGGATAACTTTACATATATCTCTGTATCTCTTATTCATATAGATTACTGAAAGACGAATTTTTTTTCACTAAAAAAAACAAAATGAAATACACGAGATAAAATAAGACATGCTGAATGGTAAAATATGAGTGGAAAAAATAGATTTATAACCTAGGATAAAAACGGTGACATTTCTTTTCAAGTAGAAACATAAAGCTTTAGGGATTAATAAATTTTATATATTCACGAAAAGAGAAGAAAATAGATTAAAAAAAGGCAAAATGAAACTGAACGGATTGGATTTCCACCAAATACTGGATATCAGGTGGGAGATAATAGTTCTGAATTCAGGTATTCGTCAGCTTATCATTTTTCAAAGCGTATTAGGCGATATATCCTCTATCTTTATATTAAATAAATAAATAATAGTAATTATACCAAGCTGTAGCCAGAGCTACGGCTGCTGAATTAAAAAGTTCATTGACCTTTTTTGTTTCCTACTCAATACAGAATTTGGGCAAAAATAAAAACCCGGTCCCGACTTTGTTAAATTTTACCATACCCTAACTAACATCTCTATCTCACCACCTCTTAGAGATTCCTGATGACTCATACAATGTAGTTCATATATATATATATATATATAAAACCCATATAAGCCAGTAGAGATCGTAAAATATTCACACACACACACACATCCAGAAACTGAAACCAAACGATCGCATAATGCGCCCTCAATTATCTGAACGAGCGATTGCAAGATAAACGAAGAAAATAATTTTTTTAATATACTAAGGATGTCGTACGAAGCCCATTTCCATCTTAACGAGTTTATTAATAAATTTTTTTTATTTATTTTTTTGTTTTTGGGCAAAAGAAAATCCTACAGCTACACCAGCTACCGATATACAGCAAAAATGCCGTGCTGCATGCTGTGTCATCGTATAATAGCCCTTATTTTTTTGAAAACTAGGATGGCCTAACGACTACAGTCACATCGGATTGATACGTCGCCATATTGAAAAACTTTCTTGTGCAAAAACTAAAGATATTAATGCAGAATACCGACAACGGTTGGTTTCAACAACACGGATCATCACATACAGCAGGCTGATGTACGCCAATCGCTTGGCGACCGTATAATTTCGAGAAATTGTGACAATCTATGGCCGTCCAGGTCTCCAGATTTATCGGTGTGCAATTTCTTCTTGTGGGGGGGTCACTTTAAAAGCCAAGTGTATAGCGGTCGACCTGTTATGATAGAGGAACTAAAAGCCAAGATCAGAATAACAACTGCTGAAATTTTACTTCAACCCGTGCTGTATGTCACGACGAGACTGCAGGAATATCTATGCAGAGACCAAAGCTCACCTGCAAGATATGACCTTTAAAAAATAAATTTCTTAAATATATAAACAGCATTTTTTTTTTATGAGAACATTAATTTTTTTTAATTTCCCGTTTCCCTGAATCACACTGTATCTTGCTATATCGTAAAAATCGATACACACTGAACTTCTGAGAGAAACAAATGTACAAACATAAATATTCAGTAGGGAAAAAATATGTGGACGCAATTTTTTTTTTTTTAATGATTAAAATGATTACCATAATTTTTAATCTTTTGAAAATCTTAAGAAAATTTGTAATGAATAGCAGTTTTCAATTTACAAAAAAATCTAATAATAAAAAATTACAAATAGCTATTAAAAGTTTAAATTTGGAATAATGTTTTCCTAATTCATAAACATAAAATTTACTTAAAACGAAAAACGTTTCAAAAACAAGAAAAAGAAAAACAGACAGATTAAATATTTATGACAAGCAAAAATTTCTTTACTGAAAGAATAAGATATATTCAAAGGATGGGAAAAAACCACAAAAAGTATAACATTGAAGTTTTGTTTTCTATATCTTTTGGGTTTTTTCAATCTAATATTTGAGAGCCGCATTTTACGTGTTTCTTCTTTTCTTTTCTATATGTCGGCTTATATAAAAAAAGAAGTTAAAAATTCCAGGTTATCCTATCTATCTCTTTTACAGATATGCATAAAAGGAAAAGAATGTAAAGTACACAAATACAACATAAAGTCGTATATGTGAAAACACACACGTGTCGCACGCACACAAATGCATGATAAATAAAAAAAGGAAAACAACAACATTGCGGGGATGGTTAAGCGTATCAAATATAGTATTCGATAAAATACCACAAGCGCTTTTAAATCTATAAATAAAAAAAAAGAGGAAAACGATTACGTGAAACACTTACCGAAAGGATAAACTGCTCTTTCAAAACACAATTCTTTAACCTCTTACGGTTCGATGTGACAAAATTTATAAAGCGCAAAATATATTTATTTATTCTTTACGTTTAGATTTTACCTAAAATTTGAAACAAAATATAACAGAATATTTCGTTTAAAGATACTATTTTAAATAATAAAAACAACGAATCTGTAAGTATAACCGTCAATAATTCCGTTAAGTTAATCACTAATTCAGTTATCGATCAAGAAGATGGACTTTCTCGGACTGGATACGAACGTTTATTTTACGACCGCATGGACAGTGAAACGTGCTTACTTAGTAATAAAATTTCCCGTCCATTTTTAATTTCAAATTATTATCGAGATAGAAACAGAACCCTTTATTTAATCTCATTACGAAAAGATAAAGCGATAATCCGTTTTTTGTTAAAGAGAATAAAAGTTTTTTATATCATCTAAAGCTCAAGTGATACCTTTACTTTTTCCTATGCGATTAAATTTATAACGAGCATCACCATAATAAAAGAAAACAATTTAAACTGCCAATTGTATGCTCAATGATTAATAAAATTAACAGCTAGGAAATTATTTTTTTCATTAACACGTTCGCGACGGAGGCTAAAATAAATACATAGGGTTTTTTATTTTCCCTAGTTATTTACACGTATACTTAAAACATCCGGAAATTTTCTTTTTACTTTTTTGTTTATATTTGATGTCATATACATGAAACAAGCATAATTTCGAAGAAATAAAACTGCAATCGTATGTTTTTTTTTTCTTGCGTGTAACTTGTCGGGTGCACGACGCGACTTTATGATATATATATATATATACTGTATATAAAAACTCCTGAGCGTTGTGCCCCCGCACGAGCTCTCATATTCCTCTAAGCCTGCCACTAGTCGCGCAGACACTTGAGAGTTCTCGCCCGCGCTTTCACACCGTATACAGTGCTTTTGTGTTTGAGGTTATAAACCGTTATTATTTTAGATTACTGTGTTGTTTTTACGTGAACCAAAAAATAGCCAACGCTTTAGATGAGTGTATCGATGAACTAGAACTTAGTGATTTCGAAAAATCCGACAGTGAATACGTTCCCACATCAGGTCATGACAGTAACAGCGATACGAAATCGTCGACTGATTGCCGCTCTATCCTTATTGTGATATTTTACTCTTTTTTTCAAAATATTTGAAACCAGACAACACACGATTTCCGTATTCTGAGTTAATTTTCTTTTTGGAGTAGTTTTTGATGCTAGCAATATTTCTGATTTTCAAAGGATATCTATAGGAACACTTTCTCAGCCACCGGTTTTAGATCCTCTACTTGTTGAATCGTTCTTCCTCTGTTTCTACGAGTAAAACAAGCCTCTTGTATTAACAAAACAAGGTCATATGGGAAGACCAGACAGATACATATGACGGGTTCCGCTGTTTTTTGCTACTATCCTTATTCCTTTATCCAGATCGTTAGTATTTTGTCAAGTATGAGGTTGAAAACCAGGGGAGATAGCCCGCATACTTGCCTTAATCACGTTTTAATTTCGAAGGGAGCGCTTAGATGTCCTTTGAGTTTAACTTTTGATATTGTGTTCGTTAGTTCTGCGAGTTTGGCTGTTTTGCCATCTACCCCGTATTCTTTTATGAACTTTGTTAACATTTCACATTTTAAAAAATTAATATAAATAAGAAAAATAATGAATAAACAGTATATATATATATATATATATATATATATATATATATATATATATATATATATGAAGATATAAAGAAATTTTACTTAACAGCTAATAATAGAAAATCTATGAAATTCCGAATAATTAACTGGGCTTAATACAATTCAAAAAAATTAAAGCAATTCTAATTCTGTTACGGTTCAACATCTGCAGGATACAACTTAATTACAGAACAAATGTACCGAATTTAATACTATAAAAAAAGTTACTATTTCTAAGTAACGTTTGGATATGTTTTTAAAATCAATTTATCGGCTAAATTAGATGCAGCACGTGTTTATGACAGTCATCTTGGATCTCGCCTTATAAACTTTTAAACAGCTATCTACTTAACAGCCTAGGCAACATGGTAGGCATGTAGTGACATTTCTGCACGAGTTCAATTACGCCCGGCTTAATTATTTAATAATCCACGCCAGCGTTCCTTACAAAGTATTATTTATAGGATTTAATTCTTACTTTAAATTCATATAGTAATATTATTTAAATTTAAAATAAAAGACCTCGTTTCATATATTTTAATAACAGAGCAAGACCACACTTCTTTCATGTTGGTGTGACGTAGAAACTTTTAATGTGGGAATCGTCAGAAATATAAACATGTAAAAATTGTCGCATAATCTATGTTTTTACTAACAGTCGGTAGTATCATAAAGCTGTTAAAATAAAAAAAAATAACAATGAGGAATTTTTTTATTTAATGTTTCATTTATAATTTCAATAAAATCAGTTCACAATATGCGATCTTATTTTTCAATAAATCAATCTCCAAAGAAATCGATAAGTATAAAATACCGTTACTCAATATATATAGAAGGTAATCTTTACCTTTTCATAGAAAACTCGGATAAATGACTATTTAACGTAATATACGATCATTGAATTAGTTTCAGAACTGAATTTTAGATAAATTTGGTCTAACAAATTTTCGTTGCATGTTTTTCAATATTTTTTATACGTTAATAAATTCCATAGTTTTTTATAAAGCATATAAATTAGATTTACATTTTTTTTTTAAATCTTTAGAATTATATGTCTAAAGAAAAATTAATAAATATTTTTATAATGATAGAATAAAAATTTTGAAATAGCGTAAAACTGTATTTATTACCAGTAGAAAACGGTAGAATAATCTCATGAAGAATTATTAAACAAAAGAAATTTCTTAATTAAGCTTTAAAAATTGTATTAACTGATAACGACAAATTATATAAATATATTAATAAAATTATTATTATACATGGCAGGAGTTTAATTAGTAGGGTAATTTGGATTTAAAACCACGCATAGCCGTTTTGCAGATTTTGCATTTTTTACACCCGCACCCTTAATTTACTCCCGTACGGGGGATGTTTGCAAAAGTAATGTGGAATATTGTATTGTAACCCGACCTAGTAACTGTGCAAAATTTCATGAATTGGAAATGTCAGGAAGTACGTTAAATTAAGGAAGCAAGATTTGAGGACCAACATGACAAAAAAAATTGGGAGTAAAAATAAAGCATGCAAATAAAAATTAGAACATAACGAGATTGTTACAACAATCACAATGTTAGAAAAAATAGTTTAATTTACGATGAAAAAAATAAAGAACACCAAGAATTCTTTTATATGTTTCTTGGAAAGTTCCGCATTTAGAAAATAATAATGTAATTTGGGGTATATTTACATATAAAATTTCAAATAACAAATTCTGTTCAGGTTGTAAAGAGTAAAATATTCATAAATTACCTGTTACTTCACTATTCCCTTCAGAGGTTTTTAAAAAAAAATTTTTAGGTATAGATTAAAATCAACTACCCCGGGGATGATATTTTTTAGCAGAATAAATTTACACATTTCTTTTAGATAAAACGTTTATCTGTTTTATTAACCGACGCTAAATATTTTTATTTTGTTGCTCACACCGATGCAAATTGACTAACAAATTACATTTACAAATTTTAATAAGAAAACGAATATTTTTTATAATATTTTTATAAAATTAAGAAAACGTTAAAAAAAGTATAACTCGGCTGATTATTTTTATATAGAGAGAAAATTATATAACCGTACGTCAGTAAGAACCGAACTACGTCATATTGCCATGGATACTAAAACACAGTTTACCAAACCAATAATCTTTTTCTTTTATAAAATTCAATCAGAAATCCAATCATTCTCCATTAAATTTACTTGATTTAGAAATTTATTGACCAAGGAAATAAGATTTTCAAAATTTCATTGAAATGCCTCCAGTACTTAATTTTAGCTTTTCAACTCCATGTTTAAATTAAAACTGTCAATTGCGCTAAAATTACAATTTTTAATTTTTTTTTTCTAACAATCGTGATATATTTTTGGCAAAGGAATTATGTGCTTTTAAGTAGTACCGTAGTTTCCATAAAATACAATAAATGATATTTAAGATTTAGTACTTTTTTCAAGAGCACAAAAAAACCTTATTCCCACAAGGGAATTTTATTTTAGGAAACTTTCTTCCTGCAACTACGATCGAACCTGAATTATTGATTGCCAAAGTTTACAATGAGTAAACAATACAGATGGGCAGTAGTTCTATTTGGGATGTCTGAAGCGGTTCTGGAATTACTAAATAGTACTGCGACAGGATAGTCGAAGGGCTAGCGGGATCCGTCCCCACCATGCGCATCAGCATAGAGCTTTCTGAACTTTGACAAGTAATTTTATACAAATAATTATTAATAAGTTAAAACGAAATAAATATTTTTATTAATTCGAAACTGTATATTTATCGGGATAATGGGAAGAAACCTCAAGGTAGGACTGTAGAATTTCGGTGCTACTTTATAATAATAATAATATATTTTTTTATAAATAATAATTCTTTTTTTTAACTCAAGACTTCAAAAAGTAATCATTTGTTTTTTTTTAACTTATCAAGTTAAGTAGTTGTTAATCAGACAGGTTCATAGAGAATATTTATAAGATCTCACGCAAAATTAAGTTTTAATAAGCTATAAAAAAAATAAGTAAATAATTACTAATTAAAAAAAAAATTGTAATAACAGAAGCTGTAATGTAGCAATATAACAACAAAGATATCATGATAATAATTAGGGCAGTAAACTAAAAACAAACACCAAAACATTTATTTATGCCGCTTATACATTCTGATTAAGCGCGGTTTAGTAGAGTAAAGTTGGTAAACTTTAAATAATTTTCATGAAAGATAGAAGTAACCAAGACACAAGACACGAGCGGAATAATATATCTCATTTGGGATAAGGTAAGGAAAACTTAAATTTAAAGACGTAATAAGAGAAGGTAAAACGTCTTGCTTGTACGTTAAGTACTTGGATTATCCCTCGACGTAACAAAATCATAATAACAAAAAGACAGAGCATAAACACACCAAGTGACGTAATATAAAGTTTAACTTGAAATATCTTAAGGTCACCTTTTATTATAATTTACAACTGCTGACGCAAAAATTTTCGTACTGTTTTCGTTTACAAACGGTAATATTCTAAATTTAACGGATGAGAATATATTATTAAAAATAAGTAAAAACTTTGTTACGATTTACTTTCAAATTACGTTTTAGTTTACCTTACTGGAATGCAAATTTGGTGTATAAATAACATTGGAGACCGATAAATTAAACAGCAAAAATCTCTAAAAATATCCTTATAAAAAATTACTATTTTTTTGAAAATAATAAAAATAACAAAAAAAAACCTTAATAAAATTGTAATAATACAAAAATAATTATCGAAGTCTAAAGCGTTAAAAAATACGACAAATGTATGAAGTACACTTCGCTTATTTTTATTTGGTACATCTTCTCTCATACGGCTTAACTTAACATAAAAAAAAAAACTTTTATTAAATTTTGCGGGATTAAATTTTCGTTTTCGAATCTTCCCGCATACTAGAGGATTACGCAAGGGTATTCTTCAGAAAGCCTTAACTTATTTTAAGATGGTTTTTTTAGGAAGGAAAATAGTTCCTGTCGCAGAACATATTTTAAGCTGATCATGTAGAACAGTTGATCAAAAATGAGGTGAGTTCTTCCTACAAAAAAAACTGCTCCTTCTTCTCAAAGGATTGAAGGTGGAAAGCGGGTATCGGAGGGAGCCTTGAAAGTACTTTCCGGGTGGGATTATTTTTCTCACGTTTTGGTTCCTCAAGAAATAGGATCCAACTTCCTAAACATACTAAACATTCGTCTTTCCCGTTATGGATTCGGTGAGTGAAGACGGAAGACTAACGCCGAGGATGCACGATCCAATGTATTCTTGGTGTGACCTGGTTCGGGAGCTATCTGAGTAACCTCTGGGACTGTCCGATGGCTGCAATAAAACTTAAAGGATAAAGTGCCCGGCTGTTGGGTAAAACCGAACCTTAGTGTTATACAAACATAAAATAGCGAAAGAAAAGTGATTTATTTGTTACGAAAAGAAATCTGTTTTATCATATCTAACTCAAAACAGAAGCTTACTTTTAATTTTCAATCGTTAACTACTTACTGGAGATTTTTCTAAAATAATAAACGAAGTAAACGAACCCGGAATATCAATAGGAGGTATTTAAAGAAAGATTAAGAAAAATAAAAACACTGCACGTATCATTTTATACTTGTTTAAACAGCAAATATTCCTAACAAAATTACCTAAGTATAAAATAAACAAATAAAATCCTTAAGTATTTCAATAAAAACACGGTAAAACATATTAATTGACCTTGAACGTGACCTTATAATCGTCTGGAATACAATGAAATTAAAATAAAGACAGATAAGCAAAAAGAAATAATAACCGTCTACGTCTAGAGTATAGTATTATAGAACGACATTCATAAAGGGATAAGAAAAATTCCCTATAGAAGAAATAATATTCAACAGTTGGCTACACTGAAAACAAAGTACGTCAAATACCCTGTAAATGAATCATGGCCGGTGCCTATACACAGTGGTATGGTATGGTGTATACAGCGAAAATATACGACAGTAATAATGTAGTTTAGTTAGCTTTGGTATTGTGTGAGAACGGCGGGCGGCTTTCTTTATCAACAATTAAAATTTATTCCCTCCTTAAATACACATCCCACCAGTTTTTTTTTTTTATTATTTTATTAGAAAAAATTAGAAATATAAAAAAAAACATCAAAGAAGCTTTTGTATTTTATATATAAATACATTTAACAGTCGCTTAAAAAATATTACTTCCTATGCATATGTATTTAACTTATATCACACGTATTTTTTTTTTTAAATATCTATATACACAATTTAAAAAAATGTTTAAGCTACTTTAATGTACATCAAGGAATGATTTTGCACATTTTAATTACGTAAATATACAAAACATTTAACAAGGATCAATTACCTTCAGTACTTGAATTTTAATCATTCAATAACGGCAATATTAATTATTTATTTAATTGTTTGTCGTCATGAAATATTTAAAATACCAAATTATAATTACAACGAAATTTTAATTACAAAACTTAATCTTTACATAAATATTTACAAGAATAACTTTAAAGTAATTAATTACTTGAGATAACATACACACCCACACACCTCACAATCTGTCATCTACTTATTTATCTTCTAATTTCCCTCCAAGGTCAAATGTTTAACCAATTAACATTACGGGTTCTATGTTGCGCTAATTTAAACCTATTTCCGTAAAGTATGCGAGTGGTTAAATAAATATAACGCATATAACATCCATTATCTACTACAAATTTAACTCAAAACTCGATCCATAATTCATTACTAATAATAAACAGAATCGTATTTAAAAAGAAAACCTCACACCGAACTAAATATCATTAATTCACTGTAACGATCATTCATTTGTACCTGTAAAAATTTAATATATTAATGCTGCAATTTTTCTGGCCTTTAAGTCATAGGATGTTATTTTTCTAGAAACATTCGAGACCGAACCAAACGGTTTTGTTCTACGGAGATATCCATGAAAGAAACAGCATTACCGTACAATTAATTTGGATTTTTTTAAGAAAACAATACCGCAGAATATTGATGTCTATACGTAGAAAAAACCAAACGTACTAACGTTTTTACTTTGCTTTTATAGCTGTCGCTAAGCTATACTATAGTTCCTCCCCCTTTCACACTCATTAAAATATCTTATTTTTAAAAAGTATTGCCCTTGCGAGTACGGTCCCCAAGTAATCCGCTGATCTAAGCACCAAAAACACGAATGACGTTCGACATGTTAAATGAATAAATCCAATGATAATGTAAAGCAGTTAATGAAATATAAATCCTGAAATGAGGTATAACTTAGATAAAATACATACAGGTGAAGCAAACGGAAAAAAAACGTTAACACAATTATTAGTTAATTCAGCAGTATAGGCAATCTGTTCGATTAACCGATTGCAAGCGTAGGTCCCTGTACAAGCATTACCTACGGTGGTGGGTGAACGTGAAAAAATAACTTGGCCACCAATAAAACAAAGCCACTACGCCACGGAGATCGGCGGAGTATTAACGTCTCGATCTTTCATCCAGGAATCCCGGTCAAGCATGGCATTTTTTAATAAGCAACAAAACAAATTCCATTATACAACATTCTCCGTAAGGTTCCGTAATGAATTAATTCATAAAAAAGATTAAAATAAAGGCAACATAGTAAAAAAAAAATCAAATGGCAACTACGTGCAGTTTCTGAACGTCAACCTACACATCCACACACGCAAATCTTGCAACCCTTCACCCTCAAGTCGATCTGCATAAATAATTCCTTTACTATTTTTATAATGAAAATTTTACCAAAACAAACTACGCACAGTAAAATAAATTTAGGGTTGTATTTTTTAATCTAATTATGTAAATCATAATTATTTTTATTGATCATTTTGGTTGCATAATGTAAAAAAAGCTGGAAATTAAAAAAATTACAACAATATAGAAAAAACGACTGAAAACTTTTTCTCGATTAAAAAAGTAGTAATTTCCCGTTTGTTTTAAATTGAATTAACAAACCGTGAAAAGTTTGATTTTCTTCAAGTATAGTAATTTAAGGATTACAAAACAGGATGAATATCTATCTATTTATAGCGCTTATAAATGAACGATATTAATCGGACAAATTTAATTAATCGTATAACATTCAAAGAATTAGCAATGTCGGACGACAGACTGGCGCTCTTACAATCTTAGTTGAAAATAAATTCCACCGCTTGACGCCTATAGATGCGCTTTAAGCTTAAATTAGGCTTTCTATGGAAATCAAGAAAATTACGGTTCACCATTTCACTAAATAGTTATCAGAGAAAATATTAGGATTAAATTTTAGTATGAACCTGGAAGCTTATGCTGCAATAAAAACTTTATGAATCTTCAGAACAAAAATTTTGGAAAGATTCCAATATACGTAACGATTTGGAGATGATCAAACAAGTAAAATTTAACAGCCAAATAGATAAATAATTCCATTGGTTGGTTAGATTTAACGAATGTTTTATTGTATATTCCCCGAAAGGAAGAGTAAAATTCTAATCGTAACATCATTTTACAAAGAAATTGTTTTGACATGAGATTCTCATCGGGGATAATTTTGTAAGCGTGTAAAAATTTCAAGGAATGCTCTATTAATGATCAAACTAAAAACTTCATATGATAAATTAAATTACTACATAAAATAATTAATGAGATACTTTATCATTAACGAGAGAACATGAATTTCTAAATTTCCAGAAAAAATATATTCAAAATTTATACAGGTAATTCAACGTGGTAACGGGGCAACGAACTATTTTTATGTTAGCTTGCTTTCATTTAACGGAAAAAAAAAACGAATGGTGAACGAAAAATGAATAACAGCGACCAGCTAAGTAAGTTAGAAGGTTACGACGTTAAAGTACCTTTAATTACATCTCTTTTACTAAACGAATTGAATTGTCGGCTTTTCTGTCTATTAAAGATCATTTAATTCCGAGTTGAAACGGAATACCCTTAGGAAAACTCTTTTATTTTTCTTTAGTTTGAGTATAAATCTACAGAGGAAAACAAAACAAAAAAAAGAAAAATTTAGTTTATAGAATAGGACTTTTAAAAGGATCTTACAATTGAATTAAGTTAGATACTTCTTCCGAAGGATAAAAAAATAATAATTTTGGATGTTTTTTTTTAAAAAGAATACGAAAAACAAAACACAAGTTGCTCAATATTGAGTTTTATTTACTGACCTCTTATCATCCAATAAATTATCGATACGTGTTAAGTTCCAAATTAATTATTTCATTTCCCAGGTTACTATGTAACTTTTTCAAATAGCATGAAAGGCATCCTCTACGCCTACATTTTATAACAAAAATACCATCTTTAATAGAAAGAAAGTAAATACGAATTAAAACAACATTTTCATGAAAAAAAAGAAGATAATAGGAAATTAATGAATCGATAACAAAATAATTAATTAAAATATTAATTGCTGCAGTCTTCAGTATACAAAAACAACAAAGCTAATTATAAAACTAAAAAATAAAAATAAATATACAATTAAAATATTATTCATCAATTTTACAAAGATATTTTATCAAAGAAAATGACAAAATACTTAAAATACATACATACACACACATATATATTTTTTTTTGGGCGGGAAGGAAATCTAATAGGTGTCTAAAAAGTTGTGAGCCTTCTGCGCACGAGACATCTCAAATCTCAGGGCATATGAGTCGCAGTTGGACAGGCCGAACGTCACCGTCCCCCCACGATCAGCCCGGTCAATCAATTCGTATTGGTCAAAAGGAACGGAACCCAAAAACCAACTCCGCCAATAAACAAAACATGAAAATTTATAACCGCTACTAAGTAACTAATGACCCTACCGATAAAAGAAAGACACAGCAGCAACGGACATTTGTCCAAGTTCTGCGATTAATAGGGAAATGATTAAACCCCCGCTTCCCTTGCGTTCCGTTCCGCCGAACGTCATTTGACAGCTGATAGTTGAAGCTAGTAGATGTGCAAAAAGTTTTGGAATTCATAACCTCAGCTATTGCGCCGTGAAGATGAGTGAACTTTCCGCAAAACTGCGTTACATTTCACAATTTTCTTTCAATAAAGGGGCAAATGCTGCGCAGACATATGAAGAAATTTGTGCTTTTTATGGGCAAAATACGTTATCAAAAGCAACAGCCAGAAGATGGTTCAGTCGCTTTCGTTCTGGAAATTTCGATGTCTAAGACGCTTTTCATAGTGGGCTACCGATAACAGAAAAAGTGAATGCTATTCTGGCAAAAGTCGAGAACGACTTTTGCCAGAATAGCAGTAAGCAGTAAGCAGTCGACATCGCCAATAACTTGAACATCCATTGCCAAACAATGTTAAAGCCACTTGGAGAAAGCCGACTACAAGAAACAGCTCGGAGTTTGGATGCCACATGATCTGGCTCAGAAAAATTTACTTGATTGATCTGCGAATCCCTACTGAAGCGTAACGAAATCGAGCCATTTCTGAAGCCGTTGATCACGTTAAATGAAAAATGGATAATATACGACAACAATGTGCGAAAAAGATTGTAGTCGAAGCGAGAGTCCATAATCTGTGGCAAAGCCCATACTGACGCCCAGGAACGTTATGCTGTGCATTTGGCGAGGCCGGAAGAGCATCGTAATTCACCAGCTGCTACCGCCAGGCAGTACGATAGACTCAGACCTATAATGTTGATAATTAGCGCGATTGCATCTAGCGATTCAAAAGAAACGGCCTGAACTCGTAATAGAACGGGTGTCATATAAGCACGCTGTCAACACCAGATCGCATACATCTTTAATGACCCGTCAGAAATTGAGAGACCTAGAATGGAAGGTTTCAATGCATCCACCGTGTAGCCGCTGGACCTGGCACCGTCAGACTATCATTTTTTTTTCGGTCACTCTGTAGACTTCACCCAACGGTGTTAGTCTCAAAAGAGGCCTGTGAAAATTCACGTGTCAGATTTTTTTGACCGCAAGAAAGCACAAACGTTCTATAGCGACGGGATTATGGTGTTGTGGGAAAAATGGAAGAAGGTCAATGAACAAAATGGTGCATATGTACATATGGTGTCATAAAGTAATTTTCCAATAAAAATAAACGCATTCTCAATTTTGGCCTCCGAAGGCTCAATACCTTTTTAGAAAACCTGATAGAAATACTCACACAAAAAACCAAATTTTTAAATATATATATATATATTTGTAGATGTATATTTTAAAAAGAATATTATTTTAATTAACTCGTCTTATATTCAAAACCAGTTCTATAGACATTTACGTAAGATCTAAATCTAGATTATAATTTCGATTTAATGAGTTTACAGACACCACAAAAGGCAGGCGTTCCGTTTGGTGAGTAATCTATAATATAAGTATATAGATTTAAAGCTAAATGTAAACTTTCTACTGGGAATACCTGAAAATACGACAGTTGTTTTATAATGTTTCGTACATCGTTGTGGATTAACAATTTTTTATTTCCTATTTTATAGTTTATTTATCCTTTTCCAGCAATTTCTATGAATAACCGTGTCACAATCGAAGAGCCAAATTTTTGTAACGGGTTTGTGAGCAAAACCTTGCCTTCCAAATTTATTTCAACAACCGAATATACCATAGCTTTTTAATGAATTTAGCTTACTGTGATTTTTGCAGGTATCATAAAATTTCATAAGCGATTTCGTTACTTAATCGGAGGGGATGAGTCGATTAAAAACAAAATGAAGTACATATACATGAATGTAAAAATGACTGGGCACAGTAGCGATCTCCAAACTTTTTGTAGATCTGCTAAAAAGATTCTTATTTTATAATGTTTTTGGATAATGTACCGTAATTACTCGCATATTTAACGCGCGCTTTTTCGAGTAACATTTTTTTAACGAAAACTAGGTGCCTAATAAATGCGAATAAACGATTTCACGTAGGTTTCTAACGAAATTAAAATTTTATAAGCGAGAAAATGATATTTGACTGCACATTTTTTAAAAATTCAGATGGGTGAATTAAGCGAGTAAATGATGTACACTTATAACTGCATAATAGAATAGCAGTTGGAATAAAAATAACTACAATCAATAAATACAGTGTAAATAAATAAAAACAAGCTACCCAGTATAGATATTATATTCATAAATGAACTTTCACATTAAGAGAAGCGTTTCCTGTTTCTGAATGTCGTTTAACGGAATTCATTACTACAGGTAGGAATGCAAATGGCCAACATACACATTACATAATAAATAGTAAAACGCTAGTATATCATAATAAAACGACGGACGGTATCCGGTAGAGATTTAGGTATACATAATAAAACAAGTACCGACACCAAACAACGTAAGTAAAAATTACATAAATACATAAACAAAATAAACGGATTACTAAGTAAACATCTAAGAGTAAATACTTAAAAGCACACTCAGGGGATAAAATGTTCTATCCGCTTATAAATTAATAGAATTGTTTTAAAATTTTAATCGGGTAATGACAAACAAGACGATGAATAGTTTATAGATTTTTACGTCGAGTGTTTGCACTCGATATGTTTGCTTAATAAATATATTATTTTAAGCATTTGATGACTGATAAACCGATAGTAAATAAAACCCAAACACCATGCCGACCAGAAACAGTTATTATAAAAAAACGATCAAACGAACTATTACACGTTAACCTACCGATTTCGTTTAAATAATTCTTTTATAAAATCAAATTTATTATTAAAATAAACCAAGGTAAATTAAAACTGATGTACTGAAGCAGTGAGAGGACGTGTAAGAATATCGTCATATATTAACAAGGATGCTCTTACGTTATTAACGCATATTATCGAACATATCAGAATTTTAAATAAAATGCGGATTTGTTCATTAGAACCAAATTATAAGTTAACGAACCTATTGTATATGTATGCTAGCCTTTTAGTTAAGATAACATACGAGTACAGACATAAAACAAAGCGATTCAACCGATATTGGGAAAGAAAGAAATAATTCAATAAAATCATTTAAAATTTTAGACTGAGAAAATTTTTCCTTACTAAAAAACGTTCCCTTAGTTTTCGTCTATTTAAAACGTTATTAAATGATTTCATTAATATTCTTTACGCTCAATAATGTTTCTTTTATTACCACGATTACTTTATATTAATTTTTGATAAATCCACAAATTACGAGATATATATAGACTATATAATAAACAAAATGTAATAAGCACGGTAAGATTAATCCATTCCTAAAATTTGTAAAGCCATTCTAACGAAAAACAAGAATCCGCTGCCAGTTTATTAGAAAAAGACGAGGAGAGAACTGGTTTCTCTTACCATCTTTTCATTCCGCTAAACATACTGTCGCACAACCAGCAAGCCAAGCGAATCAAATCGCTAATATTTAACCGACGTACATTAACGTTACACATCACAAACACTGGATATATCATGTCTTTTTTATACTTGTGAACGTTATTTTTTACAAATATTAAAATGACCCTGAATAAAGAAAAATCAATCGTATTCATTTGTGATAAAGCTCACGCCCGATAAATCCGACTGTAAACCAAACCTGGCGGGATTCGAAAAAATAAAGTTAACGAATAAAAGAAAAAGAAGCTACCACTACATCACGGACATCGAGGTGAGATTAAAAAGAACTTATTTTTAGAATATCAGTTTATTATTAATTCTAGGCTACGAGAGGTCACGGGAATTTATCATTTCAATACAAATTGCAAATATATTATCTAAAATTGTTAATACACAATTAAATAGTACTGATTAAGTCGGTAACGCAGCAATTATATAAAGTAAACACTATCATTTGTGGTAAATAAAATGAGAAATTTATTATGTCATTTCTGAGAGCAATGAGTAATTTAAAATTCTTGCAATAGAATACATATATATAAATATTTTAATTTACGATTACTGATAATATTTGTATAAATAGTTATCGTATTATGATTATTATTTTTTTACTTTAATTTCCTGACAACAGCGGTATATGCTGTTACAACAATAACGGAGAAGTATATATCCGATGAAAAATAAAATTAAAAAATTAATCTTTCTCAAGAACATAATCTAATCTACTCGTGAAAATAATGTTAAAAGTACGTATAAACTTATGTCGTAAAATGCTTCGTTTGCTAGTTACGGCCAGTGAATGATTTCGATTGAATTTCAGCTACCCAGGTGAAATAAGGTCGTACTGCAATTTTTAGGACAATAATTAAGGGCTAGAATTAATGATTTCTTATGGTATTTAATAAAAAAAATCGAATAAAATAAGTCCCAGAACCGTATCTCCAGTTTTTGAGAAATCTGAGGTGAAAATCAATAAATTTGAGTAAAGTACCCTGTTTTTTTTTATGTTTGACGTAGTAAAAACGTTTTAAATGGATAGTAAACACATAAAACTTGTACATAATTTATTTCTGAACAAAGTAATGCAAGATAAGATGAGTAAAACACGGTACAATTTTATTTATTCGCAGCAACAATACATTATTACACTCGTCAAACAAGTACTTATTTAACGGAAACAAAAACGAAATTCTTGGTTGGAGCGGTGAAAAATTTCTGTTAAAAAATTAAAAAAATATAAACCGGAAATTATAAATGATTATAGAAAAAATAAATAAATAAAAATGAATTAAAACAATATTTTTTTTTTATAAATGACAGACATACAATAAATAAATTGAAAGATTATTATTTCAAAGTTGAAAACAAAATAACAACAGCTGATCAACAATGTATTAATAATTCTGTAAGGTACATCAACTGGTTTGCTGTTGAAGTAATGCCGCGTACTTATTAACAACAGAGGAATAAATGACATGGTATTCATTTTGGGTGTGTGTAATGGTAATACTGGTGCTGCTGCAGTGGAATATGAAACACGTTTTACGAACCGCAAGATTCCAGAACCAAAAACAATTGACGCGACTTTTCGAAATCTTCGGCAAACAGGTTCACTACCTGTGTTCGTAGAGTTACGAACGATCTGTCCAACACGACGCTGTTGATGAAATTATTATCGATATAGTTCAGCACAGTCCAGGCGTCAGTACACGACGTCTTTCTACGCCGCGGATCGGAGTTTTGCATTCGATAATTTTGAAGACACTCAAACAAAACAAGTTAATCATAAACAGCCAGTTCAACATGTACACCCAGGAGACGGTCCTCTTCGCGTAGAGTTCTGCAACTGGTGGAATACAATAATTAAGGGCCAACTCAACAAGTCTGTTTACCGTCGAGGCAAATTTCAGTGGAGATGGCGTCAACAACTTACTCGATGGGCATACATTGGCAGAAGTAAATGCTCATGAGATGGTAGAAGGAAACTTATGAACCGATTTAGCGCCATGTAAGGTGCGCGGCCTTTTTCACAATCAGGTGTTTGGACCGTTCATATTATCTGGCGGCTTAAATGTTGAGATTTACTTGAACTTTCTTCAAGAAGAATTGCCGCAGCTGCTTGAAGATGTTCCTTTAGCTCTGAGACGTAAATTATACTTCCATCGCGACTCTCCAGTTCTCTTGTGCCCGTTTCCGCTCACTTAAATCATAATTTCCCTGAGAAATGGATCGGTCGTGGAGGTCTACATTCCTGGCCACCAAGATCACCTGATCTAACACCTTTAGATTTTTGCGTCTGGGAATGGATGAAAAATATTGTATACAAAACAAAACTACATTCTCGTGAGGAATTAATTGTTCGCATTATGGCTGCGGCTAAGCAACTTAAGGACATGCAGGAGAACTATAAAAAGGGACAAAAGCATGTACTGCTTTTGTAAAAAGCATGCCAAAAAATATATTGAAAATGGCGGGTTCAATTTTGAACATTTATTGCAAACCGGTACGTTTCATACACTTTGGTCTAGTGAACAGTTTCTAAATAAAATTCCAATTTTTTTACCTTTTATATATTTTATTCAACTTATCTTACACCATTTTTTTTTTTTTTTTTGGAATGAAATTCTCTACAAGTTTTTTTCTTAAATTTTATGTGTGTACAAAGAACAAAGTTTTTGTACATCAAACATAAGAAACAGGGTTTTTACTCTAATTTATTGATTTTCACATTAGATTTCCCAAAATCTTCCGCAGACACGGTTCTGGGACCTATTTTATTCGATATTACAAGTCAAAAAATGGTTTTTGATTAGTAAGAACTTACTAATTCTGCTCCTTAATTAACGTCCTTAAAATTTCAGTAAGACCTCATTTCGCCGTGGTTAACTGAAATCCGAAGCGAAATCTTTCACCTAACTTTAACTCGCGAACGACGCATTTTACGACACGTGTTTATACGAACTTTACCCATTATTTTCACGAGGAGAATAGGTTATGAAAGTCCCGGTAGAGCTTCGCGATACATCCTATATACGTATGTCGGCCTGTATTTGGTCTTATAACTCTAAACCCCGTTGACCGATTTTCTTCAAACACGGTAAACACGTACTACTTTCGGAGTGAAAAAATGTAATAAATTTTCGCAAAAATTGGAAAAAGGACGGAGGGTGTTTTGCACGGAATAAATTTCAAATCTTTACTGAAGGTACTTAGCAAAAAAAAATATTTCTCACAATAGTTGGAAGGTTTTTATCCAGATAAAAATAAAACCAAAGATTTTTATTTAATATTCACTTCCTCCTCAAAAAATGATTTTCTATATTTTCCTTTTTTTTTAACTACACTGCTTCAGAAAATAAGTTAATGGGGAGCTTTTTGCATCTTACATTTTTACATCAATAGGCTTTCAAACCACTATAAAACGTTTACACCATTCGACTCGTATGGTCTGCGGTAACAAAAAATATTTTTTTAATTTAAAAAATTGTTTAAAAATTTATTTTTAATTTAAATCAATCTTGCAAGTTAGACACTGAATTAAAATGAAAAAAAATGTTAATACGTATTTTGATAGCCCTTACTTTTTCATATTTATTTAAAAAAACAAAATTAGCCAAAAATTGTCATCTTCTTCCTAAGAAATGACCACTTAATTTATTTAGAATTATGGCTGTATATTTGTAATTTTTAAACAAATTAAAAAAGTTATTATTTTTTTTTAAATTTATTTTCATCTCTTGGGGATTATTTTCTTGAAAATTAATATTTCCCAAATGCTTTCCCTTGAGTATGGGAGCCCAAAAACTAAAACATTAGTTACTAATGAGTTTAAATAGTTATTGTTAAAAATGACCGTTGCGGAGAGAAACAGAAAAGACCCTTGTTTTTCAATAAAAATTCAAAAATGGATTGCATACCTTGAGTGGCATTGCCTGGAAAGTTACGCGATTCATTTCCGGCTTTTTAATATTCAATATTCCAAAAGTTTTGCTCGATTATAAACAAATTAGCGCTCAAAATTTCAGTAATCGATTAGGGGCGCTTCATGAGATTACTTTCTCTATACGTAATTTTAGTTTGACTGTCCTTTTTAATCTAAGCAGTTGGAAACCAGATTTCATTCACAACAAAGGAACACAAGCTTATGTGGAATAGTCATGGGGAACACTTACCGTAGAGGGGATTAATACGGAGCTTTACATAAAACTATACCCATTTAAATTAAACAATTTTTTAAAATAAGATTAAATCAATTCTATTATTATCGAGCAACAAAAACAATACTAAGCAAATAAAATTCTATGATATTAAGCTACATAAATATTAAAAACGTAAAACCGATTTTAGGTAAAGAAACATATGAAAATAATAGTAAATCAACAAAAAGGATGAGTATTTACACAAGTAAATAAATTTATTAAATAAAAATTTAATAAAAAATAATTTATAAAACTGAATAATTACAAAGAATAATATGAGTCGTAAACAAACAATAACAGGGTTAAAAGAGGGCGTTAATAAAAATAATAAATGGAATGTAAAGATTCTAAATAAAGCAAACACAGATCAAACTGGGCGTCTATTTCCGGTTTCTTAATGCACATGAGCATAATGCGACATGACGGTAGTAGTATATAATAGGCTGAACGGTACATACAGAATGACGAATGAGGTGTGGTCAAAAAGTTTTTAACTGACAATTGGCGTGATCTATACTGCATAAAATAAACTACTATATATCCTAATAACAGTACAAACAGTCGGAGTCAATGAAACGCGAAACTTTAAAACAGAAACAGAAATAATATACTATAAAAAGAAAGATGGGCGGAAAAAAGTCGTGCGTGCGTGCGTGCGTGCGCTCGCTCACTGAGAACGTTCAATTGAATCATCAACATCGGTCACAAATGGATAATATACCAATTTAGCTCGGTCATCCATTCTTAACGAGTAAAGATTACACAGCATAATACTAGGAATTGCTCCTTACACATACAATTAATTATTTATGATCGCGTACAATGGTTCACCAAAAATTCTGTAACATGTAAATCTCTAAAAAGAAATTACGGATCAAAAGATTTTTTTTTGTAACAAGATACTCAATTTTCAATTGTACTTTATGACTCCTTTTTAAGTATTTTTTAGCAATTTTAAGCTCAATTTTTCACAGAATTTTCGAAGAAAAGTACGGTATTACTTTCGATCGTATGATGGGATTGAGACGTGAAAATTAATTCTCTATACCTTTTGAAGTATGAGAACAAAAATAACTTACAATTTTAAATTGGGGTTTCTATATATATATATATATATATATATATATATATATAAACCTACGTTTGAAATTTTTTGGCTCGAATATCTCCAAAATTACTAGATCACTTTCATTGAAATTTAGATGTGCTTTAATAGTTTATCTGAAAGTTGTGCATGTGAAAACTTGATGAGTCGTTCTTCAGTTACGTTCAATTAAATGTCGACAACAGGCTACATACAGAGTTGTGAATACGTTCGCACGTGTTTTTCTCGCGCTCCGTATTTTGAACTTTTTACTAGAGTTCTGTGTTGTTATCGAGTTGTTTTTCCGTTGTTTACTGTTGTTTTTTGCTCTTTTTTCCGTTCGTTTTGTTTTTACTTGTAACCTACTGTAACCAAGCACTGTTTACACGGTTACGCAGTACTGATTTCGTCAAAGACAGTTAAGATCTGCGTTTATCTTCGGCTTATGTGGTCTTTTAAGTCGAATTTTATGAGAATTATTTTTTTTATAACGCGTATATATTACTTGATATATATTTGGGTTATAATAAATTGTTATGGCAGGTCCAGGCGGACTTGAGGGCGACGTCCCGATCGATGAGGAGGGATTATCTGCTGTTACAGGTCCGAGTAACCGCATAGACTTACCAAATTATCTCTGATGAGGCAACTCAAACTCCGGATGGAAATCGGGACGAGCTACGACTTGGTCGCTTGAGAAGCTGCGATGCCCGGTCGAAGATGGAGTCCCTGATGCCGATCTTGAACGGCTGGTCCTTAAAACCTGGCCATAGGACATATTCCGGTCGTCCATCCTTGTTGAGGGTACTGATAGTTTTGACGGAGTTGGCTCCGCCTGTATTATTGACGTGGCGTTTGGAATCGAGCATTTTCAGCACGTGACGGTGCAACGGAAGGCTCCGTGACTTAGGGACTTGGCAGCTGCTGGCAGGTTGAAGCCTGGCCAGGTCCTACTTTTATAGGCGACTAATCGGGACCTCTCCGAAGAGGATAGCAGCTTTGAGGTATCACTTGGGCGGACCGATTACGCTTTGGTCATCGATTCTGCGGCAGGGGGTCCTGGAATGGCCTCTACTAAACGGCTTTATTTGTAGGTCCATCCCACGGGTGTTGGAGAATGAACAAGGTCGGCGGGTTGCTTATACCGTTCAGAAGGGCGGGTCAGACAAGTCTTACGGCGGTCCGTGGAGTACGCAGGTAGAATGGGGAAACATCTTCTCGTTCATCTCCATCATCGATGCTGGCAGGTAATAAGCGACCCGCGGGTCGCTTATTACCGCCGCGGGACCACAACTACAGTTTTGTGGTCAAGGCGGAGGAGCGGACCTTTGCGAACCTTCTTCGCTCGGTGAAAGGGTAGTTTCACCAGGGGAAACCGGAGTCCTCTCCGACCGGCAGGACCAAGGGGAAGATCTCCACCTACGGGTTCGGGCGGACAGTGGCAAAGCAGACTAACTCGGCAAAGTATATTGCCGAAAAGGCAAAAGATGCTAGTAGGGGCGGAAGAAGAACCCACGTCACGCTTAAGGACGTGGATGGCCTAACATCACAGGACCGGTTTCGTCTAAAGCTTCGCAAGATGATAGGCGAGTCGGTCACTACTGACGTCCTGTCAATGCGGCCGGCTTACGGCTCCACTCAGGCGGTTACATTGGCAGTACCCCCAATCCCGGCCGACAAACTTCTATCTGATGGGTGGGTGCCCTGTCGAGTGGTGCGGCGTACATCTGACGGCCTTTGCTTCGGATGTTGGAATCCAGGCTACAGGACCAAGTACTGTTCTGACGCAAACAGAAGCGGCCACTGATTTACATGCGGTAAGGCTGTTCATTTACGTAAGGACCGCAAGCAGGATCTTGCATTTTACACGGTCATACACCTGGGAGTAGCGGATGTAAGATGACTCCATCGGAATCTGGAACTGCTTCTTTGTAGGAACATCACGGTGTCTCTGAGGGACAGCCCCATCCGGGAGGGGGTGGGAGATCTCAGTCTCTCGCTTACGATGATCGGATGGAGACTTCCTTGCAGTACCGTTGGAGGATAGTAAGACCCAGTCCCGGTAGGGGGATCCTTTGGGGTCCCCCCTCATTAGATGCACTGCGCCTAAACGACCGAGTCCCGGCTATCTGGCGTGAACTTTGTTCCCGACGAGATAGTTAGAGGCTATGGCACCCCTCGGAGCCGAGTTTACCTTTAGTTGTGGATCGACTCCGGGGGGCGGGGAAAAAAGAAGAAAAAACAGGCAACATAACCTCAATTTGATATTATGTTGACTGTGTAGCGGTGTATTTTTCAAATAAGCTTATGCGGTGAGTGACAGTGGTAAGCAAGAGTTGCAACTTAATGTTAGTGCGTAGGGTCTTCTAGTTAATCGAACGTATGTAGCGCGCTGTGCTACATATTTGTATGTAGTGCATATTGTACGTGCCCAGTTACGCGCAAGAGATATTTTTCGTAAAATTTTCTTAAGGTAACGGAATTCGAAAGATGAAAAGGTAAAATTATGATAATTATTTTATCATAAATACTAAAAACAACTTTTCATGTAGAATTATTTCCCCTATTGACGCAGTGTTAAGTGTATAAAAAAGGCATACATTTGTAATTTTATCAATTTTCCTGCCATTTTGTATTTTTTAAGGTAGAAAAACGATAGAAAACATTCCTCTAGAAACGGAATGAACTATTTTAATAACGTTTTTAAACCAACTTACTTGTTTTTATACGAAAAATTAAATACGAATATTTTAATATTTTTTTCACGTAACTAAACTTCAAAATGGCGGCTATCTTAATTTTTTACTCCACGGCATATATATGCCGTGGAGTAAAATGTGCTAATTAACAAGTAATTGTTTATTAACCAGAATTTTAAGCTTTTATATTTTTTCATCAAACATCACACAGCCGAGTTATAATGGAAAAATATTAATGTGATCCAATACTGAAAATTTTTGACAGTTTTTCTCTATAACGCTAACTGATAATATTAGTCAAAAATCTCAAAGAGTTGGTATTACTTAAATGTCACAACAATCAAAGTAGGTGTTCAGTGTAATTAACTATTACGCTAATAAACAGGAGTGATTTTAAACATCATAACCGATCAGTTGTAGAATCTAGACACAAATTCAAACCTGAAAAAAACAACCGCTAATCTTACGCTAAGCTTAAAATTAAGTAATTATCAATTTTCCTGTTAAATCTTTAAAAAAAAAAAACTAAAAAAAACGGGCAGATGACGAAAGACAATGAAATAATAAACTTTTTTTTTATCTATGAGGCGTACAAAGCAAGTAAGATAAAAAATATATTTTTCTCAGGGAGTAACATTCAAGCCTGCCAGTACTGCAGTGAACACCCACCGGGTTGGTCTGGTGGTGAACTTGTCTTCGAAATGAGCTGATTTGGAAGTTCAGAGTTCAGGCGTTCAAGTCCTGGTAAAGACATTTACTTTTATAAGGATTTGAATACTATATCGTATTCAAATCCGGTGTTCTTTGGTGGTTAGATTTCGATTAAACACAGCTCAGGAACGGTCAAACTGATACTGTAAACTACACTTCATTTACACTCATACATACCATCCTCATTCATCCTCTGAAGTAATACCTGAACGGTAATTTCCGGGAGCTAAACAGGTTAAAGAAATGAAAGAAAGTACTGCGGAGAACGTAGTTCTGTTAAAAGCATTATTTTATCAAATCATCTTTTACCACTGTATAACCGGTATCTGTTGCTATCTATAACCAGAACACTTACAAGAAAAGAACACGAAAACTATAGGATACGAACACTCAAAATCTTCAACAAGATGAGCGTTTTCTATGCGGGATTTGAGTCAAACGAATTATAAATTTCATAACTAACTATGTTTCGAACCTCTACTTGTTTTCCGTAAAATACGTTCATTCCAATATTTCACGGACATCCGGTACTACGAAGCTTGCTATACTGAGTTTTTATCTAAGACGGAAAAACAAAGAGATTAACGAGTCTGTGTTTTATACTTTTATTTTTTTAAGTACTTACTAACTGTACGAACTAATTCTGGGGTTTTATGTTAACAACTAGTACACATTTATGCCGAAATTTTAAGCTAAATTCAACACCGTTTGATTTGGTATTTCAGTCACCGCAACGGCTACTTTAAGTATGAAAAAAATAGAATTTTTGACAGATGTTTAATTGACCGTATAACCTTAACCTTGATACTATATAATATATAAAATATCTGTAGCGTATAAAAAAATATGACTGATCAGGATTCGAACCAAGAACTTTCTGGATGAAAAACAAAGACGCTACTATTTAGCCACGAAGGTCGGTGGAAAAGTAAAATGGGAAAATAGTTCCAAGAGTTCACAATAAAAATAAACACGAAGAGTATTTGGTTCACGGAATACCTTTTTAATGCTGCAATAAAATCTTTAAAGACGTAAAAAATGGATTTTCTTTCTCTTCTACGATACTTTATTTCCAGAATAAAAATTCAATTAATACATTAAAAAAAGTTTAATTAATTACGAACAGAGGAAACAAAAATATATATTTCATTGTACTATTGATAAGCAAAGAACGATGACCGCGTAAGCGACTTAGTACTACTTAATATAAAGAGAACATTTCGTAAAACACAGTGAAGAAAGAGAGAAATAAGTTAGAAAGAGAAGAAGATATAGATATAGAAGATGTGCGTCCTTGGAATGATTGTTTGAATGAATCCATCCGCCCGTTTAATAAAAACCGTCGTCACTTCGCCAGCATCCACTAGCGGGTCTCACGGTATTTTACTTAATACCACTTCCCTTCTCGCCGTAACAACTAAACCAATATATCTTACAACTACTGTGTGACGTATGAGTGCGCGCGTATATCATATGCTAACGTTCAATGTACTATCACAATAGCGTGCCTTCTCATATTCTTTAAGGAAAAAAATAGCAATCGAACCGTAAAAAACCATCTCTAAGTAATAACGATTACTTTATACCACATCGAATTTAGTCGATGCAATCCCTATTCATGTAGAATTATTAAGATTTTCAACCGGACTGTCTCATAAATCGCTACAAAAATGGATAATCTATCAAATTTGATGTTAACTTTTTTACGGATTATTATTTTATATGCACTAACCTTTTAACATAAAAATAAAATGTTTATGTTAAAAATTAATGTTAAAATTTATTTTATCTTAAACATTAAAGATTTTAAATCTAAACTAACAAATGTTTGAACATTTTTTAAGAACAGGCCAGGACTACAAACCATAATTAAACGAAGGATTAAAAAATAATAAATCTTTGTTGCACTGAATTAAACAAACAGAGTTCTAAAATTAAAGAGAATAGATAAAATGAAAACTAAAATAAATTATAAAATGATATTTCCCGTTATAAATGATCGTGAAAGTTTTAGGCAGTGCCAGAAATAATCTTATAGTACCAATAATATCGTAAAAATTGTTTCCAGGGACACCGGATATTACGCAAAGATAGCTATCGAGGTTTTCTACAATTTTGGTATATTATTTTTTACTTCATTTGTTAGTATTTTTCAAATTTTTGTAGATTATATGTCCATCGGGAAAATAATACTAACAGAAACTAAGATTACGTAACTAATAATATACGAAGAAAAACTCGATTCTACAGAACAATAAACGGCCTCAAAAGAGAAAAAATATTAAGCTGAAAGATGATGTAAATGATTGAATGAAGGTCTAACGCCTAACTACTGAACTAGATTGGAAATGGTGGAAAAAATCATGTGAAAGGAAACAAAGTTCACGCGTTGCTGACTTGGCGATAGAAAACTACATAGGCCATATCTAAGAGAAACAGCAGCTGCTACTTTTAAAAACATTTTTTTTCGGAAAGAACCTTGTTCCGAAACAAGATTTTTATCTTATAACTTAATTACTTAATAATTGTTAGTTACTATTAAAAACCCTTATATTATGAAACGTCACTTTTTACAATCTGTAAAAAAAAAGAAGATGTGAGAAGATATAATATAAAAGGTCAAGGTGGTCGTCATTATCATTAACACTTTTTATCATATTTACATCGGGACTAGTGGTCAGGGTAAAAAGTAATTTCCTCAAGGATCTTGAGTAACTTTGATAGAATATACTTTTTTCATTACAGACTTAATAATCAAGAGGCTGCAATCATTAAGATAAATCTAATATAAATTACATAAAAAGGACTTCGGTATAACTAATTCCACTCGAAAAAATGGCTTTCATCGGCTTATAATTACCTAGAAATTAAATAACTATGGAATATATAATTTCATTCGTATAGCTTACAAAAAAAAAACCAAAGATTACAAAAATTAAAAGATATTGAATTGTAATTTTTTGAAAAAACTAATTTTGATACGAGACGAGAGCGTAACGTGTAAAAAGTAATAACTCGTTTGATCCTTAGAAATAGAATAAAATACGAGCTAAACAATTTTAAAATTAGAATTTCAAGCGGGAAAAGAGGAAGACCCGAGAATAAATGGCCTGATGATGATAATAAAAATATAGTGGGAGCTGGATGAAATCGGCGGAAGATCAGAAACAAATGGATAAATCTTGAAGGCCTTCGTGAATAGAATGTAAAAAGGACTTGAAAGAAAACGTGTAAAAAACCAACAACACTTTGGTCTAATTTTTATATTTCATAATCTAAAACTTAAAAAAGAATAGATTTTGTCAGTGCCATTAGAGTACAAGATAAAAGGCAACTTTACCATAGCGCGCGAAATCAGTACGGACCATACCATTTTAAATGAAATAATCTTATTTATGTGGAAAAAAGGGCATCAATGAACGCACTAACAGTAATTATATATTTAAAAAACTCAATCGACGAAAAAAACACCTTTGCTATTAAAAAGGTAAATGAATTTTTTTAATTCTTCCACGAATCAACGGGGAAAAAAACTATGTAATTTATTAATTTTCTTTTTTTTTCAAAATCGTACACTATTTTTGGATTATACTAGTAAATTTGAAAATTGTTTGACAAATAACCAAACTATTAATTCACAACGGATATCAAATTCATAAAATAAAAGAATACGGAAATGTAAAAGAATAAATGAACGGTGATTGGGCCCTCGTAATATATATTTTTTTAAATATTTTACTGCACCAGATTATATGGTACACTATTACGTTTTAAGGTGACATCAAATTAATTAATATAAATCACAAAGGAAGAAGGAAACAAGGATCGATATAACACTACTAAACACGAACATCGGTTTAGCAGCGAGGAGAATGAAAATGGCATTCACGCATCGCTTAATACAAAACAGTCCATCCGAATTGAATTGAATTCATTGGATCCCAATGAACGTAGTAGCCTACTTCAGCTGTTTATCGAACAATGAAAAACGAATCGATGATTCAAATACGACAAATGGTCTATAACTGGCGGATACGTTTTTTAAAAATTCAATCGGTAATATTTTATTTCAAATTTTTTGATTAACCGTTATAAAAAAATTTATAAAATTAAAATAACCGTTACGAAAAGTTAGGCATACGAATTACCGTTTGCGAAAATAAGGCATCATCATTATATATATTCAACTGACCCGATCAGTATGTATTCTTAAATAGAACGTTGGCAAATTATCGCACGACTTTCCCGGCACAGAAAATTATTTAGGAAAACTTTATTTATAAACTGACCTCTCTAAAAAAAAATATTTTAAAAATACTGAAAAAATAAAGTATAAGTTTTAAGGAAGTAACGAAAAAATGCTTCTCACTTTGGGTCCGGAATTGATAAGGATGGCAAAAGCTACTTTTAATTGAGGAGAAAACGAAACAAAAATTTTAATAATAAAAATTAAGAGTTAAACGCAAAAAAGAAAAAGTTATTTTTTAGAGGTGAGCAATAAATTTTAAGAAACGTTTTTATAAATTTAATACCCTATTCAATAGAAGCTAAAACAAGATAATTTTCAAAAAAGAATTTCTGGATTTTATGTACGGGATCTATAATTTAAAAAAAAAGTAGACATTTCATTATAGCTCTATATATGAAGTATAAACTTTAAAAAAAAATAATAATAAACTGAAAAATATAAAATGAAAGGAGTAGAACAAAAAACATAATTTTAAGAGGCAAGAGTTATTATTATTCTTTTTTTAAAGTGTTTTTGGATCATTTATATGTGCATTGTAAATAACAAATTTGCTTTAATAAAGTTATGTCTAAATTGCCTTTGATAATCGAATTTGGTTTTTTCGCGATATCCTACCAATTCCTTAACGAATTTTGAAAAAAATTAATATGATCAATTCTCCATACATAGAAAAATTTGAAGAAAATCGGTTCGGTTAATCCCGAGATATAAGATCAAAAGCAGTGCGACACATACGTATAAGTGCGTGCGCACGAACATATATATATATATATATATATATATATATATATATATATATATATATATATATGTTTTTTTGTCTAAAAGAAGTACCCGAAAACGTAGATTTGGAAAAAACCCGATACCCCATTTTTGACACGATCACCATACTTTTCCCTTTATTCTACTTGTACTCGCTGGGAAAGTATAAATGGTGAAAGTAATGTACAAAGTCAGTAATTTTTATATCATCAAACATGTAAAACCAGCAAATAATTTTTTCCCCTTTTCTGCTTAGCCTCCAGAACAACCGTAAAGGATTACTTCAGAGGATGATACGTATAAATGTAAATCAACTGCAGTCTTGTACAATCTCAGGTCGACCGTTTCTGAGATGTAAGGGTTAATTGACACCCAACCACCAAAGCACACCGGTGTCCACGACCTAGTATTCAATATTCTCAACCCTGTTGAGAAGTAACTACCGAGGCAAGTGTTCCACCACTTCTTCCTTCCAGGCGGGAGCTTTTTAGATCTAAAGGGTTTACAGTTCAGTTGAATACATGACATAAAATTCCAGGAACGAGGGAAGTATTCCTGAGTAATGATGTCTGAAATTCTGAAAGGTTGATGGTAGGGATAAGCATCGGTTCAACAGATGAGTTCTTTAAGTATTGAATGGATGTAATTGTTTAAACGGTGTATTGGTTCCTGCATCGGCTGCAACTTCTTTCAGACTCCAGAAAAATATATTTTAAGGATGCCGTTATAACTTAATGGGAAAAGTCTTCCCTCTTTAATCTCTTCCAAAATACTACTTACAAAAGTAAATCTCATTAATTTTATTCGGCGAACTAAATTAATAAAACTAAAATAAATTACAAAACAAAACAGTCGATCGCAACTGATTACGGAAGGTGTAATCAGTACCAAAAATATTCTTATTCTATTAACAATTCCGCAAGCGTAATTTCCAGAAACACGGAACGTCAGTCGCTCACGATCGACGAGGTTTTCTAAAAATCATATATTTAACCCGTATATTCGCCAAGTTCGTTTATTTTCTTTACTTTTTCAGTTTTTTGTAAACAAGGTAACGAAGGGAAAACGAGACAATTTTAGTGAAACCAACAAAAGATTTAATAACGTACCAGAAAGACACGATGATGTAAAGCAGTAATAGTAAGATGTCAGGAGACCACACTAACAAAAAGATTGAATAAAAGGCGAGAGAACCGGTTAACCGTAGAGAGGCAGAAGTAGTGAAAATAGTGTGTGAAGGGGCGTGTTTAGTTGAAAGCAGCGGCGGCTTGGCACGGAAACTACTACCGCAGCCATAACTATCATTTATCCCTATCTAAAAATGATAACGGCCAATAATTTTAAACGAAACTGTTTTTATTAAAAATCGATTTAATAAAGGGGATCGTATAATAAGTCGTTTCGCCAAACAGCAAGGAAACTTACAGCAAGATTTCATTGACATCGGGGAGAAAAAAGCATTTGACTTTTAACTGAGCCACAAAAACATAAAAACAAACTCGGCTTAAAGATCGACTAAAAAAAATGAGCTCGCTTAGCTCGATCAAGAAATACTTATCGAGATAAGTAGGTGTCAAAAGGAGAGAGATGCAAATAGCGTATTCTCATTGCCATTACAACTAACAGGCATCAACCTCCCCGATTACTGCAGTAAATAACGTTACCTCAACGTAACGAATATTCTTCTTTTTTTTTGGTTAACTTTAGTTGACAAAAAAAAAATATCGATTAGATTACAATTTTAAACAGAATTTGATTAGAAAGTCAATGTTTTATTAATGAGATGGAAAACCGATAGGGAAATATATAAAATTAAAAAAATATTAAATTAGCCGTTATTAAGCAATAATCATCAACATAAATAAAATAAACGAATATACAGAATTATAAATTTATACAGATTAAACCGATCCATAGGAATCTTAAACACTTTTCTTTAAAAAACCTAGTACAGTCGCTTTATAACAGATTCAATTAACTCATTATAGGTTTATCACAACTAAAAATATCACAATAATCTCGAATAGCATTACAGCACTTCGCCATCCGTTCAACCTAACCTTAACTAGAAGATATCTTTTGTTGGGAACTTAAAATTATTAACCCAGAAGACATCCTTTGTTGGAAATCTAAATGACTTGTTTATTAATAACTGAAAAATATAATTAGCATATATGTTACACAGTACACTTTAGTCTAGTATCCATATAAAACAAAAAGAAAGGGGATGTTCTCACGCTATTTAGAATTTACTATAAGTTGTAAATTATTTTATAATTACTTTATAATAGTTCAATTTCTCAGTTATACTTACAAATATTCGTTTCACTTAAGTAAAAATACAATGGGAGTTTTTATAATTTCTCCGTTAATACGTACCTGCAACAAACAATGTAAAAAATATTAAAAAATTGTTTTTGAAACGATTATTAAAAAAATATTAAGAAGATAATATGCATAAAAAAACGACATACAAATAATACAAAAACTTTCACGTACGGCTTATTATGTTCCATAATGGGTTAAAGAAAATGAGTTATCTACTCTACAACCGTCTTTCCAATCAATACATTAATATTAATAACAGTTATAATCTCTGTTCGGAACACTTTTATAAGACACAAAAAATAACGAATTAAATATTTCGAAAAATTTTTTTTTTTTTTACCATAAATATAATATTGGCGGAAAATATATATGTATCGAATAAATCTGTACGATTTATTTTGACGATAAGAAAGAAGTCTTTATTCTTCAATTATTCTAGTAAATAATAAACGCTTTACGCTTTAGTTCAAAGGAAAATGAACTAAATATTAATCATATAAAACAATTTTTAACGCATTATTTTAACCATCAACAATGCGTGCCGTGTTCAAAGAAACGAGAAATTTCTACAGCTTGAAATAATTAAAAGGAGCCTTAGTAAAAAAAAATTAAGCAATTTTAGGATCCTAGCCAAATCATTATTATAAAACAAAACATTAAAAAAATAATAATAATAATAAATCGTTTGTCTTATAACGGGTAAGTAATTAATAAAAGAATTAAGATAACATAAATACTATCGCATAACAAAACCGTAATTTGTAGACCGTAAAACCGATAATCTACTTAATGTCCCATATCATTAACGAGTCGCTATCAAGCTCAAATAAAAACTAAAACTGAATGCAAGAACATTTACATAATTCCTTAAAATGATTTTTTTACTTTTTATCCTTCATTTTACAGTTTTCATACAACTTTCTTTACAACGTTCTTTATATTTAATCTTTACCTTTTTACCTTTTAATTAAGGAATATTTGGTTCGTGTTACATTTTCAATTATGTGCTTCACGTCTCCGTTACACGTTAACACCCTTTCAACGTTATCGTTAAGTGCAAAATGAACTAACCGTAGATTCCTTAAGACAAGGCATCCCGTAGAAGTCTATTATTTTGCAAACTAAGGTTACGTATTTCTCTCTTCTTCAACTTGTTAACCCGTTAAATATTACACGTTAAATAGTTTCTTATGAATATTCCGAAAGTCCCCAGAAATCCTATGCGGCTTTCTGGATTCGAAGCCCGTAGGCAACCGAGTTCCTTGTTCGTGACGTGTAGTCTTGTAAAGAATCAGGCCGACGATATCGGAGACGTGTGGTTAATTGAAACCTAGCCACCAAAGAACACCGGTATCCACGATTTAGTATTCAAATCCGAATAAAAGCAGCTATCGTTATCAGGATTCGAACCTGAGAACTCTAGACTTCGAAATCATCAGATTTACGACGAGTTTTACAACTTGACCGACTCCGCGGGTTAAGGTAACAGGTTAATAAAGTGCTATTTATGAAGAACTTTCTATATACCTCCACATGATAAAACAATTTTGGGGAAGTACAAGGTATTTATTTTTAATAACGAAATCTTTTTTTCGCAAATAGTTCGTTTATTAACTTTAGAAAAAGAATTTGTCGCAATTTATAGTACCAAATCTACGTAAAATCGGTCTTGATATATATCTTAGGAACTATAGGCGAAACGGATACTACTGCCTAGAAGTGGTCAAAGATACTTCTTTGAATGAAGTTATCTCGTTTTGTGATCCCTCTGCTGATAATTCATCCACCCAAACATTCTTTTTACCTAACTTTGATCCTTTCTTTATCGGTGGTTTTTCTTCATGCTTCGTATGAAGAATGCGGGTACCACTTTATTATTCCGTCCTTTTAGAAGGTGAGGTAAAAAAATCTGCTTTTAGATCTATAGAACATTTTTGTCTTATCCGGTGGATAAGACAAAAAGTACAACCTGCAACCGAAATACTGAGTAAAATAACGCCTCTAATTTTCCCTACTATAAAATATCGGCTCAATAGTTCCTGATATACATTTCATCGATTTTTTTGTGACTCCATAAGATTCATAATCCTTTTTAGATATTTTTTAAAGATTTTTCTTTTTATAAATCCATTTATTAGGGAAATTCTAGGAAATACTATTTTAACTAAGTCTTGCGCCCTGATAAAATACTGCTTCGCCATTTAAGATAACAAAAAACATAACACGATAAACTAAAAAATTCTTTAATAGAAATAATTTAAAAAAAAAAACGCCGTTAAACATTTTTAAACACAGTTTAATAAAATTTAAATAATAAAATATTAATCACACGTTAAATTTAATCCGCGTTTCTTAAATAATTTTAAGCAATAAAATACAATGAAAATAAATACTGCTTTATCTTTTTAAACATTAAATAACCATAAAAACGTATAAGAGAAAAAATTATGACTCGTAGTCAAAAATATACAAATTTTATTTAAACATGAACACACCAGATGAATTTTTGCGAAGTTGAATAATTTAGTAAAATGGATCGATAGAATAAATTTCAAAAAGTTAACGTAATTTCAAACTAAATTTAAGATACACTTTCTATAAGCTTATATATTTTTCCACTGAAAATACTTTTAGTTCCAATTATAATATTATACCAAAATGTTAAAATAAAGAATATCAGACTTCTATAATTATAAATTTTTTTATTAAAATGTAGGTATTTAAATCATAAGATTAAGATTACATTGCTCGCATAGCTTTTTAATTCTATTTCTTCCATAAAAATAAAATAAAATCAAGGTTAATTGAGAAAATCTTTTAATATAAAAAAATTGTTTTAAAAAATGATAAACTTGACTTTTGACAACGCAATAACATTATTTTCAATAATTTTTTTAACAATCATAAAAAAATTACGATAATAGTAATAGTAATAATACATAAATGAGCGATCACATTTAAATAAATTTAAAAAAATTCTATATTTTCGATTATCATCAATAACAAGAATATATAACACAAATTATGAGGATGTAACTAAAAAAAATTTATGCAATATACGTATATTTATAAATAACCTTCAAATTTACTGCTGTCAATATACTTGACCTCTGCTTTAATTACATTTTTAATTAATATTAAATTAACTTCATAAAAAAATAAGCAAAGTATGGCGGTAAAATAATCACACACACACACACACACACAGCGTCTATGTGTGCGCGTTCAAGAGTTTAAATATTTTTATACTTATTTTATTTTTAAATTTCATTAATTTTTTGAGTATTACGATCAAGAGTTAAAAATTTCTTTCTCGAATTTAAAAAAAAAAATCATGAAAAACTAAAGAAAGATATTAATTTTTATTAACACTAAATCATCTGACATTTACATCGTTGGAAACCCCCACAGTAAATTACTTAAGTGCTGTTACTACCGATATACAAGAATAATTAAAACTGTGCAATTTAGATGTACCAATAGCAATCAAATTACCTTCCCGTTGCTTCAAGTAACATTTATTTCAATCAAAAAAAATTTCTTAACTAATTATTTTTAGTACGGTATAAGATCAATTTTTCACCAAATTTTATTTTTTATATTTTTTTTACCGGCTGTTATTATGTTCTAAATAATGTTTAACCAAATACAATTGTTCCTGTTAAAATGAATGAAGTGAAATGTGAAGAATCGATTAAATGTTGGATTATCTGTTGCTGGGGTACATCTGAAATTAAATTTATAATTACCGTTGCTCTTCAAAATATTTGTGCTTACGGTATATTTAGATGGTTTGTCATAAGCTGAATAAAAAATGTAAAACAAAAAGAAAAGTAAAGATTATTGCATAATTTACTTTGAGGGTTTCCGTCGGTGTAAATTTTAGATGATTTAGTATTAATATAAATTAATACATTCTTTAGTTTTTCATGATTTTTTTTTTAATTCGGGAAATGAAATTTTGTCACTATTGATCGTAATACTGAACAGCGTATGCAAAGGCACTCACTTATACAAACACGTGTGTATGTGTGCGATTGTTTCACCGTAATGCTTTGCTTATTTTACTAGATCGATACTATGAATGGGGGAAAAATGAAAAAAAAGTGCCATATAACAGCAGCGGAAAAATAAACAATTATTGTGAACTAACGAAAACTAATCGTACATCGTTGTTTTATTATGAACTGTTCGTAAAATAAGGTGCCAGCTGAAAACGTTTTGCGACAGTTACTACATCTCCTGTGCTGGAAAGAATTTTTTTTTAAATATCATTTTATCAGTTCGGAAATAATGTTTTTTTTTTTCTTATTTAGCTTATGAAAAAAGATCTTATCAGGTTAATCATAATTTAGAACGTAGTCCATAACTGGAATACAGTATGCAGACGGTAAAAAAAAAACTAAATAAATAAAATTTTGTGAAAAGTTGAAAAAGATTAATAAGGCGGTTAACTAACAAATATTTTCAAAAGATTTCTGCATGTTTTATAAAGAGCGTATGTGCTTGAAGAAATAATAAAAACGCACTAAAAAAATCTTTGCGCAATGAAATAATATAGAGATGTTAAATGATTAGAGAATAAGTAACAGCAATATTGGACCTCGATTTTTTTACCGCTATTACGACTCGAATTATCAATCTTCAAAATCGACGGCAAAGATATAACGCGTCTAATATTTTGAACGATACAATTGATTACAACATCTGGTAATAATAAAAGATAATTTTATTTTACACAAACATTAAAAAAAATTAAAAACAATTTTTATTCTTTTTGTAAATACGTAAATTTAGATAGGTTCGAGATTATCCGAACAATTTTTTATTTCCTTAAAATTACAACATTTTTTTATTTAACTTCCGTTTTATGTAAATTATTCTTCGTTTATTTTTATCTCGATATTAAGACGACATAGGATACGCTTCAACATGTATTTAAACGAGTAAGATGAGACCGATTAAATTAAATCAAATCGTGAAAAATAGCAGACCTAGCCCAGGAATCGACTCTTAGAACAACTGAAATATTAAACATGTATACCAATATTAGTAAAAACTAGTCAGCCAAACTTTATTTCACATATAAGCATTTTACTAAAGGATATTTTGATTTTAGTCTTGTTCATGGGAACAAGACTAAAATCAAAATCAAAAGAAATAAACCAGTCTTTTCCATAAAAGACTGGTTTATTTCTTATTATTATTATTATCCTGTTATACAGAGTTAAAAATTCCTTCACGTGCCGTTAAACGTGTTTAAATATTTTTATATTTATTTTACTATTAAATTTAAATTATTAAACGTTTTTAAAAATGTCTACTGACGGTGATTAAAAGTCGCGTCATTGTCGAAAATATACGGAACAAAATAAAAAGGTTGAAACGTAATTTTCTCTTTTGTGGGATAATATTTTATAATTTCATTTTAATAAAATGAGAGCGCCCCCTCCAACAATTAAATGAGATATAGCGGAGGCGAGTGTATTTGTTCGGTATTGTCATTATGTTTTTCGTTTCATCTCGCCAAAACATTTCTACTAAAACAGTATTCTGGGGATCAAGTAAAAAGGGTTTGAGTTATTAACACTATACGAAGAATTTAATTTTTAAAAAAACTTATATCTAAATTACACATAGAACTAAATAACAAATCAAACGACTTAATAATTAACTAGTTACAAGACTTCTATCCGATTAAACGACATAAATCATAAAGAAACGGTAAATTACTTTAATTCACAAATAGAAAGAAAAAAGCAGTGAAAGTAAAAAAAAAGTACATCATTAAATGAACATCAGAGGAATTAAACACAGAAGCGTTACTCAATGCAGCCCCATTAAACGTTCGTTTAAGTAACTTATAAGATAAAAAAAAAAGAAATCCGTTTTAACTACATCTTAAGAGATCGTTATAATACTGAAAGGTTCCTTTTACGTATAAAAAAGTGAAATTCTAAATCCCTGTTAATATAAGGGAAAAATTAAATTCAGGTAAATTTTTAAAGACAGCTCATTAATCAAATTTTTTTTCCAGTAATTAAAAAAGGTTGGAGGCTATGTAGAGCAAGCTTAGGATGGTTATTAAGACACCGGTATATAGTCATTATTTTTTTTTTATTCACGGGATAGTTAGAGAACATTGGTCACTGGAGGAAAGAAATAGCGTTTTCTACTGGGTTATGAAAACTATATAAATCCCTGTGTATTGAACAGGTCTTCCCACTCGATTGTTATTTATTATTTGTTAAAGAAGTAACAGAAATAAAATTATAATTTTGACTTTGGTTTCACCCGTATTGATCCATTTTCATTAATTTACAAAAATTATACCATCAAACGAATCTTGTTAAGAGATTATTAAAATTTTGATCGGATGTTCTTACTGGTAAAAAAATCCGTAAATGAAATGCCGGGAAAAGAAATTCAACAATAAAAATATTAAAAACTTGATAACATAAAAACACTGAACAATACTTTTCTTTGAACAAAAATTTCTTTTCGTAAAACAAAACAAAAGAAACCCGTAAATAAGAAGTTCGTCATAAAAAAAAAACCGTATTAAAATACCGAAAGCGTACAGTATAAATAAGGTCATAAAAAAACATTAGTAGTAGCGGTAGGAATACATTTGCTTCAAGCATATATCGCACGTACTAAAATAAATGAGAGAATAAATAAATACATACGCAGCGTGCGTTTACGGGTATTCAAATAACTTTTCTTTTTTCTTTATAGTCCCGCGAGAAGTGAAAACCTAAATATCTGTCTGTAGCACCCAAATATATACTGGCAGAACTTATACGAGCAGAAACATGAAATGAGGTAACATTTTGTTACAGACTGTTCATCAAAAATATTCCGGTAAAAAAATTTGAAACGCACAGAAACTAAGACCGTTAGGTATTACCGATATATCGATAACTTAAAATGATTTTTACCGAAAGGTTGATAATTTGGTCCGACGAAATTATCCGTCATATATCGATTATTTTCGAAAGAACGATTTGATTATGAAGTAACATGTTATCGGTATTCCGGTGATTTGGAAAACATCACGAACGATGAAAATAAAAATCCCATAAATGAATGTTAGAAGACGTACAAAATCTATGGAGATAAATACAAAAAAAAAGAAAGTTATACGTTACGCCGATCGCCTATTATTTCTGAACTACAGATTTTTAGTACTGACATCAAAAAAACCAACAATATCAATAATTCCTTAGTTCTCGAAGGGTGACTGACGAACAAATTAAAATAAACAAAAACTATTTCATGTTGGTCAACAGTGGACATCAAAAAGATTGATTAACCAAACTATTCCTAATTATATTTAACAGGGCAAAGTGAGTCTTTCACAGTTAAATTTTTTAAATATAATCTTTTGAAAGTGTAAGAAGGCTGGATTTAAAATGTTATAAACCTTTGAAAGAACCTAATGAAGAACAATCAGCTGACAATAATGACCGAAAAAACTGATTTCCTTATAAATCGACTCCCGTTTAAACGTCTCTCTGGGTTAATAAACAGTGCTTTGTAATAAATTGAATTAAATAATAATTTTCTTTTACGTTAAAAAATTGAACCGCTGCTTTAAAAAAGAACGTAGCAGCAAAGAAGCAGTGTTATACTGAAAAATTAAATCTGGTAATGAAGACATTAAAGATACAGATACGAATTTGCATTAAACCACGGTAGACGGATATGTGAATAAATGGATCCGTAAAGATGGTCTGTAGAAAATTATATAATGAACAACCACGAAATTATAGAAACCTGAATAATATTATTATAAAATTATATTAATGAGAAAACAGAAAATGCAAAGAGGACGTGAATATAAATGGGAACTGAAGTACAAAATGTAAAGGTGAAAAAATTTTTTTTGATATATTATGGATACTTTATAACACTGTTGAAATTTACTACGATATCGCAAAATAAAAAATAAAAACTACCCAGGATTAATATGTGAAGCAAATATAAATGTTAGTTTAAAGAAATCGATTGAAAATTTTGCTATTATTGTCGAATACTTATTTTACTAGTTAAAATATCAAAATAAAAAAGGTTAGGTTAAAAAGTCAAAAGGTTTATTTAAGGTCACAAAATGCGAAAATTAAAAAATAAACTATTTAAATAATGTAGTGTTTTATTATAAACATGAAGGTGACAAAAACGGAAATTAGCTGCAAGATAGGCGTTTTGGCATCGAGCCCCGGTTAGCCAAGATATTTGCTGTAAGGATGAGAATGGATTTTTGGAGAACTATGTGATGGATTGCCGTGTGAGAAGGTGTAGATATTGACCTCGCTCCACGAAGCGGACCAAAGCAGAGAGAATAAGGTATACTTTCATTAGAGGCTTATTAAATTTCTGAATCTGTTTCTTGATTTTTAAGTAAATCAACAGGACTTTGAGTAAATTGAATGGTAGGACAAAATTGTCGTGTTACGTATAAATATTTATTTTTTTGGTATGAGGATAGTATTTTTGGTGCTTAAAAGATTCGATCAAATCTGAATGCACAGTCTAACTAACGTTAGATATAGGAAGAGTTTTTGTGTGAAACCTTCGATGTTTCAGTGTTAGTGAAAGGCGCGAAGATGGGGGAAATTGATAATTTGATAGTTGAGGGTTGTAAATTACGGAAGGTGGTCGCGGTTGGATGAGGCCATACGAAAACGGTAGTAGATTGTATACATACACCGATGTAAATGTCTGCCGAAATATTTGCATCGGCGGCATCCTGAGAGAAGCCGAATTGATGACTGTGCTGCGTTATCAAGTTTAGAGGGTCTAAAAGACGATCTCCGTAAAGCTCATCAGGGCTACGAACGGAGGGGGTCGTGTGGTGACCAGGATCGTCACAAGGCGGGTATGTTCTCCTACGGGAGTCAGGATGTAAGCAGAACGTAATTTTGACAGCTATTAATATGATAAAATTATAATCTATTACGTATAAATGTTAATCAATGTCGAGTATCTTAAACAACCACACGTAGTCCATAGAATGCTCCTTTTATTGTTACAGCGGTTAATAGAAAATAATTCTCCAGTTTTATCGATTACTCGCGGTTCCGATCGATTTGGTTAAAAGGAAACTTTCAATAAATAGAAAATTAATTTTTTTTCATATTTAAGGGCAGACAGCGAGTGGCATCCTTTCAGGCTAAACCAAGACTCCCGGGTTCGATTCCAAGCTACGGTCACGAAATTTATTAAGTCGAACCCGATGAAGTCATCAGTAGTTGATGAAACTTACTAATAAAAAATGCATTACGTCAAATTAAAAAAAAAGTATGCATAACGTAATATACCTTGATTAAAAAAACAAAAAACACATACAACAATTAAAAGAATGGACCAGAAATCAAGTGCTACCAAGAGTAAGAGATTTTAAGAGGAAAAATACCGTAGCTTAGATTCAAAAGGGAAAGACACATTTATTGAGAAAAAAAAACTACAGGAGACTGCTACTTTTTTCCCGGAAATTGATGCAACGTACACGAGAATAGATGAAATGCTGAAGAAATGAAGCGGATAATACGTTAGATAAAAATAAGCTGAATAAGACAAATTTATCTAGCTTGACATAGAAAAAGAAAAGAGGTCTTCAGAAAAAAAATAAGATAACGGACTTTTCAAAAATAAAATTTTAAAATTTTGATAATAAAAAAAAAAGAAGAAGAATCGACGGTAAACCAAAGCGTTAATACATCAATCAAAAGGGTTTATACTATTTCTTTCTTCTGCTGTTAGTTTTATATACTGTATGCGATATAGATTTTTATATTTATTTATTTTATGGATTTCTTAAGGTTCAGAAACTTTATTATTTTATTTTTTTGTTAAATAATAAGTTATCACAGTAACAACGTAGTGAGCTCCTAAATATAATAGAAAAGCAGCAGTTTTTTTCGTAATAAGTAATAAAAAAAAATGGGTGAGGAGAAAATGTTATATCTTTCTGTAAGATTAATTTTAAATAAATTTATTAACAATTACGAAATATTTTTTTTTTTCAAATTTAGAATCCATTAAGTAATATGTGGAATTCTGTTATAATCCGTCATTTCCCATTTGGAACCGTGGTCGAAGTATTTTGGAAGTTCTGCTGTAATATGATAAAATGAACTAATAATTCTACAAACTGAAACATCGGTAAATAAATACCTAATTTACTCGCGTAATTCACGCACGTGGTTTTCTTAAAAATGTTCAGTCAAATAAATATTATTTTCTCTCTATGAAATTTCAGTTTCATTATAAACCTAAAATTATTTTGTATAATAAATCAGGCACCTACTTTTAAATAAAAATGTTGGTGAAAAAAGTGGGTGAATTACGCGAGTAATTACGGTAATTGGTTTTTTACTGGTATATAAACTTATCGTTATTTAATGTGTGAGCCAATTAACGAAGCTGTACAGACATGTTTAAGAATTCTTTGAGTAACAATCTACCCCCTTTTTTTGAATTTCTTTCAATAAAATTTAAAAAAGTTAATCTAGTATTTTTTGTTCCCAACATACAAACAAAATGTAGAAAGGAAAAGTTGCGTTTACTTAGTGAGGAAGGGAATCTAAAGATAGGAGAGTAGAAGAGCCAATTGGAATACATGTAATTTTAGAAGATATGGTACACGAAAAACAAATATGGTAGTGGAGATAAGTAATGGTGTAGCCATTGGTGAGATAAATGCAATCAAATCAGAAGCTTCTCAAGCGTTTATAAAACAATATTTTCAAGCAAATACTTCTGGTCTTTTATTTTACCGGCTAAAACTATATCGCTGCTATATAGCGGATACAACTATAAAAGAAAAGTTTATAGATCGGTACAATATTTTGATGTCGAGTTTTCTGCGAATGTCAACGTTTCACGTCTCCCGAGTTCAAAGATCAAATTCATAAAAATTTCCGAAAGACGTTTTTACCAACGTACTAGTCTTGAAATGTATTACAGGATAAGGTTCGGTTAAACTAAATCATCATTATTATTATATTTATTTATTTGTGCTTCACGTAACAGCAGTACCAATTTTAATGAAAATGTATATGAAGATACAAGGCTGCTTTCTTACTCAAGGATATTAAAAAATTTCCATAAAAAAAAAATTACTCATAAAAATTTAAATACACGTAATCTACGATAATTAATCGAAAATATTAAAAACCAAACGGCATATTGCAAACATATTAAGATTAAATAATTTCAACTGAATAGAAATGGATGTGAAAATAACGGATGGTAAAACTGGAAGGTCCGACAGAAAAAGAAGAGTAAGGTAAAGGTGCTGGCCCAAAAACAATTATACACAGGTACGTCCGTGAGGTGGGAGAAACTCCTGTATTTTTAGTTTATATTAAATATACGTATATTTAGTTTTTATATTAAACATGGATTTTTTTCGTTTTCGGTTAAATAAGAAATACCATTTTATTTTTTTTAATAACACTAGAAGGTGGCAACATTACGATTTACGCGCTCTTGTAGTCTTAATCGAAAATTTCCCATTACTCACAGTAACATGGCCGGTGTAATATGTATAAACTTCCTGAATTTTTTAATTTTAGTTCCGCAAACATTTGCCGTCGCTCTTCAAACACTTCCTTTTAAACAACTTACTGCCTGATTCTTCATCTCTGCTTTCGGAATATACATTCACAGGTGGCTCAGGAACTGAAATATTTCATTGCGAGGTGTAGGCCTGATTGCAGATTGCAATGAAGGATATTTTACGTTTAATTTTTTAAAAATTCCAGACACACTTGTTAAACAAAAGTAACAATCGGTTACATGATCCTTTGGTTCACGCCAAACCATAGGTACAGCAAATGGCCAAGCCTTCCGTGTACCTTTCGACCACGCTCTTAAATATACATAACAATTAGTGCATACTACGTGATATACTATATATCACGTCTTATCCTGATCACCAATTTTACACTGAAAGTACAAATGATATGTTTTTTTTTAATTAAAGGTGTAATGTTTTTTTCTATTTGACTTTACGGTAAACTAACCACATACATAACAAAAGGCATCCACATCACTTACACAATTTCGAAAAATTATGACACTGCACCGTTAAAAAACTTAAGACACCAATAGGACGACAAAATTAATTCATTCCTAAATCCAGGGATTAATACAAATAACACAGCTGTGTTTTCAGCTACATGTGTTGACCTACACAGACATGATTAATCATGAGTAATCTTGTCCATGAAGGCTAACTCTTCAGTATTAGATATGATGTCATAATATGCAACATCGATATGATTTAATTCGTCTAGTATTGTTTATTTATAGCTTACAAATTATGAACGAAGTTAAACAATAAAAAATGAGTTAACAAAATGTAATATAAGAGCTTAAAATACTAACTAACTATACATTGAAAAATGAAAAAAATCGTTTAATTAAAATTCTTGTTTCCAAAATGGTGGGCGATAGAAAGATTCTGAGTTCATATTAGTTTTCAGGATAAAAAACAGATTAAAATTATGTATCGCATGTTAGGAAACAAAAATTGTTTACCAGTGTTATAAGCCTTAAAATTATTTATTTCGAGATCTAGTTACGGTTGCCAAGGTGCGTTCAATAACAGTTTCAGCTGTTCATTTATTTGTTTACCTTTTTTTTAATTTTGTATTTTTTATTTATTTATTGTGTGCGGTCTTTTCAGGTCGTTTGGCATAATATTTTGTTAATATGTCTGATCTGAATAACGATACAGTAACCAAGAAATCTGGTATCCTGCCTCGAAAATCAAGAACAAGAAGTGTTCTCGCAAGAAAGGTTAAGGCTAGTGGTTAGCACATCATACCGGTTAAAATGAGTAGTCCTCCGATTAAAAAACGGAAAGGCACGGCTGGCACTAGTTGACGGCAGGATGCAACTTGAGAAAGATTGTTTGGATTTGCTAGAAGCGATTGATGATCTTTCGTCATTCACAGATGATCGGTTTAAGGAAAAGAATTTATGGAGACTCATCAGGAATTTGCGAGATTTGGTTGACCTCAGTTTGAAACTTCGCCTTACACCTGAGGTACTACAGCATACTGTTAAGCAGGCGATTGCTCAATTGGGTGTGAGGCATCGCCGTCATCGGCCGGCTTGCTGGTGGAACCCCGAGATCAGCAGTCTTGAGAACGGATCTCCAGCGCCACAGGAAGACCGCAACGACTCAGGCGTCGCGGTAGAGATGGCTATGACCTCGCATTCCAGCACTACGTGTAATTTAGGAGTCCTTCGGGACGCCATAAGATCTCAAAGAGGAAGAAATGACAGTAACTCTGTGCTGAACTAGACGATGGTTCTTGGGGCCGGGCGTACCAACTGGGTTGTGAAACGCTTTGGCAGACGGTTACCGATCTTGACAAAGGAAAGTGCTAGGGCTAGGTTACTTGTGTGGGAACGTGAAACATGAATATCAATAAAAAGGGGGAGAAAGGAAAACTACAGGCTGAAGGATGGAAAAAGTTTAATGCAAAATATTAATTTTTTAAGAACAATAAATTTAAAATTAAAAAAAAAAATAACACAAAGGTTCACCAAATAGAGTTATAACAGCCGTACAGGATTAATTATTCTTCTATTTTCTCTCTCTCTCCACAAACCTTTTTTTTAAATTTTGTTTTATTCTAAAAAATAAATGCTTGGATCGATAAAAAAAATTTAAAACACAAATTAGAACAAAAACATATTTCAATAGAATAAATAGAAAAAAGAAGATATTAAACGACGTAAAAAAAAATGTAAATTCAGATCCAGCTGTAAGGACGAATAGGTTATGTACACAAAACCACAAACCGAATATTAAATGAAAACGTGAACACAAAGAGTTAAAAACAATAATAACGGAGAATGATAAATCTAGATAGGTTGAAAATCTTTTATCATTGTAACATTTTTAGTACTGAAAAAACAAACCGGAATATTCCTCTCTTATTTCACCTTATACACAATAAAAAAAAAATTAAAAAAACTTCACTAGTTTAATTATTTACAAAAATATATTAATATATCTGCATAAATGAATTTATATGTAAATGTTTAACGGGTGAAGTTATTTTTTTAAATAAAAATACTGACTGAATTAACAAAAAATTCACCTCCAGCTCTCGATTCTTAACTGTTAAGCAAATAATTTTTTTTTTCAAAAACATACATAAACTTCAGTTTATTTTATACGTTACAAATGCAGAATATTAAAATAGCAATTCCAACAAAGGGAAAGCAAATTCTACGCTGGATTTTAACAAACAATAAATTACCTTAAAAGTAAATAATATTCAGTTGTTTAAATAAATTTGCCTTATTTAAAATTCTAACGAATGTTATATTTGTTAGTACGTATGTAAAATCCGGAATAACTTGAACAAATGTAAGATGGAACGTATCATTTTGAGAAGAAATACGTCTACGTTAAATATACGAAGGAAAACATTATTATATAACTCTGGTTAAATATACCGCAGGTTCGAAAGTAAGTAAAGGGGGCAGCATCCTAATAGCCACACGCGTGTTATTTTAACGAGGATAATCTTCTAAAGCGGTTAAACCACTAAATTTCACATTTTTTCAACTTATGCCTATTTGTAGAACAATCAATTCAATAGCCTTTAATATAAAAGTATCCAGAGAAAAAATATTAATCAAAAGCTACCACTTCGCAAAGCAGTCTATGTTAAATCTCCCTATCAAAAAAAGATATTTTGTATAAATATTACATATTATAAAAAGAAATTAATTTTTAATATTCACTTAGAACGTTTAAGTTTTATTAGAAAAGCTAATTTTATTAACTTGTGAACTTATAGATTTTTCATTTATTCATTTATTTATTAACTAATATTAATAACAAAGTTAAAAATATTTAGATCTCAAATATAAATAAAATAAAATGAAACCACCTTCGTCACACCATTTCACTCGTCCAATATCTTCTCCTACCATTAATGTATTAGTGATCCCAAGAAAACAGCGATGAGCCCAAATTAAGTATCACCGTATTACAAGTACTATTATTTATTTTATAGTAAACAGCAATTGCAAGACGTTCATTCCACTTTCTTTTATAATATATGTACAGCGTGTATCACGAAGTTCTCCCGGGACTTTTATCTACTCGTGAAAATAACGGAAAAAGTTCATATAAGCATAAGATCGTAAAATGCTTGTGAAGGGCAGCCATTGAAGAAGTAGATGAAGAACTTCTCCTTATCCATACCGTAAAATATCTTAATACTTACAATTTATTTAAACCAGCAATTGCGACTCCCTCCGGAAAAGGGGGCGCATTGCTCCCTCCAAAACTAGGGCCCCTTTGTGGTGTATCCCTGCTAGCCTATGAAGCGCTAGCACCGAAAGGACTTCAACGGACGGTCTGAAGGAGAATTACATCGGGGGCACAGGTTTTAAAAGCCTAGCCTCCCGCGGTCGAACCCAGAAATGGGTTTGAGAACGCTGGTCCAAACGGATATGGAATGCTAATCGTAAATCCATAAAATATAATAAAACTTACAACTTAGACAGGTCATTAAAATAAACCCTTAAACACGCCCGATAACAGAATCATTCAGCAGCAAGGGTCACTGTCCAGGCTCTGGGATTGGAAGGGAGAATTTATGTAACTCCCGCCACCTTTGCATTCCATTCCATAAAATGCTTCGTTTGCGAGTTACGGCTGGTGAAAGATTTCGCTCAGATTCCAGCTACCACGGTGAAATGAGGTCGTTCTAACATTATTAGGGCGTTAATTAAGGGGCCGAATTAGTCATTCCTTATGGTTTTTGCCCTGAAAAAACGAATAAAATAGGTCCCAAAACCGATTCTGGAGTAGTTTTTTGAGAAATCTGGGGTGAAACCGAAAAATTGGAGTAAAAACCCCTGTTTTTTATGTTTGACGTAAAATAACTTTATTAAATGGGTAATAAACACGTAAAAGCTCCTGGACTGCGCTGAACTACATCGATAATAAATTCATTAATAACCGCGTTATTTATCTCTGGCCTTGAATAACTCAAGGCCAGAGATAAACAACGTATTGACGCTTTTGAGATATGGTGTTCGCGTATCACGCTATGGATACCATGGATTTAAAAAATGATCCGATGCGTATATTATTAAAGAACTTACATCTCAAAACGACTTTCTTCCCGTGTAAATTAGAAAATTTGGTCATCTTGTGAGAAGAGACGGAGAGAACCTCGAAAAGAACCACTGTGGAAGGAAATATTGAGGACACCAGAAGACGGGGAAGATCAGCAAGCAGAAGGATACACCAAATCAAGAAAACGTTCCTGGTTTATCGCCCCAACAGGGTTAGTGAAGAATGGCGACGTATAGACAACGGGTTAACTACGCTCAGCAATAAGTAAAACGACTGACGAAACATTTTTGTCACAAAAAAATTTCATCTCCAGAAAATAATGTAATCATACGTAATTGAATCGATATCGTGTTTTAAGTATGTTTTAGAGGTGGCTTTTGCCTTATTCTGACAAATTTTTCAAAAAGAGTGTAAAGGGTAACGAAAAACAGTTATATTTATCATCGCATAATTATGTTAACACTTGAATTTGATATGATAACTTCTACGCGCAGGATATTAATTCTATTATTTTTTTTTTTTAATCAGCCGATGAAATGGGAGATAAAACGAATTGGGATATCATATCTCAATAAAAATGACACAGATAAATATTTTTCTCTTAATCCTCTACTCACCAATACCATTTGCAAAAAAAAAAAAATTCAGAAAACAAACTCTTTCCCAAATAGTTCAAATTCATTCAATTTTGGTGCTCATTAATTTTAAACAAATTTAGTGGTATGTTGTCGGTATAAAATATAATTTATGAATATTAGTCTTAATTTGAAGAATCTTTCAAAATAAGTGGGAGAGGAAAACTAATCAAAGTGCATACTTCTAACTTAATACAAAACCATAAAATTTGGTAGCCAGACTTCCATATTCAAGACGATATGACTACGGTAATTTTTAATTTAAAAAAAATTATTTTTTTGGCGATGGGTGGGGGAATTCCCGCACAAGCCTGTTAAGTTATGCAACGCTAGACGCAGACTTTTATTTTTATTTTTTTTTATTTTTCCAAAAAGTAATCATTTTGGTGGCAAGATCATTTTTACCACCAAAAGTAAAAAAGGTCTTTGTTTCTGTAAAGTTCTCCATATAGTATATGTCTGGTATGCCTAAACCTGGATTCTTAGCTGGGTTGCAGCGCATTAACAGAGGTTGTTTTTCTCCCTACAAATACAATTTATATTGTTAAATTTTAATTAATTTTAGATCGTACAGTATTATTTGTATTTTACATTAAATATAGAATTTACTTTAACGGGTAAGTTGCAATCTGTTGAACCAGAGACCAATGAGCAAGCCCCCCCCACCCCACTCCAAAAGGCCAATGAGATGAGATGAGCATGTAATGAAGTATAGTCTTGTACAGATTCAGGCCGACCATTCCTGAGACGAGTGGTTAATTGAAACCACTATCTAGTACTCAAATCCGTATAAAAGCAACTAAGTTTTACAAGGATTCAAACCTCAGAACCTTCGACTTCGAAAATCAGCAGTTAAACAACTAGTCTGCGACAAGTAAACCGCTGGACCGGCCGGGTTGGCTATACAGAATTTAATATTTCTTTTAACAACGTGTTATCGATTCTCGAATCTATTCTACGTACGCTTAAAACCGGAGATGTGCGGAATTCTCGCTATCAAATAATTCACACAAAATTCATTTATTAATCTTATGGGGAAAAAGTGGGATAATAAAAAAAAAATTATTTTCAAATTAATTTTTGCTACTTGTGTATTAAAATTGGGATGGCATTCGATTTATTTTTTCTATTTGTTACACTTACTTCCGTGCTGAATAAGTAGCGTTATAATTATCGTGTTTAGTTTAAATATCACTTTTGTTATTTTGTATGTTTAATATTAATTAAACGAGGTTAGCAAGCGAAACTAGCGTTAGATTAGGTAATGAAACTAACGATTCCGTGTACTAGACTTCGTACGATATCAATATAAACTGCTCGCTTCGCTCGCTAATTTCACCTAATTAACATTAAATATACAATTATACACAATTTAACTACATAAGTGACACTAAAACTAAATGCAATAATTAACATACAAAATACCAACAAAAAAATAACCCTCCGTTAATACAGAGATACGTAATTTTTTATAAACCCTAATTTACGAACAAGTTTATCAGAAGGGAGAGGGAAAATAGAATACTGGTGTTTTACGTATGTAAATAAAGCTAAATAAATCAAGAAAGTTTATATCCCGATTAAATTTAAAACAGAAATAAAAAAACACGTAATTTACGAAAGGATGATTTAGCCACCATTAAATTCCTGAAGTTTATCAAGCATGAATTGTTAAAAATTGTCGAGCAAGATACATACAACCTTTGACACTGGCTTATATAAAACGGGTGAGCAAATTTTAAACCAATCGCCACTACAGCGTTCAGTCTGGTCAGATTCACGTTATGTAATGTAACGAAATATTTAAAATACTGCCTTACCGTTGTCTCATTTTTAATCTATTATTTATATTAACTTCTTTAAATAGCAAAATGACGCAATACATAATACTTGTTACTGCATATAACATTTTTTTATCAAAGTTAATTATAGTTAGCCAGAAAACAACGTGACTTCAATATTATAACAATATGGTTAACAGTCACTAAATTCTACTGAATTATTTAATCATAATTAAGGTTCCAAGATAAATATTTATATATTTTTAACATTAATTATATATCATTTGATAAATAAAAAAATTATTTTAGATTAATATAAAACTAATACAAATTTTATTAAAAAAAACGACGAAAGAAAACAACAGATAACATAAAATCATTTTTAAAAAAACATATTGAGAAAAAATTATCATTTTATACATGATTTTTTTTTACATTATATAATTATTTAATAAAAACATTAATTTGTTTTGATAACTAATGATGTCATATATGGTGTGATTATGTACAAGGGCGTAGAATATTGTCATATGTATAATCTGGTAACAAGAAAAAACAAACATATACACAGTTTAATTTAAACTAAAATCTAACAGGAATTAATCATATATATTCGGAAAAAAATAGTAAATTATACATTCAAAAATCGTTCAACTCTTCAGTAAAAAAAAGACATTTTAATACATAAAAATAAAATTAGAAACTCAATCCTAAACGGTTAAATAATTACAATCCGAACGACAATGTAGTCATCTAACCTAAACCGACTGTTGAAAAGTAAGCGATGTAGACTTTATAATTCGGTTCGGCTAATTACCCTCTGAATCCCTTACCTCATTTCAACTTAAAATGAAAAAGTAAGATAACTTTAAATTTTAAAGATACGCAATGCAGTACCACACACAAGCGCCGGCGCTATCATACACGAATAAAATGATAAAACAAAACGGCTAAAAATCTGACGCGAGATGTATTTTAGTTAAATACTTTTAATTTTTTTGTAAACCCGCATAATACATCCTAGAATATACGTAACAATATATTAAATTTAACAAAATCATGAACACAGAAGCTATTAGAAAAGTTAAACCGATATAAATTTCGTGAACTGACGAGAAAAATGTCACAATTCAAACAGTATTTTAAAAGCAGGAAACACATTCATATTGATTATGTATGATAATAGCATCTTATGTTGATTTATACTTTTTCTTTTTGAAAACAGCAGAGTTAGCAGACAGATACGTATTTAATTCGTATCTCTCAGCTTGATAAATACACAAAGAGAGGGAGAGAAACCAAAAATTCTTATTCTGTGACGTAAAGATTACTCCTCTTTCCGAGTCACACCGGCTATGTAAAAAAAATAACTTATGCTCTAATAAAGTTGAGTATAACTTAACCCCTGTCTTCAGTATACTCCGTAATTTCCTCCTCTTCAGTACCCTCTTCATAATAGACGTAATAAAGTTAATACCAAATTGTAAAAAAAGACTTAATCTTGTGAGAAAAAACATCTGAAATCACCCCCAAACCGTGATTTTATTACCCAAAAAAATGAAATTCAACGATATACAGAAAAATTTTATTTATTAAAAATGCGACGCAATTTTAGAAAAAAAATCACAAGAGGTTCAGGGTTCAGGCCTTCTTACAATTAAAAGTATTTTAAAGCGTCACTTATCTTGACAGCCGGTAAAAATAATAAAGATTAGCTACGCTATCCACTCAGGTATATTTTGAACCCCCTACATTAAATAAAAATAAAATTGACTGTCAAATTTTATATTCAAAGATATTCCATTAAAAAGAACAATACATAACGGTTAAAGAAGTAAGTAAAGAACCCTTTGCAACCTCAGCCTTCTACGACTGATTAATTCCCGTCTTCAAATTCTGAATATTGTAATATACTGATGTTCTAAACATTTTTTTTTTAAATTGGCTTTCCCTGTCGTATCCTTCAGTTATAAAATCTTCTCTTGTAAATAACATAAAAATTAATAAATTGTTAAAATGTACATATAAACAGAATTAAAGATTTTCCTGTGCATTTTCCTATCAATAATCTTTGCATCTTAGCGTAAAAAAGTACTCGCACAGGTTTATTTAATTTCCATTTCGTACTATTTTCATCAGTAATTTTTTTCTTATCGCATACACGCAGTACAAATTTCAATTATATTCTGTCTTTTAACAAGGAATATTTACGGGAGACCACTTCTTCATTTAACGATTTTCAAATGATCTCTCTTATGTATAATAAACGTTATAAATACTGTACTTTGTACCAACTTGATAGTATAAATCTATTCCGGTATCAATATTTACCAGCTTTACGATTAGTAATGTCCAGTGAAACCTCTTGCTAATATATATCCCTATATAATCCATTTTATCAAGAACCGAATAATGTTTTGATAGAAACTAGTACTAGTATAGATATTATTACTAAAACAATATTTAACAGCAACTTAATTATAAAGTAAACATATCCGAAACCGATCGACTACGAGCAATATATAATATCCGTATTTAGTGATATATGTAGATAATATAATTAAAACCGTAAATTTAATATGAAACATAATATACGTAATTAAATTAACCCTTTTAATAGAATAAAAGCAATATAGTTTGATTAACTGAACGAATAATAAATTGATAACAGTTCACATAACATGCGTAATAAAATAAATTACACTCTCGATTCCATCGGTACAAAAAAAAAAGGTACAACCCTTATTACAGATGAATTTTAATAAAATGATCGGTTTATAAATGACGTGTAATATCGTTAGTACTCGAAAAGAAGCAATATTACGGTCAGATGATCAAACGTAACGTTTAATATACCAATTTCACGCGTTCGTATTAGTAAATAGGATAAAATACGAGGCGATAATGTATTTGTATCGTCAATAAACAATAATGTATTTGTTTAATAATATAGAAATTTTATATTTTAACTAAACTTAATGCGTCGTATTACTTGCGGTTCGAAAATTTAATAACAAAAACTATCGAATTAAAAAAGTAAAAATTCAAATGAGATCTTTATTCCACATTTTTAATTTTTTAACTTACGCTTTTTGATTTCGTTATTGTTAATTTCTCTTTCCGATCGTTTTTAGCATAGATCTTTTAATTTTCCATATTAACTGTCTTCAATAAGCAATCTATCGATCTTGCCTCATTGTCCTCGAACGGTCTGAATACTTTTCGAACAATTATTTTCCAATTATCCTATAATTTTTCAAATTATAACAGTTACGTCAGTCTATAATGAGAATTTTGTTTATCCGTTTAATGTTTAGTAGTACATTAAAATCATAAAAATAAAATAAAGGTTTTTTTATATATATATATATATATATATATATATAAAATCAATTTAGAGAGGTTTACCTTAAAATCTAAACCAAACATCCACCATAAGTAAACAATGGTGATATAGGATAAACCTGAAAAGTAGTTTGGATAATTTTGTGTTCAACACTTTTTTTTATTCTTTCAATTGGGCTCAACAGAAAGTCAAGTTACGGTTTCTCTCCTACGGTGGAATGAAGAATACGATTTAGTGATTTTTGTTTGATTTATGTATTTTATTTTGTATTTATTGTTGTTTGTTATTTATTATTCCTATTTCTTTATTTTTGTTCTTTATAATTTTTTTTATATAGTACTACATAAGTGTTACTGTAGTCGTTAATGACTATAATTGTTGATGCGACTATAAATAAAAGTATTAAAAAAAAAGAAGAAAAGTCAATCGCTTTTCGTAATTTTTACTTACTTTTTTACCGTTATTAAAAAAAACCGCTTAAAAATATTTATTCAATTATTATACATGTACTTTTTCAGGAATGTCTACTAAAGGCGTTTAACAATCGAAATAGTTTAGATTTTAAGTAGACGGATATTTTTAATGAATTAATTCACCAACAGAAGCTTACACTGCAACCTGTACATGGGAATATCAAAATTAAAATTTGCAGGGAATGAAAAATGCCGTGTCTGACCCGAATCAGAACCCGAGGAACCTCTAGATGAGAGACGCTGTTATTCCGCCAACGAGATCGGTTTTTGAACTCGGTATATTTTTTCCACTTTATTACAACAACCGTTTATTATATTTTTATTTTCACAGTCAGGGCATTAAAACGAACTTAATTTTTTTTAAAAATCACGTGACTAAAATTTCTCAATGAATAACAAAAAAGGGACAAATTGGGCGAGGAGAATGATGAAAAATTATCACAAAGCACAATCCATAAAAAAAAGCATGTCTCACAAGGACTTAAAAAATCGTGTAGATTTTAAAAAGCAATTAAAAAGGGGGTTAACGATTTTTTAATCGCTTAGTTTAACAGAAAATTGATACAAAAGTAAAATAAGGACATGGTTGTTTTTCCTTACAGTAATTATGAAGCGCGTTGTTAGAGTTAAACTCATCGGTACTGATATAGCACGTAATACATAGTACATACTCGTACGTATGTGTGAATATATATATATTCATTAAAATTAAATAATACAGTATAATAATTTTAAATCGATTTACAAATATTTGTGCACAATTTAAATTTGTGTACCCCAACAGTGTCGAATTTACAAGTACGCTTTGTTAACTTTGTCGTAAGATCTTGTGTATTTTGCGGTACTGTAAGCGTAATGGTAGAAACCGTCTTTCCATTAAATATTGACAATTTTGTATAAATAAAACTGGATGAATGTTAGTTAACGTAGCAAATAACCAACCAGTAGCGGACGTCCGTTGCAAATAAGTTTATTCGCCAGAGGCTAGTTTTGTAAATAATTGTAATATATATTAACTTTCATCTAGATTTAAAAAAAAATAGAATTAAAGATATACTTTTAGCGATTCAGGTTCAGTTTTGTATAAGGAATAACGATAGAAGATAAAAAAAATTCAAGCTTTGCGTTTAATTTATAGATTTTATTTATTCGAACACGATACAAATAAAGCGTAATATGTACACGCGAATAAATCCCAAAAGTTAGACATTTGTGTTTTTAATAACGATATATATATCTGAAAATACACCCTTAAGACGATAATATGCAAATATACACGTTATTTATCGCAGAGAAATTAATATTAAAAAACAGCAGACTTGAATAAAAACAATCGACAAAATATTTAGCAAATATTTATAACATCTGAATATAACAGAAAAGCATAGCCGAAAACACAAATATTGCATGTTATCCTCCGTATAGCGATGAAATAAAACATATTTTAAGAAATTATAATTTTAACGTACCCCGGCTAGGTCTTGGAAATTGACCTTCGTCCTACGAAACGCTAAAGATCAAACAAAATCCTTCGAACGGGCTGGCGTTTATAAATAATTTGATCTGTGGAGGTAACAGTTGGAATTTAGAATACGTAGGGAAAACTAAAAGAAAGAATGAAATAAGAATACAAAAAAATCGGCTAATTGTAAAAAAAATATACACCAGAGAAACCGGTGTACCAGAAACATTGCCCGGAAACTTATCGCAAAATTAGTTTAATGAAAACAGTAAAAATGCACGAAACAAAAAGAAGTTAATTCTTGGGAAACTTACTTAACCGACAATGATGTAAAAACTTCTTTGTCGAGTAAAAATAAGGACCGATAACCGATACTCTCGGTTTGAGTTTTAAATATGTTAAAAATCACTTTATGAGTTTTTAATCGTAAGGACCGTTACTCCGTACCTTAAATTTTGTTCACGAGACAGGAGGAGGGGTCTGTTAACGGGTTTTAAGTTCATGCTGTCTCTATCAATGGATTTTTATCTGATCTAACCCTACAAAAGGGGTTTCATTAGAACGGGCTGAGCGGTAGGTGTGAATCGGACTTTCATCGGTTTGGATATTTTAAAGCTAACTTAACGGTTCCGATCGGGATATTCTAAAACAACAGTTTAGTAATTTTTACTTCATAATAAACAGTGTCAGCTTATTTTACTGTCATATTTAATAATTATTTGTTAGTTTAATTACACGCTTATTATTTTTTTCATTCTATTATTTTGTTTCTAGATCCTACATTTCTACTGACGACGATCGTTTAATAATCGGAACTATTTTTAAGTTATAATTTTTTATAGAACTTAAATAACAGTTTTACATATATTTAATTTTTCATTAAATATTATACAGCTAACGACTCGGCCTAAACTTTTGCGATAAATAAAACAACCTCCAATATAACTAACGAATAACAATATTTATCGGTTAAAAAACAACCCCTAACGACACTACTTTATTAAATTAAACAATTTATATATTATCATTAAAAACATCGGTATTATTGCAATTCCATTTATAACAATATCTAATTAAAGAGGTGGGGTGACTGGAGTAACATGAAACAAAAATTATTAACGAAATAATCATTTTTAATTGCAAATTAAAAAGTTTAACATTTCAATTTTAAATTACCATGTTAATAAATAATACTATTCCTATATTATTAGTCGATGTTACTTTCATTACTTAATTATTTCCGCTAATTTTTAAGCTCAAAATTTATTCGCTGTATTTATCGACCTCTCCCTTACCAGTTTCGTAAATTCTAATCTTTGTCTTCCATAATACGTAAGGAATTAATATATGAGAGATTAATGGATTACTTTCGGTAACAAACGATTCCTTGAACGCAGTGCTGAAAATCGGCCTAGAACACATCAATTTATACGTAAAAATATATACAAAACAAGATTCATTTATCGCCTTGTAACAATTAAAAGATAAAAATGCAATTAAAAATTAGAGTAAATGATTTAGAATAAATCTGGAAAGAAGTGTAATCTTTTTTTTTATAATGCACTAATAAGGCGTATAATTTTAAATTAAATATTTTATTGTATAGGAATACAACTGTACATAGTCTATTTGTAGATTGATTTGATAAACATGTGCACGGTAGAGTATTTCTATTTTTTTAAGCTTTCATGGGATGAATCGATTTTTGAATTCATTGAATTTTTAAGAATTTTAAATTTAATGATTGGTTATAATTTTGTGAAATAAGTGTGCTTTTAACGTATTTATATAACGGGTGTTCAATATTAATTTATAATTACTTAGTTTGAAACGACTTTCATATATTATTTTTCTGAAAGTAAATTTCGTTTCCGCTAAATTAAACGACACTTTCCTCAATATTGTTTTTCATACACATAAAAACAAGAGTTTTATTATAAAATTTAATTTTTCTCATTAACGTTATAAAATTTATCACTTTATTCTTTCAACGAAACCCATTTTTTCTCGTTTACCTACATATTACAAATTCGGAATATAACCAATCGTTTGCGGTATTGAGCATCGGAATGATATGAAAACCGAATTAAAAGAGATTCACGAGGTACACTGTATTACATGTAAAAGCTGACCGTTTTATCTGTACGTTAGTTTTTACCATTTTAAATAAAGAACGGGAGAGTCGGTCGCTTTTTACGTCATTCAAACGTTTAGGTTGACTTGATCGTTATAATACACCACAAAATCAAAACTATTGCAACTATAAATAATATTCTTTGTCATGTTAAGTTGATTAGTACAAGCTACACTGATATATAATTTTATTATTAGTTTTTAATTAGTTGAACTGATGATTAATGCACTGTGAAACTTGTTATTTTATAATAGAATAATGGTAAACATTACATACAACAGAATATTTTTAAAAAGAATCGGTAATAAAATGTCTATATTAAAATATATACATATTTAATAAAATTAATCCGTAGCGTTTCTGAAAATAACAATAAATATTTCGTAATGCATAATTAAAATTACAGTAGCGAGATCACTATTTAAAAACATTACGTACAAAAACATTTTCAGTAATAATACAAGTCTGCAAAAATTTGGGTTGTGGACACCAATGATTGTTACTTTTTTCGACTGGTGTTCACGGTTTCAACTTGAAGAACAAAAAAATTATCGTCTATCCAAATATGCCATCCGCTTTACGCCCGCTTCCTCATGGTTCAGACGTACCAGTGCCAATTCCAACAGAAAATTTACCTGAAGTAGACGGTTTCACAAATGATTTAAATGATGATAACATCGATGAGTACGTACCAGAGCTATGCACCAGAGCTTTATTCGATCTGAGCTGAACGATTTGGTTCGAAACTTACAACTGACCAAAGAAAATTCAGAATTGCTTTGTTCCGAGGCTTAAAGACAAGAAAGAACCTGCTAGCAGCTGGAAACTCAAGTTTTCTGGGTCAGGTACAGGGAAAAGGATTTTCTACCAAATTTTTCGGAAGAAGGAGAATTAGTCTTCACTGATGTACGTGGACTTTTGACTCGATTTAGCAATCCGTACGAAAGTACCGATTGGAGACTGTTCATAGATTCGTCCAAAAATAACCTCAAAGTTGTCCTTCACAACGAGAATACGTATCCGTCAATACCCGTCGGACATTTTGTCCATTTAAAAGAGAGTTACGATAATTTTGAATTCGTAGTCTATAAAATTACGTAAATACGACAAACATAAGTCGATTACATGCGGCGATTTCAAAAAATAATATCGATGCTCCTAGGACTGCAAGGAAGATAGTTTCCCCGTTTTTTTGTGTGAATGGGATAGCAGAGAAAGAGAAAATCACTGGATAAGGAAAGATTGGCCAGAAAAAAATTCATCAGAAACTGGAAGAAAAAATGTGCTCCGAAAAGCTCTAATAGATCCGAATAGTTTTTCTTCCACCTCTGCACATCAAGTCAGGCTTGATGAAATAATCTGTCAAAGTCTTACAGTCATGTTTTAAATTCATCTATGACAAATTTCCAGTTTTATCAACCGTCAAACTAAAAGAGGGTGTCTTTACCGGTCCTGACATTAGAAAACTTCTCAAAGATGGTAATATTGAGAAACAAATGGAAGTTGCAGAAAAAGCCCGGGGAACCTTTAAAGACGTAGTAACCAAGTTTCTGGGCAATAAGAAGGATCCGAACTTCAAATTTATCGTTGAGAACATGCTGCAGAAGTACAAAATTTTAGGTTGTTCCATGCGCATGAAGGTTAAATTCCTAAATTGGCTCCTAAATTCACATGTGGATTATTTTCCTGAAAATCTGGGTGCCGTTAGTGAAGAGATGGGTGAAAGATTTCATCAGGACAAGAAAGAAATGGAAAGGAGGTATAAAGGAAAATCGACTAGTACGATGATGGCAGACTATTGCTGGATATTAAACCAAGATAAACCCTATAGAGAAGGAAAAGTGGGAAGAAGAGTGTAAGCCGTCCAAAAAAACTTCGACACGTGGAATAAAAGTGTAAATTTTTTACATACTTCGTCATTAAGGGAGAGCGAAAATGGGGAGTGGTTTCCAAAGCCATGATGTGCCTCATAAAATTAATTAAATAAAAACAAATAAATTTTAAAAAAATCAGTAAATAGAAATTAAGGCTTATTTTGGGGCAATTTTCATTAGAAATTAAGGAATAAATGAAACCCCCGCCATTCTCTTAGACCACACTCAACTGTTTTTCTTTGAATGCATGATAAAAAAGCCAAAAATTAAATATATTAATTTATTATAAAAAAAATTTTATTTATATTTTATTGTATCACATTTTCTTTTGGATGGATTTACTACCATCTGAAGTTCGTTAAAAAACGTAGACTTGCTAGATATACGAAGGAATGTTAGTAGACTACGGTGAGTGAAGGATTACTTATTTTCTAATAAAAATGAAATTTCTACCGATACTGTAGTATCGGTCGGCGCCACCATTCACAATCCATATGCAGAATAGTACTCCTAGCTGAATCTTAGTGTCGGAATGAATTATTGAATGGCGACTTCCTTCTTGCTAATTACGCTGATATCCTGTTACTATATATCTTAATCATTTCCGATGTAATATTAGCAATGCCATCACTTTTTAAGTGATATACTCCTCAATTATATTTTTACACTTTCTAAACTTACACGGATAATACGTGGAAAGTTTATTTAATAACCGAAATGATTTTCATAAATAGCATAAAAACTGCTAATATCAAGACATACAACCTAAAAAAAATACTGGAAAATTTTGAATTTTTTTATAACCTAAAAATTAAACTACGGCAAACAGAAGATTAACAATATAACACGGTGAAATAAAAGTCCTAATATAAATGAATGAAACAAAACATATATAATGCAGTGTGTCATCAAATGTAACTTACTAGGCTACATTACAACATACTTGGACCGGGTTTAAAACACATACACACGCCAATCGACTTAGAATAAATAATTTTAACCATGTCATAGGACAAAAACAAGCCGGGGACCTTTGGCAATAATATTATATAAAATGAACTGCCAACGATTCAACCAAAATAATTATTCTTACAATTCCCTGTTGTCTATAAAAAAAATAATAAAACTGCAACACCGCAAATTATATAAATATATAATATATATGTGTAATCATGTATTTAATGTTGTGCTGTAATCCAAGTGACATAAATTCACCGTCTACATTAAAATCATTATACTGCAGGTGACAAATTTATATGAAAACAATGAGAATTCGTTTTTGTACAACTGGGAATTTAAAAAACTAATATTCATCCAATAATATTACAAGCGTAATCCTATCAATCAATTCGATGAAGTGAAAGGAAAAATTGGGTCGAGGTTTCGATAAAATAAAAAACTGAAAAATCAGTAATGTATTTTTGTTTACTGTCATCAACTTTCAATTATATATTATTAAATAATATATAAAAAAAAGCACCAAATAATTACTTTTTACAATTTAATATAAAAAGTGAATCGTAGAAATATACTGTACACATTTTAGCGCTCTAAATGTACTTTTAATGGATTAAGCCTGTTTATACAGAGGACATTAAGCAAATATAAGCTAGTAAGTTATTATATACTGTGTTGAAGGCGTGGTCTTTTTGTTTTCACTCTCGAATTGAGTGTTTTCTCTCAACTACACCAGAGATTAGCGATACGATCTCCAAAAATGTCTTATTTTTAAAAGGGAAAGCATTACTTAGCAGCGTGTTCAATCACACAATATTCCAACGAATTTTTAAAGTTATTTAATTAACGATGGTTCTATTACTAATATAAGAAAAAACGATTATTATTACTTAAATATGGCTGATCTTAATAAAAGATAACGTTATCTCAGATCACCAGTCTGGCTTAAGAGGCGGCCATTCATCCATCGAGCAAACTCGCAGGGTGTTTACCGTGATCAATGGGTGCCTGGAAGGGAAGAAATACTGTTCGGCTGACTTCTTAGGCCTACCTAATCGAGCCTTTTACAAAGGCCTTTCGGCAAACCTTTGACAAATTTTGGCTTCCCGGTCTCCTTTTCAAACTGAAATCAAGCATACCTCAACCAATTCTCGTGCTACGTAACTACCACCTAGACGGACGATTTTTGCCGGCTTAAACAACACCAGGAATTGTGTTAAGGATAGTCTAACTATATAGAAAATAAGTCAGGGGTTCCACAAATTTCAGTCCTAAATCCGATCCTATATTTGATTACACCGTAAACCTTCCCAGTACGGACGATGTCACAGTTGCGTCCTTCCCTCGGGTAAACTTCAAAATGCACTGGTCCTTATTTGCGATTGGCTACACAGATGGAAGATAAACGCGTGACATTTACCACGAGAGAAATAATTGCCTTCAAGTTTACTTGGAAAATACTCGTTTATCTACGATACGGACACGTAACAGTATCTAGGTTTGAATCTAGATCGTCGTTTGACCTGGAAGGATCATGTGCGAGAAGAAAACGCTAAACGGTAAACTTATACGAACGGAACGGCTACTTGTTAAGAAATTTCATTTGTCCCTGGAAAATAGAATATTGCTGAACAAGGTCTTCCTGAAACCAATATGAAAATACGGGGAACAACTGGTAAATGTAACGCTGAGGTCATCCGACGATTTCAAAATAAATTACTCAAGATCATGTCAGGACCCCCACGGTTCTTAAGAAGATTGAGGTTCACGAGTATCTTCAGATGCCAAGTGTTCGTGGAAACATCCAGAAGGTAAGTGGGGACTATAAATCTAAACTATACACACGTGTAAATCATACAGCAGCGAATCTACTACACAAAGGTACGACGTTAGACGATTAACGAGACTCCATGCATTACAACTCGGTAATATTTTAAGGTTAAGTATATATAATCCGTAGGATGAACAGAGATTCATCCAACGGAATGTCCCCAGATCCCACGGTTAATCCCCAGAAGAATAGCGGTGTCTATTCTTCTGGATAGACTAATACCTACAATTACCTATCGCCTCAGGTTTACGTTACTGCCGATCACGTTGCACTCATGTACTAATGGGTAAGGTAAGACCACTATCAATTAAAGGTTGTGTCGATTGAAAATTGAGGGGCATTGCAGTTGTGTTCAATCATATTATTTAGTTCCATTAATTATTGATCTTCTTGGCGCTGATCATCATCTTTGAATTTACTATCTGACTTACTACTGTTATTTTATCAGTTTAAAACATCTTGCTTGTTTATGAACTTAGGAACATATTATTTTTATCTTGTTATCAGTTTTTTCATCTAATTCTGTGATTTATTTTGATTCTGTTATCTACTAGTACACCGTCTTCATATGTTCTTGAAAAATGTCAAATATTATTAATGTTATATCTAACTAGGATTATCACTGGATACTCTTCAGACACCTTGTACTGAATCCAAACAATTTATTTATGGTTTCAAACTTTGTAGGAGACCGATTGTAAATAATGTACAAAAAAACTTCACGTACAGGTAATATAAACTTAATTATAAAACATTCTCAAATTGTATAGTAATTTTCAAGAATCTAATATTGCTTCTGTTCAACACGTGATTGAAACCAGCATCGCTATATAACACTATGGCTTCCGCGTTACAAAAAAAATAAGAAGGGATCCGGCCTTAATACTAGGAGCAAGATTGAAAATAAAGATATAAACCTTCCAATACAATAAGTAGAAATTTTTTATGAATTTAACGAAATATCCGTTATAAATCCAACAATAGTATTTAAGAAATTCCAAATGAAATGAAATTTCCTCAATCCCAATAACAAGTATTTATAAACTTTAACTTTCATAAAAATGGTATGAACTGAAATGTATGTCAACTTCAAATTTTTTTGCTCGAAATCGTTCTACAATACATATTTCCTTTTTTTTATCGATATATCGATATATCAGTGTAAAAAAAAATATATTTTTGTAATTTATATACATACAGTTAGTGTACTAACACTTCATGTTTAAAATTCGCTAATAAACATAATTTGCATTACCACAAAGAGGATGAAATATACACATTTACCTTACTTCCTGGTAATAATATTCAAGTGCATTAAACAAAATGAACGCATGTATAATATATATTGCAAGGATAACGTTTTCTCATCAATTGACAATAACCTACCTTACAGTAATATTTATAGTATTTAAATAAAAATTAATAAATTCATAAACTGAATTAAATTTACAGAATTATAAATAAAATTACATTTATATATATATATACATGCACTAGGTATTGTTTATAGTGACCAAAGATTTGTCTCTTGGTTGGTTTGGCATGCTGTTAATACATAAATACGGTATGTAAATTGTTTATAATGAAATCGGTTGTAGTTACATATCGGTTATGACTTTTTTTCTTACTGCAATACATTTTATCGCTTATAATGACGGGACAGAGGAGACTGAACAATAACGTAATATATCTACACTGTGACTATAGAAATATTTTGACGGTTCCGTTTTCTTACTTTTGCACGAGTTCTTTTTTTTATATTTTTCCTGTACCAGATTATTGTAAACTGAAGGAGTCAATTAGTCGTTAATCTTTTACTGTAAGCGTATCATATTGTGCGAGTACAGCATTTTATTTTAAATATCCTGTGTAATTCATTCCACAGCGATTTAATTATGACTTCGAGAAAAACATTCACGGTAGAGGAAAAGATGCGCATTATCTGGCGGTTAGAGGATGGCGAAACTAATAAGGACATCGCCAAAGAATTAGACGTAGGTCATCCGACAATATCGATGAAATGAAAGAACCGCGAAAAATTAAGAAAAAGTTTGAAACAATCAAGATTAAATCAAAACAATTACGGCCTAATCAACATAATGATGTAGACCGAGCGCTGTTAAAATGATTTAAATACCAAAGGTCTAGTAATATCCCTATCAGCGTCCCTTTATTGCAAGCTAAGGCAAACGATTTTTCTGAAAAATTCGGTAAACCACGTGAATAATTTCATTGGATGCAACAGTTCCGTCAGCGTCACAAAATTGTGTCGGCAGGAATAAGCGGCGAGGCCCCACCAGCTCCCATTAGTGTCAGAAAAATGGCTAGAAGCCGTTTGGCCAAAATTAAAAGAGGGCTATTCGAACGAAGGTATCTATAATGCTGAGGAATCCGGTGTTTTTAAACTGACGCCAGAAAAAAAGGCGAAACGTGTTCGAGTAGACAATTATCAAAGAAAGACTAAAAGTATTAATCGGTAGAAATATGACTGGAACTGACAAAACAAAACGTCAGGTTATAAGGAAAACTGCTACCCCAATGTTTTAAAAGTTTGAAATCGCTTCTTGTTATTTGGATGACAAGCATTATCTTTAGGTCTCGGTTACGAAAACAGGACCGTGAATTAAAAATTGAAAATGACAAAATACTGCTGCTCATTGACAAATGTCTCGCTCATCCACACTGCGAATATCTTTCGCATAGAAAGTTACTGTTCTTATTACTGAAAACAAGGCCTTACAGCCCTCAGATCAAGGCGTGACCAAGTCGGTAAAAGTCCACTACAAAAAACCACCTAATTTTACAAACGATACAGGGTTTAGTTCAAAAACGGAATTCTGGACGCTATAATTATGTTAGGAAGATCATGGTTTCTCCTCCGACTGTAAAAAATTACTTTCGAAATGGAGAATTTTTACCTTAGGCTGACGAAGTTACTGACGTGTCGCATGCAAAGAAGAATCTAGCGGAACGGGGCAAAAACTCTGCAAGACCGATCGTTGTCAAATGCGTTGTTTGAAGATTATGAAGAGGTTGGCAAAGATTTAGAAACGCATGAAACTGTAACAGATGATGACGTAATGGCTTCAGTACTAGCAGACGTAGAAGGGGACGTAGGTAATGACAACGAAGATAACGATAGCGGGCAACGAAGTTTTAACGACAATGAAAACCGTTTGCCAGTTTAACAGAAATTGCTAATGAAAAACAAAGAGCGTTTTGATTTAGAAAAGAACCTTTAAAAACTGTATTACAACACAAAATATTCGAAACGAAGCAAAATAACAAACTTTTAGCAGAAAAAGTAATTTTTACAATTTATCTCTGCCGTATATATTTATACACTGCCGTTTTTGTATTTATTATGTATTTTTTATATATATATATATATATATATATATATATATATATATATATATATTTTATTACAGAAATAAATTCTTATTATTACTAATTTAGTAACATCGTTTATTGTGACTATCGGTTGCAATGACCTAAAATCGTCAATCCTTTGGAGGTCACTATAAATGATATTTATTATGTGTGCGCACGCGCGTATATATATATGTATGCAAAAGTTTGCGGCAGGTGCTGTCCATCCGTTTGCAACAGCATCAGGCGAGAACCAATAGACCAGTTGCTTTCACATTTTTAGGACACATTCGTGTTATATCAGCGAAGGTTTTAAAATCCTAAATTGAGGCCCCTCGGGAGAGAACTTGTGATGTTTTCCTCAACAAAAGTCTGTGTATTTTAGTTACTACTATTTTTGTCTTTCGTAATTTAGTTTATTTTTCAAGTATTTGTAAAGTCTGTATACTTTAATTGTTATTTAACAGTATTATTCTGACAACAATGATATACTTTAATTGTTATTTAACAGTATTATTCTGACAACAATGAGGATAACGAACATAGCGGCAGTCCAGCTCCTTGACTGGCTAATATATATATATACTTTTTTATGTTTAACGAATATAAACAAAAATTGACATTTAAGATAATACTGTAATTTACTTTAAAGCGATGTATTATTGGTAAAATAAATAAATCCTTAAACTACATATTAAGAAACTTCAAATAAATATAATACTTGAAAAAAAATTCTAAACTTTAAAAACAAATTAATTAGTAAAAAGTTAAATTAACTTTCGGGAAATATTTGAATGCAATAGCACTTAAAAATGTCAGCAAGAACGAATGAATTCCTTGTTAAAAATAAATTTAATATTATTACTTCGCTGGAAAAAATTAGAATTTGTTTAAATAAAATATTAAAGTTTATATAATTAAAAACACAATAAAATAGTACACAGATTGAAAAACACGAGGCTTATTTCTAAACTTATCAACGGCAAATAAAAGCGAAAATCTTAAAAAAAAAAAAAAAAGAGTTAAAGAAGGGACGACTAGATACTGATGCTTTATCAGTAGCTGTGGAAAAAAACCTGGACAATGCTTTGTGGATGCTGCAGTGTTTTCTAAACTTATGTTAATATTAGTGGAACAGCACGAGTTATTTGTGTCGATGCTACTACGGATTGATCCAACCGGTTGCTAGAACAACCGGTCGATGGTACAATATATTCGAGGAAACAGGATGTACCTGCACGTGTAAAAAAATTTACATAGAACGATCGCTCTTAACCGTAGAGAATTTAATGAAACGAATTCCCAACGTAGACTCCCGTAAGCCGATCCAGGAAGAGAGTTTAGAAGAAGAAATCTACAGAAATATGGCGCGTTTTGAAGTGATACCTCATTAAGAAACCTTACAAGTTTCAAATAATTTTAAACGCTTTCTTCGTCGGATTGGACGCAGCAGACCATCATGATGAACTCTTTACAGTATGCCTGACACAGATTTTACGCCGTGCGACTTCTTATATATTAAAATACTCGTAGTAGAAGAGTATACTTTTCAACCGGGAGGCATCGAGTTCGAATCACGGTTAGGCTGCGATTTTTCACACGCTAAAAATAACTTCTTATTAAAAAAAATTCGATTAAGTTCAAGTTGAAAGATACGGGCTTAATAAATCTTTAAAATATTGGAAAATATTAATTACTGGTTTTCAACTTATATGAAAATTATTCGTACAAAGATTTTTTATGTAAATAATTACGCAACTTCTTCCTTTAACAACCAAGGCACAGTGACGACACTTATAATTACCAAGACACTCGATTTCCACATATATACCAAACATAAATCGATTTTATACTAAATCAAATATTAGTTTAGAAACAGTTTGTGTATCAACTGTATATCAGTATACACGACGCATATAAAATTAAATCGATCGATCAATATCATAGACCGATGAATAAATAGAATGACAAAAACTACATTAATAAATAAAAATCAGAATACGTAATAAAAGGAATAAATAAAATAAAAAAACAAAATCGACATTACGTTCCATACCGATAAATAATGATAATGGAAAGTTTTCTATAAAATGTTAGCATAAAATCAGTAAAAAAATTTATATAAAAGAAAAACATGAATGAATAAACAATACTGCAAGTTAACCATAATTCACATAAATAGTAAATAAATAATGCTTATATAATGTATAACAAATAAAAAACGATGACTCAATTAACTTAACAGACACGTACACAATGTATGCAAACTCATTCTAATAAATAGTTAATTACGCAAGTACACAATTTAAGCATGTCTATATTGTCTCATAACAAAACCAATAGAAATTAAAGCCTGGTTTAACCCGAAATGTACTGTCTACCGTTAGTATACCTCGCAATTCCGATTAAAGATACTTGGCCTTTCAAGGTAGAAGAAAATATATATGAAGTGTTCCGCTTTTTAAAATATAATTGATTCGTTAAATAACTCAATTTCATTAAAAAACAGACATTTACGCGCTAACCTTTCTTTTTCTGTTTAGCCTCCGGAACCACTGTAAGGTATTATTTCAGAGGATACGTATGAGTGTGCAAATGAAGTATTCCGTACAGTCTCAGGTCGGCCAATTCTGAGACGTGTGGTTAATTGAAACCCAACCACCAAAGAACACCGGTATCCATGAACTAGTATTCAAATCAGTATAAAAGTAACAGACTCCACAAGGATTTACGCGCTAACTACTAACAATTTGTAAGAAAATCGTATGTCTGTTTTCGTTAAAAAATTATCAATTTTTGATATTCGAATTATCTAAAAAAAAATACATGGCCATATATATATATACAAGTTTAATTTAAACCTCTAGTGGAGTGATTTGACTGACCGGTTTATTATATCTAATTCAGTTGGATTCTTCCATCTGCAGTCCCAATTCAACGGACGGTTCCGGATTTTCCTTCTTTGTTTCTTCAGTTCCCACAAGAAAAGAAGATTTGTTTACAAAATTAGAAAATTACAAAATTTTTGCCTTAAAGTCTAATCGGCCGCTTCAACTGTTTAACCGGTCATCGTAAGTAGACATCGCAGAAAAAAAGGCTATATTACAGGTTACTGTTCAGTTCGAGGTGCTAAATTAAATTTTCTTCTTCCCCGACAGTATGTCGGTATTCTTACCGTTCAGTAGTATATGAAGACCGGCAACGATCAAGCGGTGCATAGGCACCGAAATATCGAAGCAACGGTTTTGCGGCCCGGAATCCTCTTATTCGAAAATCTTCGATGATATTCTTCTCCCTGTGCTGCTCGTGTATTTTCATTGCAGAGCCCATAGAAAACATATTATTTCTGCGTATTCTACTTCACAAAATTTATAATATATTGTTACATACTGTACACAGATTATTCCATTCGCTTATTTAAATACAGTTTCGTGCAAATGTAAATGAAGCTGTTCAAATGTAATAGAAAAACACTTAATTGCTGGATTCAGCTATTAATACTGCCAACTTATGAAATAAATTATTTTGAATAAAGTTACATAAAATTACTTTTTAATTTGCCATAATGTAATAAATTGTTTTACTAATTTCATGTTTTATTTGATTTTTCTTTCTTTTTTTTAATTTAATTCTTTTGTTTTATAATATTGAAATTTTTTTTTGTTTAACACCGAGTTAAAATTTGCCACGTTTTGCTATCCTTAGTTTTTAATACGCTTTCAAATTCCTTACCTTTGTATTTAGTTTCTGCGGATATTATTCATATCGTTTTACTCGGAATCAAATTCTCCACAAGTTTTGTTTAAAACGTTTACGTGTTTACTACCTATTTAAAAAAAAGTTATTTTACGCCAAACATAAAATAATGAGTTTTCTGATCCCAATATTTTGTCTGTTACAACGAATTTTGCGAAAACTTTTTAAAATACAATTCTGGAACTTATTTTTTCAATTATTCGGGACCGCTTTACACAAAATGTACCAAACATAATGTACCCCTTAAAGTGGGTCTCAAGAATAGCAGTCTGACTTAATTTTTTCCAGGTCGGAAAAATGATGGCAAACTCGTTCGCCAGCCAACACCCGCTAACGAAGCATTTTCGAATCTATGTTTATGTGAACTTGTTTTTAATTTTTACCCGTGGAACATGGCCTTAAAATTTGTTACATTCTTCGTGAAGCAATGTTTTTTTTCTTTTCTTTGTTTGTTACGATCCCCACGAGGTTTGATTGAAATTCATTTGAAATTTGAAGATTGATTAAAATCGAAACGGACATTCATTTCAAGAAAATTTTTCGTAAACGATTTTTTGAGCGAAAATTTGTCAATTTATTTCAATAACCGTTAATTGTATATTTTTTAAATCTATATATATATTTAAGCCCCGTAAACTTTCTTTTTCCTGTTTAGCCTCTGGTAACTACCGTTTAGATAATTCTTCAGAGGATGATATATATGAGGATAAATTAATTGTTGTCTTGTACATTCTCAGTTCGACCATTCCTGAGATGTGTGGTTAATTGAAACCCAACCACCAAAGAACACCGATATCCCCCCCCCCATCTAGTATTCAAATCCGTGTAAAAATAACTGCCTTTACTAGGACTTGAACGCTGGAACTCTCGACTTCCAAATCAGCTGATTTGGGAAGACGCGTTCACCACTAGACCAACCCGGTGGGTAAGCCCGTTAACTTAAAACAGTCCATCGGTAATGTGGCACGCTTATTGTACTCCTTTCCTTATCCTCCATTTCTTTTATCATATTTCGATTCTGAGTAAGTAACTTCAAAATACTGTATAGTGATTTAATAAAACTAGTAAGCGTTTTAAATTAGTTTTTTTTTCGTCAAATCAATCAAGATCAAATATTTTTCGTTAGATGAGCATTTCTAACCGTACGTTAAAAATTATTTTTCATTTGGTGGCGGAGACCCCGCTTAAATTTTCCAAAAAAAATTTGTTAACAGTATTTAATTGTTATAATTAAACTTTTAGATTAAAAATGTTTTAAAACCTTAGTCCCGGTGTTACATAGTTGACACAAGTAAGCCGCATAAAGTATAAAAGTTACTATAGAGATAAAGGGTCTTTACGATATATCCATTTCATGAAGGTGTAATTTAAAGGACTGAATATCGACTAGCGTGACTACATCATATTCAGAGTGTTTGTTATTTAGATTATAATTACAGTAATGAGAAGTCCCCACAACCAGAACTAGGTTAAGTAGGGAACATCGTCTTCCTTCCCCTTATCATAAAAAAAAATTAACGAACTACAAATAAAACCCTGGCAAGTATTGCTAAGATTAGTGAATCCATTGTTGAGGCGATCATTAAAAAATAAATTGAAAAATTGACGTAAAAACTAACCAAATAATTTCAATAATAAAAGAATCCACTAGTAAAAAACAAAATCCACATTAAAAATAAAATAAAACATTTCATCACAATAAATTGCAATTCCCCATATCGTGAACATTTTCACGTAAATAAATAAAAATGATAACGAAAAAGATACATGGATGTATTTCCTTGCCGTTAGTTCACGAACAAACTTTCAGCAGGCCGGTAAAAAAAAAAAAAAAATTTAAATAACGAAAAGAGATAGCAACATAAGATAACGATGAAAAGGGGTGAAATTTCGATAAAAATAAAAATTTATTACAAACCGTTACACGATTTAGTTTTGTTTCGAAAGACTATAACGGTATATCAACAGCATTATAAATTATATCGGTAACCAAAGCGGAACTGAAAAATAAATAAATTTACCATAAATAATTAATAAATATTAGAACTATAAATAGACGAAAAAGGGAAATATCAGTAATAGTATTACAGAAAAAAAATACATTAAGGAATAAATATTTTACGCTGATGCAAATTACGAGTAAAACAAGATTTCTCTTACATAAATCTCAATAAAATCATACTTTTCTGTTAAAAATATCTTGTTTTAAATAAAGCCAAATAGTTTTAATGATGCAAACAGATTTAAGCGGTAAATACACGTATTATTTTTGTTGGATACGCAAGACATACTCAGTAAAGTTTCGAAGTTGAAAAATTGTAATATTTTTATTATTGTGAAAAATATTAATTTTTTGACAAATTAAAAGAGCCTGCAGAATATTTTTTTTACAAAATTACTAAAAGTAATTACGTAGCATATACAATTGTTTATATACTTATATTTTCTTATTAAAAAATAAACTTAAAAGTAAAAAATATTTCTTGGAGTTTTAAATCGATGCCAAATTAAAAACAAATTACAAGAAATTTACTCCAAAAATGTAAAGCTGAAAAAATATTTTATTCTTCTTTTTTTTTATTTACTAGTTTAATTTAAAACAAAAGTCGCTGACCGTAAGAATTAACAGGCGTTCACAATAAACGCAAAAGAACATTATTTTGATAAAAATCAAAATCTAAACTACTAACAAACCAGTTAAAGTTTTTTTTTTTGAGAAGCATGAATATCAACAGTGTTTTACAAATTTGTAATTTTTATTTAATTGAAAAACGACCGGTGTTTTTTTTTCTTAGAAGTTTCCTTTTGCAGTTAAAATAATTAAATTGATTTTAACAGATATCTATCATTACGCTACAAAAACTCAACAGTACGTACTGATTTTTCTTTGCAGAGAAAACATATTAAACTTAGCTAGCACCGAAAAAACTATTTTTGTACAAAAATTTAAATAATTTTAAAATCTGATTTGTTAAAAACAGTATATAAATACTATTTTGATATATTTATGTTATCGTTCGGTAAAATACTTTTTTAACAAAAAATACTTTTTTTGAATAATAGTTTGGCAATAGAAATTTTACAAAATTACGAATTAAAACCTTTTTTAACTGACAATTATCAATAAATTTCACTTTTGGTTGCCTCCAAATTATAACCGGTCTAAAAGTATTTAAAACTTAATAGAAAACCATCTAAAATGCAATTTCATACAATTGACTTCAAACTTTTTTCTTTTTTTTACGAAATCAGTCCGTATTTGAAAAATAATGATTACGTAACCTATTGCTAATCGCTTAAAAAACCAGTAAGTATCGCTAGCAAACTAGCAGTCCTTCTTTAATGGGATTTGAAACTTAAGTTATTAAAGATTTTGAATTTTAAATTGGAATAGAAATACCAAAATTAATGATCGATTCTTTGATCAACCGAGTGATCGTTTGACGGCGCGACTAAATAACGTAATAGAATCATATTTGGAAAAAATTCAGAACACTTTAAAAATTTACCATTTTATTAGAGAGGTTTTATGTGTAAATCTAATAAAAGAACCGTTTTAAATTGTTAAGAATTATTCGTTACAACATTTTAAGTGGATTTTCCGATTCATGAATTACGGACTTAAAATTCCTATGATTTTTTTATGCTTTTTATCACCGCAATTACATGTTACAGATATGAAACGCGTGCACCGTGTTAATTTCGTTTACTAACTTTGTGTAGATTAGTAAAGTTACGCTGACCATATTACACCTTTTACAGCTTGAAATTACATTTTTTTAAATTATTGCATGGAGAGTTGAAAAAACAAAAATATGATTTTTTTATCTTTTTACATTTTAACTTCATCTTATCATTTAATCGGTTAGTTTACAACTGGCGTTGCAGTAGTGTTATTTAAGGAAACACGTAAGAAATACATCACATCTCTGAAAATTATAAATTATGTTAACTTAATTCAAAAGAGTGGAAAACAGGAGAAGTAAATAAAAAAAGAGCCTCTGAAATACAGTGGATTCATTGTTTACGCAAGTTATTTTACTTAAAAACAAGCTTCTTTCTGTCTACTTTTGCGTGAATTTTTTTCAAATGTTCCTTTTACAGGTTTTAAAATTTAAATTACATGAAAATTAGTCTCTGCAAAAAAAAGGGATCAAAAAGAGCATTTACATAATTGAGGAGACGGAAGTTGGGTAGCCATAAAGGCATTTTTCTTTCGAATTAAACTGTAGGAAAATTAATTTCCTACCGAATATTTCAGTGAATCAATTACTATAAAGAGATCAATTTTTTTTACAAATAAATTTTCATTCTATAAAACTTATTTTCATATTAACTGTTTATTTTTTTTTAATAAAATGTGAACAATATGTTACAAAATAATTCATAATTTTCATTAAAATAAATAAATATATTATATATATGCACGTGTACACATGCTTTATTCGTTTTCTTTATTCCTAGGCAAGCCGATGTCATTATAGCATATGAGTATCATCGATTAATAAACTGAAAGTCCGGACTGAATTTCTACCATCAGGATATCAGAGTTCCATAACAATAAAAACTTGTTTTTAACGGTCAAAAAAGTTTTAACAGCAACGATATTTAAAAAAAAACCGCTACCCAATATTAACAGAAATAAATCAAACGAAAAAAGGTTAGGATCCATAACATCTGTTTGAAAAACGATTTTAACCACACAGTTTGGTAGCGTATTCATCCTACAATTTGAATATTAAAATTAAAATAAACCTTCCTTAAAAATTTAAACATATAAAACATTGAATTAATAATTTTTTTAAAAATAATCTTTGGGAATTAATTTTCACTAATAAAAAAAACTTTCTTCTTATATACAGAAAATATGATGTATAGAATAACAAAGTAAAACTCTCCATCATATCAGACTCTGCTGCAGACGGCCACATTGTACGTATACTGATTTTTTTTTTCAAAAAGAGAATTTACAATCAGTTTTTTGTAATAAAAAGTTCAACATTTTCTTTTTTTTAATACAATCATGACTAATATATAGATTTATTAAATAGAATTTTTTTTGTTTTAAATTTGTATATTTGTTGGCTGTTGTCTAGCAGTTCGAATCTAAAGGGCTTTGAAATAAATTTTGGAATATTTTATACTTCTAAGCGTAACTTCTAAGTGTTGTATTGATGTTGGAGGAGGTGATTTTCAACAACTTTTATTAACTATTACAGTTATTGTAATATCGGTTTCTATAAAATAAAGAAATAAAAATACAAAGTAATAATTAAGAAAATTTCGTCATTACATTTCCATAATTCCAGCGCACAGCGATTTTCCGAACGTACTGTATTTAGAGGGTTAATACGAAGGCCATTCCTCATCGAGGTACGCCCAGATCGGCTTTTATAAGAATTATTCAAAATATTTGAATTCTCTTTTCTAACCTCTTTTTGTTTAAAAAGAAAATAACACAACTTTAATAGTTTTCTTTACAGGTATATACACGTAAATGTATGTGTAATCGCTAACAGTTTAATATCTTTAAATAACAATAAAATTCATATATAACCGATAGATAATCTTCTAAATTCCAGAAAAAATAGCACGGGTTAAAAGTAGGCCTTCTGAATTGATAAATAATAACATTCATAAGAACAATTAATTCAAATTACGATCAAGATTATACACAGCGTGTTCTTTTACAATGTTCCAGCGGATTAAATAAATGCATATATATATATATATCTTCCACAAAGGACTTAAACTGAAAATTTAATGTAATATCTAAACGATGGAATTTCCTAAATAAAAACTAAAGCTATAAAACATGATAAACGGTGTTTTATTATTAGAACACAACAATAATAACGTATAGAAGAGGGAAAACAATGCAGGAGATATTTGGGTGATGTATATTTAGAGAAGCTTCTTTTGAAATTTATGTATAAGAATGGCGGAAGTGAAGACAGAATGAATAAAGATGACAAATTGAAAGTTCAATAAGGAAATAGCCTATTTAGAAAGAACGGCCAACAAGAAAATTTTGGTAATTTATAGTACTGTTTAAAAACCGAACGGGGTTAGGATGCGAATTGATTTAAAGTGCACATATTAATATCAACGAACTTAGGTTATACCTGCTTTTATATATATATATACACACACAGACATTAATCCCTCTACAGCTTTGCCAATGAGTTTAAACCTTAACAACTTGCTGCACAATACATTTCAAAAATAGCTTCAATCTATTTTGTCCTATAATTAATTTTCTGTATATCCATGAAATGTTTATTTAATACTTGGAAGTTATTAAAAAGAAACATTTCAGAAATATATCCTACTATGCTTTTAACCTAATATAGCTTTACTAAAGTCTAAAATTCGTAAAAAAAAATTCAACAGAATTCTCTATAAACTAAACTTTTTTCATAATTCTATTTCAAGTTGGGGGATTTTGTGACCACCGGTTTATAAATTTGAGGCCATTTTTTTAAAAAGTAATATCTATTTGTGATGATTTAATTTTAGCAATTAATATATTCAATTTTAGAATAGATAAAATGAATAGAAAAATATTTAGACGGAAAACGTGTAAATATTTTGAGTTAATACTACGATTGTACCTTAACACCGTACGTCCGGAGCGGCTAAAATACAAAGATATTTCTATACGTTTGAATTTTGTTTTCGTAATTATTTTTTATTAAAATGAAAATAAACTGAACAGCAAATGCAATGATTTTCTTTTGTAAGTTAATGTGAAAACGTAAAAATATCTCAAGCGGCCATGATAGCTAAAAAACAGACTTTACCTTCAAATATTTTTAACTAAAGTTTTGGTAATAAAATAATTTGCATAACCCGTAATAAGAACAGCTGTGATTTTTTCTTCATCAGTTATTATGAAACGGATTTAGCTGCAAATTCATCGGCAAATATATAGGGCGGCTAGTATTAGTACAAAATTTACAACAAATAATTGACAAGAAGAAAAAAATTTGATACTACACTAAAGTACAGGGTTACGGTTGTAAAAAACCAACTCCTTCAAAAATAAGCAAGACTAATTAAAAACGGGTGGACATAAATGAAAATAATCGTATAAGAGTAAAAACAATACAACTAACATCACTTATCAATTAAGTAAAAAAAAGCCACACGATTTATATCCTATACAAAACAGTAAGTAAGATCTTTGACGTACAACAATATTATTACATCATAAAAACAAAACAATAAACAATACAGAATTAAAAAATAAAAATAATAAAACCCTAATACTATAACTTAACAATGTTTACTATTGTTTTAATGTTTAATGGCGTATTGCTGTGGGAGGATAGGAATGGAAAAGATAAGTTAAAAGGAATGTAGAGGTGAGTAAATAAAGGATAAAGGAAAGAAGGATTTCGTGACAGGTTGTGTTACGGGGTCATATCAGCAATTCTCAAGGTTGCATGCACACCGAAGTCCTTTTCTATTAAACACAATATAAGGTATACCTTATTTGTATTGTATATAATTACAATAATACTTAACAGTGTATGAATATATGTGTGTGTGTATGTGTGTGCGCGCACACACACGCTATATATATATATATATATATATATATATATATATATATATATACCTAGTTTATACTAAAAAAGAGGTTATTATTCATACAGTCGGCGTGTGTAAAACGTAAACCTGATTCTTCATACTGACCTCCTTTACAATTTCATCGCTACTCGCCATTCGCCTATCAAAGTAACTCCTCCTTCACCACTTTCCTATTTCCAACAAAGCTTTCCTTTTTCCATTCCACCTTTCTTCCTGTCTAAAGATCCATTATCAACACGATTTTGTAATTTACACAAGGGTGGAAACTCACCGGGAGGGGGGACAACTTACCAACGAATATAAAGTAAGAAGATGGATGGATCGAATTTATATACATGTATATATAGCCATGGTGTACACTAGTTTTACTCTTAATTCATTTATTATATGCGCATGTATAGAAAATGAAAAAACTGTAAGTGCGAAATATATGAAGTATTATGAATATACTGTTAATTATAAATTTACAGACCGAAGTAGAAACATATAATAACCTAGGATTACTTACGTATATTTATTTACGTATATGTACTACATATATATATTTACAGTAAACATAAAGAATGTCCAATTACCTGCAACAGAAAAATAACCAAAATTCAATTAGTAATTACATTAACGATATATATATTTTTTTAAATATACATAAATAAATCATATTGTTACTAATAAATCAATAAACTTCCTATAACTGAATAATTGGTAAATATTTGCATAAATATTATAGTAATTTAAAAGTCCAACTTCAGTTCTGCTTTCAAAATAAATATTAAATATTTTACGAACGATTTAATTAAATGTGCAGTAAAAAATAAAATCTTGGAGCGTTCCTCGTTATTAACAATGAAAAAGGGTTTGACGTCGAATTTTTTAACGATTTTTTTTTGTAATGATATTTCTAGAATCGTTAAAGATATTTCTAACGATGAGCGTTCCATAATTTCGTTGTTAATCACGGTCAGTTGTTTTCTTACCGACTGAAAAAAAAAATTATTGTACTTTAAACACAAAAGCGTATATCAATATTTTTCTAATTTAATTTCTACTTTTTTGTATATATACAATTATTACGTACTATTAATTTAGTACCTAATATCATGTTTCAACAAAATATACGATCCTACGTTTCCAGTCTATTTCCAAGTCAAACTTCAAGCAGCGTGTGTGTGTATATACATATATAAATATCTCATCGTTTCATTCCATTACTCCATTGTTTTTCCTACCCACAAGTTTTTCTTATGGTAAAGACGTATATACAGCAACTGAAGTACAAGTTGCGAGTTGGTTGTTTTCTTTAATATTAATGATGTTCTGTATGGAGAGTGTCCCGGGAAGGTGTAAAAATCTTTTTTTGCCACCCACTTTTACAATTTAAGCCATATTTCAGCATATCAACAGATTTGAACAAAACGTATCAATCTTTTCACAATAAAAACCACAAAATCTAATTCATTAATGTAATAGTAATATTTAACAATAAAACAAATTTAAATAGCCGCCTTTTTGTAATTTTTAAAAGTAAAATTCTCAAACTTATTACACAGAAGATAATTTGGTATACATGTACAAATTTATTTCAATGAAATGTCTCAATCCGTTCTAAAGATATCAATTTTTATTGAAAAACCCTAAAGACGTTAGAAGGAAAACGAAGCAAGATGGGATGTTTGCCTACATGAATCTTTTTGTAAATTTTTTATGTTAAATTGACGCCAAATAACTTAAAATCGTTCAAAATAACAAAATGAAATAACACAGTCCAAATATTTTTCTTAACAAAAAAAGAGTATCCCGATTAATTTAATTTTCAATATTTTTTTTAAAACGTTTTTAAATAAACGTAAAAATATAAAATTCTTGAACTTTTTGATATTTGTGATTTTTCTCAAATATTACAATTTTAATATTAAAATTTAAAAAACATACGAACAATCTATTGTCTAAAGTTTTTCATTTATTCATAGTGCCTCTGCCATTAGGATAGGTCCTGTCACTAACCACTTTGTTTTCGCATAATGTCCTTTCCCATAAGTTTTTATAATAAATAAAATTAGAAAAAAATATCCGATATAAAAATAAATAACAAGTGAAAAATGTCATGTCAAATCGGGATTCAAACCTAACCCATTATATTCTTATGTATGAAAAATTTGAGATATTACCACAACGATAACAAGATGGACAGGGTGATTTTTCTTATAATTTATTTTCTTAAGGATATTAGGAAATGCGACAAAAAACCCCACACCATAAATAGAATAAATAGTTTTAACGAAGAAGAGGCAAATTCATACATTTTGAAGTTGGATTATGGTTCAAACACAAATTATGGTTCACACACCGGTTCTTTTCGATAATGAAAATAAAAAACGGTTAATTTCTTCTCTCTTTCATTCTACGATACCGCACAATTAATGAATCTGTACGGGGGTGGCATAAAGATGTGAACCGTCTTAAAATAATTTATAATTCACGAGCGAAAAAAGTTTTACATACACATCTAGTCTGCAAAATGTTATTTATTTTTCACCCAAAAATTCATGAATCACATTTTCATTTGGTTTACATTTTAATTTGTAATAAGCAATCCCGTTTAGAATTTTTTTAATGTTAACAGTTTGAATAAGTAACGCCGCCAAAAAGATAGGGGGAAAGTGAACAGATTAATGGATTTTAATGTAAAATATTACGCTTATTCTAAATTTTCATAATATTATCATAATTTAAAATACCGTTCGAAATCGTGTAGAAATTGCAACTTTTATTTCTATAAAACAAAAGTTACTCGGTTCTCCTAAGCGGGTTAGGAGGAAAGTTACCCGGTTCTCATTCCTCAATCCAATAAGAATACGAAGCTAATAACGATTTAAATTTTTAATAGGAAATATTTTTATACAATAGATAAATTATAGATAATACAAATAGAAGTAAGACTGATAACGGAAAAAATCCGAAGGTGCTACCGATCAAATAATTGAAATGAAGTCGTTTTGCAAAATGAATTTTTTTTTTTTAATTTTTATTTAATCGATCACTACTCAATCGGTTACATTTTTTGTAAGAATCTTAAGTAAATCATATGGCACATATATACGTTAAAAAGAAATTCCTACTGAAATTCCTCAAATATTTTGCACTAGTACTATAAAGATGGTCTTATGGTAGAACGTAGTTCAGTAGAAAACAATCACATGAATCATAAAAATAGCATATTGATGAAACACTTAGAAAAGAAAAAAAGATAAATGAAAGTGAAAACAGAAACAGGGAAGAAGGGAATGAAGGATTGATTAATTCACTACACTCGCAATCATATGAGTATTCTCCCTGTTGTCAGGTCCCTGGTATCACTGTTATTTCAATCTGTTTCTGTTCCACGCTTTGCTTTTTTTTTCACAACACTCAGCGGGTGTAATTACATTATAGAGTTAAGTAATATCGGTGGTGAAGATGCAGGATAAAACAGGTCCCGCATCCGAACCTTCCGGAACCCCCGACTTAGTGTCGAAGAACCACAGGTAATGTTCGATTATATTTTACCCGTGAGAAACGCCCAGGTAGCTACCCAGAACAAGTTAATAAGTTTGAGGAAGGTTCTTTGTTGACTTTTATAAAAGCCCAGGCAGCCAGACCCTGTCAAAGGCCTGCTGAACAAAATAAAATTGTTTTTAAATTTTAAATACATTTACTACAAAAATATTAATTTTTTATTAGGGTGCTAAACAATAAAAATTACTTTAATAAAATCGAATTAATTTTGAGGTCTCTGGATATACTTAACTATTTACTTAGTTTTGATAAGTAAAAAAACAACCCTAACAAAATCCTGGCACAAAACCAAACTAATTTTAAAGAATTTACAAATTGGAATAGATTATCGGATTTTTCCTTCTCTCAAGAAAATCATTTAATTTTTCTTTAATCGTAAATTCAATTCAAACAACGTTTTATTACGCCAAAGGAAGTATTCTTTCTCATACAAAATATTATTATTGACAATCATACTTAAAGATAACGATAAAAACATCCATACATTTAAATTAACAAAAGCTCTCTACTTCTTTAATTAAAAGAAACAAACAAAACTTCCTTTTTTAACTCTATGAAGGTAATTTATAAGTGTATAAGAAACTCTTAAAGAAAAAAGTAATAAATCTTTAAAACCTTCAAGTAAAATTAGCAATTAAATGAGGCGCGCAACGTGACCCTCCATTACAGTATATGTACGACCTTTAATTTACATTGACTAGCTTTATAAATTAGGTTGTATAATTTACAACCTAATGATGAACAACATAATGGATAAGACTATAAATTCTTTATTGAGAAGAGTAAGATATAATCCCGTTCCGGTGTTATAATAATCCTTTTTAGACAATAAATATGATTTATTTAATCAGTACAACATATCACTGAATTTGGTTTCAAAAAAATAAGGGGTGGGTAGTTTACTTTTGAAAAACTGATAGCCCGCATAAGATGATGCTGAATATATTGTGACTTAGCATTTGTGTATAATAGCAGTTCGAAAATACTTTTTGCACTACTATGTTACCGGATCGGATCCTTAGTTTTGAGTAACAACGCAACGAAGTTTTTTCTCAGAGAATTTTTTTTTTGTCAAATACCGATTTGTATTAAAAATATTTTTTACTACACCAGACATTCTATGTATGCAACTATTGCCATTTTTTGACACTTTTCTAAAAATTAAAATGCAATTACCGACAATGTATCATGTAAAATCAAAATAATTAAAAAGAGAATGTTCATTTCTTTTTTTAATTCAATTTTTAGTGTTTGGGGTTTAATTTGTAATATTTGCACAGAAAAAAAAATCGGGAATGTAAAATTCCAAATTGCAACAATATTTTAGAAGAAAAGGAAGAATTTCGGAAATTCTAGAGAGAAAAAAAAGGTAACTCACCGCCTTAACACCACACTACAAAAATGGGTTGTAGTACTCTATTATTAGTGCATACGTAAAGTAAAAATTACATTCAAAGAATTGTATGAGAATTCATAGTATGAATAACTTTGGTCTTCAGTATAAACTTATTAGGGAAACTAAGAATGAATAAATAAATATATATTTACTTTGTACCTAATATTACAATAACCTCATCTATGACAAAGAAGGTGTACCGTTTCTCTAATGTCAATTCTAAAATAAAGGTATTAACGGTTCTATCACTAAACAAAGAACGCTATTTCTGCAATACAATAGAAGTACAGTTATTTATTATTAATAACCATAACCCATTTTGTAAGTAAGGTCTTGGACAAAAAAAGATTTTAGAAACCGGCTGAAAATTCCAGGTCTAATAATCATTTGTTAAATTGCTGGCGGAAACATTCCTAAGTACAAGTAGAATAATTTAAGCGATTTAATCGACATTTTTTTCATAACGCTTGGGCTGCTGTTACAAAAGATTTTTTTAATTTTAAAAGTTTGTTTTTTATTGTCATCATCAAATCATAATTTGCCCTAAGACAAATTCTTTCCAGTATTCCCAGCAAAACGTTTTGGACTTCTAATAGGTCCCATTTCCTTTTAGACAGTCTTTTACGGCAGTTTTTTAGACAAGTTTTATTCTTTTCCGGCCTCTCTTTTTGCTCCTTCTAGAACCGTTTTAATCAATCCTACTCCCAGCCGATAAACTTTCCTATTCTTAATCGTTCTGATGAAGATTCTCCAAATTGCATTTCTTCATTTTTCACTTTTGATTTAATTTTCTCAAACTACTCATAAAACACTTTCAAATTCCTCCAGCTTCCTTTTTCTCTTTCGCTTAGCGTACCCGTTTCTCACACCCGTAAAAAAGTACATTCCAAACATAACATTTCACAACACGTTTCTTTAAGTCTAATTTCAGCTTATTTTAGTAACAGAAAACCAGTAACCGTTTGATTCTATTTAAACGCATCTTTATCCACTAATATTCTTTTTTTCGTTTTTAACTTTACTACCTTCAGTTAATATAGCGCCTAATTATCTGTGCGGTTTTACTCGTTTAATTTTTCTTCCTTTTGTACAAACATTCATCGGACATTATCGTCTCCTAATTCTAATTACATTTGTTTTCTTAACATATATATTCAAGTCTTACACTACGATAATGGTTTTTTAGTATTGAAATTATCTGTTGAATATTCTTTGCATCGATCTATTATTTTATAAAGAAAGAAAAAATTGGAGAAATCTATCCGATTTATTTTCTTTCCTCCTTCAATAGTTGAGAGGATATATTATTTAAAACCAATAAATGGCAATTCTAATACTGCGTTTGTATGTTCTATCCCTTTAAATTCAATAATAAATACTGATGATGATTGTTTATCAATTAAAATGCGTAATAAATAATATTTTTTATTTGTGGATATAAAAAGATTATTATATGTTCTCTTAGTTATTTTACATCAATAATAGTTTTAACAGCTCGTTCAACGAACTAAAATTTTACGTTAATTAAACAGACCACTTTTTTATAATTTTAGCTTAAAGTTTTTGCAAAACACAGATCATCCTTATCGCGTAAATGTAGCAGCAGTACCAGTTTTGTATTGAATATAAGTATAATTTTCATTCGATTAACTTAAAAAATAATAGAGGGGTTTCTATTCCGTTGTGATTTTCAGCCTTAATTTTTACCAGTTGTACATATCTGAATTTGTTCTTTTCTTAGTCGGAAGTTTTTTCTCGAAGATAAGATGCATTTCGGAAACGAGTTGAAGAAATGTTTTTAGTTTTTTAAGAGGCATCGTAAAAGCGTATAAAATTCTGAATTCATTAATATTCAACGTACTTTCACGTTAAAGACCGATTGGCAAACATAAAAAGACCAATTGGCAAACCGATTGGTAAAAAGAAAAAATAAATAAATAATATTAAAATGTACTACTACGTTGCAGAAAAGAGCCGTAACTCATTTCTCAACACTTGTATCCGGGTTTTAAATAAACATTAATCTGGCAAAAAAAAAAGTATAAATAAAAAATAAAACTTTTTTTACGGTTACTGAAAAACATTTTTGTTCAAAATTAAGTTAAATAAAACACCGGCTTAAAATTAAATAATGATAATCGTCTTACGGATTATATAAACATGGCACAGTTTACCAATTAATTATAAATTAAGAGAATTTTGGATCAAAACCAGATACAAAAAAATTATACATACAATTTTATACTTTTCACGTTTATTTGTGGCGTCTTTATTATTATTATCCCTTTATTTAATGACAAATAACCAGATCGACTAAGAAAAAAATTTTTTTTACAAATTTTTCGTAATTTAACCGACAAAGACGCATACAAAGAAATATAAAAAAGCAAGTTTTTTTTAAAATTTTATTATACATTAACGTTTTAATAAATAAAAAATCTTTTTAAATCAAGATTTCAGTATAAGATGTCACTAAAGACTAGTTATATTTAATTATACGCATAATACCAGCTCTTAAATCATACATAATAAAATAAAATCTCTTCGCGTTTTAAAGGACATGTAATTAAGAATTTGCCTCGTCACAGTTTTAAATCCTAATGAAGTAATTTTACGTTCTACAACAGACGGAAAATACAAGAAAAACAAATAAATAAAAACCAATGACTTTTAATACACGAATGTAATACTTCACATGCAGAATTATCGCTGCATATAAATACTAATAAAGATAGAAAACATTCGATATAGAATACAACAACATATTAACAAATAAAAGAGAAATAATTTTTTTAAAAAAAGGCGTGAAAATCCCGATTACATATGAGTTACGTTTATAAAAAGATACATAAATTCACTACATTTTCTAAGCGAGTGAACGACGCACGTATGTATGTAGGACGAAGTAATCTCCTCCGGTGGCAATAATACGTAGACATACATACCACGGCTATGACAGATAGCAGCACTTTGGCATATTAATAATTACATTCCCTTTTTGAGGTACAGCTAAATGAAACGAATGAGAGAGTGCACGTTATAAAGCCCCAACCCTAATACATCATGCTCATCTATAATGGTAATTTATTCACCCTTTAAAAATACGCGATCGTAATCTTACGTCAAATAAAACTCACAATTTGTTTCATATTTTGAGTATTAAAATAAAAATAACTATTATATATATATTACTCATACAATAAATCCTTTGACCGGTTTGATTCATTCATCTTTTAACATTTAAACTTAAATATAATCGATTGCATTTCTTTACATCTTCAATTATTTGTTCTTTTAGTTTCAAACACAATATTTAATTTATTTTTTCCATCTACACTTCGTTTAATTTCCAGAACAAACTAACAAAGGGTTCGTTAATGATATGGCAAAATTAACCCGTTTAGTATTTGAAAACGCCCTTTTTTACTTCCATACATTACACATCCAACTTACTTTTAAATATATCTCCGACGGTGTGGGGGATGAATAGATAGATATCTGAAAAGATATTTCCAAATAATACAATTAACTCTGGTTACGGAAGCGGTGTTGCTTATAAAACCGTTATTTATTTTTAGAGGCTGTTTGTTTCGTGGCGGGAATGAACTATTTGCAGAATTTTTTATTTAATTAATATCGTAAATATAATTCTTCCTTCTGGTAAAAATGTCAGATCTCCCCTTGAATAAGTCGTGACCGTTCCTCGGGATCGTTTTCTCGTTTTTTTTTTTTAATTCCTAAAGGATTTATCATCGTATCTTTCCACCCAGCCTTTTCTTGACCTTAATTTATCAATCAAGAACCATTTTTAGGTTTGTGGATGTAAAACTTCTCTTGGACGATATTGAGGATTCCGGGATGGGTAGAATCAGTGCATTTTGGTGTAATTTGGAATTCCATGTTTACCGATCCGTCTACTCCATTATTTGTTCTGTTTATATCAAAAGTTTGTCAAGTAATGCTTGGCCTCCAAGCATACCCTAACTCACGAAATAATTTGAAGTATTCTTTGCGCATTACCGAATTTAAAAATGATCCATTCGTTGTTTTTTTGAAATTTTCGTAACATCCACGTTTCGTCTAACGCATTAACTATCTTGAACAAAATAAATTAATTTTTTTTTCCAATTCATATCATTCGTTTGACTGAAATAGATTTTATTTCTTCACGATGGCTCTTTTTGTTTACGCTAAACTTTTTTTATTTTTTCTCTAAATTGTAAAATCTTCATAATTTTACTCCGTAATTAATACTTTGATACACGATAATCTCTTATAGTAAACTACTGTAATCGAGTTTTCATCGTATTTCATTAATTTTTCTCAAAATAGATTTTAGTATAAATAACGAATACATGTATTTCCGAATTTTATTTACAAGTTTTAGCAATTTACAGGTTTTCAAAGTCGAAGGACTTCGTAAACCTTCGTACTTTAGTGTGCTTAATACGGATTTGAATACTACATAGTGGATACCGGTGCACTTTGGTGGTTAGAATTCAATTAACCACACATCTCAGGAGTAGTCGGCCTGAGTCTATACTAAACCACACTTCATTTACATGTCATACATATCATCTTCATCTCAATGGGCCGTGGAGGAGAGGTGTCTTTATTATTTACTAGTTGAACAGATTGCAACGTACACATTAAGAAAAAAAGATTATTTACAATTTACAAAAAAAACCCTGAAATTTCAATAAGATATAAGGGGGGAGGGGAGATGTAAAAAAATCAATTATTCTCATTTATTTATCCTAAAAATGAAAACAATAATTAAATCATGGGAAGAGAGAAAGGATCAATCAATACACCTACGTTTAACACGTGTCGTGTGTGTATGTGTGCTTGTATTTTATATATATTTAAAAAAGGAGGATCATACGTTATGAATCAGTCATAAAAAATTGAAAACTTTTCATTCTTTTTACTTCCTTAAACGAAGTAAAGGAAGAACTGTGATCGCGAAAAATTTCGGTTTTCATATTTCAACGGAAATATCCATTATGACCAACTTTGAATCCATTTTGACTAGTTTCGTGGTGACGTCTGTACGAACGTATATCGCATAACTCAGATACGATTAGCGGTAGGATGTCGAAAGTTTGGATTTAGAACTGTTGTAACATCTAGTTGTGCACCTCCCTTTTTGATTTCAATCGACTGAGCCAAGTGTCCAAAAAAAAAACCCAAAATCTAAAACACTCTGTAGTAATTAAGCCCTCATTGAAAGCTTTTAACGATATATCATAAGTGGTACTTATTTTGATTAGTTTGAGAGTTATAGCCAAATAAAAGTTTAATTAATGAAATATTTGGATCTTACAAGGGAAGACTTTTTTTATTTAACTTGTTTTTTTTAATTTACATATATTGATTTATTAACCCGTGATTGTTAAAAAAATCATAAGTTACAAGTGAAATAAAATTTTAGGTACTTTTAAAAATGTTTATATGTAATAAAGTTGGTGAAACATCGGATTATTTAATAATAGTTGTAAATAATAATTTAGAATCGTAATATTTTTGGATTTTCTAGTTTAATTTCTGTTTTAATTTTATTTAATTATTCTGAAATTTTCTCTTTAATTTTAACTACATTTAAGTTAACTACAGAATGGCTGAAACCAGACCCTCATAAGAACAACATACACAATGAGGTATGCATGCCCGATATTTAATAAATTGCAAAAAAGTTCTTCTTTTAGTTCAGTAGTCCTATGATATTGTCGGACAATATTTTCTCTAAGTCGGAGTTGATCATTTCGTTTATTTGTTTTTTGTTGCCAATCATTTAATCGCTATTTGGTTTGATACAATTCTTCTGATCTTAATTTGTGTACACGTTCACTAGTTTTCATATTTTCTCCCTCTTTATATTCATCATCGTCGCTTAATCTTTTTATTCTTTCTTTGGTTTTAACATTTTCTAATTAAATTTTCTTTCTCTTCATATTCATCTTCTTGTTTTTTTGAAATATATTTCTTCATGTTACCTTTCGTTTTCCTGTAGGATTGTTTCTTTTTAATTTCTGATTATTCACCAAATAATCCAATAATAAAAACTGAATATTGTACACCGTAAGGTCGAAATTAACATTTCTAACCAGTATAAAGGAGTTCAATAAACGGAATAGTTTAATTATTAACCTTTACACGACACGCCAGAAATCTGAAACTTCTGTTAATCAGCAACTCACGTAGATACGAATAATACTGATCTAGTAATACGAGTAATAAAGGGACTTTTACTCCATCCTAATATATCATGAAAGATTATTGATTTAATAATTGTAAAAAAGTTTGATGTTAATAAGAACTATTATTTCATAAACTGTGTAACTGTCCACATCATTAAAGAATTGGAGGATTGTATCTCACTTTCAAATAAAATAAGTTTAAATGAAGTGCAGCAAAAAATGTGCATATGTATGTATAGTCGTACAAGGAAGTCATGTGGGTCCACATAAATTATTTTTCTAGAATCAGAATTTTTTAAAAATATTTTATATTTTGAATAACAAAACTTTTAAATTAATATAATAATAAATATACATTGTTTTTTTCTTACATATAAATTGAATGAAACGGAAAATTACACACGTGAGGAAATTATAATCTGGTATCGTGCACAGCGTAACTAATATAAAATTAATATTTGTAAACAGAAATTTTATTTTTCGTTAAGCTGATATTGTAATGTGATTTGCAAAATCGACAAATTTTATTACTATTTTGGGAAATATTCTTTTAACATAAATGTGTATATACTCAGAATATATGTGAACACAAAGAACGCTACTATAAACTAACAATGAAAAATAACAATGCAAGGAAACGGAAAAAATTTACAACCACTACCATACAAAGTACAGGACAGACAGAACGGACAAGGGACATATATTTTACCTGCTACACATAACTACAAACCTTTTCCTATACCTGTTCTTGAAAACAAAACAAAAAAAGAGGGAACTTTGATTCCTTTCGTTCGCCCTTCTAACAAATAACTATCCATCCATTCCAATTTTTTTCCTTTTCCTTTGGAGTTCAGCGGAAAGTACAGTCGCTTCTCAATGAAACTTGTACGCGTTGTATTAAAAATATATTAATAAATAAACAAAAAGTTGTTGTAAATAACAAGAACGGTATTTTTATAGAATCTTTAAAAACTCTTCTAAACGGATTGCTCTTTCGATAGATGAAATACGGTAAAAATAAAGAACTTAAAAATATTATAGTCTAATCTCTCTTTTCACAAACTTATACGAAATGTAATTCCCCATTTCAACGGCAAGTTTTTCTTTTAAAAAAAAGTATAAAACTTTTTTAATTATTATGACAATAAAACCGGTAGCGTCTCGGCATTTCGTGCGGAGGTCCCGGGTTCTAATCCCGGTCAGACACGGCATCTTTTCATACGCTACCGATTCCCACCAGGGCTAATGACCATATTACTCGCTCTTTCATAAAAAAAGAACAAATGCCAGTTAATACAGTAGTGCCAAAACCGGAATGATTCTTGTAACGGTGCGTTTTGTTTTTAAAAGTCAAATTTCATCATTAACTCTTCACGATCGCTGAACTTTACCATAATTTTTTTCAAAATTAAATTTTACAAGTGTTATGATAAAACTTTATTTTTTTTACTAGGAAGTTATTGTAAATGAAACCTAAAAAATTGTTTTGAGATACCATTTTTTTTTTTTTTTTTTTTTGTATTTTAGAATAAGTATTTCAAATATTACTGGAAATACAGTTCAGACACCAATTTATTCAATTTCTCTGGGGAAAAGCTACGTGAAACAATAAGATTTATCCCTTACATTAACTTCCAAGTATTTTAGTAGGCTTTATTTTATCCTTTGAGAAGAAATAAGAAAATAATCTTACGCAAGATTTTACTCAAAAAAAAGTTGGTTTCCGGAATCATATTAATATGCAGATTTTTCTTTATTTAAGTTATAGATATGTCCTGAAATTATTTCTTCATGAGTTATCAGTGAATAATCAAACTCAGTCTAAAATTAATCTTATTAACCGTTAATTATGAACTGAATTTAAAAAAAATTACGATTGAATTAATAAAATAACCCACAAAAATAAAAACTGTTGATTAAACAGATTATAAAGATTTTGAATTCAAAAATAATCTTTCTGTATCAGTAATAACATATATTTTATTCATATTTTAACGATATATATATAATAAATAGGTCAATCAATATGAGTTATACGATACACATGTACTGAACAAAAATGTTACCTTTAATTTCAATTTAGAACTGCCAGACAAAGACTAGTGTAATATTTATAATACTCTGATATATAAAAAAATGTAAACGTTCTAATATTATGAACATGTATGGGATTAGTACATATTTTAAGTATTAAATTATTATTTTGCATAACCCTTATATTTTCAAAACTAACGCAAAAATGTTTGAGTGTAATATCATAAAGGATTTTTCAGTAATACTTTTTAAAAATAGCGAAATAACTTTTCTCAGGTATTTTTGATTATTTACAACATTTATAAATCTATACGGAAATTACAAAAGAAATCGTGTTTTTCATTTTTAATCAACTCCACACTTTTTTTTTGGTTTCTCAATTAGAAAATATTATTTGTGGGAGATTCCTATAATAAAACGTTTTTGCGTTTTTGATTAAAAAATTGTTTACGGGAAAAATATAATATTTATAACTGTATTGAGATTGTTTGAATAAACTGATACAACTGCTGATTGGAATCTTTTTAACAATTAGAGGCTTTTTAATAGAAAATCAAATAAGTTTTGCTTAAAATTTAAAGTTGAATACATTTACTAATGTACGGATATAGGCTATACAAATATTGATTACATTTTTTATTTATTTAGGTAACAAACCTAGTAGATTCTGAATATATATTAACACACTAAACATTATACAAATCAATAATAATAAACGATAATAAAAAACCAATAAATACAAACCTGAATTGAAAAAATAAATTAATAACAATAACAAAAACAAGAAAAACATTGAAAAAAACTACCATTAAAACAAAATAAAGAAAAACATGATCGTATAAATACGTAGAATTTCCAGTTTAAAGCAAGGAAAACGATTTTAAATGTTAGTATAAAGTAAAATAATTTTTGTTCGGTAAAACATACAAATATATATTATTAAATCTCTCTATCAAAAAAAATCTTTAAATCCACAAGAAAAATACGTTTTCAAAATATTAAAAATAAAAGACTTAAAAAAATTATTTTTGTAACAATAAAAATAATGATAGTTTTTAAAAAGTTAATATGAATTAGCTTTGATGAATGTATTTATTTATCGACCTATAAATCCATAGAGGCTTATAAGAAGCTTATACACGAGGCAATGTGAAAATGGAAATTTATAGGCCGTGAAAAAGGACAAGCCTGACCTGGATTCGAACCCAGGACCTCCGTATTAAAGGCCGAGACACCACCACTCCGACACGGAGATCGGACATATCGGCACAAATATTTCGAATTAACTCATCACCCCATTTCTTATGAAGAAAAGACCGGGGGAGTCAAACAGACATTTCAACTATACCTAGACAAAGACTTCACAAAATTTAACACTTTAGTTCTTAAAGATTTTGTGTACCGGTAAAATGACAATAGAAAATAATTTATATTATGAAAAAGCACCACTATAACTTCAAGAATGTTTAGGATAGAATCCATTGTGTTGACCTTTTGCTCTCACAAAAAAAAAACAATTATAAATAAATGACAAAAATCTATTTAACAGGATGGTTGGAAGATTCAATTAAAATAAATCAGACTAATGCAACAACAAAGCAAAATCAACATTTTAATTTTAAAAAAATTATCGGTTCAGACGATCGGTTTCTGATTTAACACATGAATATGAAAAAGTCCCAAATCTTAAACGAATCGATTCAAAATTTTCAGTTAAAATATTAACTTCGAAGTTCGTTAAATTACCTATTATTTGATGGTCACTGTTCATTCAAATTATCTACACAATAGCCTACCACCTCCTTTCTGCTGACGTCATTTAGTACACGAGGAAAAACAAATTTGACATACTCTGGCATATGAATTAGCTATTAACAGTTTTATATCTTTCTTCTAAACAAGGAAGAAAACTATACCTTTGCTATAACCTCTAAAACATTGCGCTTAGTACGCTTTATCGGTAATAGTGACGCGTTACATTGCAACTTGTAGAATGAAACTCTGGGTTAATATCCAGTAACTAAATAATTTGAAAACAAATAAAATGAAATATCCTAGACTCGGATAATTCACATAAAATATAGTTGAAATAATATAGGATGCCCGACGGTGATAGTACTCGAATTTAGATGAACTTCTTCCATAATTTTGGTTACAAATATTCAGTAACAAAATAATTTTCGATTAAAGGTAATGAAGATATCAATCAAGCATTTGTTCATTCAGCGGTTTCAGTTAGTTTCAGTTAAATGTTTACACCGGTATGCGAAAGTCATCCGAAATTATGATGTTTATTTTTACGCGTTACTTTTTGTACTGGCCGAACTAACTTATTCCACCTGTAATGTTATATATAACACACTGTAAATAATTAAAAAAAAAGAAGAAAACACCTTTAAACAGGAAAAGCAATCGAAGTATCAGTATAACAATCAATTTCCTTTGTGTTACAAAAACCGTAAATAATAGTTATTTTTTTTTGTTATGCATATTAATCTTATAATACTATAGATTAGCAATACACTAGACCAACAATAAATAATAAAATACAATGAGCTCTAGAAAACTGTTGATCGATTTTTTTTTTTTTTTCAAAAAATGCCGAAGCACTTGCAAAATTCCCGCGGAAAATTCTCTTTCGCAAGTTTAAAAATTATTAATTTTATACTTTTATTTTAAAATGACTTCATAAGTTTTGTATTTCTTGTTATGAATTTTAAAGGGTTTTTACTGTTCCTTACTATGCATCACTCGTATAATTTTTTATTTTTACAAATCAGATATAAATGATTAAAGATTTCTTCAAATACAATGATTTTTTTCTGTTCTTTTCTTATAAAGATTCAAAATTATGAAAAAAATGAATAAAGAATTGTAAAAACACGACTTTTAATTTAGTACTGGATTAGCTGGAATCGAATTTCTGGTAATACCTTAAGGATGATTTATGTGGGATGGAAAATATGTATAAAATTTACGGAGGTGGTTTAATTTTAAAAGAAGAAACAAGAAAACGATGACCATTACCAATTTGACAGTTTTATAAAAAATGTTTGCGACAAACGTTTTTCACACCAATCATCTCTCTAGTATTCTGGGTCGGGGAAGCGACCATAGGAAAAGTTACAACTTGATATTTTCAACGGTTAAATACTCGTATTTGGATCTATTTGTTTTCCGAGAAAAATGCCATTTGAGAAATTTTACAAATCAACCTACTCAAGAAAAGTCTTGTTAAGTAAAACTAGCGCGTTTTAATAATAATAAAAAAACACATCCATCAGCCAAGTTATATAATTCATTTATTGAAAAACTTTCTGGCAGAGCCAAGTCAATCATTTTCAGTTGTCTGTATTCTTAAGATAAAATAATTCAAAAATATTCAATTAGCTAGCTTCATCGATATATTAAAAAAAAATGAATCGTAATAAATTTTAATGTTACTTACCGATCGAAATTTTTTTTTAAATAAGATAAAATTACTATTGTACATTGATTATATTTTAATTTTTAAAGCCAAGATGCCCAACAAATTAAAACAACATTTTTAATATTAGTATATTAATATCATAATTTCCAAAAATACGTTTTCAACTTTTTGAAAATTTGGGGATCATTCATCAAGCGGCTATTTTAATGATTAAATATTCCCTAAAATTTATTTTAAATAAATTAAAAACTTTTGACATCCCTCATCAAGCATTAAGGGTTGTTTTAGCGGTTTATTGTTTAACAAAATACGTTCTGAGCATTAAAAATTTGAAATTGTAAGAAAGTTTTCTTCATTTTGGGGGCTACATACTCGAAAAAGCATTCAGGGTAAAACGAATTATTAAGAAAATAATCCCTAAGCGGTGATAATAAATTTGAAAAAAACATATAAAATTGTTTCAAAAACCCAAAGATACAGCCGTAATTCTGTATAAACAAAGTTGTAATTCTTTAGGAAAGGGGTGCAAATTTTTCAAAAAGTATAAAAGGAGCACAAGGGCTATCAAAAATTAAGACTTAAATTTTAAATGCAAGGATAATTTGCGAGATGGATTTAAATTTTAAAAAATATTTTTTTTTTTACCACAGCCCGTTGGAGTGAGGTGGGCAATAATGTTTTATATCGGTATGAAGACCTATCGATGTAGAAAATATAGATGCAAAAAATACATCAAAGTGGTTAATTTTTGGGGAGGGAGTGAATATTAAACAAATTTCTTTTTGTAGTATGTGATCTCGATAAAAGAATTTCTATTTTTCTAAGAAAAAATCGTTTGCTAAGGTGCCCCACTAAAACTCTGAAATTTTATTTCCGCCAAAACATCCACATCCTTTTCCAATCTTTAAAAAAAAATTAATACATTCCATCCCTTCGAAGGTACTACCTACCTGTCAACAAAATTTGAAGAAAATCGGTCAACGGAATCCAAAGTTATAAGACCAAATACTGGCCAAAATATATACGTACATAAGCACAAGAATCCGTCTAAAAAAAAAATCTTTGGGTTTGGAAGCTATTTATTTATTTTAACTTTTTTAAAGTCTCCTTAAGACACAAAACTTAACCTTCCCCCTTTTATTTTGGTTCGTTATATTTTCCCGTTATAGCTATAGCAGCATTTATCGCTATAGCCGAGAAAATAAAAAATGTAACTCTGCATATGTGACCGCTTGTTTCCCAAAATTGATTTAAGTTAAAAAAAATTAACTATAAAATAAATAACGAAAAAATTATGACGTAATAATGGCATTTTAACTTAAAAAGAACTGTTCTAATAGTCGTCTTACGTAACACTACAAATATAATAAAATTATAAATAAATAAACTAATTACGAATAGAAGTATTTTTCTTACTTAAATTATATAAATGCACCTGCCAGTAAAAATATACGGAAATAAAAAGGAACGTGTAAAGGAAGGGCTTGGTTAAACAAAATAAAAATAAGTGAAAAATTCGTAATAAAATGTGAAAGGAAATTACACATACACACACAAATTAAGTAAATAAATACATCATCGAACTAGTATGTACGATAAATCTAATATAGAAATAATACATGTTTACAAGCAAAACGACCACATATTTGTACATAACTCAAGGTAATATTAAATAAAAAACACTCGTATATTAAAAAAACAAAATTGATTAATCAAAGCACTACATGCGTAAAATAAGCATTTTATGTAAAATAATTTTCAATAATTAATTTAAAAACAGGTACAATAACCTGTAAAAACGATTAGTCAATATAATCAGGTTCGTCCGAGGATAACGAGTTCCACACGATTACATAATCAAATCTTATAAACACAGACTGTACGAAGGTGCGCATTTAGAATGATCAGATTTTAACACGTGCACAATAAAAGTAATATACAAAAATATATGTAGGTAAAAAAAAAAGTTAAAAAAAAAAGTACGTGTACTTTTATCAATAACGCATAAACCACAATACCTTACCGCACATATGTCTTCACTCACTCACTCGCTCAATACGCGCATTAAGTGCTAATAAGTAACATATCACCAGGTTGAATACAGTTAAAATATATTTATTATAATAAAAAAACAATATTATAAATTATTTTTAATATAATGCCATACACACGTAGTTAAAGCCTTACTTGTATAATTATTTACATCTACAAGAAAAATTTATATATAAAAAAACTTTCTTATGCATGTTCTTTTCGAAATTTAATCGTTTAAAAAATCTTCTTAAAAATTAAAAAATATTATTCTTGTGTTATTTTTTAACTTAAAATTTATTAAAAGTAGGAAATTTTAATTCAATTTTTCATTTCAATATGCGTAATATTTATATTCATTTCTGTTTATTTTTTTTTTGTAAAAATTTCAATAAATTTAAAGCGATTAAAAATTCACTTCTTATACGAGCTATACCAACAAATTTCATTTCTGTATGCAGTAATGCTTTTTTATAAATAAAAATTTTTACATACTGTTCACTATGTTGACAATTTTTTTCTTTTAAGAGAAACAGTATTCTAGAGTTTTAACAGCTTAAAAAAGTAAAACATTTGTTTTCTCTCTCCCTAGAGATGCACAGAGATGTTTCAAACGTCGTCGTACATAAAAGCCACTCAATCTAGGCAGCGTACAAGATCAAAAGGAATTACTTAAGAGTCATCAGTATAGATCGATTTGATTGAGTATATGCCGTATAGGGTTAATGAAATTTTAGTAGAAAGTAATTTATATTACTTAAAAATAGAAAAAACTTACAAATTGGGTGTGTTATTTTAACTTGACTATTTTCATTGAATGATTTATATTTAAATTCTTACAACAATAAAAAAATAATTTTTTTAAAAGCGACAATACATTTTTATTTATTAGAATAAACAAATGTGCAAAGAAAATGGATTTCTTCATTAATATTTACTACTCTTTTAAATTTTTATCCGTGGATGGTATGAGGTTACGCGCGATTGACTTTTTTATTTTTGGGCCGGTCTGTTTATATTGTCTTCTGAGACAAGTCATCGAAATTGGCACAATAAATAGACGTTATATAGAGAGCGTTCGGCATGTCGCTGTGAAGTACGCTTTAGAATTATGTAGTGCATTCTGTTCTTTCGGCATTAGGTTCGTTGCGCAGTAATAATCAAACCAAGACGTCAGTTGTCGAGTATCGACTGATCGTGCTTAGTTTCGATTCGTTTAACGGAATCGATAGTTCTGAGAAACGTAACGAATCTTTCGGTAGAGGAACGCATTTTTTTCGTCGAACACTTCTTTCGTGAAGGTGACGAAGTACAAGTTTACTGGAAAGTTTCCAAACACTCCTGTTCCTCACCGCAATGCGGTTCAAAATCTTACCGAAATATTTCGGGCAACAGGCTCTGCTGAAAACGCTGATCGAAGCGGAAGACCACCTAAACTAAACTAACAGAAGCTGCTTGATATTTCGATGCTATAGCCGAAAGGCCATCAAAGTCGATGCTAAGTTAGCACAGCAGCAAGATATCTTGCTGCCGCACATGTAACTGTACAAAAAGGACTGAAACTTTTCCCCTACAAAGAGATGCGCGTTCAAAAACGGAAATCTACAAATTATGCCAAATGGCAAAATTGTTGTCAACGGTTTAAATATTTTATCGACCAAATTTCCGTACGTATCCTCGACATTTTATTTTTTACAGATGAAGCGGGGATTTATTTGGGGTACATTAATTCACAAAATACATGACTGCGGTAGACAACTAACCCCCGTGAATTACACGAAGCGAAAATGGGAGAGTTGGTCGGTGTGAGTAGAACACGTATTGTGGATCCAATAATTTTTGAAAATACAGTTAATAGTGACTATTATTGTGCTGTTTTAAATCTCATTAGTCGGTTAACAGAAGTGGAATCAATCACGGTCCGTTCCAAAAAGATGGGACCACAGCGCCCACAGCCAACAGGTCAATGATTTTTATGAAATGTCTTAGGTAAACGAATCGTTTCGAGGGGTTTGTGACCTGTAAGATCACCCGAACCGACTCCCCAAGATTACTTTCTACGGTGGGGAGCAGCGAAACAAGTAGTTTATCGCAACAGACCACGCACGATTGACGAACTAAATACTGCAATAACGGCATAAGTATGAGATATTCCAGTATATCAGCTGATTAAAATGTTTGAAAACAAATTTAAATGTGTGCAGTGTTGTTTTGATGTTGGAGGAGGTAATTTTTAACACCTTTTATAAACTATTCCAGTTACTGTAATATCAGTTTCTATAAAATAATGAAATAAAAATATAAAGTAATAATTAAAAACGTTTCGTCATTACACTTCCATAATTCCAATGCGCAACAAATTTCGGAATCTCCACTGTAAACCACAGGTATTAGTAACCATTAAGTTTAAAAAGCTCCGTTGACGAGCAGAATGGAGAAGGATTACTAAACCGGTTACCTACGTCTTATCGAGACAAGACTATATTCTACGCTGTACTATTAGCAGTATCAAAGGATAACTCCGGTAGAATTGTTGCCTGCCTGTGCGATTACATTTTCTAAACTTCGATGAATAATGAATACCTATTATCAAACTGCCAATAATGGGAAGATGTTTATTTTTAGAATTTTGAACATAACTTTCATACGCCAACATTTACACTAATTTTAAATTGCTGATTCTTACTCGGCATAGTAGATAGCAAAGTTAAAAATGTAATCGTATTAAATTATTCGCGCGCGTGCGCGTACACACACATACACATACAGAGAAAGTGGTGAACGGTTTGAGGTATTTTAACGACGTTTGGTGTAAACGTATCCAGCGATTTTTTTTTCAAATAAGTTTGAAAACGTTAAAGTGGATGTAAAGCATTATGCGTAAAACAGGTTAGAAATTATCAGTGCATTATTAACAATTTTTGCCAAATCTCGGCTGTTCAACAACCGATTTAACAATTGAGCTCTCATTTTATTCGCAACAATAGATTTTAATTTTATCTAACGAAGCAAAATTTAATAATAACGGAGCAATTAATGATTAAAAAATTTTAATTTGTCGCCTTTTTAGAATTTTCAACCCCATTTATTTGGTAGATGTTACTGGGTATAAGTACACCAAACTACAATGAAATATCTCAATTTATTCGTGATAAATTTTTATTGAAAAATCACATGTTGGACAGAGAAAATGAAGTGAACAAGGGAATTTGTCAAATAAACGTTTCTGTTTATTTAGATGTCCTGAATTACTCCCTTACGTTTGGTCAACACACAGTGTACAAACAGGCAATAATTCCCCTTGTCTTTTTTACATTCAAATAAAAAAATACTCGTATTGAATGTTAGAAACTGGTGTTAACAAAGAACTGACGACGACAGAAGGACGAAACAATGAAAAAAGTCTACCGATGCACCATCTGGTTGCAAAAAGTAGAATCTGATTTCTACTCTAAAGGTTAGGGAAACGTTCAACATCGGTTTACACAATTCCTATCACTGCCTTGAAATAAGACCGTAAAATAGAACATTTAATGTCGTAAATTATCAGCAACAATAAAATATGAAAACAAATTCTTATACCTGAATATCTATAAAACTCTGTATTAAGTTTACAGTCCACGGTCGTACGATATATTTTATTTTAACAGCCATCAATCGAATCACACCGGCTAGAACTTATTTACAATAAAAAGGCTCTGTGAACTTTAACCTTTCCAATGCTCATTGTCTGATGTGGAATGCATCATTATTTAGTACAAAAAATGCGATGAAATACAACGGATATCCTGAATAAGATTTTCATTAAAAGACGATTTATATTCAAATAATATTAACAATAATGTCGAAATTATGTTATTACTAATGCCATGATATAACGAATCGATGTAAGATGTAACAGATAAAGCTATACTCAAAATTATTACCCAGATTACTAAAAATGAAAATGAAAAAATCCCAGTTTTATAACTAAATACTTGAGGTTAGTTTTTTTAACGGCTGATTGGCTGTTATGTAACCGATCAATGTTTTGTTGCCGCGAATATTAATCCGATCAGATCGAAAAACCTCAATTAACCGACACAACTCATAATTTGATGAGTATAATATAACTGAAGGTCATTTTCTCATCGGTAAATGACCAACCAATCAATCATAATCATGTAGATCTCAACAAATCAGTCGATAAGGAAACACCATAAAAAGTATAATGATACCCAATAATTTTCAAACAATATTATTTACAAGCCAAAGTGAAACACCTTTTTTTTCTTTTTTTTACATTTAGGGCTATTTTTTGTAAATTGTAATGTAACTTAATAAAATGTTGATCGATCTGTTGCCTTGATCGAGTTAATAGGCAATAATATACGAGTTTATTTATTCGTAACCGATCGCGTTAGTACTGGACACTAGATTGTTAAACCTGCCAAACCTCTTCATCCCCGTAAAAAATGTATGCAAGGGACAAAAAAACTACTGACAAGCATCTATAACTAGATTAAAAAATTAAAATCTGACCGAATCACTTTTAATTGTGCACGAAAAAAAGACTAGACTACTAGTGCAACAAAAAAAGGAAATGTTTCTAATTCCACGAAAATATTTTGCAAACCGTTTGATTTCGGTAACATATTTTGTTATATTGAAAATAAAACAATAGTATATTTTTCCCAACAGTTCCTTAAGTAAAAAATCACAATTAAAATTTAATTATAAGAGAATTATAAGTCGATAAGTAAACTCCGATAATAATACTGAACACCAGAAGTTAGGTACTGATACAGAACTGAATTTCATTAAAAATAACAAGCTATAATTACCAACTATACTTATTACACAAGAATAAAACAAAGGAAATAAGTGGCATTGTTTAATTTTTTTTCCACACAATAAATATATAAAACAAATTAAAATCAGATAAATTACACATCGATGAAGGACGGACAACGCCACAAAAATAAACTTGTGCGCTCAGGGACGCAAACCTTCCTAAATTAATACTCTCTCTTTTTCTGTTTAGCTACGGAACCGTTGTTAGTTATTAGTTCAGACGATGGATGAGGATGATGTGTAAGAATGTAAATGAAGCGAAGCCTTGTACATTTCTCAGGTCGATCATTCCTTGTGTGGTTAATTGAAAACCCGACCGCCAAAGAACACCGGTATCAACGATCTAGTATTCAAATCCATATAAAAGTAACTGCCTTTACTAGGACTTGAACCTTAGAACCCTCGACTTCGAAATCAAGTAATCTGCGATGACGAGTTCACCACTAGACCAACCCGGTGGGTTCCTCAATTCATACTAAGATAACTATAACCGAACTATAGCGTCGGACAAGAACCGGAAAACGTTTCTCAAATATCGTTTAATTTTGATACAATATGATTACGATAATCCTAGCCTACACTTTCTAACACGTAAACTGTTTCCTAAAGGATACAAGGAACAAATTAACATTTTTTTAATTGTTTCTACCGTTCAAAATTTATTCTAATGATGCAAGCAAACACATACACTTGAAACCTCAACATTTCCAAATTGTCATTGAAAAGGTTTTATTCGCTGCCTAATGCACATATAAAGTAAAAAACAGAAGCTTAAAATTTATTTACAGTAGTGATAATCTAAATACTTTACGAAGAATCTTCTTTCTTTTCTTACGTCAAGAATTTTCTTCGGGATAAATCCAACCTAACGCACAGCCTTATAAACTGAACCTGTATTTATCGTTGTCTGCTTGGGAATTCCCTACTTGTCTTCCTAACAATTAATAGATTTCACTTGATTAAGATACTATTAAAGTCGGACGTAAAAATAAACTAAGTATTCTTAACGCGTTATTATATTTTCAAAATATTTTACTGCAACACAAATTTCAATACAAAATTATTTTATTATAAAAACAATATTTGTAATACTTAGTCCTTCCCATCGATATATTCCACGACGAGATAAAAAGAATACGATCGAGTGATTCACGCGCATTGTCGCAAAAAACGTTGGAAACTACGGAAGAAATGAAAACCGTTTCAAAAGCAGGATAAAAAGTCAGCGTTTACTGAAATCAAATATCGAGAGAAAAATATAACTTGTAAATCATTTTTGCCCCCCACACAATTCTTTTAAAATGAATATCTGAGCGATCCCGTTTTCAGCTTCGGAATTTATGTTCAAATTTCAAAGTTCTTAAAAATGCAGCTTAATCAGCGTATAAACATTCAAAATCATGTGATATTAACTACCAAAATATTTATCGCACAATAAAACGAACCGATAAAAACTCACGAACGGAATATTTAATATTTCGCTTGTTTCAAATCATCAAAATTTTTGATCCGGACTTCACTTATTTTAATATATCTAAAAACAGGATTTAAAAAAAATCACAAAAAGTAACTAGTCTGTTAACGTGTTCCGCATAAAAAATGCATCCTATGATGTTACGGCTACCAAGAATTAATTAGCCTGGGAAAAAAAAATTATTAATAAAACGGGAGCGAAAAAATAAGATAGTCAAAGGGAATCCAAAATTTTTTTAACAATTATTGTAAAAAAAGACTGTGACAATGGGAATATTAATAGAGGGGGAAAAATGCATTTCAGAAAACATGTAAAAATATATTTAAAGGAAATAAATTTTCACAGGGTTAAATTTTAATTTACCACGTGACGATACTTGTTCCGGTAATATATTTTCTATTTTAACTTCAACCCCTAACCGACGGTGTCATTCCAGCTAAACGAAACATCCACTCCATTCCACGAAAGAAGGAAAGAGAAAAACCCACCCGCAGCCGCACCAACGTTCTACACTCCCCGAACCGTATAATAACCTACTAGCTAGCTAAAACACCCGTACAAACAGGCGGCGTCGGCATCAACAACAGCAGCGCAACCACAATTACGATAAAATAGAGTAAGTTGAGTTAAGCTGCCGTTATGAGTTCCCTATTTTATAAAACGTTTAAAAACATTTTAGTCTTAAGTTATGGGTTAAAGGTACAGTAATAAATTTTTTAAAGCACTTTTTATTAAAAAAAAATCCTTATTCAAAAACAAATTTATTATCAGTAAATGGAATTAAAGGATAAACATAAAAATTTCTGTTAAAAAAAGGAAATTTATTAGCAGAAAATAACTTCACAGTGTTTTATAAGAATTAAGAAATAACACAAAGGTATCATTCTCTTATAAAAAAAAAATATATATATATATATAGTTTATATTGTCTGAAATATATTTCAAGACATTAATATTATATATAGAGACCGGATTATATGCATTTGCATATAAAGCCCATTCTCACCGGTTATTGCATATTTTCCTTAAAATCTAGTGAAGATGCATATTTTCGCTATATTTACAATTTTTTTCGGTAGAGTACCTAGTTAGTTAATAAATGAAATCATACGTTATAGCCGGCCAAACCTATTAGCCGCACGGCTCTTAGAACGCACTTAGCAGCAGCGCGTCTACGGTTTTGGTAGGAAAATATTATGAGGCCAAATAAAACACGGGATCACGCGAGACAAAAACGGACGATAACGTTCTGCGTCGCGGACGCCTACTGCAGCACTCCTGCCACTAGGCAATTAATTTACGCAAGTTATTGTTGACGCGCTCACTGCGTCGGTTTAGTTTTTTATTTATTTTGGCAAGGTTTAATGTGTACTATGCCTCCCGAAGAAAAAGCGCCTCTTCGTAGATAGCCGACTATCCTGGAACATTTACATACGAAGGAAATGTTTTATATTGTCGAGTTTGCGAGAAAAATATTTCGCGCACAAAAAAGTTTAAAACAGACCAGCATGTCAAGACAAGTCTTCATATCGCACGATTGCAAAAGAAAGGTCCACGAGAACTTATAAAAGCGGAAAGTAGCAGTGATTTCACTCCCAAAGGTAAACTAAAAACTACTTTAATGTGGATTTATGCGAAGCATTATTTACAAATAATATTCCTCTTCACAAACCTACTTTCAATGATTTTCAAAAATATTGCTCGAATCGAAATATATCATATGAAACATTGCGTGAAGATTACATACCGACAATTTTCCTACATTTTCTGGAAGAAATACGCAATGAACTCGAGGATAGCATTATTTGGATTTCAGCTGACGAAACTACCGACAGTTGGGGCAGTTACACTGCGAATTTAACTGTCGGTGCCTTCTTCTGCCTATCTGGTGGCCTACAAAAACTTTGAAAAGACAAATCATTCTACTATCACCAGATTTGTGACCGAGTGCTAAAAAAAAATATTTCCTGAAACTTCTGCAAATGAAAGAATGTTTGTATTTCTTTCAGATGCTGATCCCTATATGATCAAGGCAGCCAAAGCCCTCCAAGTATTTTATCTCGATTTGATTCATCTGACGTCCTTTGCTCACGGAGTACATCGATTTGCTCAAGAAGTACGATCCACGTTTGGGAATATAAATAAACGATTTCATCAACAAAGAAAGTGTCTCTTAAGACACCTGCTCGCAACAAGGCCTATAAAGAAAAACTGCCAAATGTGCCTTTACCTCCTGAGCCAACGGTAACTCGACGGGGAACGTGAATTGAAGCTGTACTGTTTTACAATGAACGTTTCGAGGCCATCAAAGGTGTAGTAAACGACTTTGATTAGTGCCAAGGCTATGGCAGTTTCTTAGTCCAAGGAAACATTTAACGATTCTAGTATAAAAATAAAAAAACAGCTGTGATTAGCACTCATTTTTCCCCACATAACTGCCAGTATTAAAAAGCTTGAAAGTCACGGTTTGGCGTTGACTGAATCTATTCAATTAATGAATAAAATCCGCCAAATGAACTCCGCATTGTCAGTGGTATTCCCGTGTAATCTTAAAGAAAAATTTGAAAACATTTTGAACAATAACCCAGGCTTTGAACCTTTGTGTCAAATTGATAGTTTTATTAATGGGACGGGTGAACTTTTGCCAGAAACAATAAGTACTAACGTAGCACCCAAATTCAAATACTGCACAGTTACCTCGGTGGATGTGAAACGATCCTTTTCCACTTATAAAAATATTTTGAGTGATCGAAGACGCAATCTTACTACCGAACATTTGGAACCGTACCCGATTGTTTACGTTTACAAAAGTAAGAAAATATTGAATAATTGTTAATTATCGATCTGTTATTCAACTCCTTACTAATTGTATGCTGATTTTGAAATAAAAAAAAAACTGAAAATTACTATTTTTTTATTATTTAAAGTTGCATATTTTGATACTTTTCATGCATATTTTAAGCATTCTTCATACATACTTGCAAGCGTTTTATGTTGCATATAATCTGATCTCTATTTTTTTATATATATATATATATACCTGTATATATGCTAGACGGGAAGGGCTCCCTTCGATCGCCCTTCCCGTCTAGCCTGGACCGAAATTAGGTTCCTTATCGTCATACTTGTGAGAATAATACTAATAAAAAACAATTAAACCTTGTTAAATTTATAAAAAGTATCAGTGCAACAGTTTGGTCAGTACAGGACTCGAAAAGTTGAATGATCTAAGTATGCGGGTTTCAGAATAGTCGGCCCTCATCTTAAAAATAGTACTTTTATCCGCTTACCCGTCCTTCAAACGGTTAAAAAAATATTTTACACGAATTTTAGGGTTTGATAAATACCACGAGGAGGTGACTGTGAAACTCTGTTTTTCTTTTCGTTTTTAATGTTTTTTTTTAGTCAGATAACCGGAGGCAGGTGCAGGTAGTCGCATCGCACATATATTAACAGAAGCAGTTGCTGTGTTGGTTGAGCCGCCGCGCCGTACACCGTTACATGTTTAATGCTACTTTATTCGATAACCGAAAAAGATATCGAAAAAGGAAAACAGCTTTATTTGTTCAGAAAAAAATTTGAAATACAGGAACTGGTTTCCGAATTTGATTTGATCAACGGTTTGGCCATAATAAAGTTGAATATCGGCAAGGATATAATCCGGTTGTTACCGTGAGCTATTAAAACGGCCACCAATTTTAAGCGGAAAAACTTCTTAACAGCAATAGTCTAATGTTCTTCTCAGGTATAAAAACAATATGGAAAATTTCAGCCCGATCGGTTGAGTAGCATTTACATGAAAAAGTAACACTTACGGTAACAACTTTTATATATTTATATATATATATATATATATATATAGTATTGATGTTCATTTATACAACCGTTATACGTTAAAGGAGTAACCTCCCATGACATAAACAGATTGTTGATTATATGTTTGGCCGCAAAAGTTATTTTTTAATGCTACATTCTACAGACACCATTCCATTGTCGAGTTCTAATAAACAACACATTCGTGAACATTGTGATCTGTGGTTGTAAAACGCCATAGGTATACCCTATTCAATAATGAATAAGCAAAGAAACTGAAACGGTTCTTCAATGTTTTACTAAAAAATACCCGTTTTCTACGATGAATAGCACGACATTTTACTTGTCCAATACGACTTACGTTTCGGTGAGATAACGTGCAACTATTATCTACTTAATGTAAAAGACAATGGAAAACCAACTTCACACCTAACTTTCATTTCTTAAATTATTCGTTTTTTTGCGAATAGCTATTGCTATTTTAGGATTGACTTTTGAGACTTAGTCCGGTCTCCTAGAATGACAGATAATAAACGAGGAGGAAGCTTAATTTATTTTTTAAGAATTAAAGGTAACAATTCCTAACGTACGTATAATCTAAAATTATTTAAGTTACCGATTTAATGAAATATATTTAAGACATCTTTGTGAAGCAGAATGAAATGGATTAGATGTTAAAGTCGTATTAAATTACATAAAGAGAACTCACAAGATTACCACAAAACACTTTCCTATAACTAGTGAAAGTAGAACATACAATTACAATTATAATAGTAAAATTCTGTTTATTTTTTAAAGGCATTATAATATTTTTAAGAATATTCCTAAAAGAGGGCTGGGTGTGTGTGTAAATGTATTACAAATGGCAGAAAGGAGGATTTAAAAACGTCAGCGCATCCATATTAAACTTATCAAATAAATATATTCTTGTAGAGAAAAAGGTAAGTCGCCATACTACTTGTGGGGGGCCTGTCTGACTGGTGCTAGTTTCTATACTTACGACTTGACAAGGTGCGTCATGTATTAAGTAGCCTATATGACGTTGGTGCTTCGTTCTTCGGGTCGTTGGAATGTTCATTTGGGAAGGAGCAGAGAGGGGTCGGGATCGATAAGACAACATAGCTACGTTTGTACTAAACCGAACCGAAGTGGAAGTTGTAGCAGAATATTGTCGGTCTTCTTGTATCGGGGATCGTTCCACTGACGAGGACTGGTTTTGTTGTTGCAGAGGAACAACCTGGCTCGGCCTATCCGACTCTGTTACTACTGCCTGGCTTGTTTTGTCGAGTCGACTCGACTTGAGACCGATTCAGGCTCAGGTGTTAAACCAGTTTTTTGTATATATGTATATAAAATACTTACAGTATTCTCCACTCAAAGTTTAACCGATCCTTCTGTTCGTATTCGTCGTCATCATTTATGTTTTATTGCTTGTTCAAGAATATCGATTTGAACATTACCTGTACGTTATTTATTTATTTCGTAAATACCTTTACTATAAATATACGTGTCTTGAAGTACGCCGGTTCAGAAATATATTCCTTCTAATTTAAATTCGACCTAAGGAATACCTATTTCCTCATTCTTTGAACAATTTAAAAACGCAATGCTATTTAAAAAAAACTTTACATCATCAATAATAGTATTTTTATATTAAAATAATACTGCCTCAAACTAGACTGTCAGCCAAAATTATTGTTCAGTCTAGTTCGACCATTCTTCTGACACTGCCTTCAACTGAAACAAAATTATAAGTAAAATCTACCTAAATCGCGGTATCATCAAATATCGTAAAACATCTCTTGTAAACAGTTGATCAGAAAATAAGCTTACCGTTGATCTAGGTAAATTTTAATTGCCTTATGAATTTTTAAATTTTAAATTAACGTATAACAACTTTATTTAAAACATTAACCACCATTTATTTTGAATTGTAAATGAAAACGAGTTCAACCAGTCCATATAAAGTACTGTTTTCGCAATAAAAAGTGGTAGCTACATTAGTTTGTTGTTTTCAACAACTCTAATTTTTCTTATGTCTATGTCGTACGTAAAGCAATTTTAAAAAAACAAGTGGCACCGGTCATGAATTGATCTCTATGATAGTAATGATGCTCATAATACGACCATTAGTGGGTCACGGTAGGGCTGAATATCGGTGGTTAGTATTGCTGGTAGACAAAAACATAATGGATTCGGTGAAAGAGATAACGGGAAACTACTTCATTCCAATCTTTCCTTAGTAACCTCTTCGTGAAATGTGAAAACACAAAATTTAAAAAAAAATATTGGAAAAACCATAACTTCCCCAATTATTTTTATTCCACATCTTAACCCGCCACGTAACAACCAATTTTATTAATTTAACGTATTTATTTATCATTAAGTAGGAAATAAATCTAGGAAGTACACAGAAATGTTGCTGCCCTGTCGTAACCACGTCAAAAAGAAATCTCACGAAAACTTGCAATTTAATAATTCATTTTTAGAACTGAATTTGTAACAGTAAAAAACACGGTAATATATTGATATAAACAAGTTCAGGAAATAACATTTTTGGTATAAAAAAAAGGAAACATTTAGTTAACATTTTGTAGCTCTGTTTAAAACGGTATTATGAATAACGCTTCAAAATTAAAAAATTGATTTGAATATTTTTGGCGAGTTATAATCCGCCAAAATATCGCGAAATTTGAGCTCTTTTTTTCTGGATTTGTTTTAGAAAATGTGAAACAAACCCGTAATCAAAAGCGAAACTGAACCGAATAAATTTACACGTAGACTAACTCCTATAAAAATCTAAAATGCCAATTATTAAATATTTATGTTCGACAATAATTACAAAATTATTTGAAAAAATAATTAATTACGAAATCGTTTGATCGTTTTCACGAAAACGAAAATAAAATGTTTCAAATACTAAAACCAAGATAAAGGTGACATTATCCCGTCTTTTTAAATAATTAAAAGAAAAAAGTATTCGAAAGTATTTAAAAATTAAAGGGGTGTGACAAGCACCGTGAATGGAATTAACATTCGTAAGTATGTTACAACCTCAACCGATTATTTCTACATCTACTCTTACGTTATACCACACTTAAAAATAGTACTAGAGTGTTGTACTAATTTAAATAATAAATCAGGATTGCTTGAACAATCGTAATATCACATGCGATTATATTATTTACATACAGAAATCTTCCGTATTATTTAATGAAAAAAATGTCTAGTAAATGAAAACGTACTAATGATACTCGCAAAAAATCTTGAATTATTTGTGCAAATTACATAAATCCCATTTCGGTAAATTATAAAAGAAATAATTATTAGTCGAATTAACTTATCGCAAAAACGATAAACGTTAAGAATAGATGCAAAATTACAAACGTAAAACTAAATCGGCGTTTCCGACCGTCTTCAGCAGCATCAAATTTATTTCATAAACTTTGTTAAGTCTTCGAAACTTCTCGCATTATTCATACGTAATTGGTTTTAAGCCGTTAACTACCGAGCAAATTTGATTTTCAATTTTCAGATAATATAACGATATTTTATAGAAACAAAGGACCTTTTATAAACATATAACAAATAGATAAATTGAAAAGAAAAAACCTATGAATCACGTTTTAGTTTAAGTTCCACTTTTAGGTTTCAACTAACATAGTGTACATAAGCAGTAGATATGAAGTTATTCGTCTTTGTTCGAATAATTATAGTATATCAGTCTAATGTTTAACTTCAATTTTCGTTGTCGGCCTACAACAGGCTGCAAGTAAAGAGAAATATACTGTAAATATATATCATCTTTACAGTTTCAATAAAAATTTGCTCACAAAATTAAAAAAATGAATTAATTAAATTTGTTTCACTAATCCAAAGAAAATTATGTTTAACTTAACATATTTACTGCAACCTGTATTCTCAAGTTTTATATGTTTCTGTCTTGGTCTTTCTGTAAGCTTTTACCACCTACCATCCCTCTATTTTCAAACTAATTGGATATATTAATCGAGTGTATTATATGTCGCACAAACCTAAAACCTAGTTCGTCTCATTACAAGATTCTCCGCAGGGTTCGTTCTCCTTTCTCCTACTCGACTTTAATTTCTGTCGAATTTTGTCAGCCCGACTAATTTTCAGTAGCCTCCTTCTAGAATCTGAAGATTTCTATTTATTTTAGTTTCTCCTTTAATTATTGTCCGTGTTTCACTACCGTGCACCGTAACAATCCACAAAAATGTATTTAAAAAATTATTTGTAATTCTTAGATCTATATTTAATATTAGTCGAGTTCATTATTGTATGAAAAGTCTTTTTGCATGTCTAATCTTTTAGGTAGATTTCATAAGAAAGCTACCTATTGTAATGGATACCATGATTCGTCTTCCGGAAAAGTTCGCGTATCTTCGCGTTTCACATCCCCCAGACCCCAAAACCACCGTCAGCTCAGAAGTTTATATATATATTTCACTTTCTTGTGGACACGATAACTGCCGTAATTTTGCGCCAGTCACTTTCAAATTGTTCCTTAAAAATAACTCCTCCCAAAATGTCGGTAGAGTTTGTTAACGGCCAAAATCGAACCGTGGGGGGAGGGTGGAAATAGGGCTTTTCGAAAAAAACAAAATATCGCTAACTTTCTTATTAAGTAAAATAACGAATTCGTTTAAATTCCTACTATTCTTTAAATAAGGGCCTAAAACTTATGTCAGTAAGGTTTTTTGATATCATCCACCACTGGCCCCCAGAGAGTGGAAAAATGGAGTCCTGAAGACAAAAAAAAAATCATACCTCCCTTAATAGGCACATTATAGTAGAGGTCGTTAGTCCTCTAAGCATTAACTAAAACTTTTGTGTGAAACAATTTTTGATATGACCAACCCTTACGGCAAGAGAACACCAAAATGTTGCTGGAATTGTAAGAAAATGGGGCTCGTCGTATGCTAAACATGTGAAACTTTTTTCACATGCAACCTTTATCGTAGTAAGTAAATTTGAATTTTTTCTTAACTTTAAGGTGGAAATTTTTTTCTCCACTACTTAGCACCGGTGAAATCTACCTCCGTCTTCCGGCGTGCCGAAAGGGATTTTGTTTTTATCTTTTGGCTTAATTTCGTTTAATTTTTATTTTTAAAAAAGTAATTTTTATTTTCCACTTTAAGAACGATTAAAATTTAAGTAGTCCTGGCCCCTACGGTATACCCCGGACCCAAAATAAAAAGCAATTTATTTCATTAATATCATAAAAGATATACTTTATTTTTCCAATATTTTTAAACAATTTAAAAAAAATTATTATTTTTAAGGATCATTCATTATAAAAAAGGTTTTTAATAAATTGTCTCCACACAGGAAGAGAGCCCTAAAATCAAAAGTTTTTTTTTATTATTTGAATCTGAAAATTTTTATGCTTTTTTTCTTGTTTTTGGCAAATATGGACAACGTTTTTAACAGTTTTTTTAGTACTCTCCTTTCTTTCCGAGATTTCTTTTAATTTTTTCTCGATTTTCCAAATTTTTACTCCTTGTTAGTTTATATCTTTCTTAACTTTATCGCAATATGCGCTTTTATTATTCTTTTCTACATAAAAGAGGAGTATTTTCTTGGGAATGTATTATAACATCCTTTAAATGTGGTCTATGCAAGTACAATTTGATAAAATCTTGTTTTTAAAATTTAAAGTTAAGCAAAAACCTATATTTTCTGAAATGGGATGTTAAAAGGAAAAACTGTAGAAAAAAAATATATAGACATACACCGTGTAACCGACTTAAGATTATCTTTTCTAACGGGGAAAAAACTGAATGCATTAGATACAAAGGATAAAATACGTATAAAAAACCTTCAAAAAATAATAAGTCGACGTCTATAATTTATAAGAAATTATACAACATGAAAATAAATTATAATATAATTTTGTAGCCGATATTATTCATTCAAAACCTTTAGTATACTACTATCACGTGCCTATTTTTTTTTTTTTTTTTACGAAGAAACCAAAGAGTAACCACAATATATCATTGAACAAAAAAAAATAATAATAATTCACAGAAAATTTAAACAGGTTACACGTAACAAAACTGAACAAAAAAAAGTAATAATAATAAAAGAGTAATTGATGTAATAACTAAAACTGAAAACAGTACTCTGATAGATTGGTAGGGAGGGGAGTAACTTGCATCATACACGTACAGATTTATTGTTTGTAGAAAAAAGCGAAAAGGAATCGATAATTAAAACCGTGTAAGAAAGTTAACTTGGGGATTTTATTGAGAAAAAATGTATGAACATAAAGAAATAAAAATAATACTTACATAATAGTAGTGAGTTGTAAAATGAAATCATGCGGAAACAATACAAAGAAACAATCTTTATGATGTCATGAAGTAAAATACAAAAAAGCAAAATTACGATAGTGTCTACGGATAAATGGTTCCAGATCTTATGGATAAGTTAAAAATACATAATTTTTTTTTTTTTAATTGATGCTGATAAAGCATAATAGATTTTTGATAGATTGTACATTATTTGCTTTGTAATATTGAAATAAAAATTGTGGGTTTAGATTGTCGTATAATCGTGGAAATATAGTTTAATAATAAATTGTATTTTAATCAATAAAACCTTCTTTAAACTACTCTTCCAAAGAAAAAATAAGAAAAAGAAAGCTTTCTTCCGATGTCGTGATATGAAACGACCGAAAATTTTTATTTTTGAACTTAAAAAAAAAATAATTTCACAGACGTTTACGATCGAAACGAAATTACAGTTAATTTGAATCTTCAAGACATTCCAAAATATTACATCAAAATTTCTATTATAAGAAAAACGTTCTCTTTCAATAAATATGTTCACTAATAAAGTAAAAAAGTGACGTCAAGGAAAGAAATTTTAAACATTTAATTTGTGTTTAATTCATAAAATTCTGACTATGTTGTCGAAATTTATTAATTTTTATTTTAATATGTGAAATCAATAATTTCACTGGTAAAAATCAGTACTTTGTCAAAAACTTTCTTCTAGAAAAAAATCATAAATATGAATTAGTTAAAAAAAAGTCAAATAAATAAAAAAATGCAAATTGAAATTTAATATTCTAATTTTAAATATTTTAAATAAAAATAAAAAAAAAAAGACTGTAAAACGTTCAAACAAAATGGCGAACCATGAAAGAATCGGGAAAGCGTATGGAATAATAACAAAGGAGATCTACAAGAAAAATGTCCTTCCATATGTACACTACGACACAGTAATTAAACCAGAAAGCTTTAAGCATACAAAGCGTAAACTGAAACTATAAAAAGAAAAATTCGAAAAAATGAAGAATTTTAAGAAAACTTTTAGGACTTCAAAAGAAAACAAAACCTACAATCAAAAAGCAATTCCGAAATATACCGAAAAACTTTCAGATTTAATAAGAAAGAAAAGATTTAACAAAAATAATAAACGGTGAAAAAATGTTAAACACGGTCGATAGAAGCAAACCGATAAACATAACTTTTGTTCACGACTAATATGATGAACTGTTAACGAACATCATGAATTTTAATACTGACTACTTAAAAAAAAAAAAAAAAAATGAATTTGCGTTAACCTGCACAACATAGCGCCGTCACTAATTTGGGCATCCGGCATACTGTTCCCATTTTAACTGGAACTTTCGTGATTTATTCTGTTTTTATGTGTAAATAACCTGTAACATCAAATAGCATTTATATGAAATTTTGCAGTAAGGCTGCTTGTTATCAAGGGAAACAGTCAAAAGACAAGTACGAGAATATCTGACTGATAGGTGGACTTCGGTCGAGGCGCTTGAAGGTAAATTGAGATATCAGCTTCATGGAGGAGTGCCGCAGGGGTCTGTGTTAGGCCCCTTGCTTTGGGTAATGGTAATTGGTGGAATACTCAGACTGAGATTACCTGAAGACTCGGAAATAGTTGCTTATGCCGATGATTTGGCTATATTAATTGAAGCCAAAACTGAACGTGACCCTGAAGTTACCGGTAATGAAGTGCTAACATCGGTTAATAACTGGCTCTCGGACCGAGAACTATCTTTGTCTTTAGATAAATGTCACTATATTTTTCTGGCTGGAAGAAGGCGACTCAGAGACCTAAATCTCCGCGTGGGCGATCGCAGACTAGACCGTGTGGCAGTAACAAAATATCTTGTTGTCATTATAGACCCGGCTCTAAAGTTTAGTCCTCATCTCGCACAGAAATGTAAAGAGGTCGAGAATACCGCAAAGGCTTTAACAAGATTGTTGGCTGGAAATGAAGCTCCACGTACATCTAGGCGGCGGGTCATTGCCTCAACTTTAACCTCTGTATTATAGTATGCTGCACCTATGTGGGAAAAAGCATTTTGTATATGCAGAAATGTCGTAAGACTTAGAACTCTGCATAGGCAAGCTCTTAAAAACATCACTTCTGCATACCGCACCGTCTCTTACGATGCGGCTTGTGTATTATCATCGGTGCCCCCTATCGACCTCTTAGTTAAAGAGCGATCACTTAGGTATGGTGGCATGCCAAAACAAGAAGCCCACGCCAACATCAGGCGCATATGGCAGGAAAGATGGAATCTTTCCGCTAAAGCTACCTGGACCAGGAGATTGATACCCGACTTAGCGATGTGGCTCGATAGAGGACATGGAGAGGTTGGTTATTATCTTACTCAAATACTTTCTGGGCATGGTAGTTTTGAATATTATTTACATCGATTCGGTAGAAGATCAGCACCTATTTGCATGTTCTGCCAGGATTCGGATACTGCCGAACATACTCTGTTCCACTGTAATAGATGGACTATACATAGACGACGTGCAGAGCTGCAAGAATTAAATCTGGAGAATCTGCTTCTTTTTCTCCTGCGATCTGCTGACGATTGGAACAAAATGGAGGAGTTTGCCAAGATAGTGCTAAAGACTAAAGATGATGTAGCCCTTTTAAGAGGCCATTGAGGCCCCGTGGTAACTTAGTAGGTAACTTATATTTTCGTTAAGGCAAGCAGCTATGAGGAGAAGATCATTCCTTCGTTTGGGGATCATAACAACCGGGTAATGAAAAGACCGAGACCCGGTTCCCTCGGCGGGGGCTAGGGACGGCTTTGTCGGGCCTGGTTCTCTGTCGGGGGGGCTTGAGGCAGGCACATTAAAACAAAAGATCCAACCGGGGAGCTGACCTGCCGGGGTGGGGGGGCCTCCTTTGAGTTTAAAGGACACTTTCCCGGGCTGCGCATACATGATTGGATACCCGGCCCGGGGAAGTAGGGATAAAAAAAAGGAAAAAAAGGTTAACAGTGTTTCACTAAACGGTGCGCCATGCCTCCTCATTAGAAGCATGGCGCCTAAAAGACCGAGTCCCGGCTATCTGGCGGGAACTTTGTTCCCGACGAGGTAGTTAGAGGCTATGGCACCCTCCCCAGCCGAGTTGTTTAGTTGAGGATCCGGCTCCGGGGGGCGGGGAGAAAAAGTGTAACGGTGTATTTGATACTAAATTTTATTCAAAATTTCCCGATTCAAGAACGAGCAGAATTAGACAGGGAATACAGATAAATTTAATGAAGAAAAAGATTTCATCGCCAGTCCACAACAAACTCGCCTTCCCTTCACTACGACATTACCCAACATTTTCAAACGCATCCCCTATACTTTAAATACTTCATTCGCATTGTTTACTCCATCTCCAAACCTTCCACAATGAATACTATCGACGACTCCGTTTATTAATTCACTTCCGTTGTCGTACTAAATTTATTAAATCAAGTACAAATTAAGATTTGGTTTTTACAAAAATAATTACCGTTGATTAGAAGTAGAATTTTCTTTGTTTTCATACGCATATTTTCCACCATACAACCTTTCCCTCATGTTTCCTACATCATTTCAGATTTTTAAAAACATTCATTATTGAAAATATTCAGTTTTATTTAAGTTTTCACAAAAAAAAAAGGAAGCGTCTCTTATGAAGGGGCTTTGGCAATAAAAGGTCAATATTATTTTTCCGTAAATTTTAATAATTTTTACTCGTGCAATTACTTAATTTCTGAAAAGATTAAAAATTAACCATTTATTCCTAGCGACAATTTATTTCCACGTGATGTGAATTTTATTTTATTTTTTTAACAATACATGATGAAGAAATGATGATGCTATTAATGTTTAAACATCCTATTGCAAGAGAAAATAAATCAACACATTATTTCCCTGAGAAACATGATGTAATAATTTAAAAAAATGAATAAATAGAATTGGCAATGAAAATAGAAAAAACAACCTGTCATGGATAAGCCTATAATTTCACAAAAATTACAGAAAAAAATTCTTACATCACGGAGTTATTTTATTTTGTCAAGAGAATTTGTTCATTATAAACGCCATAGGCAATTTTTTTCTGTTTAAATACAACGAACCGACTATCAATATTAATTATTAAATAACACGCCTGGAAATGGTTGAATTTATTTCGAATTAAAAAGAAATTTACATAAAATATTTAACATTAAGCCAGTTAAAAATAAGAGAAATATTTACACCATAGAAATAACTACCCAAATAATTTGGAAGGTGTTGGGATTCAAAATCTGTCAGGCTTTCTAATCTATTATACAAAAAAGTTTTCGTTGCAAAAACTTTTCTGCTGTTTTGAAAAATATTTAACCGAAAGAAGATACTGCAAAAGAACAAAAACCTTGTCTTTCAATTGTAGGAGGGTTTTTTTTTAAAGAAAAGAGTTTCGTTTGGATTATACGCATTGTAAATAATAGATTTAATGCTTTAATAGTTTTTTTTTTAATCAGATACCGCTGAAGAAAATCGAAATTCGTAATATCCCCAATCCCCTAAACGAATTTTGAAAAAAAAAATCTTTTTATTATAAGAAAAAATATGTTTGGTCAATTCTGAGATCCTAGGTACAAGACCAAAAGCAATTCGACACTCGTACGTCTGTTTTTGTCTAGAACTAGTAGTCGGACCCAAAAAAGTAAAGATTTGCAAAAAAAGAAAAGAAAACCAAACACAAACCCGACACCCTATTTTTTACATGATCCTCTAATATAACTGTTCTAGCTATAATTGCCGGGAAAGTAAAAAAACAACTCTGTTATCTCGTCTGCCGTCACCGTTAATGTTACATTATTTTTAAAAACAGCAATCTTTAAGATCTAATTATTTACAGTTGTTGCTTTCAAAATTTATCATAATTACGAAAGCAAATACTGTCGATGTTTTTCTTAAAAAATTATGTTTTTTTTTTTACAGTTGTAAAAAATAGAACCGACAATTATTTGTATTTAAAATAGCTCTATCTCTTAACAGTTCTGAACAACATCAATAGATGTCATAGAATCACATTTTATTTTTATTTTTCTGTTTAGCCTCCGGAACCACCGTAAGGTATTCAGAGGATGAGTGAGAATATGTATGGATGTATATAAAGTGGTCTTATACAGTCTCAGGGCGATCGTTCCTGAGTTTTGTGGTTAATTGAAATCCGACCACCAAAGAACACCGGTATCCACGATCTAGTACTCAAAACTCCATTTAAAAGTAACTGCCTTTACTAGGATTTGAACCTTAGAACTGTCGACTTCGAAACCAGTTGATTTGCGATGACGAGTTCACCGCTAGACCAACTCGGTGGATTTGTATTTATGTTTGCAACGTATTAACTGTGATTTTTTTTTAATCTTTTATTCTTTACGACGCGTTATATAAGAATGTGACTTTATTCATACATGAATTTAGTGATACTGAAACTTGAATATGAACTTATATTACTTGACGCATTTCAGGTAATTTACTACAAAAGCAGTACCAATTAACTTGCGATAATAATAACGGATGTGCCGAAAAATTATACACGTGACAAAGCAATCCACGAATTATTTCTACATGGAGGAAAGAAACCGCTAAAAAATTATTATTGTGTAAGGATGTTAACAATATTAATTTCTCAAACATGGTACCGCTGATATGTTACATAAATAAATTAACAATTAATATAATCCACCTTAAAGGCAAGTTGATACGTTCTCTAGATCTTTCGGCTTACTTGGAAGCTATCTTCAGGAGTTAAAATGCATTAAACTCAAAATTTAAAAATCATAGTTAACAGCCATGACTGTCCCGGTCCTACTAGTATACTAAGTATTCTAGTTAGTAGATTTTCTTACAAGTATACTATATTTTTAAACCCTGATGATGGCTTCCAAGTAAGCCGAAACCTCTAAAGATGGTATCAACGTGCTGATAAGATGGATTATATTATTAATTGTTAATGTAAATAAATATTAATTTTACCCTCTATTGAACTCTTCTCCAATTAAATATTATAACTAATTTTTTACCTGTTCGAAATATTTTGAACTACGAGATAATATGCTACACGTCTTACTTTTTCACGATTATAAATTTTTAATTAAATTTTAAGAAAAAACCTTTGTTTCCCCAAATTATTATTTTTCATAATTTGTTACTTACAGAGAATATTACGTTTACATATTATTTTAAAAAGTTAACTTTAAAATTAAATTTAATATTACTAACAAGCCGATATGAACAAAAATAAACTCACTGCAAAATTCAAAAAGTAAACTGAATTCAATAAGTACAACTTACAGGTTATAGGATTGAACTTAAAACTTTATTGGGTTGACAAAAGATAAGCGAATAACTATATAAACTAAATGATTTCATTCAAAAACGTCTAAAATCATTATAACTGACGAAATAATCCCACTAATGGCGTACAGCGCACTAAAAGTAATATATATCGAATCGATTTTGTATTTCTTGCGAGGAACAACGCAATACATCTATCAAAATATGGATTTTTATATTCTACTTTTTATTTTTTACAGTTTCAAATTTATCTCTTAAAGAGTTTCCCGTATGATGCACTCATTTACAAAATAACTGCAACTAACTTAATTTTTTTAGACGTAGTCAGAGAGTTGTTTTCTTTTAATATTAATTAAAATCTTGAAACCGCTTTCAGACCGAAGACAATTCTATGTATCTTAAAATTGATGATAGACAACAATTACGATATCAAAATTAATTTTTTTTTTTTTTTAATTACACTAATATAAGAATAAGTTTCATTGCATTCCTAAGTTTTTATGCTACTTTTTATGCCGAATTAAAAAATGAAATCAACATTTTTTCATTACCCACAGTTTTTGTGTGACATTTTCAGAATTCTACATGATTTTTAGGGTTACTTTATGTACACGAAAGAATATTTTAAATGATTTCTAACAGAGCTGATTACAATCATAACTTTATGAAAGCAACTGCATAATGATTTATTTACAGACATCTCAGACAAAGCGAGTCATAAAATTAACACATCAATATTATTTAAACGTTCCCTGTGTACGCAAGTACTACGGTTTTATTCTGCTTTGTAATTTGCAGTTGCTGTGTCAAGTACGTTGTGTTAGTGTATAACATATATGCCAAGGAAATGGTCCGGGAACAAGTTCTGTTACGTATGTGTATAAAGAACAATGAATCTTGACTCCACTACTTAAAAAACGTTACGGCTGCACTAGTTAACTTTGATTAGAAATTAACAAATCGAAGAACTGTTAAACAGAGTCAAAAAGTCACCGTGGAAATTATTTAAAACTGTTATGCATAATTTTTTAGGATATCAAAAATCCCCCGACTACCGTGACATTGTGAATGAATTATTATAATCATAAAAATACGGGGCATTAAACATCCATAAAAACTATTTTTTTGAATTCACACCTGAATTTCTTTCCGGAAAATCGCGGTGCCGTCAGTGAACAGCACGGGGAACGCTTTCACCAGCATATCTAATCCACGGAAAACAGGTACCGGCGACAGTGGAATACAGAATACTCGTAGATTATTGCCGGACGTTAAAAAGGAATCTTCTAGATGCCAAACGTAAAATGGAAACGACAACTATATTTTAGATGTTGTGGTAGTGCCCTGCATGCACGTATAATTCCCATACTTTTTTCAAACTTTACCTACGTAAAATGAAAAAAACTACGAGCGAAGAAGCAAATATACATACATATTAGAATCCACCTTGAAAAGTTGTAATAGGATCACAAATTTTGTTACGATAAAAAATACAATTGTAGAAATTTTCACAGATATATATTTGAATCAAAAAAAAACAACAGTTGTTCTACAATATAACAGTTTCCATAAAGATAAATATGGAAATTAAACATTGACATCTGTAACCATTCAAAATTACTCTAATATAAAACATACACATAGACGCACACAAAAATTCACTCATTAAAAAAAAGTATGCATGTAATTATATTCTTTTCGTATAAAAAATTTCATAATAAGAACGTATTAGGTATAAGGGATAAAAGAAAGAAAGAAAAGGGATATCATTAACATAAAAGGATATGTAAAAAAAAAAAGTTACTACGTTAGATTCAACTGGAAAAAAACCTACAAATGACGTTTTATAAAGGAAAAAAAACAACCCACTGATGGAAATGGAGGGGGATAACACATGTAGGCCCAACATCCTTCAAAGCAAATGGGAAGTATTCTACTGGTATATTTCGTTCGTTATACATACTGACAAATACGTACTCCTACATGGGAAAAAAGCCTCTACACATTTATCAACTGTATAAAAAGAGCAAAAAGAATGTTAATCATTCAGTCTTTTTAAACATTAACTGGCATTTTTATTCTCTTAAAAATTCAGTTTTAATTTTAGAATTCATCCAATGAAATTTAATTTTAGTTATTCCTAGTTAACTATTAAAATTATTGTTATCATCTCTATCTATATAACTGGATCTGCATTTTCTTCAACGTTGATGTTAAACTATCGAACACGTACAATCAATCACTTTATTTAGTAAAAAGTACTTATGCAACTTTTCCCCTTAGATTATAACAAAGATTTTGGTGTTAACAGTAAACAAAGAGGTTGGTTACAATAATTTCTAAAACTGTTCCAAATCCAAAACCCTTAATTTCAGACAAGGTAAATAAATATATTTATCTCCTCTCTTTGTACCTTTGTGTGTGTGTGTGTGTGTATATATATAATTCATACACAGAGTGTATCATCAAGTTCTCCCGGGACTTTCATAACCTATTCTACCAGCGAAAATAATGGAAAAATTTTGTAAGTCCTAAAATGCTTCGTTGGCGAGTTACGGCTAGTGAGCGTGGAATTCAGCTATCCCGGTGAAATGAGGTTGTGCTGAAATTTTAAAGACCTTAATTAAAAAGCAGAATTAGTGATTTCTTATGGTTTTTGATCTGAAAAATGGAATAAAATAGGTTCCAGAACAATATCAGCAGTAGTTTTACAAACATATGGGGTGAAAACCAACAAACTGGGGTTAAAATCCCTGTTTTCTATGTTTGACGTATGGGTAATAAATAAATGGGTAATAAACAAATAAAACGTTTTAACAAAACTTGTAGAAAATTTAATTCTAAACAAAATGGTATAAGTCAAATAAAACAAAGAAAGTTAGAAAAATTACATAATTCTAAAGGTGTTAGATCCGTAAGGTATGGTGGTCAGAAATGTGGACCTCCACGACCGATCCATTTTTCAAGGAAATGATGATTTAAGTGGATGGAAATGGCACAAGAGAAGTGGAGAGGCACACCATCGTGCTGGGGAAGTATACTTTGAGTCTCAGCGCTAGAGGAACATCTTCAGCAGCTGCGGAAATTCTTCTTGAATAAAATGCAACTAAACCTCAGCATTTAAGCGGCCAGGTAATATGAACTGTCCAAATATCTGCCTGTGAAGAGGGTCGCACCATACATTGATGGTAAATCGATGTTAAAAATTTCCTTCCACCGTTTCATGAGGATTTACCTCACCCAATATTAAAAAAACACGTACTTGTAGAGTGTATTCGTATTCCTCCAGCTGCAGAACCCCAAGGGATGCTGGCCGTATCCTGGCCAGCATAATAAAATTTTATGTACTTTTCATTGTAATTCAAAAATGTTTACGGAGGTTATTAATTATCAATAAATCAATATTTTTAAATTAAAAAAAAGTAAAAATATATAAGTATATAAAATCGGGGATTCGAAGCGATGCGTGCAACGTTACGTATCCCACACGTTCTCACCCGACAGTTACATAACATAACTACTTGACCGACGTGAAACAAAAATAATATATAAACTAATATAAAATGCTGATACGGACACTAAAAAATGTTACAATGTGGTGTCCAACACTTTGCAATCGTGTTACTGTCCATTTTATTAAAGAAGTTTAAACAAGGGCACCAAAAAATGTGTATATATAATTTAATAGGCGTACAAGGCAGTCGTGTGGTGTCCACATCAGATTTATTCAGTTTAAATTCCCTACAATTTTTGATTTAATCGTTTTATGTGTTCATTACCGATTAAACAAAGTTATTGTTTGTCAAACATAAAAAACAGGGTTTTTAAACCCAATTATTGGTTTTCACCCCAGAACTGTAAATAACTACTGCAGATACGGTTCTTGGACCTATTTTATTCGATTTTTCAGAACAAGACCCATAAGAAAACCACTAATTTTGCCCCTTAATTAACATCCTGAAAATTTCAGTACGACCTTATTTCACCGGGGTAGGTGAAATCCAAGGGGAAATCTTTCGCCAGCCGTAACTCTCAAACGAAGCATTTTGGGCCATATGGTTATATGAACATTTTCCATTATTTTCACGAGTACAATACATTACATAAGTCCCGTATATATATTAAGAACTCAAAATAATTTAATTTAATGCTTGTCCTCTCCAAAACATCATTTAATTCGTAAATAAAATAATTATGCGAACTTTCACATGCTAATTACCAACATTTTATGTGAATATTCAGATTTTTTTAATTGACATTCAAGAACTGATTTAATCATGTTTCTATTATTATTAATTTATTGATAATTTGAAATTTATTTTAATTAAAGATAGAGAGAGAGAATAATACATGTTGTATTATAATAATGAATTCATAATATTATGAATAATATAATAATATATACTTGTATTATTATTTTATTTTAGTATTAGTGACTGGATCACTTCAGTTTATTAAAAGTTGAATATTAAAATATTTATTTTGAATAAAAAAAGTGTTTCAAGCAATGCTAAATCCAGTTAGATAAATTAGATGTAATAAACAAATATTAGCATACAAGCAGTGATAAATAATAAATGCCCGCAGTATGGTGGTTTACAGAAAATAATTTAAAGAATATTTATAAAATCAATCTGAACGAAATTAGTTTTTCATACACATATATTTGTACTTTATACCTACGGAAAAATTAGACATTACCGTGGGGGAAAACCCAGCAAACCTACTCACCCAAACTGACTAAATAGAATTTTCAGCAATTGCTATCGAAAAAATAATACTAAAACCCAAAACTGGGCATTTCGAATGGAAAAAGTCCATTTTGAAGCAATCCATAATAGATACGAGTATAATACCAAAATACATATTGCGGTGCATTATACAACATTATATTATGCCATAATGAAAATGTTACGTAATGTTAACATTTTTTCTTCAAAAGATTAAATTAAAATTATTAATTAATTACAATTACGTTATTACAGACTGTGCAATATTTAACAGAATGTAACAATCAGGAATTCTATAATTTAAATCTTAAAAGCCTGTGCATAAACCTAACGTTAAGGTATGCGTTGTTAACGTCTCGTTACATTTTTTCATCTTTAACTGTCTTAAATATAAAACACGTGCACAAAACGGATTTTTATCGCGTGTTGAACAGATGAACAGATGTAATGCTGAGTTATTGAACAAAAGAGTGTGAACATTGTTTTCGTAAGCGATATATTTTAGAACGAGACGGTTAATTCAACAAGCCCAACACATGTTTATGGTGTTTAAAATCAGTCGATGCAACTCCGAAGGACAAAGTTTACTATACAAAAACTATGTTTTGGAGAACGATATTATTATATTATATAATTGTATAATATATGTAATTGTATATATATAATATTATATAATTGTAGCAGCAATAGAAAAGTTGAACATGCTCGATGGTGAAGAAGGAACTGTAACTTAACAGCAATGATCGAGATGTTAATAGATAAAATTTACCGTAGAAATGCCTTTCAGTGAAAATTCTCTAACACAGAGGGAAAATTCATTATGCTTACGAAAACCGATTACAGTTAATTTAACTGTTTTATATATTATTATAAGCCCCTGATAAAATGGGTCCGAAAACACACATAAATAAGAAACCGTAAACGGGAAGTATTAATCCAAAGACAAATAAAAGTAAGATATTAATAAGAAAAGACATTATTTAAAATGAGTATACAGAAGTCCGAATTTTTAAACCGGTAGGGAGGGTAAGTAATGATCACAAATACGAAAAAAATATTAACACGTTTAATTTTTTGTCTAGGGACCGTAAAAGAAAAGGAACAATATTTCAGTTTACCGGGTTCAATACACCTGTCATCTCTTATAATATCCTGCAGCCTACTATTATAGCACGCTACCGAAAGAGCTAGGTACAATATTAAAAATAATTCCACGTACACGCGCATGTTATTTTTTAAATATACAAGACTAAAACATTCTACTTTACAGAAAAGGAGATGATGATGGCCGAAAACAAGTATTTAAGAAATAATCGTACGGGAACTTTGCCAAATAGGTTGTTAAAAAAAAAACTTATAAGAATAAATACCATTATATAAAAATAAGATTTAGATTTAATATTCAAGCATAATTTATAAAAAGTTTAATTAAAAATATAAATATAAAAAAGATTAATTCTAATTTATTAAAAAAAACCTAAAAAATCTAACCAACATATTAAAATAATTTATTCGTTTTCTTCCGATTCACAAAAAAAATAAATCACTTCATATAAAAAGATATATAAAAACACAGCTAAATAAATTTATGTTATATTTGTTTGGTTTTATCATATATATGTATATGAAAATAACACAGAATCCTTGTCCTGCATATTTTTTTCATTTCTTTTGATTATATTCACAAGTAAAGTAAATTAAAAGGAAAAAATACATAATAAATAAAAAAACAATAAATGATAATGTCACTTCTAAAAAAGGACACTAAAATTAATAATCATTTTTTAAGAGACCACTTTAATAAGCATGCATTAAACTAAACTCAATTACTAATTTTACTAACATTTAATTTGGATCAAATCAAATTAAATAAGTTGAAAAGCAATATTACGTTTCCGGAGAATACAAATAGAATAGCTATTTAAAGACGTGTCAAAAACGGGGTACCGGAATCTTTGCAAATTTTTACGTTTTAAAATCAAACTAGTTCATCTAGACGAAATACACATACGAGTATGTATATGTACGTATGTATGTCGCACTATTTTTGGCCTTATATCTCAAGATTACTCAAACCAGTTTTCTTCAAATTTGTCTACTTTTTTTTCTTCAAAAAATCAACTCGCCTCTCTTAAAATTGAAATTATGCTTTTTTTGTTTTTTGCTCAACCTCCCTTCGGTTTAAATAATTTGCAAATTTTTTTTTTAAAAGTTTATACTTCGTATATAGAGCTGTTACAATTTTTTTAAATAATAGTCCCGGACGTAAAATGCAGAAAAGATTTTTTTATTATTTTAGCCTTTACTGAAGTTGTTAGATTTAGAGAAAATTTTACATAAGGAAATTTGTTAAATTTAACCTACATATGAATATTTTTTTAGAAACTACTTTCTTAAAATTTATTTCCGCCTCTAACAAATATATATTCTGTTTTCTGGCCCTCTTTTTTATAAGTAACAGCCGGGAAAGTTGTGCAATACTTTGCTAGCTTCTTTTTCTACCTTTTTAGTACAATTTTATTTTTTACATTCGGTTTTATAAATATCTGATTATCTTATTATATATACTGATACCTTGTTTTTATTTAAAATATATGAAATAAAACTATAACAATATGAAAAAACAATTACTAAGTAAAGTTAAGTCAGGAAATTCTCGTCTCAATAAAAATGTGGAAAAGGAATTTAATGAAACGATGGAATAAACGTAAGCAAAGACGATCTGAAATGGGGAATAAACATTACGTTTTTACTTTATGCACGACAAACAATTTCTGGAATTTTTTTATATAAAAATTACTTGGAAGTATTACAACAGACAACATACCTTAAACAATAATTATCCACCCCTCAACTATGTTGTAAAATCATTTTTTTAAATTGTCTGCGAAGAAAATGTAAAATATTTTTTTTAATTATTCAGTGATAAACTTATAAAGATATCATCAAAGTAAAATGCTTTGAAAATAAACCGGGTGGCGAAATAAAAATAAATTTGAATAATCGAAAATAAAACAAAAATAATTATAAAATGTGTTACCGCCAACAAAGCCTATGTATCATCATAAAGGTCCATCAACCACATGGAGTCTTTTCTGGCTGCTAACGTCCTCACGGTTGTCTAGTAAATTCAAATCTACTTGATCAACATACATGCTTCTCCAATCTGGACACATATCTCGAAACTAGGCGTTCAACTTCTCGAACGTACGGAATGCCTACGTAATCGTGGATCTCAGTACCCCTCGCGAACCACGGCGCTTAGGTTATGCTCCGTAGTATTTTATTCTAGAATCGTTCAATGATCACATTGCTGTTACTGGTTGCGCCTCAGAGTTCAATTCCGTAAGTCCAAACCGGCTTCAAGAAAGACTTGTAAAGCAGAATCTTACTGGATAACAAAGTTGTGATCCCTTATCGTATATCCAGAATATCTTTTTTAACTAGACATCTAGAAACGTACTTTTCTTCCTTACATGATATCTCCGAGTTATAAGGCGATCAAGGTAAAAGGCCAGGTATCTTACTTTATTGGCATGAGGTATTCTGAAACCGTTTAAATGAAATTCTGGGCAATCTTTTCTTCTTATCGTGAACGTTACGCGGCTGAACTTTGTCTGATTTACCTTTATTCTCCATTTACGCACCAAACGCTGATGGTATCCAATGCAGATTGTAATTTCTCCTAGGCTATATTCGGGCTACCGTCAATCGCCAAGATTGCGTGTCATCTGCATATGACGCAATTGTGACACTGTCTGGATTAGGTAGGTCTGCAGTGTAGAACAGCAATCGAACCGGTCCAAGGACTGAGCCCCGTGGAACTCCTGAGTTACTGTCGAAGAATTTAGACGTCTCTTTATTGTAGTTAACTCGTGAGAAGCTATCATCTAGATACCTGCGTAGAATTAAATAATATGGTTGTGGCAGGCACGATTTTAATTTGAAAAGAAGACTCGGTATCCAAACTTTGTTATGTCCAACAAGGCGGCCGAACAATACTTTTTCTCTTCTAGACACCTCACGATAACACTAGTAATTCTATGGGCTTGTTACACTATGGAATGACCATCTCTAAAGCCGAATCGACGGTCGGGTATCACTTTTTCACTTTCTAGCACTGGCCGTAATCTGTTCAGGAGAGTTTCTGAAACATTTTAGATAAAATCAGTACTAGGCCTATACGAAGATAATTCCTGCGAAAGTTTGCCAGGTTTCAAAATGATTGTAATTTGTGATATTTTCCATTCTAATGGGTAGCGAGTTGTCCTAAGGATTGCATTAAATACGTAGTTCCTGTATGTAAGAAATAGCTCTACACGATAGTAAAGACATCATCTTATGCGTAATGCAGTCAAACCCTGGAGCTTTTCGTATGTTCTCAACCGTCTTCACGTCTTGTGTTATCTCCACATTCGAGAAGAGCCTCAAAGGAAGATATAAAGGAATCGGGCTGTTTAAGAACTCAATAACTTCCTTCTCGTAACCTCCTTGCGACTCATGCGGCTGAAACACCTTGCCTAAGCGCTTAGCGAACAACTTGGCCTTTTGGCTGTCGTTACAGGCCTACCCATTAACCGTCTTTAACGATGGGAATGAGGTTGGTGGTAGCCTGAATATTTTCGTCACCTTCCACAAAGAATGATCATCTCCCTTCAGAGGAGATAAGACTTTCAACATATTCTTTAAATGATTCATTCTTGTGCGTACTTGGTACTTTCAATCTGCGAGCGGTCCTGTTCATTGCCGCCCTGTCAGGCCTCCCGAACCGTTGCCATCTCCTTCTAAACTTTCCCTTTGTTTTAACTAAGTGAATAAAAATATTTAATCACATTTTTATGTAAAAATGTAATTTTATAAACAAAGTAATGACTTTTATACAACCATACAAATATTTTCTTACTCAACTCAACAAATTATAAAACAAAATAATTATTTAAATAGCTATTATTAAAAAATAGAAGAAAAAAACCTATCTACTGATAAACTATTTTTAAAAAAAATTTCTTGAATTTATGGGAGGACAATATTGGAAAAAAAATAGTTTTTACCCAGTCAATAAAGTATACTTTTAGTATTTATATTTACGCGTTTAATGCGGACTTCAAATCCACTGAGGTTAAAAATCTGTTTAAAAAACTTATATTGCTCTTTGAAGAATAAGTTTATATTAATGAAATTAAACTGCAAAAGTTAACAAAAATTGATTGAGAAATACAAGACCACCCTTGATTACAATCGAGTAATAATAATTATTTATCATTTAAGGTTCTTACATATTTGCAAAGTTAAAGACATACCAACGATTGTTGTGTTCCTGGTGAAGAAAATAATGATCAGGTACCAAATCAATTAAATACCATATATATATATATATATATATATATATATATATATATATATATATATATATATATATATATATATATGTACGAGTATATTTGTGTGTATGTGTGCGCGCGCGCGTGTATTCATTTTAAAATGTACATATTAATCGTACAGTTTATATATTAAATTTAGTTATCCTGCAATTACTCAGCAACTAACTTAGTTTCAGACTTCGCTGGGGCCTTAGAAGATTCGTTACACCAGTCCATATACAACCAGCATTCACCAACTAAGTTCACTCAATTATGAGGAGTTTTAAGGAAACAGCTTTTTTTCTACTCAAAGCCTTACCCCGTTGACTGTCAAATCGAGATATCTCAGCAACTAAAGTACAAAATTCGTATGCGTCTTAGAACACTCACCACGTCAAGCGCCATTAAATGAGCCCACACAGACTTTGATTACTCAATTACTAAAAATGTTTCCAGGGAACCTGCACATTTGCTCACTACTGCAATTGTCCTCAAACGGCCGTAACTCAGCAACTAATTAAGATACAAAATTCGTTTGGTCTTAAACTGTCCAATTTTCTTTTAAACGAACATAAATTTTCTATACGGTTAGCGTCTTGCATGACCACCAAGAAGACGCAAGGACAAACTCTGGCCGGAGTATGAATCTACCTATTTGAACCAGTTTCTAGCCACGGTCAACTGTACTTTATCTTATCAGGCGCAAAATCTTTTTAAAATGGAAAGATTAAACCTACGGGTCGACATACAGCTAATGTTGTCTGGAAAGAAGTCTTATGAACCACAAAGTAAATTATCTATTATAACTTTATTTATTTATGATGCTGTGAAGTAGCACGGTACCCGAGTTACATTTAAAAAAATTAATATATACATTAGTCAACTTTATATTATCATCATTCTTGTAATAAAAATTTCTTTCAAATAAATTCTAAATTACTGACGTAGGTTCGTAGATTTCGATAAAGGGTATCATAAACAAAAAAAGTTTTGTGAAACCGGTTTATATAAATTCAGTTATGCTAAAATTCATAAAATATTAAATAAATATTAGAAGAAAAATGCAGTCACCGATGTAATAAACTTTCCTTTAAAGGGAAAAAGTTGTACATATAAATCTAAAATTAGGCACTCTGTGATTTAGTGTTGTAATAAAAACAGATTTATGTATGTATAGTCTACATGTTAAATATAGAAAATTTTATTGTCGACAGAGTAGTAAACTTCAGTAATAAACTTTAAATCAAAGGATGGATCGAAAATAACGGGTGGATTTCGCAGAAAATAATATAAATATAGCCTACACTATTATGTTTATCGACTCGTTAGTTCACCATCCGAACGTAAAAAAAAATCCTTAAATACGTTCAACAAACAACATGACCATTATTTACTACTAATAGTATTTACAACAAAGCCAATTTAGTGATATATTCCTAAATTTCTTAATCAACACCAAGTAACTACTTATTTATATATATATATGTTATAAATCTGGTTGAAAATGAAATCTAGTAACAAAAGATTTCATTTGTAGGTAAAAAAAACGAAAAACTTCAAATTAACATAACGATACGTGATATGAAAAAATTACATAATATTGTTTTTTCAGACATTATTAAAAAAGGAATCGTCAAAATAATAAAGATATGAATTATTTTGAAAAATTAGATATACTATTGTGTTCATCTCTGACGTACCTATTTTGATTAATTCCAAGTTTATTGAATACACAAACATGTTAAAAGTATTAACAACAGGAAAAGGGGGGAATAAACGAGACAATTATTTACAGAGATTTGAAATTTTTTTCCAATGGTATCATGAATGATGATGACAACATCATATGTCGTGCGGTTAGGAAATAAGACTAAATAATACTTAAAGAACACCTAATTACTCTTACATTTGTCTCATTTCTTACTCTTATTGTAATCTTTTTTTTTTTTTTTTTTTAGCAAGAACTAGGGAAAATGAAAAATTAAGTAATAAATTGGAAAAGTTAAATTATAAAATTAAAACCGAAACTATACTATCATAACTTTCTTCTATTTAATTTCGTGCCACCATAGCTCAGCCATGCGGCAAGAATGAAAGTATGGTAATCAGTTAAAAAATCAGGATGGGCGGTTTTTATACTTCTTTAATGAACTAAGGACTCAAAAAAAGTGGTGGGGAAAGGTAACGTTCATACGAACGAGCGCTGGCACGTGTTTGAAGCATAATAATTTTTGACTGGATAAACCGATTTAGATAAAAATTTGGTACAGAGACTCATGTATATGGGGTAATATTTTGGTAAAATTTTCGGGTCTATATTTCCCGTGGGCGGGGTTTTTTAGTCAATTTCCTAAAAGGTTTACAAACAGAGCCCCACTTTATATTAAGCTCACGAACTTGCGAGCATGCATATCATATTATTTAAAATAAAAAAAATGATCATGAATAAATGATGCTTTATGGTTAAAGATTTATTTTTAATTTTACTCTGCAATTATAATACTATCAATCTGTGACAATTCCCACGGAAATATAACCATAAATATATTGTTAACACGATTATGTATGTAACCGCTTATATTTTTAATAATTCAGTCGGGGAAAAAAATATATTTATTTTATGACACATACAAAAGAGAAATTTCGAATAGTGCATGTTTCAAACAAGGTACATTTTTTATACTGCCTAACCTCCGACTGTTAGTCACAGCATCATTGCACATAAAAGTGTCTCAAATGCAGGAAATATTATCTCAAATTACTTTTCAAGAGATTTATTTAACGTACAATGTTTATAGTTAACAGAATGTCACTTATAGAGTTAAATTTCACCTAAGCCCACCGGGCTGGTCTAGTGGTTAACTCGTCATAGCAAATCAGCTGATTTCGAAGTCGAGAATTCTACGGTTGCCTAATAAAGGCAGTTCTACTTTTATACGGATTTGAATACTAGATCGTGGATACCGGAGTTCTTTGGTGGTCTTTCATTTTCCTGTTTAGCCTCCGGTAACTACCGTTTAGATAATTCTTCAGAGGATGAATGAGGATGATATGTACGAGTGTAAATGAAGTGTAGTCTTGTGCATTCTCAGTTCGACCGTTCCTGAGATGTATGGTTAATTGAAACCCAACCACCAAAGAACACCGGTATCCACGATCTAGTATTCAAATCCGTGTAAAAATAACTGACTTTACTAGGACTTGAACGCTGGAATTCTCGACTTCCAAATCAATTGATTTGGGAAGACGCGTTCACCACTAGACCAACCCGGTGGGTGTTCTTTGGTGGTAGGGTTTCAATTAACCACACATCAGGAAAGGTCGCGACTTGAGATTGTACATGACTACACTTCATTGTACAAGACGACTACACTTCAAATAAAGTGTAGTCATGCATATCATCCTCTGAAGTAATACCTTACGGTGGTTCCGGAGGCTAAACAAAAAAAATTAGTTAAATTTCACCTGCATTTCGGTGGGATCGGGATGCTGATACGGAACATTATATTAGATTCAAAAAGACGAAGACAACTGGAAACCACTTAACCATATACATGTATATATCTGTAATAAGCCTAGTATTATTCTTGAAAATAGTTATTGTTATATAAAGAAAGACGTTTTTTACTTACGGTATTGAAATTATTATTTTTTAACACCAAAATCCAGTTTTATTAACACAAATTCTAAAACGTCACAATTGCTAAATTAGGTTGGCCGTTTGGCAAGAATGAACAAAATTAATTAAAAAATAAATTAGTATAACTGTTACACTAAAAAATAATGCTTTAGAAATGAAATTAAAATTATTCTACAAGAATACTGGGGACAAATCGTTTTCTTACCTTTTTTTCATTTTTATAAATATGACTAATGAGCTTAATAAAGAAGTTCGTAATATTTTTTATCACTGGATAGTGACTGAATTTTTGTTACGAGGTTATGTTGATAGAACGAAGTAAGGTTTGATGAAAAAATTTTAAATAAATTTTACTCTTTCTTTTCAATCACCCACCCGCAATTATAAATGATGATATTTTTAATTTTCCGTTATAAAAGTGAATACTATTGTTTAAAAAAATCATTACGAAACAACTATAGATGGGCGATATCACCTCCTTTTATCTTAAAACATTCATATTGTGTAAATAACCATTAAAACAACGTGAAATATGAACTCAAATTTCTTCTTTAAACAGACTATAAACTCCGCAATTAAGTGCAAAGCGGATAATTTCAAACGTGTTGAGAAACGTCTTCTGACAAGATCAATCGTTTGAAACCGATCTAACCAAAATTGTAGTCGAGTCATAGCCAATTAGTTGTTAAAAAAAAAGATCATCAAAGGTCTAAACAATTATCATCATTAATCGACTCAATTAGATGTATAAATAGACTTAACAGTGGTAGATAGACGGTTAGAATAAACAAAGGAAAGCGAGATAAAGATATATTCAATGACAAATTAATTTAAATTATTTATTTATTTATTATTTTTGTGTAACCAAAATTAAACATGGCAGTTTAAATTTAAAAATAACAGAAGCGATCAACGCGACTGTAATATCAAGAAGTAATATCGAGTACAGAGTGTAGTTTTTTACTCTCTTCTACTAGTCTCCCTCACCTTGAAGAAGGATGAAATCAAAACAAAGCAAACAGAAAGAACGAACCGACGAGTGATCCTCAACGGCCGTTCCTACAACGTATACCAGCCTAACAATCGAATCGAACTCGGTTCGAGAGGAGTAGTAAATAACATTGTTGTAGTCGACCTTCAAAGAAAACCAAGGCTGCCTTGCCTTCAGCATTACCCACCAAACTATTAACTAAATGGAGAATGCACGCCGCGCGGTAAAATGAAATTAAAAACCAAAAAAAAAATATGTATACGTATATTTAATACTACTATATTCTAATAAAAAAAAAGTACTGACGCCACAGTAAATGTAGCCAGCTGTTTCAGTTCAACACGAAGTTACAAATAATAAATAAAAAAATAAACCATGATAGATGTGATAATAATCCATACTTTACATCATATCAAGAAGTCTGTTCTATATTATCAGTCGAATATTCAGAGCTCTTTCGATTATTTATTATTAACCGAAGAAAATAATTTTGGTAACAATGTTTTTAGATCTAAATGTATTTTTTATTGATTTTTATTACATTTATGTAGTGTAAAATTACAAATTTTACATCGATTAAGTAAAATTACAAAGATTGTGGCTTAAGAAAATTTCACAACCTCTTCAACAAAAAAAAAAATCTTCAAACACATTATTTCAACCAACTGTTAATTTTAATATCTAAAATTAAGTTCAAAAATTATATTCATGACCTGTACAAGGTAATGTGAACAGTAATTAATATAACCCCCGTTATCACTGTACGGATGAAGTGATATTTGTAAATAAAAATGTGATTATTATAATTTTTCTCTTATAAAATTCTTTAAATATCATTCGTTATTTAATTAACAAACATTTTCTTATTCAATTATTAACAGGAAAGTTTTATTTGTTTTATAATTTTTTTTCTTTAAATAATCATTCCTGATTAAACAAGTATTTAATAAATAGTCGAAACTGGAAAGAAAGATAGAATCAAAAACACTTATTATGTACGAAAGAATAGGAAAAGATTATTACGGCGTTAATGAGAATAGAACATATTTCTTTTCGCGTTTAACGAGGTCGTAAAGTTAGGTTAACTACTATAAAAACTGGAAACTTTTTTTTGAAGAATTTTGGTAATGAATGATATTGCGAATTTCTTAACTTCCAACTCAATGGCAGGAATGAAAAGAGAAGGTGTCAATAATATGTGAGAAAATTACGATATTCATTCACCTCTTTCAGCACAAAAGAAGCGGTCCACGGTAAAAAAAAAAAAAACTATACATATATAATGATACCCATAAGAAAAAAAAGAAAAGTTAGGAGTAATTTTTAAAAATGTTTTATACAAAAAGTTTAGTTTAAATAATTCTAGAATTGAAAAAAAATTTTTTAAACAAAAATAAATAGTCTTATAATATACTAGAAAACATATGACGAAAACTAATTAATTGTCTTTTAATTAAAATGAAAAAAATTGGAAAATAATATTAGTATATATTATACCTAATGTCTTATTCTGTTTTTTTTTTCTTTTGGTTTTGTTAACAGCAAACCCATTTCTAACGTCCAGAGCGCTTACTTTCGAAAATGTTTGCCTTAGATGTTATGGAAAAAAAATATAAAGAAAATTAACTACGAAAAATCTACGTATTAAGTTTAGTCGTCATTTTCGCATGAAAATTTCTTATCAGAATAATATGAGAGTATATATAATAATAGAACTGGTCGATGTAGCTAATCAAGGCTTACGAACAGGCTCGTTCCCGGCATGCTGGAAGGAGACCAGACTTCCTCCCAAAAAAGTGTTGGAGGTCGGATTGGCAGCTACCGACCACTTTTATCACCTTAATAAGTGGTTTAATGAAGGCGGTCGAACGGATGATAGCAACACGACTTGATGAAATTAGTTCTGGCCGTGCACTACATAAGAATCAATTGGGCTTCTGGAAGGGGTGCTCAACAGCGCAAGGAATCTTGAAGGTAACACTCGGCAAACGGCACGAGAAGTACTTGGAGAACGAGGAGGCTACCGATGCTCATCCTCTTCGACGTTTGCAACGTGTTTGGTTCACTTCCATGGGACGTCATTCTTGAGGCTTCACGAGGAAAGGGTGTCAGTGCGTATCTTCTCCAGCAGATCAGGGATTATCTCCAGGAGAGATGGGTCTCCGTCGAGACACAGCAAGCTGACCTGCGTTTTCAGATGCTATGGGGAGGGGGGTCCCGCAGGGTTCTGTGCTCGGCCTCCTCCTGTGGAATGTTATCTTCGACGGAGTACTTCATCTTCAACTCCCGGCGCATACGGAAGCTATTGCACACGCTGATGATTTGGCGATCCTATTTGGTGGCAGATCTGAACAAGAACTCCAGGTTCCAGGTATTTTGGCCCTCTCTCAAATTACCGGTTGTCTGACCGACTACTATTTACAATTGTTTCCACAGAAAAGCGAATATATCACTATAGCTGGTAGGAGAGTGGTTGGTCAGATAGAAAGGCGTATTGGAGAGCATTCAATTCCACCAAACGTACCGTTCGATACCTAGGTGTAACTACTGATAGATCATGCCGATTCAGTGACCACGTACTTGCAATCTTTGAGCGGACGGAGAGAACACTTTCATCCCTGAAGCGCCTTCTCTCGTCTCAAGTGGCGCCTTGTGCATCTAAAAGGAGGGTCATTATTTCAACCACAGAGTCATCATGATATATGCTGCCCCAGTCTGGTGTACCACTCTACAAATTAACAGAAATCTGGCTAGGGTTCGGAGCCTACATCGTCGATCGTTGCTTGAGATCATTTCACTCTATCAACAATCTCTTATGATGGTGCCTACGAGCTAACAGCCATTCCCCCAATTGAGCTTCTAGTCAAGGAGAGGGCTGAAAAATACGCCGGGACGTCGGCGACTTTGGCACGTGAGGTGATTTATATCATCTGGCAAGAACGGTGGCAGGCCAGTGAAAAGGCTGTCTGGATGGGGGACTTGAAACTGGACCTGCGAGCATGGTGCTCGAGAAAGTACGGTGGCCTAATTTCTGTACTACACAGATGTTCACGGGACAAGGTAACTTTGGTGGTTACTTCCACCGTATGAGGCGCGAGTTCTCTACTTGCATATAATGTGCAGAACGCGAATCCATCGAACCTACGCTGTTCAAGTGCCCTGAATGGGAAGAACAGCGGGCTCGCTAACCTGACACCAGCGACTCTCCTGTCATACATAGCAACTACTCCAGCTCGATGTAGTGCGTTCAGCAGTTACTCCGAGTCTGTCCTACGGGCTAAAGATATTGAGGAGCGGAAAAGAGGTTTTTAACAGCGGCATTGCACAACCCCAGCTGCGAGAGCCGGCATACCTTGATAGCTTCTAGGACACATCTTCAGGGGGGAGTTAAGATCATAGTCCCGGTGGGGAACTTCCTTCTGGGGGTTCGCCACTCGAGGCAAGGCAGAATTAAAACAGAGACCCGGCTTTTAGGGTAGGGACTAGGTTTAGCAAATAGCTGGACCTGGTACCCTGCATCAGAAGCTTGAGGCATGCATAAATAGAAAATCCCACCGACGGGCTAACCTATCATGCTGGATGTACAGCCGGTAGACGGGAAGGCCCATTAGAGGAGTATTGGACACTACCCTGGGCTGAGTTAATACTTATTGTAGGTCCGGCCCAGGAGGAGGGAGAATAAAAAGAAAAATTATGATACAAAAAAGAGATATATTTACAAGTCGTCTAAGTAAAAAATTTTACATCCATAAAAAAAATTCTATTTCGGTTATAGTATTTAAAAAAATATATTACTCACTTGATAACCAGAGGAAACACAAAAATTCAACAAAACAAGAACTCATGGAATCGACCAATTTGGTGAACAGGGGCGGAAAAACGTAGGGGTACAATTGAAAAATATCCTACTTGTGTAGTCTATTATAAGAAATTTATATTAACAAGCAGGATGTTAAAAGTCTAAAGTAAAACCCGCATTATCGTCGATCTTTACCTTTGAAATAATTATAATTCTATACATATATATATGTAAAGAAAGGAACAACAAAATTTCTGATGACTGAATTCTTTCTTCTAAACATATATAGGGGTTAACACTACCACTAAATATTTTTTCAAACACGAGTTTACCAATCATATGATAACTAAGATTTTTTTTTAATGACGGGCATAGACTGCTTTGGGCATTTTGCCTAATGAGAATGTAAATTTGTAGCGTATGAAAAATGCCACAACTGACCGGGATTCAAACACAGGACCTCCGGATGAAAGGTAAGACGCTAAAAAGAGTTTGATGTCTACAAATATTCAAACTTTTTTAAATATTGTGAAATCTGTATACGAACGAAATTAATTTAATATTATTATTCTAATTTATAATTTTTTTTTTTATTTTCCTTATTTTAATGCTAATTTAAAACTATTTCTAATAGAATTACCACTGATTAAATTTAAGATTAAAAAAACGTTATCTCCAAAACCAATTTCTAAAAAAACGAATTTCTAGTTTAGGTTCAACGCAATTATGGTGACGTTACAAGTAATTCCAGTATATGAAAACAAGAAATGGTTCGGTGAGTTACTGCAAGACTAAAAGTGAACAGAGTTAATATATTAAATTTAATTCGTAAATTGTTAGGGTAGTTTTATTTGTGAACAGCAAAAGTATTTGCAGTAAAAGAACTTTATACTTGTTTTGTCTTACCTTTTTTCCTTTCTCCTGTTTAGCCTCCGGGAATTACCGTTCAGGTATTACTTCAGAGGATGAATGAGGATGATATGTATGAGTGTAAATGAAGTGTAGTCTTGTACAGTCTCAGTTCGACCATTCCTAAGATGTGTGGTTAACTGAAACCCAACCACCGAAGAAAACCGATATCCACGACCTAGTATTCAAATCCGTATAAAAGTAATTGTCTTCATTAGGACTTGAACGCTGGAACTCTCAACTTCCAAACCAGCTGATTTGGGGCGTTCACTACTAGACCAACCCGGTGGGTATACTTTTTTTATCTATTGTAAAAAGTGTTAAAGACTAATTAACGGTCATGCTGTATTTTGTCAATGCGACTGAATTCTGGTTTTCATCATTTATCTATCTGTGAATAAATCTTGAAGATTACTTTAAATTTTGTTTTGTATGTAACCACTGGTTTTTATTATTATTATTGACATTTTATTATTACTATTGTTTGCTGTTGTCATCATTATTATTCTGATTATTGTTGTGGTTGTGATTACTACGATCATTATTTGTTTATTTATTATTGTCATTATTCTAATTATTATTGTGAGTTGTTTATTATTGGCGCTTATTATTATTATTTATATTATTACTACTCTTGTCATTATTATTGATTTGTCTTGTTTTATCTATGTTCTTTAACTAAAAAAATTGTAATTATATAAACATTTTCAATTGTCAATCTCTCAATATCCTGATCGAGCCGCGAACACGCGACAATATATTATTGCTTAACTTATGTAAGGTGACAGGGGAGTGTATTCACTTTTGTGCACAGTTAATTTAATTCCAAAATCTATTTATCTTTTTGTAAAATGTGTGTGTACTAATGTTATTTATTTTACATTTATTTCAGCCTGAAAGACTAAAATTTTAGTACTTTTACACGGCCACCCGTGTCGACTGTGGTGTGCGATATCCAAGCGTAACATTAACGGTCCCTACTTTTTTGAAGAGGAGGATGTACCAGATATAATGTAGTGGAATCCAAATCGTTACACGCACAAGTTAACATCTTTTTCCTGCCAGAACTACAAATGTTGAACTTTGAGCAAGATGTGGCTACAGCCCACACCACCAGACATTCTATGAACATCCTTACGGGAATTGTTTCCTGGTTATTTGATTTCCCGGTTCGGAGATGTGCCTTGTCCTCCTCGATCTCCGATCTCAGTATGTGCGACTTCTTTCTCTACGGTATTTATAAAAACGAGTTTACGTCAACAAAGCCCGTTCATTGGACAAACTGAAGACAGCTAGGTATTCTTAAGGAGGTCCAGCAGGTCACTCATGAGAAACTGGAACGTGTGTGGTGAAGCTTCACCTCTCGATTTGAAAACTGCTTTATAAGATTGACATCACCTTCCAGATGTGAATTTTTCTCCGTAACACAAATGGCATTCCTTCGTGGGAAGGAATAAGTGTGGACTTATTCAAACCAAAAGCAATACAGTTTGGTGTATAATTAATTATCTGTATAATGTTAATTCAAAAACGATTACGCTCCCTTGTCTCACCTATATTATATCGTCCGATTACACAAATTTGCATAAGTAAACGAATTAATAATAGAACAATTAAAAAATTAATAGTCAATAATATTAATGGACAAGTTTGAATCTGCAGAAAACAAAATCTTTGTTAAGCAACCGGTAGGACGGTATTTGCTTACCAGGAGAGGCTGAAATATCGTATCTGAACGATCAGTTTTCAAATAATTTTTTTCTGTATTCTACATTGAAAAAAAAAACGCCAAACACATCGCACCGTATTGTTTTCCTCAAACCATACACGTAGATCATTCGAAAGACTGATACGGATTGTTTCGTGAAACCTATTTCACAAAAATCGGTTCAACAGTTCTGAAATTACAAGGGACCAATACACTTATCCTATTAATGAAGCATTCGATTAAAAAAATACTTTCCCGTTCTACGAGCTTTAATATATAGATCCGACGTGATGCCTAGTACCGTCCTAGTGCCTAGGCCGTTCCTAGGCCTAGTGCCTATAGAACCGAAGTAACGCTTAGTTATGAAACCAATTTTTAACTTTTATTATAATTACATATAATAATTTTACTAAGGAGAATGACGTAATTGATCCCATTTCTTTCCTATAGAATAAGCCCTTATATTGATCAGTGCCGGTATTTATAAATTAAGGGACAAAATTTAATTTAAATTGCAACATCCATCATTTTTAATTAAGTCTTTAATATACTTGAAGAAATAACATTTTTACCAAACCGATACACTACAGATTTAAAATGTAATATTGATGAAATTTTTTTTTACTAACGATTACAGTCCAAAATTAACTTTTAGCTAGTTAATCGGTTTTACTTTAAATCTTACTAATCCTTCAGGAAAACAATCAGAATTACAATTTCAGGACACACACTTAGTTTTATCAACAGATTTTCTTTAAACCGATTAAAAGTTTGGTCAACTAAATCTATCAAGACAGAAAATAAAGACCGTTAACTAATTTAACAACTTTTATTATTATTACATAATTTGTTGTAGAGGTATAACTAGATGAATTAAACGTAAGTTTCTTTAAACAATAAATACGATGTAATAACTGGATTATTATTTAAATAATTTAATTAAGATTTATTTTTAAGCATTAAAGACAAAAGACGAGGGACGAATTGTTCTGTAACAAAAAGTAAACGTAAGTGTTAAACAAGCATGCTTATACTGTATATTAAATAGCCTAAATCTTTACCGATTAGTTTGAAGCTTCATATTAAAGATCAAAATTAAGGGCAGACTTTTTTTATTTTCCAAACCACTTTTCAGTTACTCTGTACAATTCAAATTATTATTAACAATCCTTCCACAAATAACGAAATAAAACAGTACAAACAAATGCAATGTGTAAATAAAATATATATATGATTTTATTTTCCAATTCTCATTTTTTAGTTAAAGATATTCAACCAATCGATCCTATCAATTCAATTATAAAGTTATTTTCAACATCAAAATCTCGTATGTTGATTTTAATAAAGTAAAAGAAAATTTGTAAGTAATAATTTTCCTAACGGTGATGAAGTAATATCTGGGCAAAAAAACTAGCAAAATAATTCCTACAATAAATGTTAGGAAGAGGAAAAAATACTGTAAAAAACAGCGTAATATGAAGCCTATAAAGAAATGTTCGAAATAAGATGCGCCGATTAATTATTTTCTCTCATTAAATTATACATCCGCAGTGGTGTTAAATATTTGATTACATTTTTTACTTACAAATATCAGTTAATCCGCGACGAAATAATGTTTGTCCCCCCCCCCCCAAATTATTTACTTATTTCCTTTCTGATAAATACAGGTCTACGTCCAATTACAGCTAAAAATTCCGTTTTTTTTCTATCATAATTAATGAATTTTGTAGCGTGAGAAAAATACCAAAATTAACAGATTCAAAGAACCTAGAAACAGAAATATACATTTAGTTTGAAAAGCATTATTTTCTTTATTTTTTTGAAGAAAAATTAATATTATGAAATGAAATGATGCAGCTTAACAAATAAAAAGATCTGCGAATAAAATAATACGACCTATTTTTTTTAAAAAGAGTCAAATTTTTCAAATTGATCAGTAATGATATAATGCAAATACTATAGCTACAAAGAGAGTGGTGCATATTTCATAATTTATTTAAAAATAAAAAATCTCATAACGAAATTAAAAATTGCTTGTCATAAAGCATAAAAATGGCCTTGGCATAATAATTTATATTTAGTTATTTCCTTGGCGGTCAAAACAAAATGACTTATGAAAAACAAAGATGTGAGATTAATGATGTAATTTCATTCAATAATATCTTCTCACAGTCAAGCACTGTATAATGTAATATCAAGAGTGCATGCTGTTAAACACAGAACTGTAATACTACAATTGTAATAAATTACAGCAAACATCACAATTACGAAATTTATTAACAGATTCGTCATTTTTTAACACGAAACCGATGTCAATGAATACTTTCAATGGCGTATATGTACAAAAAATAAAAACACTTGGTCAGAAGATGACTAACTCCCAAAACTCGAACTATTATTAAAAAAAAAATAATAAATTAAATACATCGGAAAAAACTTCCATCCTTAAAACAATCTTTAATGGATTTTTATTCAACAGTAAATACAAACCCACGATAACAACGGTAAAGGTGGCCCAATAGTCACAGTCCGAAGAATCTGAAACATCAGTAGCTAATTAAAAAACTTATATTTTACCTCACCTACTTGTTTAAAGACCTCTAATTTCGAATTTTAACGAAATTTTTTAATTCAAAGGCCTGTACGATATATTTCATAAAGTCTGTATAGCAATTTTTCTAACTTCCTAAATTTTTCTAACCGTTCATGTTTTCAAGAAGTTCATTCTTAGATCTATATTTAATACTAGCCGAGTTATTCAAAATAAAAATTATTCTTGTTTGTGCCAATCTGTTTTTAATTACTGCACGTTCCTAATCTGGACATTAAATATACCGCAAATTAATCTATATATCTTAAACCACTAAGACATTTAAACAGATAACTTAAAGTTATTGACTGTAAACCCTTAACAATTTTCCCCGGTTTAACAGATTTTCTCGCTTGATCGACTTCCCGATCGAATTGGTTTTATGTTAACTATGTTTTTTATTCAACGTAGTCAGCTTGCGACTCGACACTGTAAACCAAAGGACCTTTCGCTTCTTTTTATAATACCTTTAGTATAATGCGATTTGTCCAAATAGGCTAAGTGATTGTCTCAGCGTTGATATCATTTGAAGTAACACATCGTCCGGCAAGCTATTTCTTCAGGTTTAGGTAGATAAAGTATCCGCTGGCAGCACGGCGATGTGAAAGCACATCCGAGCGCAAGTGAATGGAGTTTTGCAGCAGCAACCCGAAACATGTGCGCGCAGGCGCATTATCATGGTGAAAGATAATTTTATTTTTGGCCAGATGTGAACCTTTAGTCTGAATAGTACCTTTCAATCGGTTCAGTAGCAACGTGATAAGCCTGCCTTTTTCCACGTAGTCTAGGAACATCACTCCACGAAAATCCCAAGAAACCGTAGCCATAACTTTTTCTGCAGAAGAAACCCGATTTTGCTTTTTATGGCACAATTTCACCTGCTTCTAACAGCTCTTTGAAATGCTGTTTGGTCTTTGGTCTGTTAAGTGAATCCATGTTTCCTCAACTGTTATAAAACGTAAAAGAAATTGCAGAATCCCATTTAAATAAATCTTAACATCCTTGAAACGTGTTCAGTAGAATGCGTTTTTGGTCGACCGTTAACAAACGAGGTACCCATAAATTGAAAAGCTCTGTATACTCAAAACATCGTGTAAAATTGTAGCGTGCACGGTATATCGAAATGCTCGCGATGTCAGCAAGCTCGCGTACTTTCAATCGACGATCAATTTAAATACGGCATTGTGGATTTTTGCGACAATTTCGTCGATAGCATCTGTTTCTGGGGGTCCTTACCGTTGAAAGATATACAATCACGTTTAACAGCAGCCGACTTTTTTATACTGTTGAAAACGAAAGGAAAGAATCCTTTAAAGTGGAATGAATCTAACTCTTTTTGTATATCAAGTGGGGTTAAACTTTTTAAAGTAAATTTAAACAGATGGAACTTTAATTATTTCCATTTTTCAGAAAATGGAAACCAACACCGCTTTGTTTACTCGATCGCCACAAACAAGCAACTATATTCAAGAGTATGAAACTTCGCGGCATGCCATCTAAAGATCATACTTGACAAGTATCATAGTAATTTAGTCATAGTCGCGCTACCTCTGTGTCACGCCAAGAACTTTCCGAATACTTTGATACGACAAATAAAAGAACGACCACAGTTCGCGTACGTAAACTGATCTTTAGTCCCAAAAAAACCATCCATTAATCAGAAAAAAGCAATTACAGGACAACTACAACAAGAGCACTTTCCTGGAAAAATCAGAAAAATCGGAGCACATGATAAACTATCAACTACTTATAAAGATGTTTATAAGGGATTTTAGTAAAACCTTAACAAAAGAAGAGATTTTTGGTTTAAAAAGCACTCAATAGATTTTAATGGAAATGAATAAATAATTAGTACTCTGTTTCGTCTGCATCTAAGGTAATATTAAATCAATAGAAGCGATCTGAAAAGAACGGTCCTGTTCTATTGGTACTGTCCGAATAAATAAGCATATACAAATGCTACACTTTAAAAGACAACAAATCAATAAAAATTAAAAAAAGTTTATTTCATTCCACGGTTAATTTTTCTGGACTTTATATTAGATTTAGTAGAAAAAAACACACCCTAACCTATCCTAATATCATATATACGGTTAACCAGGATTACTATCAGAAGCAAATAATAACTATAACAATTTATTTCACCGATATAAACTATTTGTTTTTTCTTTAATCTAAGGCTTATCTCTTAGATACCGATAACATAAAGCAAAATTCTATAATTACAAATTACATGTATAAAGGAAGCGATAAGTAATAGAATAGATAAATTATCATTATCATGAACATCATCCGGAATTCTTTAACTGGCGTACAATTTCGCCGTTACACTTTTTGTCTATACAATACATAACCTTATCCTGCACCATTGGCTCGCTGTCTGTCCATTCATACCAGGAAAAAACAAATCTTTAATAGTTCTATAGCGAGTTAACAATCGAGTTAAATTTTTATGTTATTTCATAACTTTTAGGCATTAGACGGCATGTTTATGTAATTAGCAAATAATTCCAAAAAAACCACCAGCGTCTATAATAAACGTCGTCTAGAATAAAGTTACATACAAGTAGTTGGAAATAAAACCATAAACCACGTTAATTCTTTTCTTTTTTCATACGCTTCCTTGAATCGGGGAAAAGACAGATTTATGCATGAAATCACTGATACTGCTTTATTCCGATGTTGCATTACATAAGATAAAGATCAGAATTTCTTTACTCAACTGTCTAACCATACTCGCTTTATGACTAACAATTTTGTTTAAACTAATAATATAATACTTTTATCTGAATAACTTTTGCAGTAAAACAAGCTAGAAAGGAAGATGATGGAAAAATATTTCATCCGTGAAAAGATTTTTCAACATTAGCGCTCAATGAGTACACCAATTTTCCGCGTAAAAAAAAGTACATCCTTAATTTTTTCTTCAATGGTAAAATATATATTTATTTAAATCTTAGCCGTTTGAATGATGAATAAAACGCCTATTCCATAAATAAACACGATAAACCAAACCGGAGCGATTTATTACAAAAATATTTTGGTCGTTCATACAAATGTATTATACAAAATCATTTCGTTTAAGCGAAAACGTACAATTCGAAAAGGGTAACGTTATGATGATATATTACATTAGGATATGTATTATATTTTATTTGACCCCCGTCCATTTTATTAATAATTCCCCAGTATGAAATAATCTAATATAATTTTCAATTTAATGATATCTTCTACAGAGAAATTATGTAATCGAACATACCAACCCAAAGAAAGAGTGAAATTCACACCGTATTAGTGAAGAAACGGACATTTCCGAATTAAAAAAACCTGGATATCAATTTAAAAAAGAAAAAGACCACAACAAAACCACTGACATGTGAATTACTAAAGATATTAACCGTTAACAGGCACGACATTTTTTCTGCACTTCATTTAAACTTATTTTATTTCAAAGTGAGATACGATTCTCCAATTATTTAATAAAGCGGACAGTAACACAACTACATTGTATTGGACACCACAATGCATCACATTATTTTCTGGTGTCGGTATCGGTGAGAGTAAAAAGGATTTAGAAGAAACAATGAATGGCATAGATGAAGTCCTACGCAAAAACTATTGCATGAAAATAAACAAAAGTAATGAAATGTAGTAGAAATAACAAAGATGGACCACTGAATGTGAAAATTGGAGGAGAAAAGATTACGGAGGTAAAAGAATTTTGTTATTTGCGAAGTAGAATTACTAAAATGGACGAAGCAGGAGCGATATAAAATGCCAAATAGCACAAGCGAAACGAGCCTTCAGTCAGAAATATAATTTGTTTACATCAAAAATTAATTTAAAGGTCAGGAAAAGATTTTTGAAAGTATATGTTTGGAGCATAGGCTTTATATGGTAGTGAAACTTGGACGATCGGAATATCTGAAAAGAAAAGATTAGAAGCTTTTGAAATGCGGTGCTACAGGAGAATGTTAAAAATCAGATGGGTGGATAAAGTGACAAATGAAGAGGTGTTACAGCAAATAGATGAAGAAAGAAGCATTTGGAAAAATATAGCTAAAAGAAGAGACAGACTTATGGGCCACATACTAAGGCATCCTGGAATAGTCGCTTTAATACTGGAAGGACAGGTAGACGGAAAAAATTGTGTAGGCAGGTCACGTTTGGAATATGTAAAACAAATTGTTAGGGATGTAGGATGTAGGGGTATACTGAAATGAAACGTCTAGCACTAGATAGGAAATCTTGGAGAGCTGCATCAAACCAGTCAAATGACTGAAGACAAAAAAAAGTATCAGCATTTTATATTAGTTTATATATTAATTTTGTGTCACGTCGCACAAGTAGTTCTATGGTGTAAGTGTCGGGTGAAAACGTGTCCTATCCGTAACCATGCACACATCGGTTCGAATCCGACTTCATATACTTTTTTTTTCAATTTAAATATATGGATTAAATAATAATTATTACCTTCAGTAAAAATCTTTGAATTAAAATGAAAAGTACATAAGATTTTAATTCACTAATTACTTCTAACTATTTCTTTTTTATTGTTATTATTGAATTATTATTTACTGTAAAAAATATTTTACAATCAGAGGTTAATAATTATAGATACATCAATACATTTAAATTTAAAAAAAAAAAAATTAAAAGAAATATATAAAAAGTCGGATTCGAACCGATGTGCTGTCACCAACTGACTGCAGCTTTCATCTCTTTCTTGTTACCTAAAAATCCATGAATGACTCCCTTTAACGCTTCCCAAGCTTCCTTTTCGTTCCCCTCAAAAATTCGGTCAAACGCAGGATCCTTTACAGTTGTCGAATTTGAGGCCCAACAAAAATACCTTCCTTAACTTTGCATCACTTAAAGTAGGAAAGTATTAAGGGCCTGTCCCTCTCGGTTCATACTTTTGACAAAAATTTTCATCAAACCCAGCTTTATATGAAGGGGTGGAAGCAGAATATCATTTGGATCCACGAGAGGTTCGGCAACGACATTTTTCATGGTAGAGTTAAGATTTGTAGCAGGCCAGTCTGCTTGAATATAATGCGATTTCCTATTCCTACTGTCCCACATACATAAAAATCAGCATTGTACCCCAGTTACAATCCTAAGAGGACAGCGATGACTTTTATATCGCCACAGATTTTCCAATTGTGTTCAGCAAATTATATTGAGTCTAGGAACATTGCCATATTTGCAATGTCTCCTTCATATGAACTGTCCCTTTAATCGTTCGGCTAAACCAGCTGCATATCCTTCATGTGAAATCAATCCCCCCGGGGGCGGGGGGAAGATGACTCCGCCTCGTAGCGTGTCCGGTCGCTACACCATCCCCTCCGTTTCTAGCCAGTAATGGCTTTAACGGAGGACATATCGCCCTCAAACTGATCACATACCACAGCGTTCAGTTCAGGCCCCGCTGAGATGCCACGAGGGACATCTGCATCGGTAAATTCACCCCGTGATAGTAGTTTTAGGTTTATGCCTTCAGAAGAAGACAACGGACACCTGCAGCTACCACGTCGCCCTCAGGAACTAAGCTAGAAACCTAACCGCGGATTGAAGACCCCGCGCCTAGTTCTAACCATTATTGAGCCAATTTCATTGAATGTCTCGGAGTCGAGGCAATAACTAACCACAACAACTTTCCCACTAAAAGTATTAATAGCGCGACCGCACCCCCGGGACAAGGGGGTGCCGACAGCTTAATTCCATTATCAAATGACACCTCTTAAATCTAACCGAGGCATGCTGCCAAAGCGCCTACGTTCGTCCAGTCAACTGCCCAGGCGGTCCCTATCACCTACTAAATCGCTTCGGCAGTCCTGCACAGAGCGAGGAAGCCAGCAACAATTGTCCACTTACTGCGAGTCCTCCAGTTGACTCGCAGATTCAAGAAGGAGTTCACTCTCTCGAGTTCCCTAGTAACTTTGGTACGCTCAGCTTCGTACCTGGGACAAATGTGTAGGACATGGACCACAGTGTCATCGACCCTACAGTCCGGACATAACCGGAGTCAACCAACCTAAACCTAGCCAATTTTTCCCTAAAGGCACCATATCCGGAGAGAAACTGCGTTGTTTGCCGATTGGGGGGATACCCAACTAACCGCTCGCAACTCTCTAACATTAGGAAATATACCATGCGTATAACGACCAGTAGAAGAATCGTTCCACCTAGCTTGCCAAGAGTCAAACCCTTTGTCTTCGATCTCACGCATACGCCCTGATGTAAGAAGGCCTCCCTTTCTTTGCAACCTACCGCTGGCTACATTCCGTAGACGAAATATCCAAGGGTATGATGCCTGCGATCACAGTTACTGCCTCTCGCGAGACAGTCCTGTAACCGCCGACAACCGCTAACAAAAGAAGACGCTGGGCTCGTAATAGAATGTCCCTATAACCTTAGTACCGCATACGATGAACCCAGACGGGCAAAACGTACAACATAATGGCCTCACAGACTCCTTTGTAAAGAATACGCATGGTACGGAAATTCAACCCCCAATCGGGACCTTCATGTGAACTGCATGATCAACAGGAATAGAAGGAAGACGGTTGCCGTTGTGAAATAATACACCTTTCAAACTAAGCTTGGAGAAGTCTGTGAATAGCCTCTAATCAGTTACATCGTGATTCAAATTCAAACATTTCATCAAGCCATTATCGTCGCAGCAAATAAGATTTTTTTCTTCTCAAAAAAAGAATACAGATCCCTACGACGATGTCTGTACTGTCACACTCTGATATCACGTTGGAGAAGATTCCATTGCTGTAGTCTTGACCCTAGAAGTTCTGCTTCTCCTTCGACAAAGTCCCGAATGAGATCACTCAATTCCGGTTGACTCAGTCTGTGGGGTTTATTATCTTTATCATCAAAATCAAACTCATGGGATGTGGAAAGCTATTGGGTTCTTCTTCTTCCACATTGTCTTCATTTTCTACTTCAAGCTCATAATTTTGGGGTGGAGTAGGAACTGGTAAACTATCTGAATGTAAGGAAGGTCAAAACAGCAAACAGAAGATTAGGGCATTGAACCGTTCCTCTTTTCTCTATTGACAATCCTGCCTTTATAGATGGAGTCAAGCAGAAATATCAATTTTCTGTATGGTTTGTAGGCTCCCGCCAAGTCATAATAGTTTTTTTTTATTTTTTAGTCATTCTCGTAGTATAACTGAACAAGAGTTGGAACATATATGTGGGGCCCATGACTTATCCTGGTCCCCTACCTTCATACCAAAATAATGCTGATAGGCAGTCTTCACAAGAGGTGTCAGATTGCGTTTCTGTGACAAAAATGTTTTTTTCACCAAAACGTAACAAAAATTATTCACTGAATTTACACATTTTCGTGGCATTTTGATTTTTAAAAAAAATTTCACTTTAAACCGGAAATTCTACACAAATTACAACACAAACAATATGAGACTTAGTCACAGCAAGAGTAATAATGTTTGTAGGCTACAAACAACTAGAGAACGTTGTGTTTTGTCCTTTAACAGGTATGACAAAAACTCCAAAAACAAAATTACCCCCGACTAAAAATGTAGATCGGGTAAAAAATGACATGACATGTCATTGTATCTCCAAAGCAAGCGTTAATCGGTCATTTTCATGGTGATTTTTGAATTCAGTAAGTGTATATACATAATAAGCTATTTTTGAACCTAAAACATTTTCATTTTTGGGTAGTGTAATCTACGCAAATTAAAAGTTGATTAAAATGTACGAACATCACAACAAAACGACTACGAAGTCTAACAACAAGGTTAAATATTTTAAAACGATTATTAAAAAGGTCAAGAAGGGCTTTAAGTACGTTCGAAAGTAATCAAGTTATTTATTTTTTGATAAAATAATATAAGCTTATTTTAACTTAAGAACTAAATATAATTTAAATACAATTGATTTTAGAAGTTACTAGAACGCTTGTCAAAAACTATTATATAAAAGTTTTCAAACGAAATTCTAATCAAAACTACGTCGAACGCTGAAATCAATTTAACAATACCAGACTTTACAACTTAGTATCAAGTAGAAATTGTATTTTAACTAACGTGCTAAATTAAAGTCTTTCTAAAAAGAATTATAACCTCTCTTCATATTTAAACGTAAAAAAATTATAACTTTTATAAATGTAAAAAAGTTACAAATATATTTCAGGAACAACCATCAACTCGTCCCTCCACCGGTTTAACACCAGTTATAATAGTTTCATAGAAAATAACAAAGTTAGTAAACTGTAACTTTAAGTTAGTTTTTAAAACTTATTAATTTAAATTTATAAACTGCATTCTGAATTGAAATAAAATGTTCATTTTTATGTTTACTGATAAAGACTTCATAATATTTTTGAATAATTTATTTGAGGTTTTAAAAAAAAAAAAGAAAAAAGGAACCTGTTTTATAGGTATAATGTATCTCAATGTTCTTACTTAGATCGACTGTAACGGAATCGTTTCAAGTATTCTCAATATCCAAATATATTTCTCAAAAGTGTTTTGTTTAAATATGTAACAATTCTTTAAACAAGTAACAAGTTTTAATTAAAACTAATAAAGAAACCGGACATGCTGTTTAGATATGTCTAAATACCCTAATCGGATTTTTTTGTTGTTATTCAGTCGGGTTTAATGGTTTTGTAATTTAAAGATTACAAAAGAGGGAAATAGGAAGGAGTGTACCCAATGTTGCCAGATTCCTTTCAGGTATAAAAGTAAGTAGATTCCTCATACATACGAAATAAAATGCACGTCAAGATCTTGCCATCTTGTATCTCCGCATTTTACAATACATTTATTTTCAAAACAATCTGCACATAATTTTATCGTTATTAGAAAATAACCAGTTAAAATAATCCGTTTTGATTATAATTTATTACAAACAATATACTTTCTGTAGACCGACAGCCGCTATAACTATAAAGAAAAAAATACATAGATCGGTCCAAAATTTCGAATTCAAGTTTTTGGGAATGTCGACGTTTCACGATCCGGGAGTCCAAAAATGTGAAGAAAAAAAAGTATATAGCAATTTTTGGAAGATTGCGTACGTACTCTTCCAATTAAGTAAGTACGTAAGTGTTTGGTAGTATTTCTGGACTGGCTCAACATAAACTCTTCGAAAGTTTAAAAATTTCTATATACGGGGACATTGGTGGCATTAAATTGAGCAAAATCAAAAAAGAGGGAGTAGTAGTTTTCGCCAATTTGAATTTTGGACTTTTTATAAGGTCGTAGAAATTTGAACTTTAGTATGTTAAAAGTACTCATATTATCTAAAATTCCACAATTTTAAGTCGATCGGAATCAGAGGTGTTGGATATTCAACATTATTATTAAATAGTTTTTACCTAATATTTAAATAGTCCGTTGACTAAAAAAAATTGAAAGTAAGCAATGAAAACAAGCGTAAAATTGTCAAGGCGATTTCACATTTATAAGATTAATTGAAAAATCATTAATTAGATTTTAAAATTAACGCGGAAGACATAATTAGTGTTCCCTTATAAGGAAAATAAACAAGGGGTTATTTTTACGAGGTAACATTGCTATATTCGATACCAGGTTGTGAAATATAACCAAAACTCTAGGTACAATCGCATAAACAGTTTCTAAAATTGCTTACAAAATTTATCTAAATTTTTTTCTATTTGTTTTCATAATTTATTCGATCGATTTTAAACACTAATTAAGTCATTAATATTTAAAAACCTAACGGTGTGTTTGAAATAAGATCAAAGACGCGGTAAGGGGAAATTTTTGCTACCCTTTGCCGGTTTAAAAAAAATTAACTTTAAAATAATTTATAAAAAACAAACTATGAAAATAATCTTACAATTTTTAACGGTAATGATATATTTTACAAAAGATAACAATTAAGACCAACAAATATGTTTACATTTAGGATAACAATTGTATTAATTAATGAACTTACAAAAAAAACCTCGGTGTATACACATTTCTGATATACAGTATACGAAGTTAATTTAAAAAAACAAATTAATAACATCTTTATATACAATAATTAGACTACCAACTGCGATTACTAAATATTAATTAAAAAAATAAATATATCTATGCGATTAATTAAAATTAAAGAATATTAACTTAATAAAAACAATGTTTTATTACATAGAATGTACAATAAAAATAATATTAATTCAAAAATATTTTACGTTACTGAAATATTCATATATATTTTTACCTAACAAAAGAAAACGCTTCTGTTATTACAGTTCATTAACGCCTATACAACAGCTATAATATTACAATGAAATACAAATAACAGGATTAGACAATGAAATATGTATTAATACTAAACATTCAAAAAATATAGCATACGTTGTCATTTGTACGTGATATAATACTACACAAATACCTGATGTCAAATATTAATGGAGCAAAAAGAAAAAAATAATTCACAGGAATGAACTAAAAGTATAAATTTTATCTTTATCTACCACGCTTTTAACTTGTAGTTTAAATATTTTTTTTTTTTAATTAAAATACAAAAAATTACAGATAAAAAATCTAAATACAAATGTATGACATAATTTTATCAGTACACTGATCAATATGTAGACTAGATCATCGTACTTCTACAACATTCTCCTTTGGACAGCGTATGATTCTGGACGAAACGGAAGGTGCTTGGTCGGGTATAGTATCTAGAAAGAACTGTAATAATATATAGGCAGTCGCCCTTTGTTACCGTATGATTCTAGAGAAATGGATTATATTACATATGGAATGACCGACGACTATTCATACGAAATGAATGAATTATTTTCCAGTTATTGCTTTTTGTTTTGTTTACGTATATGCTCGTACGGCAAAAGGGGGATCATCCCGTCGGTTAACTTTGATTTAGTAAGCTCATTTATCCAAGAGCTGGTCTTCGTTTTAAATATATATATATAAATATATACATACATCCACTAGTAAAACCGGCAGGCAATGCTTCGCTACTGCTAAATTTGAGTGAATGAATTAAATCATAAAAAAAAAACGTATAAATAAATAACCTAATATAATTTTTACTAATTTAATGTCGTTTTATACATCGAGAGGTATCGTCTAGATCGATTGTCGCTGCCTATATAGATTGTTGTCGATGTTAATATCGACTTCCTCAGACAGTTATTTAATATAAATATTAAATAATTATATAATTACGAGGGATATCTCTAAGTAAAGACCGGTGGGAAATTTCTCTCCTTGAGGTTGCCGAACCTGTATCGTTCACGGCCACGCTGGTAATGTACATACTGCGTTGCTGCCTGTAAGTTGTCGCGTTAGTATCTTTGGTTACGTGAGTTATTACATTATAAAATGAATAGGAAAATCGATGTTGCCGCCGAATGTGAAATAAATAGTCATACGTTTTTTAAACCATCAAAACTTTAAGACGGCTGAAATTCATAAGAAGTCGGTTGTTGTGTACCATGATAATGCTAAGAAAGAAACGTCCGAAAATGGTGTGAAAGGTTTAGAAATAACAGAATTAATGTGCAAGATGAAGAACGTTCACGGAGGCCCTCAATAATCACCGAGGACTTGTTGAAACCTGTTGATGATGAAATCAGAAAACTTCGTCGCTCAACGATTTCCAACCTGGCTCTTCTTTTTCCTGATGTTTCAAGAACTGTTATCGGTAGCATTTTTCACGACTATTTAGGCTTCAGAAAGGTTTGTGCACTTTAGGTGCCGTACGCCTTAATGGAACGTCACAAAAAAAATTTGGAAGGTATCTGCTTTGGGATTTTTGATGCGCTACACAGTTGAAGGTGATGAGTTCCTTAATTCGATTGTTACCGGCAATGAAACGTGGATTTAGTATCACACGCCGGAGAGGAAACAGCAGTCAAGTGAATGGCGTCATCCTCAATCACCAACCAGAACGACAAAGGTCAAGCCACAGCCATTTGGGTGCAAAATGATGGCCCGTCCTTTGGGATCGGTGTGGCATACTGTTGATGAAATGCCGCGTGGAACGATTATAAATGCAGAAGCCTACTGCGAAACTCTACGTAAGTTACGGGGCACCATTCAAAATCGGCGATGTGGGCGGCTGACCGACGGCGTCATCCTGCCGCACGACACTGAACATCCGCATGTTGCGGATCCGACACGTTAGTTACTGAGAACATTTGGATGGGAAATTTACGATCACCCACTAAATACTTCGGACTTATCTCCTTCTGATTACCATTTGTTTGTTTGTTAGTTTGCGATTACAATTTATTTGTGGTTTGGTGTGTAATCAGCCCGAGTTAGAGTTCATAAGTACCGGCGGACGTCGTCTCAGTGATGCACAAATTTAGGACAGCTCGGAAAGACTATCGGTTGTCGGGCCGTCAAATGTACACGGTGTACCAAGGTGTCTTTGAAAGCATTACCTCTTACGCGGCGCCAGTTTGGGCGCATAGGTTGGATATGAATAGAGCACTTCTTCAAAATTTAAGGAATGCACTGGTGTTTTTAAAACAACCTCCTTCAAGGCTACCACCGTGTTGGGAAAGGTTCTCCCAATGAATTTAGTGGTGAAAGTTCGGGCGGCCGTATGGAGATTGCGAAGAGGACGGGAGGTCGAGGTAATTGGGATGCGGTTTCGAGCCGAGCCAGTACCGGAGCGGAACGGTCATCACAATGGACCGGATCTAAATTACGTTCAGCAGCCCATCTCCCGCCTGCGGAAGAGGCTGCAGAGCCTCGCGATGGAAGCATGGCAGCTGGAATGGAACATCACGACTAAGGGAAGATCCTTGTATAAGTTTATACATGATCTGGAGGGATGGTGTGCCTCGAACATGTTTTTAAGGGCAACAGGTGCTCACCAAACACGTTAACTCGAATCATTATCTGTTTCGGTTCCTCTTGACAGCTGATGAGCTGTGCGTCTGCGGGGAGGTCCAGTTAAATGAACACGTGCGGCCCTGCTCTTGGGGAGGCCGAGACCGGGGCACCCTGGAACTTAGAGGTCAAGGGGAAAATAGGCCAACAAGCGGCGAATCAGTGTGGCGAGAGCCGCACTGTCGGACCGTGTGGGAGTTCCTAGATGCGGTTGCTTTGTTCAACCGGCATCCGTAGTTTACTTAAGGGAAAGACTTACCGCATTCCGTGGGAAGCTAACCCTGAGTACGGCTGACTACCAGTCAATTATTATGGCTCTAAGCGCTATAAAACGGTAGACACGTAGTTGCTGGCATTCAGCGAACTAATGCCTAGACGGTATAAATTTTATTATGGATTCATATAAATCTTTAGTAGGTGACGGGGTGCGCCTACCCATTTTAGCAAATATATGACAAGTGAGAGGTTAGGACACGTAAGCCTGTGGTGTATGGCCCCACGCTTAGTCCGCACACGCTTGTTAGGTAAGCTCTAGGAGTATGTTAAGGTACTGGCGGTCGACTGTTCGACGCTCACTTGCCGTTCGTGGCAGAGACATTCGGTCTTATGCTTTAGGGCGACCGAATGAGGTGGTGGCGAGAGAAATGCCAAGCAAACCAAAAATAAACCAATACCATCCGTTTGGAAAATTGTAGAATTTTTGAGCGGTAAGCAATCGGCTAGTGACTATGAACTTAAAAATGCTGTTAATCAATGGCTAAATGGACTGGCGACACGACGAGGGTACACTGAACCTGGTGTATAGCTACGATAAATGGCTTAATTTATGTGCCGATTATATAGAGAAGTACCACAAAGGTATGTAGTTTAAGAGAAATAAAAAATATTTATAATGTTTTCAGAATAAAGGTTTTTACAATAAAACGGTCTTTACTTTAGAGATAACCTCTCGTAAATATTATGCAACTATTAATACGTAAACACCCCGGGGACAAATAAATATAATTAATTGTGAAATTTTAAGTGAAATCGGTTACTTAGGTTTTGAGTTATTAGGGCGCGTGCACACACATGCACGCACACACCTTTCAATAAAGTAACAACTTATTTATGGGAAGTAAAAGCAATTCAAAGAAATACAATTATTTTTTAAGACGGTTTCAATTTTTCTTTAAAAAACACTATATTATCACAGGCACGTGTAATTTGACTATAAACTTTGACCCTCACATCTTATCTTCAGATACGTAGTTGAATGGACCCCTTACAAACCAGCTCATTCTATTTCTTTTGCCTCAATTAAGAATAACGACTTTGTTTTTACATATATCTGTCCGATCGATTATTTTAAAATAAATAAATAATAATTTCTTTAAAAAAAATTGTCCAAAGGCTTTCTAATTTTTATTCCTAACAGTATTTTCCAACAAAAAAAAATCTTTTATAAATTGCAGGAAATTCTGTAATAGTATTAAGCAGACTTATGATTGCATATACTTAGGAAATTATCATTCATTCAAAATAATTATTTGAGGAATGTGTCATCAGCCTAAATATTAATGTACCAAATAAATAATACACAAACTATAATATTATTAAAGTATGGCGGTGGAAGTTAAGAAAATCATAAATAATAATCAATTTGGTTCCAGTAAAGATATTAGTCGCACACATTCAAATGAGTGGATCGAAAAGTGACAATTTCGCACAGCTTAAAATGTTCTAATATACGATGCCAACGAATCTTATCAAGTCTACTTATTAAGCATTTGCTCGGTTTATTTGTTAGTTCCTATTTACAGCTTTTTTTACAATATATAGTTCACATAAAATAAAAATATATTCTACATATTTAAATGATAAACCTAAACCAGACCTCTCCGTGTATGAATATGATGAACCTGATATATGCTGAATTGTAATTAATATTGACTTGTATCAAATGCCATTTTATGTGACTATTTAAAAACCCTTCAGATTATGTACTATTCAAAGCGGCTTTAAATCATTAAACCAAAGACCGTCCACAAGGATTACACAATGTAAAATCCATAATAATACAACTAAAGACCAAATAATCCAAGAATGCTCATTCCGAAGACAAAACTAAAAAAATCGCTAAGGAAAAAATTACAGACAAGTTGGAAATATTTTTATGAAATTTGAAACCTGATTTTCCGATTATTTTACTGGGGGTAAACTTTAATCCCGATTAAAAATTTGAGTTACATTTATCAAGAACTTTTATCGCATCAAATTCAATATTAAACATTTTTTTGGAATTCTGAATAAGAGCTCCAAAGCAGGAAATAGAAAGGGAATAATAAATAAATGAAGCAATGGAATACAGACGAAATAAGAGATCCTCTAAGTGATAAACAAGTAAATAATTTTTTTTTTTTTAAATTTAAACGGAAAAATAAATTAACTAAAAATAATTTGAATCTCTCTGTAGAGTAGAGCTACTACTTTTTTTGTTTTAAATTAAACTATACAATTAAAACAATTTATTATTTTAAAGGTGTTTAATAGTTACAAATTTCATTATTTACGACCACCCTTAGTATCACAAAAGCTTGTGTAAGATACATATACCGTTTAAAGTAACTTTCACAAACGGGGACAATATCAGAGTAATTACCAGTTTTATTATATCATCAGCATTGTTCATAAGATTAAAAATTATAAGCGTCATTGCTACAGTAACTAATCTAAAAACAAAGTATAACATTTGCTCTAGTAAAATAACATAGCCTCACTGTCAACAATATAAAAATAAAATGAACTCTCTCTCAGTGTGAGAGAAAGAGAGAGAGAAGATTGGATGATTATTTAATATAAAACTACTCACCACTTAAAAAATGTCATATTTATCACAATAACAGTAAAGCTTACCTGAAAAATAAAAACAAAAATTATATCTTGCAAAAAACTACTTTAAAAACAAGAATTATGTAATTAAGTATAATAAACATGCTTCAACTCAACAATGAATACGTCATTTTCCTCCTATGCAAAGAATGATCACGGTAGTTGATGATAACGCCCGTAAAAGTACCATGAAAATTAAAAAAAAAACAGAGTATGCAAACAAAAAGCGTGCAGTTTTTTTAACTTAAAAACACACACACACACATATACATATATATATATATATATATTAGAATATATATATATATATTAGAATTGTACTATCTTCCTGCGACCATTCGCTTAAAAGTTCTTGGCATCATCTGAAAGAATTAAAAATTTCCTATAAAATTAGATTAAAATTATTTTCTTCAATTCTTCTGCATAAAAAAAAAATCAATTCTTTAAATTTAAAAATTAAGCTAAATTAAGAGGTTGAAATCAAATTAAACAAAATTTACTAATCCTTAATTTGATGCCGAAATGCATAGAAAAGAAAAATCTATTTCAAAGAAGGAATTAAAATACTTCCGTATTTGGTGTGGATTATTTTCTCTTTTATATCCTCGCAACCAAATATTGCCCATATTTGTCGGCCTTCTTCTAGCCAGCAGCCGACAAAACCGCAGTCCGAATTAAAATGAAATTTTTTGTAAAAGCATTAAGTACTTACGTATTAACGCCACCGCAGCTACAGCTTTATTTAAAAACAAAGTAGTCAATCGGATTTCGGTGGAAAATGGGCCGATATAGAGTTTAACATAGATTCAAAACAGTCTCTTTATTTATTTTATAAATATAATTTAACCAAACTTAACCTACGCTCGCTAACCTTGATTAATTAACACCGTCATCTTTTGAGTAATTATTAAATAAATTCAGTAATTATTGTTATTTAAATAATAAATAATTGCAATAATTACTGAATTTATTAAATAAATACTCAAAAAATTACGGTGTTAATTAGTCAAGGTTAGCGAACGAAGCGAGCGTAGGTTAAATTTGGTTAAATTATATTTATAAAATAAATAAATATAAATAACCATTTCTTAAAATTAATAGACTCAATAAAATAAATACTCAATTTTAAATAAAGCTGTAGCTGCGGTGGCGTTAATACGTAAGTACAAAGCATTACATCAACGTTTCATAACCATAAGAAACGGAACACAGAGAAAATACGTAGATTATTGCCGAGCATATAAATATATACAAATATATATAATTTTTACGTTTTACAAATAAATTTCTTAAATGTTTACGCGTAAATACTCTAAATAACAGAATGACTTCAAGCTATTTTAAATACATATCATCAACATTTCAGCCGCTAACGATCCACTGCAGGACTTCAGAACTTTTTCAACTAATGCGGTTTTGTGCGATTTCTGCCGATCAGTCTAATGCACTTGATAACATCATCAATCCGACGAGCCTTTGGTCTTTTTCGTGGGCGTTTATCATCTAATGGTATCCATTTAAGTGCTAATTTAGCTATCTGCCAGAAGTTCTTCTTGCTACATGGCCTTCCCTCCGATTTCTTTAACTTTCACGATGATATATCGTTCCATATTTCTTTGTGCTACCCGCAGTTTCTGTAATGACTGAACGGTTAACGTCCAAGTTTTGCTTCTACAGATAAGGAATGGCAGCATGCATCGATCGAAAACTTTATTTTTAAAGCAGAAGGGAAATTTATTCTTGAAAACGATGTTAAGTCTCCCGAATGCGTGCCATCCAAGCTTAACAACTCGTGGTTCAACTTTTATCATTGTATCACCATCGGTTCACATCCGTCGGCCAAGATATATGGAACGATCGACCTGTGCGTGTTCTTCTCCAAACAAAAAACGTTTTTCCTCGGCAAACTCGTTGAACTTGACCTGGCTCTTTTTAAGGTTCATCCGTGGACCATAGAATTCACCAGCCACTGTAGTTCCACACATAAATGCTACTAAAATCCAATACTAAGAGATATCAATGAAAAACTCCTTTAAGTAACGCGATTTAAAAAAAAAACACGTTATCTGTAAAATTAACGGACCACAAGCAGAAAATCCAGAACAATAAAACGTATCAAAATTGGTCATTGGTGAATTAAGTGTGAATTTTTATATTTTATCAAAAATAATTGTTTTTTAATTACTTAATGCTTTTATTCGTTATCTACATTATGTATTTTGACAGAGATTTCTCTTTCGTCAGAATAGTTGATTTTATTTTAACGACTTAGATAAACATATATCTATAAATTTTAATGGTTTAAATGATGTTTGTAATTACTTTTTTCATATAAAATGAACCGTTTTTATGGAACAAGTATATTTATGAAAATACTGAACGTTATACATTTGTATATTAAACATTAAAGATTCATCCCATAGCTTTATTTTTAACCGATAAATTTAACTAAAAAACCAAAACAATTAATGAAATTACCAACTAAAACACCTTTTGTAGTTTCAAGATATTACTCGATAATTAATTTAAACATTATGTCAATATATTTTAAAACATCCATTATTTAACTACATCATCAAATAACAATAATAATAAAATTGTCAAACACCACGAACACTTATCGTGTACTTATATCTGACCGTGAACCATTATATTATTTGACGAAATTCATACGGGTAATTTAATATAAACATTTTAAAACTGTTTAAATGATCGACTGATAATGTGAAAATGACGAAAGCGCGCTTTTAATTTGGTGAGTAATCAAACAGACTATACTGTGTTAATGATTCATAAAAAAAAAAATAAACAAATATCAGGAAAAAACTAAATAAAAAATAATATCGACCAAATTAATAAACCAAATCAAGATTATATAGTGAAAATTACGTTTTAAATAACAATAATTAACAAATACAAAAGTAAATACACGCAAACAATGACTAGAAGGTTTCCTGGTCACAGAATATGTAAAAATTTATTATGAATAATGTACATAAGGTTGTCATATACATATATATATATATATACGGGTTAATTATAGATTCACAAATAATATTAGTATGCAAGTTTTAATCTATATTGGAAAAAATTCTAATTTTCAAATCTTATTTAAGCAAAAGTGAGTTTGTTATTTATTTAGTTCTGCAGGAGAATGTGGCTGAAATCCCTAAAAAAATAAACTAAAATTATCTACACACGCACAGGCCACATAGGGTGTTAACAAAGTATGAGAATTATTGAATACCTTTTCAACAGTTAAACGTACAAAAATGAAATTTAGTAATTACTCCTATCTCAAACCAATATATTTTTTTAGCATAAGACTTAACTTTGCGATCTACTGTAGCCCACGTTACAAACTAGTTGTTAAAATTATTAAGTAGCCCCGCCACTTTAGTTAGGTTTGTCGTACTTGACCGATGTATTTTTCAGATGTTCTTTAATATGATTTCACAAAGTTTCCGTTTAAAATTTTTTTGACCTTTAATCTCCTCTACGAGACCGCGATCACGTCGGGGGCGGGGCAGGGATTCTCAGTCCCGACCTTTGGAACGCCGTCTACGACGGCTTGCTGAGGCTCGAGCTGCCTGAAGAGTCGGCCTTGGTTGGGTACGTTGACGACGTTGCGCTACTTGTTGCAGACCGCGACGTGCAGCGCGCCCAAATGAGGCGCAGCCGAGCGATGGACAGGGTTAGCGCGCCTGGCTGGACGACCACGAGTTGTCTCTAGTCCTCACCAAAAAGGAGCTCGTGGTTCTAACGAAAAAAGGGTATTGACACCCTCCTCCCCCTGCGGGTCGGAGACGACGTTGTGGAGACCAACCCGGCCGCCAAGGACCTCGGTATGATGACTGACCGTAAACTCAGCTTTGCTGAGCAGGTTCGGAGTGCCGCCGACAAAGCTGCGAGAGCCATAACCGCTCTCAGCCTGCTCAAGGCGAATGTCGGCGGACCGATGGCCAGCAGACGGCGACTGCTGATGTCCACAGTGCATTCCATCCTGTCATACGAGGCGGAACTGTGGGCCCACGCATTAAGATTCGAGAGAAACCGGAAGCGGGTTGCGCAGGTTCAACGCGGCCTTGTGAGTCGTTTCCGCGTTTCGGACGGTCTCCGAGCCTGCCGTTCCATTGCTCTTTTAACAAAAGAACGCCAGGCGGCCTACACGAGGCGACAGGCAGGCGAAGAGCGGGAGGTCATCGCCGAGGAAGAACGGACTCGTATGTTTCTGGCACGGCAAGTTACCTCTGATCAGAGCGGCGGCATGGAGAGTCGGAGTACAACGCTTATTTCCACACTTATCTTCATGTCATAAGGAAAGCGCCGTCCCTGGACTGCCTCTATTGTTCCAGTGTACGGGACTACGCTGAGAACACCTTTTTCAAATGTGCTCGGTGGGTGGCACATCGAGCGACAATAGAGGCGAATCTCCGAGCACTGAGCTCCCACAAAGTGGTTGCCATGATGCACCGTGACCTAAGCAGCTGGAAGAGTGCGGCCCGATTTATCAGGAGCATTCTCAGGACCAAAAAGAGCGACCTGGATAGTCATGAAAAAGGCGAAAATTAAGTATCGGCCTTCTCAGGATAGGGTAAGAGGACTCGGCCAGAAGTAATGTGTTAAACGGTTCCGGGTCGAGTCCAAGTAGAAAGGGGGATGGTTTCAATCGGTAATCTGCTGATGACAGTTGGATAAGACCTCCAGCGGGGGCCCGACACTCCGAGCGTAAATGCATTTCCATCTACCCCTTACCCAAAAAAGAAAATGATTTATTTTCAGATTAAACTTCTGTCTTAGTAATATAAGCTAATCGATTAATTATTTTTTTAATTCATTAAATGGTAAACAGTAAACAAATTTGTAACAGGTATAAAAATTAGGTACATCTCATTGAAAGTAGTACATTTCACCAAGTAAAAGATTACTTATATAGAGTAGGACGATGTTTCGAAGCATTACTACGTAAGAGATGCCGGTGGCAGTCCCCTCACGGTATGCAGAACTCTAGAAGATAAGCACATCATACTGTTAGGCCTTGTAATGCAACTGGTTTCTGTTCGATTAAGAATAGCTTTCAATTACTCCAATAAAGACTACTATTTCTATTAATTCTCCACATTAATCTTAAAAGTGGTTTCTTCCGACCAAATAATTAAATCTTCAAACCCTTCATCCGTTTCACACTTATCCCGATACTACTAACAAACCTGTACTCGCGTGTCTGGATCATCTTTACTCCACCTATTAGCTAGTAGAATTCTATAAACAGTCTTTTTTTAAAACCAGTCTCACAAAAACATTGCCAGAGACTTGCATTACTAAACAGCATTTTCATTACCCATAGCGATTTTTCTTCGTCTCTTATTTTCATTTTCTACTATTCCATTCCTACAAACATGTCAAAAATTCGTACAATTGTTACTATTGTTATGGCGTTCCATATTCCACTGTCCAACCTATTTAAACCTTCTTAACACTATCAGCTTTTCAGTAACGTTTTAAAAGCTACTTACTTTGGTAAAAAGACAACTGAATTTCAGCCATGTACATTACGGAAAAAATAACACATAATCTAGCAACGAGAGAAAACAGTGAAAAACAGATGTTCTTATCTACCTACCGACTTATATAGGTTTCTGATTTCTATATCTGTTTTCTAGCTACTACCACTAAAAAAAGATATACATTTATTATAAAAAAGTATAAAAGAAGAAATTGGTTTTAAAATAAAATTATTATGTATTTCGCAATTTTAAATCGACCAAAATAAAAGCTGTGAAAACACGCTCGATTCATTCATTTAAAATGAATATAGTGTTGAAATAAAAAATGTTTAAGGCAATCGATTAACGTAAAACGAAACAGGTTTATTTCAAAATTTATGAAAATTTGATAGCAAATTTCTGATTATTTATCGTAAACACGATCGCGCATATTTAATTGTTTAGTAGTTCATTGCGCACGCCACAGAGTTCGCAGCATAATTGTATATTATGTTACAATAATTATGATAGAATGTCTTCCATATTTCAAGTAAATAATGAAATAAATGTTAAGACATATACTAGGGATACAGGTTTTACATTATAGTTATAAGAATTATTTACAAGAAAAAAAAGATATACCAAACAACGTCATGGTTGAAGGAAAACCAGTTTTAGTGTAAACGTTTTAATGATCACTTGAATCGCATTTTTGAATCAGGTTCAACAGCGTACATATACACCGTATATTTTTCCCCTTAAATTCCAAATGGCAAATAATGATAGGGTACATATACATAAATCTTTTTACTAGCTTTTAATGATGGATAAAGAATAATGAAATTCACACTTTATTTTATGAACATTATGAAGTATTAGTGAAGCTACGTTAACTATTTACAAATTTAAAAAAAAATAGCTTTAAGGATACATTGTACGTGTAATAAATATAAATAAAACTATTTTAATTTTCGAGTAATGAAGATTAAAATTCATGATGAGCGAAAAGTTGAATTTATCATAATATATTTGATTTCATAAATATACATATAATAAAGCCACAATGTTTGTATACATAACAGATTAAAAATATATCTAAACTTTACCTTTCCTAGACGCTTTTAGCAGACTACGTGTTTATTTATATATATCTACACGCTCTTATAAAAAAAACTAATTTTCGACAAAGTTACGTGTTACGGAGGAAATTTGAACGATTTACCGCAATACATACTTTTTTCATTTTTATCTTTGTAACAAAATATCAAAACATAGTTGTCTTATTTTATTCGTTTTATAGGTATTATAGGTTATTCGTATTTAGGTTTTACAAAATAATATTTTTTAATGTTTATTAAAAAACCCTACATCTGAAAAATTCCCACTGAAAATGAGGGTTACCAAAACAAAAATAATACGGATAGTAGGCAATAAGCCGATGAACGCTCAACGCGGTACATTTAGGTACCAAATCAATCGCTAAAAAAAACACCGACTTGTAGTTAGACTCGAAGAAATACCTTGGGATTAGCTCAGTTTGGAGTGTACTTCTAACGGATGTGAAACACTTAGACTAAAAAAAAAAGAAAGGCTCGAAGCATTTGCGCAAGAAGACCGGAGAATAGCAAATGGATAGGTAGAAGGAAAAACTAAATTACTCTGATTATAGTCAGAAAAGGAATGATAAAACAGTGCTAAAATATCAGTCGAAAGTGCACAAAGACGGAAAGTTTAAAGTTATATAAACGAGGTAAAACGATATTGAAGCTATCAGGAACACAAACGTTCAACCGGGAATGTACAAACAGGTCAACGAGGACGGATATGGTATGCGACCGTCTTGCCTTGGCAAATAACCATATGATGAATCGATAAAATAAATCTATTTTCGTGTTACACAAAGTATAAATCAAAAGTTACAGATTAGTTTTTTTAAACATTAATATAAGGAAATGTGTTTAAATAAAGTAATGCGCATTATGATGTAAATTCACGTTATTAGGTGTAATTTAAATAACTGTTATTGTAAATATTCTTGTGTTTCGACTTAAAAATGAAATAATAATTAAAAAATGTAAAAAAAGAGAAATAAAAATGTTAATTATAGTTCGACGATAACACACAGTAAAGAAGAAACAACGGATTTTTAAATATTAATTTAAAAAACTTGATAGGTTCAAAATTGTACTGTAGTACTTTCAAGGAACCCAATTCGGCAGAGGGGACGAATATAAACACGCACTACCACTCCGATTATGTGTATCGTAAATATGGCAACACCGAATGAACTAACTGCAACAGTGTACACGAAAAGGATTAAACAAAGATTTGATGGGAGCAAAGGTTTTACAAACTACGTCTTAAAAATTCTGAAACTTTTTTCGTTAAACAACGATTGTCATCTATTCTCTTTTATAATTTAACCGTTACGGGATATTTTTATTTAACGTAATACCGTCTTACAAAATAATGAATTTAACCCGAGAAGAAACCGAAATCGAGAATTTAACATCAACACAATACCATTAACACCAGCAGCATTGAAATACAATTAATTGTAATTAATAACGACGTTTAACCGTGAAATGCTTTTAACAAAATTATTTAATGACGATAACAAAAAAAGGAAACGTGATTACATATTAAAAAAATGTAGCGTCGTAAAAATATACATCCAAAACCAGTACACTTTGTATATTAAAACCGTCCTGGTTCTAAATTTCTGTTAGCTTATATCCTCAACGAAACAAAAAGATTTATAGATTTAGGTGTATTTCTAAGGCATTTAGGGATACACAATTACTAATCTATCTAAAAATATTAATTGAGAAAATTCTTTTAATAATAAGTTTTTCTTCTTTTTTGATGGATAATAGTTAATTTTAGCTAATATTTTTATTTTAAGCAATTCAGGAGAAACAAAAATTGTTTTTTAATTCTCGTTAAACTGATTAGTCAATTTTAATTACCATTCCAATTTTTTTTTCCTACACAGATTTTATAATCTCATGTTTTCTTTAAAATTATTAATAATTACGTATTTCTTGTGTTAAACCTAAAACAAGAAAACCTTGTTTTACCTAGTTATAATGATTTTAGTTGTAATTGCTGTATTTCGCTGCAAATGTCGGAACAGCATTTTATCTTATTTTAAATGTAATTAGAATAAAAATCTTCGAGAATATTTTATTCAGATCGATACGAAAAATTATACATTGCACAAATTACATCAGGATTTAATAGAAAAAACTGCAGGGATAAAAAATAATTGGTAACTCAAGGAAAAATTATATGATGCTCAGGAAAAAATCCAATTAGAGAATAAAATAAATTATATACATATAATTAATACATTTTCTAAAAAGGGAACAAAATACGTTTACTTTAGCTATTAAACAAGAAAGTTTATTTACAACTGGGAATACTAAAACGTAACGAGGTATTTCAATCCAAAAATAAATGTTTGTACAGTATTAAATTACAGTTTTACAGTACAAAGGCCATTGATAACTTTAAATGGTACGTAGTAAGTGAGTTTTACACAAATTCCTTTCCTACAACAAATTTAATATTATTTGGATAACACTACAGAAGGAATAATATATATATATAAACGTTAGGTCATAATAAAACTAATTTTAGATTTTTAACGTCTAATATTTTTTTTCTTTTGTTTTTCTTTGAGCCAAAAAAAAAATTATATATTTTACGTAATGTATACATAAAATAAACTTACGTTTCAAATTAATCATTCTGTAAACATATATATGAGGCCTAATAATATAAATCAATTCAACAAATTAATAATCAATCGTTACAAGAATAGTAAAAGCTCAGCATTTAAGACTAATATTGAAGATTAATTTAACTAACATTAATTGTAATGAATTAATAAGGTTTAAAGGATTTATGTATTTTCCGAATGCTGTAAGCAAACAATATTATTTTTAATTCAAAATCTACAATTTTTATACCTTGATAATTTAATTTCCTTCAAATCATAAGTAAAACAGTTACTACCCTGACATTTTAAGGAAAAATGATCTAAAACTTGTTTTTAATAAAAATGTAATATCTAGGATGGTCCTGTAACATCAACAGGTATAATTTTATTGTACAGATTTTTTTATAAAATATTAAAAAAACTCATAATTCATATAATGAGCTGCAGAACACTCATGGTCAATCACATAATTAAAAAAATGTCTATGAAAAGGAATTTTACATTTCCTTTACAAAATAAATAATAAAAGAAGCAATTCACATCGAAACAAAAAAAAATATATATATATATATAACATTACATTAACAAAATAACAAGCAAGATCGTGCCAAAACAATATCTTTCGCGCTAAATATTGGTATTAACCCTGGGACTTAATAGAATGCTACAAAAACTAACCCATGCTGCCTACCATAAACAAAATCATCGGAAGGAAAAAAACAGTAAATGCATATCTCATTCAGAACTGTTAATATTTCTGCCTCTATCGCTGACCATATCATAAAAAGTTATTTAACTAAATTACGTAAATTGGCGCAACAAGGTATTTAAATTTACAGCATCATCATGTTTAATCTCATAATAAAAAAAAAATCTTTGTTTAACTACAACTGTATGGAATCCAATACCGAAATTCTATAAAAACCGTTATTGATCAATATCAAACAAAGATTTGGTTTCTTAAAAAGTAAAAACAGTTTAAACCCAAAAGAAATCAAAATTAAAAAAAAAATTACCTTTTATTTGTTAAAAAAAAATTTTCTTGTAAAATTCTTTTTTATTAGAAAAAGTTTTAATAAAGCTGCTTTTACAATTCCGTTATAATGTAATATATTAATCCCTACGAGGGTATTTATTTATTTCTATTCTGATATTAGAAAAAATTAAATCGATATTTATTTATTCTGAAATTATTTACAAAGGACAATAAAATTACTTTCTAAATCAATTAAATTTCTTTTTAAGATGATAAAATTAGGAGCGTAATTAAAAACCATTCAAATTTGAAACGCATAACTTGATCCGAAATAATTTTCTAATGATTCTTTTTCTTTTGTAGACTTGCACACAATTAACGTAAATTATAGAAAAAATATAACTACAAGAAAAAAATTAAATAAACGGACAAGAGGACAAATAGTTAACAATTTATTTTTATATTTTTCAAAAAAAAAGCATTTTTTAATAAATACAAAAAAATCTAATACATGTACGATTACCTGATTAAATTATATGAAGGGGTTTTTTTTTACAGGACGTATAGCAGCAGGTAAGATACGTGCCACCACCAAATTACAACGAACGGATTACGTATTACTTTAAATACATCGATAATATATCAGAAAAATTATATTTTTCATTTAAAACTAGCAACTTAAAACAATATTTTTATTATAAATAGCAAAATGTTTAAAGTACAATTACAGAAACAAGTGTCACAAAAGAAAAACTATCGCAACAATTAATAATAAATTTGTATGCAATGTGCTTAATTTTCTTTTCTTTTTTTGTTCTTTTTTAATATATTTAAAAAAAGTGGCTTTATTTGTTAATGTAATAAGTAAAAACCGATAACAAATAATTAAATAACAAAGAAAACGAAAATAAAAAAAGACAGAGAAAAATGATTGAATAGTAAATAAGATAACAAATTATTTATATAAATACTGTAGAGAAAAAACCAGCACGCGTTAAATATATCAAACAAACATGACCTCAACATATCTTATAGTCGGACAGTAAGTTTTAACCAGGAGCGGGATAAAAAGCAATGTTGCCAACTTTATAATACTACAGTGCAGAAGGGAAAACATTTTATGTATGCATGAATATTTGTCTGCCTCATGTCCGGCTAGTAGATGCTATTGTAAATAGAACACCAACGCTTCGTTCTAACATTTAAAACTTAAAAACATATACTTATTAGAAACAAGCAAGTTTTTCAAAAAAAATCAACATATATTCCGTCTTATCCTTAAATCCATTAGAACACAAATCAAAAATATTTTCTCAATAAAAACAAAATTAATTTTAAATAAATTTCAGTTAATAAAATTTAAGGTAAATTTTTAAATAATAATTTCCAACGTTGAAAAATATAATAAATGTTAAATACCACATAAGAGGAAAAAATTACTTTCATTTTATTCCTACAGGATTAAACGAATTTAAAAAAAATACAAACGATGACCGGTAACGGAAGATTTATTATATAGCATATATTTCTCGACAGCATCATTATTACATTAAAGAATTATATTATTAATAAAAAATATAAGAAATTTTTAATTTAATATTCAAGATTACATACATAACCGAGTGTGTAGAATTACTTTCTGAAATTATTAAAAACATTAAACAATAAATATATAATGTATTACTAACTAATAAATAGAAATATTAAACAAACATTAAACAATAAATATATAATGTATTACTAACTAATAAATAGAAATATTAAACAAACAGTAAAACTTACTTATATTAAAAATTGTTTACACACCTACGTAACAAATTTGCTTAATTTAGGTAAATAAATTTTATGTAAAAAATTACATTTCATAAAATTTATTTTATAAAATTAATATTTCATTAATTCCATGCACATAAATATATTAGTGAAATATTACTCGAAATTTGATAGGAATTACATGTTACAAGATAGGCCATGCTGTTGTGTAAAACGATGCGTAAGAATTCTCGTTATAGTATACTGCATTTTAGAGGAGAATAAAATAAAGAATGGACACAATGAATTGAAGGTTACAAAAATAACCTAGCTTGTTTAAAATACCAATGAACTAACGATGTATCGCGTTTAAATTACTTTATATTAATTTTACCTAATAAATTCATGATTTTATTTTAACAGAATATTATTAATGAAATTTTATTATGAATTAAGAATAAAAGTATACAACTTTAAACTTACCGGATAGTACATCCCTTGCGGCGGCAAGAAAAAGGCCCCTGAACCCCACAGCTTGGAAGTTTTTAAAAACAGATAAAAGAAAAAATAAACAAATCACACCAACATTCACCTCTCTTTAAAAGTCGGGTTAATTAAATTCCCGACCACTCACTTTCAACACAATACACTAATCCAAGCAAACAGCACAACTGTTTGATAAAATTAAAAACAGACGACGCTTTCTTCAGTACGCGATCAATGAATGTCCGTACTGCAGAAACGGCAAAGACCCCCCACTATTGTGATTCAATCTTACCAACATACCAGTCGTACCATAACAAATAAAAATATTCCCATTTTCCCCTCCATAAATCTTCACTTGTAAACAATATTTGACTAAATATTCTTTTGCTTTTATTAAAAAACCATATAATTTTATTAATCATAATCAGCTTTAAAGCAATTTCTAAAAATATTAACAAAAATTTTTTATTTATCTGTTCCTCATATATATATATTAATAAAAAATAAAATGTTTATTTCAACAATAAAAGAGATATAAAATGTTATCAGTATTACTTTTTTTAATAGGATTTATCTTTAATAAGATAATTTAAATAACTTCTATTTGAAAAAAGAACAAATACAACTACTGACAAAAAACTATATAGAAGAAAAAAGACAGAAGTAAGAATAGTTTGAAATTTCTGTTTTTTTCTTTGCCTCATTGAATGTTATATTAATATTGTATACTGCACTCCCTTTAAATTTCATAAATTATAATAACTGAACTAAAATATAAAATTCTAACGATGATTTACAGCACATGTAATCTACAGCATGGATTTTTCAAAATAATTTGTCTTTGTAAACTGTTCATAGTGGTTTTTTATTATACACCGAATAGTCTTCTTCTCTGTGGTCTTTGTGCGACGTGTATAACTTATTTCCTAAACATAACCGCTTCCTTTCCCTTTTACAGTTCTTAAAGTCGGTTTTTAGTTTTAATAATTTAATGACCATTTTTAATTAGCTCATCGATTTCGTTGGTTTTTACTCCAGACGAGTAGTATCCTTTGGCAACTACTATTACATCTTGCTCTGTGTCACTTCGTACGGCATTTAAACAAACCCTCTTCCTACCAATCCAGTTATTTATTTTTTTTTTTTTGTTACTTTACATCTTACTACTGTACCGCTATTTATAAACATTTACTTAAATACTATAGCATGATGTTTTGTACAAAGTGTTTAACTTAAAAGAGGCCCTGTCACTCAGTAGTTTATACTAAATGCATATTTTTGTTAAAGTGCATATATTGGTGTGAGATGAGTAAAATAATTTAGAAGATGTTGGTACGACTGGAGGTGGAGTGGGAAGGACTGTTTTTTGCCTGCACATTTGAGTATTGCCAGTCTGTGACGAGCATTGGCTTTTGATCAAGGTTGGGTAACCGTGTACTGTTTGTTAAAGTGCTTCTTCAATTGCTAACTATTGAAGAACGTGTACTCGGCGATGGAAACTTATTTAGAGACGAAATCTCAAGTACTGTTTCGGCGAAAGTTCAGTGAGATATTTGAAAAGGAAGCACCAGTGAAAAGTGTTATTCAGAAGTTAGTTAAAAAATTTCTTGAAACAGGTTCGGTGTTAGACCAGAAACGTGCCGGTCACAGATCAGTTTCGACGACACAGGTGTGCAGGACATTGAAGCGGCAGTTACAAATCATTGCGGAGACCAAAACTGGAAAAGAACATTTCACTAGGTTCTGCCCACTGCAGAGAGGAGAATGCTGAAATGTGACATCGAATGCAGGTTTTCCACGAGCTAACTAATGCTGATTATGTTAAAAGACTTCATTACTGTCGATAATTGAAGAACTTCATTAGAGGCAACATCGACATTTTGGATAAAGTGTTTTTATAGATGAAGCGTATTTTCACCTTGGTGGGTATGTTAATAGTCAGAACTATTGGACCTGGGTACTGAAAACCCGTACATTTTCTTTGAATCTCCGCAACACCCACAAAAAAATAGCCGTATGGTGTGCGATTTCACGGCAACAAAAAATAGGACTCGTGTTTTTTTTTTTAAACTGAAGATTCTGCCGTCCATCAAGAAATAATCCAACAGTTCATAGCCTTATTACAAGAGGATGAGTATGACTGCTGGATGCAACAGGACAGCGCTCTACTATGCATATGCAACAAAAATGTTTTGGTGGAAGAGTAATTCCTAAAGGATTGTGGCCACCAAGATCCCCTGATCTGACCAGCCCCGACTTCTTTCTGTGGGGATACATAAAAGAAATCGTTTACAGGAGCAATCCACATATCCTGTAGGAATTGAAGACAAATATTACCAATGCCACCCAAGAAATAGACAGGTACAACTAACAAGAGTAACCAGGAACACGGTCAAACGTGTTGATAAGTGCATAGAAGTGAATGGACATCATTTTCAACCTTCTATTTATTAGGTAAGCGTTTGCCAATAAACTATAATTTACGGACTAAACTAAGTTATGGAGACTACTTTAAGTAAACATTCTCGGTCATAAATACAGGAGTTTCTTTGTTTTTATAACATTACATTTCAGTGTTGCGGTAGGAATAATCTTTTTTTAATATTGTAGATTATTATCTTTGCTTATTAAGTTTGAAGACAGCTTGAGGCTTTTTTGTTTTTCCCGACAATGGTTTTTTTACGTTACGTTAACGTATGTCATGTTTAAACATGTCTGGTTACTTAGTAGAACATTGAACAATATTACTAGGCATTGGTGTCGCTGCGTTTATAGGCCTTGACAGCTTGCTCATCACCTCTCGCACTCACTTAACAAAATTTGAAGTTTTCAGGCATTTGTTTTGAAAGTGTACTTTACCTTCAACCACAAGTAAAAGTTTTTTCTCAATGGTGTTAAAAAGGTTCGATTTCCTCTAGACCCCTTACTTAGTGAAAGTTGAATTATTATTATAGATTTATTTTTCCCAAACTATCTCTGCTTTAAAAACTAATCAAATATTTAGTAGCAAAGAAAGTTTACCTAGTTTTTTACCTTTGTCCATCAATTTAGAGAATATATCCGACCTTCAAGGACATATACAAACTTTCAATATATTAAAAAGATTCAGGACTCCAGCATTGAATCGAGATAACTTCGGACGGTTACAATTCTACATACATCAGTTGTACGATAGCAGCTAAAAAACTTATTCATCAGATGGATTGTAACGAACAAACATTAAATATGGATAATATTCTTGCGATGTGCTTCTACAGGTAGACGTAATATTGGTGATGGCGTGGATAGAACTTCCATTAATGAGAACGATACTTTTTACGTTGCCCACATTGCGAAATTTATGGGCGTTTTATTACTCGTGGAATGATCAAACTGATTTCGTGTATGATAAAATAAAGGCGAACTGCTTGCTCTGAAGCGCCTTAATAAACGGCTAAGCTTGTTATCTCATTGTTAAATATTTATCTTGCCTACATATATTCTTGTAATGTCATCTCTTGGGGCTCCCTCAAAAAATCACGAGTTTTTAAGATACAAAAAAAATGAGCTGTCACATCATTATCCGGCGCCCATAAGTATGAATTGTGTAGACCTATTTCGAAAATTAATTACATTAATTTATTCTTCTATTAATATTATAAATATGCAAAGTTTGTCAAAAATAATGATCATCTTTTTTTTATAAATAACAATATTCACCTTCACCGAACCAGACAACGGAAATGTTTTCGTGCAACTCAACATAATATTTCACCTACGTAAAAGGTCCTTATTATAGTTCCGTAACCGTATTTCCCAACAATTTATTCTTCCCAATTCAATTTAAATCATAAATTCAATTTCAATTTATGTCTTTCCAACAATTTATTTAAAATACTATCAAAAGATTTTCTTTTACTGAAACAATATTTACTTTGCGGATCAATTTTTAAATAACATCAATAAAAATCAACCGTAATTTATCTTCATCCCTTTCAATATGTTCATAAATATATATTCAAAATCATTTTCAATAGCGGCTTCTGAAACGTAGCAGTAATTTTTTATATTTAATGTATTTACCTTAATGTTATTTCATATGTTAGTATTTAAATAATTAATGTGAACTTTAATAATTTGCTTTTTACCTTATAATTGGCTTTTATATCTATAATTTATTTTATACTGACATAATCTATATAATATTTTTTTACGTTCCGATCAGAATAAAAGGTTTATTTATTTCTTTATTCACTAATCGCCTGGTAAACCTAGCTGTAATTTTTTAGCAGGCTTTTATTAGTTTATTTTTTTAATTTATATTATTTTTACAAATATTCTATATCTACATAATGATATCATATTTTTATCTTTTCAAAGAATTTGAAATACGGAGCCAAGTCAAACATCTCTCGAATCTTTGCGAGCTCAAACCTGATATGCGTGGAATTGTGCTGCGCACAGTTGCCGCATAGTCGACACCTCAGGCTCTCTCCGATATTCTTCAGGTAAATAAAATTGAAAACATTATGCTATTTTCTAACCGTTATTTTTAAACAGTTCTATTTTTGTAAATTAGTAAAAAAATATATCGCTGTAAATCGATTTTAGGTCTCCCTGAAGCGCTTTAACTTTGATAATCCGATAGGTCTTGAGATTAACGTAAAATTAATATTTGAAAAAGTTGATTTTTATGGAATGTTAACGTAAAAAAAAATAAATAAATAATAAATAAAAAACATAAAAGGGTCTACTGTATAATTTTTAAAAATGTAGTCTTTTCATGTCTTAAGAATTAATGAATAATAATTAAAAAATAAATTATTATTATTAATAAATAATAATTTATTTATATTTTCCTAAAAATGACAGACCGATTGCCGAATTACAGTTGTTTTTTTTTTTTATGATAGATGAAAACGAATTTTTGCAACGTATAAAAAAAAGTTTCATCCGTGCTGGGAGTCGAACCCACCACCTTCTAGATGAAAGGTGAAGATGCAACGACTACGTCACGAACGACTACACAACATTAATACTAAGTCAAGCTATTCCCAATAATACCATTATTAACAGTTTGCTTATCACGTAACAACTGCAGTACTGATTTTATTTACGAAATTTACTAAGAGTTCACCTTAACAACGACCGAGTATATTGTAAGTTTTAACATAAGGTTTTTTCCTGGGAAGGAACAGGCTCCTGTTATTTTTTTATCAGTTCGTGCATTATAAAAAACTTTAATACGTATATTTTTAAGGAAAAGAATTCATTGAAATTTTTAACAGGCCTCTGTTTCCAGGTTCCAGAAATAATTTGTTCGTTATTTACCGGTTAAGTATTGATTTTTTCCAAGTTTTTTTAACTAAAAAAAAATTTATTTATATATTTTTATTTTAATGGTGTTCCTGTAAATTTTGGTGGACTGTTCCGGCCTTGATTAGTCTATGCGCAACTCTTGTTTTATGCGTCCATGACACTTCCTAGTCGGGATTGCCGACCGGTTATCCGCTTGATTGAGGATTACCATTTCCTGAAGAGTCCTTTTGCCAAACATTCGTGAACGCTTGATTCTTTTATGTTTTCGGTGTTTGATTTTATTGTTTTGACGTGTGAACTGTTTTGATAAATAAATTATTGCACCAACTCCTTACTTTTTTAAAAAAAAAAAAAAAATTTTAACTTTAGTTAGTTCAGAAGATTAAGATCTTTCTTTTGGACCGACTAAATTCTGTTGTACCCTTGCTCCCTTCTCGGTGCTCGATTTCAATGGCGCCACTGCATCGATCGATTGTTGTTTCGATTCTGCATTGGTGTAGGATATCCACGTCTCGTCGCCCGTAACAATGTAAGAAAACAAATCATCTCCATCTTGTAGATAGCGGTCCAAAAACGCTCGTCCACTGCACATTCTTTGCTCTTTGTGTTGGTCGGTGAGCATTTTCAGTACCCACCTTGCACACAATTTGTAATATCGGAGCTTTTCTGTGACGATCGTGTAGGTAGAGGTGCGTCCAAAGTGCGGAAATTCATCAGCCAGAGCATTAATCGTCAATCGCCGATCACATCGAAGTTCTCGGTCTCCTTGTTCAACGATTTCGTCGGTCTGAATAACGGGCCTGCCACTCCGCTCATCGTAATGTACATTTGTGCTGCCATTTTTAAAGTCTCGACACCATCGTCTAACTTTTCCTTCACTTATTACTGTAGATCTGTACACTAAACACAACTCCCGATGAATTTCAGCAGCTGAAGATCCTTTCGCACACAAAAATCGAATCGCAGCGCGTACTTCACAACCGGCAGGAGAAACGATTGTCGCGGTCATTTCGATCTGCATTCACCGGCATGCAAACGACTAGTGAATCAAAAAAACTGCAGTGGCTTCGTAAATAGCCGATAGGTGGCCCTGCATTCGTGAAACTGTGTTCAGACCCGCTAATATTTAAATATAAGCCGACGGCCCTTACTTTATGAATATGCCTCGTATAAATACGTATATAAAACATCATTATGACGCGAAAGCATTATTAAATCGCAAAAATTAATATAGATTGACATATACCGTAGTAATAAATCAAATAGTCTTCGTTAATTTTACTTTTCTCTTTCAAAATATGTAAATTGAATGTAAAATTACACATCTCTTCATGTAAGTTGTCTTTCCGACAACAATTGGTAGTAAAACTACAACTAAATCCTTACCGCCTAAACATTTCCCTTCCCCACCACCAAAAAAACCTGGGAAAAACTGTGTAGAAGCGCAGAAAGATTTTTATTTATTTATTTTTTTAAAGACACACGTTCATGAGTAATAGATGTCACAATTATTTTTTTTTTATATTACGAGCTATAGCCTTATCTCCACGGTATCGTGTTAGAATTTATCTAAAACGTTCAAACTCAAAATCCCGGTCGGGCTCAGTATTTTCACAAGTGAAGTTTTATTGTAATCGGGCTTTAGGTTCTGGTTACTGGAGAGAATAAATAAATAAACTTTTTGGGTTCTTGGTAGTTTCAATTTCCATTTAGATCTACAATTTTTTCTCATCTTCAGAACTTTCATCGATCCATCTGTTTAAAATCAACTCGCGTCTTAAGATGTATTAGGCGGTTTATTTTCTTATTCTGTTTTATTTTGATTAAGATTCTACCTTCATTTCCTCTAATTACTTCTACATTTTTCACCTTCCACACAGCAATTTTTAACAAGACCGTCCACAACAAGACTTTTCTTAACTTTTACTTTGCTATTCCTTTATTTCCCTTTTGCTTTTGATTTTTTTTTAATCTGCTCGTTAAGCAGTCGTGCTGTTTTACTTGTTCACACATTTTCCTTTTGTGTATTTCTTATTCGGCTTGTTATATCTTATTATCGCTACGTTTTGTCGATTTAATATTCATTTTTATTCTTTATCGTCTCATAGGATCTTCTAATTTTGGAATCATCTGTTGAATATTTTGTACTTCATCTCTTAATAATACCATCATCATTTGCGAACGATATATAACATATTTCCTTCCTCCTACACCGATATCTTCATCCTCTTCTATATAATTTTTTATAATTTCTTAAAAAACGCGTTGAGAATAGGCAGTAACCTTGAATGACAATTTCTAGTACAGACTACTCAATTTGTGCGTCCTTTACCTGTATTTGTTTTACGATAAAGATACAATTCTGTAATTAATCTTTCTTATCTATCCGATCAATTTTTTGTGGTTTTTAACAACTCTATTAGCTTTTCTAGTAATTTTTTTACTTAATATTTAAATTTATAGAAAACATAAAATGGCTTTCCCCGGCTACGCCGATCAAGTCACACAACACCTTGCACGGCTTTTTCACTGCAAAATACTTTTTTTCAATTCAAACATTACGGCCTGACTTTTATTTTTATAATAAAATAATTTTATCCTTTTATGAAACAATAAAAATTCACTATCACGATTAAAAAATATTTCGGTAAAAAATCTTTTAATGTTCTTAATAAGATAATACAAAATTAAACATTTACACTAAAGACTAATAATAAACACTAAAGTCTTAAAATGAATACCTTAAAACTTTATTTTTAAGGTTTTACTTTAATACTTATTGATAACCTTTAAAATATATAGGTGCCAAAGCTACTTTAATTTTAATACCTTTTAAGTGGTAAAGAAAAATACAAAAAAAAAATGTTTATAATAAAAATTACAAGAACCACAAAATAAAAAAATATATTTTTTTTTTAGGTGAGGAATAAATTTTAAGAATGGTTTTTCTAAAAAATATTCGTATTTAGGTTAAGCTTAACATTTTTCATAATGAAAGTTTTCTGTAAATCTTTCCCTTTGATAAAGGCTAAAATAAGAAAAATAAAAATTTCAAAAACTTTTCTGCAAATTAAATCTGAGGTCTTTAATTTAAAAAAAAATGTAACATTTCCTCATATGTTTATATGTGAAGTATAAAGTTTCAAAATTCTTTGAAAAATATTTAAACCGAAGGGAGATAGAGCAAAAGAGCAAAAAAATATATATTCCAATTTTAAGAGGTGGGTTTAATTTTTTGAAAACATATATTTGGATTATTTGAATATGCATTACGGGTAAAAAAAAACTGTTTTATTGTTTCATCTAAAATCCCTAATCTCTAATCCCCCAGCTAAAACGAACTGTGAAAAAAAATAATATGATCACTGCCTCATATATAGAAATATTTGAGCCAAATTTGAAGAAAATCTGTTCTGTCAATCCTGAAATATAAGGTCAAAAGCAGCGCGACAAACATACGTACGTGCATAAAAACATATATATATTTTTTTTTTTTGGTGTAAATGAAGTAGTTTTATTCTAATAGAAAAGAATTAAAGATGTGCAAAAACTTGATACGCTATATTTGACATCATCACCGTACTTTTCCCTTTAATATAGTTATTCTAGTTATATTCAACGGGAAAGTAAAAGATCATAAACACAATTATTTCCATATTTCCTCAAATACGTTTATTGTATTTGTAACGTCCACATAACTTTCATAAAATAAAATACATTGCTTATTCACAGTTAAAGAATCAACCAGAAATAATAATTACAAAAAAATAAAAAAACGAAAAACTAATCGATGACTGCACATAATATTAAATATATACGATGTGCATATATCATTACTATTACTAAGAGGTGGAAATTACATAATTCCGCCCCTATTTTTTCTTGTAAATACGTAGTTTATATAAAATACCACACGAGAATACCCATTCTCAATAATAAAACATCGTACTGTCGAAAGAAGGTTAGGTAGGAAAAGTGAGGTGTGAAGTAGTTTTCCATCGCCTAATTCGTTGAGCTAAGCGTACTAAAATGCTGATGCTATTCAGCCCTATAGGTGACAACTCCCTCAGTTTACCGCCGGAAATTAGTAATGAAATTATTAATACTTTTCATACGTGAAAGCTATATGAAACGAGTAGGGAAGATTAAGGTAAATCTTTGTTTCTGTGACAATCCGTATAGAGTGTATTATCTCAACCCGATACAGAAATTACGATAGATATTAGAAAATATCGGTATGTACCAGAACATATGCGATTTTTCTAAAAAACCTAAAGAAACTTTTGGTTAAGTTGTAACACTAGGAGATAACAGTTAGATAGTAGCTTTTATCCTAAACAAACATAACAAGTTAATTATACGAAAAAAGTTACTGTAAATATTTTACGGGCAGCAGGCCATAGGTTTATTTTTCTTTTGTTATTACAACACGAATAAAAACAACTAACAAGTACTCTACAAAATGAAAAAAAGTTATTATTTTTCTCTTCGTCATTATCTAGAATAAATGTACCAAAAGAGAAATATTTTTTTAATGAAAACTTTTCTCTAAAATTTCATCCTATTTAAAAAAAATAATAAGATAAGATAATGATATATAATAACAATCATCCGAAAAAAACCGCGGTTTCGTAATCATTAAAAACTCGTTAAAACTTTTATAATAAATATTAAAGAACTTATATATATAAAATTTAGGTTTGTTCAAAGCTACTCAACCCTATCTCGTCATTAGGGATATTTTTTTTTTTATTTAAAAAAATATATAAGTATGTCGACTTATTGTACTATAAATTCTATAAGGATTCATTTTATCTCTTGAATTTTTTTTAAGTATCAGATCACATAGATTATTAAATATGAATTAATAAATATTTGACGTTTTATTTACTTACTAATGGAAATACTCGTTTTTTACCATTTAAAACAGTAAAACGTAACTCCTTTTTTTTTTTTTTAAATGTGATTACGAAAAAAATGGTTTTAATACAGTCAAATTAAAATTTATTTGTGTACTTAATAAAATAACTGCTAGAGTTGTAAATGATCTGGAAGAAAAAAACCAAGATTTTACTCCTGAAAATATCGTAATATTTAAGAGTAACGTGAACGGTAAAATTAGCTAGACAACATGGTTTTACTTCAACTTTTTCCACCGAGTTTATAAAATGAATAAAACATTTTTTTTTTTTTAATTTATACATTTAAAAATGAGTTTTTACTACAAAATGACGGTTTATTTAATAGCATTTAACTGTACCTTAAATAATTCTACGTTTTAAACACTAGGTGCTGAAAACGGCTATATTTTTATTCACACATTCTTCAAGTTAAGTTTTCATATTTTCCATAATACGATGTAAAAGAAACTGCTGTAATTTCGTGTTAATTTTTTACTTGGGTTTCGTAAGGGTAATCGTTAAATATTTCATCTTTAAATAACCCTATAAAAAAAAAATCGTATATTACGAACGGCAATCTCATAGGTCAAGGAATATCACGGTATCTGGAGATAGTGTGATCTGGAACAATTACTGATCGGGTAACTGTATGATCGGTGACCGCATCCTTTAAAACTGCATATTTCGATTGAATTCAGATTTTTCCATTACTTGAGGAAACAAAAAATAGTTTAATCATCGAGACATATCGTTCTGATAACACGATAAAATTATTGTCATCGATGTCCTCAAAAAAATACGGGTTGATTATTCTAGAGGATGCTGTTGCACATCGTACTGTTCGGTTTTCCTTTATACGTTCGATAGGATTGTTTATTGTTCGATACCGGAAATTTTGTTTATTCAGATATCTACGTACATGGAAATGCGATTTATCAATTGTTAGCGTCTTCTGAATAACGTCTTCGTTAATGTTTATAAAATTCAAAAGTCGGTGACAAAAAATCATACGGTTAATTCCATCAACATCATTTAAAGCATTTCTTCTTGAAGTTTATACGGTTACTAGTGTAAATCCTTATGAAGAATCCTTCGAGAGCCGAGCGAAACTGAATGACGATGATCGTTTAGGATTTCGCAATATTGCAGCTCTTACCGACCTCCGTGGCGCAAGTGGTAGCGTCTCGGCCTTTCATCCCGTGTCCCGGGTTTGAATCCCGGTCAGGCATAGAATTTTCATACGCTACAACGGTAGTTCCGAAGGCTAAAAAAAAAAAAAACTGCGGCTCTTACGGCGTAATGTTCTTTTGTTTACCAGGAAGCTATTTGTTCAACGCCGAGCAAGTTTCTTCAAAATTCTGCACCCGCAACGTAATGGCTTATCATTATTGCGCCGCATCATTCCAGCGGATATTTAAATAACGTCGAAACAACTGTCGTTTAACCGTAACAGTTTCACCGTTTTTTTACACTGCTTTAATCATTCGCTATTCACTTTTCCAGCGTTTCTCATAACTAACTGCTGTAAAAAGAAAGATTTTACGTTTGAAATCGAATGTTACTTGAAATAAACGATGTTTAACTCGGTTATGCGTTATTATTTGACATAATTATGGTAAAGAACCAGCGAAACTCGACCTTATATGTGAGGATCTTTTCACAGGGGTAACATTAATGTCGGTGAAAGCGATAATAATTGGTATTTCTTTTATCTCAGATACATCGTAGCCAAAAATAAATAAATAGTATAAAATAATATACTTTTTTTTCAGCAGTTAAATAGTGTACAATAGACGATAACATTACTCACCAGGTAAATAATAATAATAACAACAGTAATAATTAAAAATATATTTAAAATGAAATAAAATTTATAAAGTTTAAATTTGGTACATATATACATGTGAACACTTTATATCTAAACCTTTACCTTACCTAGGTATGAAACCACGTGTAATAAAGTGATTTTTCACGTTAAATTAACTGATAAAATGTAGTCAGGGCGGAAAACAATATTAAAGATATAATTTCCATGAATAAAATTTCAAACCAAAAGTTTATATACAAATTTGCCGTACAATCCCCGTGTTATCGTAGGAAAAGAACGAGTAATTGTCAACATTACGCCAGATTGACAAGATAACTTGAACATGACATGTTCCATGCTGAAATTATAGACCGAAAAGTTATTTTACAAGAATCTTTTCAAAACGATTATTTTTTTGTTCTTCATTCAGCTTAATCTGTAACACTGTAATTAGGATAAGTCCGTGATAGATTTATTAGAAAAAATAAAATAAGAAGCAAAGTGTATTCCTGTATTGCCAAATTGAGCTAAAATATTCGTACGAATCAGCATTCCGTATCCATCGAAATTCATCCTTACAAAGCGACATCTTCACTCCATTTACAGCAGAGTTGACTGTATTGTGGACAAAATTAATCTCAGAGAAATTAATTCTGATTATAAAAATTTTATCTTAGGAGCTTTATGCTAATCAGAACCATAATAAAGGTTGGTTTTCTGTAATGAGACTGCACTAATTTTCAAGGAAAGGGAGAATTAATCTGTTACTTTATACTTTGTTATGACTGATATCTGTAAAGAACGGTAAATCCGGTACCGGTTTTTCCAACGTTTTTATGACTGACATATGTAAAGCATCTTAAATACAGTTAGCACTAATCCCAGCTGCTTTCTCTGAAAGTAATGATTTTCATTAAATATCCTATATTTTTGATGAGCAGAACAAAGGTGTTATTATGGCTGAATATCGCTAAAGTTTTGGGAGAACTTACACAGATATTGGAAAAAGCGGGGTGAAAAGTAACATTTAAACAGAAAGCGTGTAGTATTTAACACAGTAATGCTTAGTGTAGTACTATTTTGTACCTGATTAAATAACAGTATGATTCGCGTGAAAGTTTATTTATCAAAATGGAGTAAAGGGTTCTTGAAATATCAATTTTATGATATTACGATTTTCGCAGATAATAGATCGATGTAATTTTACTTATCGAGTGCTATCTATGTACTGTATCCTATATATAATTAGAGTTATGAATAAATAATTTTTAGATACGGATTAATTTCATATTATCTTTGCGCTTCATACAAAACCGGAGCAAACGATTTTTGTTTCCACGGATTTGTTTACTTTAATCTGTGCATATCATCAGGATTCAGTTTGTGTTCATTTTACTCTTTATACGGGCTTATGCATTACTGAAAATTTGTTTTATTAAACTCGATGAATGAATTAATTAGACCTAGTAATTTGCACGATTAGAATCTTAGTGAGGACTTCTATTACTTCATCTGAAATATTTACTCTTCCTACCAGCACATATGCACACATGTAAAAGCATTATTGTACGCAACGGTTGCAGCCGACATATTTCGTAAATACATTGCGTTATTTTTTTACCGCCTGAGATATCATATCAGGGAATAGAGAGGAGGATATAGTGGGAGTAAAAAGCGGAACAGGTTAACTCTGGCAACAGCGACCGTAAGATGTAGCACCGTTGTAAAACGTAACGCTTTTTATTATTTTCTCTACATACCGCAGAAGCAAATAAGTCACGATTGTACTTTATTATTTTAGCCGATGATCAAAAAATTTTGGGAGATTGTATTCTGCGTTTAAGGGGAAGAATGTTTTTTTTTATTAGCACGACCACTTAAGAAAAGTCAGTTTGCTTTGAAAAAAATGCAAATAGATCTACGTTAAAAAAAATCTCGAATTATTAACCGAATAAGATTTTATTACGATCTCTTTTTATACTTAAGGTAATTTTGATTCGTTCTGTTAAAAGGAATTTCAGGGTTAACATTTATGAAAATATTTTTTACGCTAGAGGATCGCTGAGAGGACAGTGCTGTAAAAATGATAATTTGTTACTCCTGTATATTTATCCATAAGTAAGTATATATCCTCTCAAAAAACCTCCCTGGCGGAGTGGTAGCATTTCTGCCTTCTACGTGGAAGGTCCTGGCTTCGAATGCCGGTGAGGTTTGGCATTTTTTCACATCCTACATAATTCATTTATTATCATCACAAAAAGAAAGGTGTAATATCGAGGGATAAACTGCCGTTATTGAAAGAGCATAAAAAAAATTGTATATATTTATATATAAATTTAATGAACAATCGTAGATTTTATAGAGTATTTAATTCAAAAGAATCAGTACAAATAAAAATAAATTAAAAAAACCAAAACGTTAAGTAAATCGAAACCGAAACTTAATAAAACAATCTAAAAACATATTAAAAATAATAATAATAATTAAGGAAAATACTTAGAAAAAGATTTATTAATATTGGTGTTTATAAAAAAAAAGAAAAATGTTATAAAAAAACGACCTTTTGGACAATCTAGATCAAAACATTAGTTTAAACACAATTTTAACTCCCCACTTATTAGTCACTCTACTGATGATGACTGGTTTACAATCGAACCTTGTTGCTGGACTTACAAAAATATTTATTTCTTCACAACAGTACGGTCGAATATTTTCGATTTGTAATATAAAACAAAATGTATAATTGAAAAATATTAGAATAAATTTCAGTTAAAAAATAGAAATTTACTGTGCAAGGGAATAGCAGAAATAGTTGTAACACGAGTAAAAGGCTAGCGTAATCACCTGAAAAAAAGAATACGGCTAGAAGTACCAAGAAATAAACGGGTCGGGGTATAACTGGCTGGTAGAGCTTTTGAAATACGCAATGTTAGAAGTCGTAGTGCTTGTTAGTGATAAATAAATTCATTTTATCAATCCCCGTATGAACATAGCCCAACCGAGTGAAATGTTTTTATAACGAAAACAAACTATTCATTGTACTGTGAAAGTAGCTATTTTATCTGAGATCACAAAACACTTTTTCTTTTTTGCTTTGTAATTTTTGTTACGAATAATATACTACTGGTTTTGTTTTTGTGAACTACTTTGTGATTTAGTGAGGATTATTTTTTCATGCATTTTAAAAGAATAAAGCGTAAAAATATAACTCTCAACATTTTCATTTGAAATAAAAACAACTTTTTGTTGTTTATTAATTTCAATGCGATAACATTAATTAGTAAATTATAAAATAGGAAATGAAAAAGAGATAAAAAAGTCTTCTATTAAACGACTACAAAAAATCTAAAAAAAATTATTCATTAAATTTAGACTTTAATAAAATATTTTAATCCATAAATGTTCCAGTTAATAACAGTAATGGAAGTTGAAAGTAATGCTTTTCATTCTAAAAAAAAAGCAAAAAAAGAACCATGTGTGAATACGGTAGGTGATACAAGCTAAGTCTGTTTTCAGTAGATAAATTCTGTTGGCAAAACCAGAGGGATTTAAATTCCCTATCCCTATTATGTAACTACACCTGTGAGAATTAACACACCAAAAAAAGTTGCTTTAAAATAATAAAACGGGTTCTAAAAATTCTTCGGGTCACATGTTTTCTTCAATAAAATATTAGTACATTTAAAAAAAATATTCTTTCTCAGTGTAAAGCGCTAATAACACACACATATCCTCCACCGCGCACACACGCGCGCGCGCATATATGCATAAATGAATTAATATATAGAATAAGTATATGGTAAACATGACAATCTGCTCGTTAAAAGTACATTATTTCTAAAAAAAAACAAAACCATATTTGTTTTGAAAACGTAATGTATTTAAAAGCAGGAAAAGAGTGATTCTGCAGTGTAATCTTCTCGTTCATTGACTGTTATTGGTAAAAAAAATAATCGTTACTATTGGATCTACGAGTAATCACTTTCTATAATTTAAAATACAAAATTAATGTATTGTCAAAAATAAAAAAAAACCGATGTGTACACCACATGACTTCCTTGTGCGCCTATTAAATTACATATACACATTTTTAAAAGTACATAAAATTTTATTTCACTAATAACTTCAGATCTTTTTCCATGTTTTTTTTTTTTTTTTTTTTTTTTTTTTTTTATTGTTATTGAAATATTATTATTATTTATTGTAAATCTTTTTTTACAATCAGAGGTTAATAATTAATATTCAGAAATCAATATATTTAAGTTAAAAAACGGGGAAAAAAGGAAATGAGGTCGGATTTGAACCGAAGTGGCTACACCTTGTAAGATTCAAATATTTCATTAATTAAAATTTTATTTGGCTATAACTCTGGAACCAATGAAAATAAGTACCACTTATGATATATCTTTGAAAATCTCTCAACGAGGACTTATTACTAGTAAAGAAAAAGTCCAAAATCCAAATTTTTTGGATTTTGGCCTTTTTTGGACACTTTTGGTCCAATCGAATGCAATCAAAATGGTAGGTGCACAACTAGATATTACAATAGTACTAAATCTAAAATTTCAACATTCTACGGCTAATTTGTTTTGAGTTATGCGAGCGAGATACATACGCGTACGTCACGCCGAAACTAGTCAAAATGGATTCAGGGATGGGCAAACTTACTTGTACTTCGTACAAAGAAGTAAAAACGATTTGGTTTTAGAACGAAGGGAAACGATTTTCGTAAAAAAGATTAGATAAACTCTTAAAAAACAACCTTAGGAGAAGAAACATACACAAATATTTTTTTTAAAAATCCAGTTTAATATTCGGAAATATTTTCTGTTTCATAATATAATTATTTCTTTTCTTAATATTCAGGAAAAATAAGATGAAACTCGAGGCAAAAAATAACAATTTTATCTTTTTTGTCATGTAAATAATTAATGAATATCAAATAAATTTCCTTCTAGAACGTTTGTAGATAATAATGTTTTTTTTTTTATTGTTTAACTGTAACAATGTATCTTTAGTTACTATTTTTTCCGTTGAGTGATTACACCACTTACGAGTGTAATTATTTACGTCGAGATTACTATTCAAATGAAATTTTAATTCATTTACTTTGTGTAAATTTATCTTTATAATTCATTTATTAATAAAATTGAAAATTGAATATTTAGAAAAGCTAGCTACAGTTGAGAATCTTTAAAAAAATGTTCATTAAATTATGGTGTGTTAAGTTTGTATTAATTTTGAAAAGTACTTTTAACGATTTATTAAAAAAATTACAATAAATTATGAATTTATCAGACAGACAAATTAATACAGGTCAGAAAATACAAATACTTTTTTATACTTGAGAGGTGGTGAACTTCTTAAAAAAAAAGTAAGCTAAAAAGTGCACAATTCATAAAAATCATTTCAGTAGTTCTTTATTTTTTTTTAAAATGACATCATCTGCTGTGGTCATCGGTCAGTAGCTAGTAAAAAATATGCCAATGAATGCAGTGAACTAGATCTGGCAGTCCAAACTTTGACATTCTGTGTAAACCGTTTTACAGAGTACGTCTTAGGCCACTGGCATCTTAACCGACTATGTTCTTCAACTTCAAAAATGCTACTCCCTAAAACATTGCAAGTGTTACAGAACCAGGGGGAATGCAGCTAATAATTTTTCCCACCATCAATTCGTTGATATTGGGCAAACTCATCACAAAAACTCTGTACTGTTTTTCACTAATTACTGAAAACTAAAATTTAATAATGTGTAAAAAAACAATCATAATAAATAAATTAAAAAAAAAAACAGACTTGATTAATACAATAAATAGTATCTCCTTACCACATAACAGTTCCAAACACCTTGAAAAGCTCAGGGCATGGAATTCTAAAAAATTAAAAACTATTAAGTAATAATGAATGCCGACAGCTGAAGGCACGTTTAATAAATTGATTCTTATAGATTTCCAAAGTTGGAAAATATCAAGTGATTCCTGTTACGAGTCTGGATTTTCACGGTGTGTAAACATGTGTGCAATTTCACCGCATGTTATTGGTGAGATACCGATACCGCTGTTACTTGATACCGCTAAATATTTATAAATAAATATTAATTATTATAATTTAATTATGTTATGAACTAAAACAAACAAAAAAATGACAAACAAACTGAATGATAAATGAAGAGTAAATAGTCGAAAGGAAGACAAATAAATATATTCATTTATTCGTTCATTGTTAATATTAATGTATTTGTATTAGATGGATATGTAAACACCAAATAAATATTTATACACAATAAACAGTGATTTAAATTATAAGTTAACAGAGAAATTACAATAAATCGATAGATGAATATATTAATAAATAATAAACAACTTGGTACAAGAATTGAGAATAACAAATTATTAAGTTGTGAAATAAAATAACTGAGCAAATCTGAAATGATCTATCATTTATATGAGTTAAATTGAGTTTTTTTTTCTTTAATTCTCAAGATATATACTTGGTTTTTACATCAATAAATAGTTATATGTGAAGAGATGGAGATGGTTAGTGCTAGCTTCTCTGGTGGGATGATGATAGTTCAAGGTCCAGCTGTACCAATTGTGTTTTAACACTAATGGCTCCTTTGGTACTCTCCCTGGACACCATAATGTTGTTGAGTTATAATTATTAAAATATCTTTGCAAGGTGAACTGTCTGTAGATAAAACAAGCTAACAAGCATACTCACTACGTGAAAAAATAAATGCAGCTACCTATGGACCCAAACAAAGAAGGATGTGCTCCAGAAAATTATACAATCAATGGATTAAAAATAGTTGCCTATTATGTATGTAAGTAAATCATCAACTATCCGCAAAGAAAAAAAATAATCAGTGGAAAAGGAAATCACAAGCTTCGTTTTAATATACGAGTATTTTGAAAAATATTTTTGAAGCCTCAATATTTTACTTACAGGTGCTTCTTATTTTAATAAAAGAAGGAAATATATACCCACATTTAAAAATTGAGCCATTTGGGACTTCTAAGCTGAATTTTAGGTTTTGAAAACCTGTTATCTTACGATTTCCATATTTTTTATTTTAGAAGATTTACAAATTATCTTCAAATGAGAAAGAACATAGTCAATTTCAAACGTACTAAGGTTACAACGGAAGGTGATTAATGAAATCATTTCCTATCACCTTAGGGACAAAAATATACTTTTCCTTTTTCTGATTATACAATTATTAATTTGGTCAATTTTACCAAATCATAATTTTCTAGAACAACAATAAATATCTATTCTGATGTGCACAAAGATATAGGATATAGATTTTATATACACATCTATATAAGTTTTTACTTTAAAGAAATAGCAGCATCCCTAATCTCTAGTCTTTTTTTTTTCTAATGTATTTTTCCCACTTATTATACATTTCTACTATTTGTAAAGAACATAGAATCAAATAGTTAATTAACCTTTAAGATAGAAAACCTGAAAAATAAAAATTATTTATTTACTAGATATTATGTTGTTCCAAAATTTGTACACTTTCTCTAAGGCTTCCTTAATGTTTTTACTTCTACGCAGCATCAGTTATAAAAATAACTTTAACAAATTTTGTGCCTTACAAACTAACAAAAAAGTATATATTTCTGGGTTTTCTTATGGAATAGATTATTTTTAACTTCCTTGTATGAAGTAAAGTAAGTATTGTGATCGTGAAAAAATTTGGTTTTTAGATTTAAATGGAAATATCCATTTTGACCATCCCTGAATCCATTTTGGCTAGTTTTGGCATGACGTCTGTACGTATATAACTTGCAACTCAAAAACAAGTAGACGTATATGTTGAAATTTTGGATTTAGGATTGTTGTAACATCTAGTTGTGTACCTCCCCTTTTGATAGCAATCGACTGAAGTAAAAGTGTCCAAAAAGCCCAAAATCAAAAAAGTTTGTATTTTGGATCTTTTCTTAACTGAAGTAATAAGCCCTCATTGTGAGCTTTTCAATGATATATAATAAGTGATACTTATTTTCATTGGTTCCAGAGTTATAGCCAAATAAACATTTAATTAATGAAATATTTAGATCTTACAGAGAAGGCAAATCAGTTTAAATCCAATTTCATCTCCTTTTTTTTAATTTAAATATATATTGATTTTTTAATAATTATCTGATTGTAAAAAAATTAACAATAAATAATAATTCAATAACAATAAAAAAAAAATCATGTCAGCAAGTTATTAATGAAATAAAATTTTATGTCCTTTTCATTTAAAAAAAAATGTATATATGTAATTTAATAGGCGTACAAAGAAGTCATGTGGTGTCCACATCAGATTTTTTAATTATTGTATTACATTTTTAGATTAATGAGTGTGTATTTTTCAAATTTAAATTCTTGAAGACTTCATGAAAAATCTTTTCTAGAGTAGATGTAAAAATGTGAATGGATATATTAAAATGAGTTTTGTAAATTCCATATAAAAATAGTTCCATATTAAAATGGTTATGATGGAATTTATAGAAGGATGTAGTTCTCTACCTGATATTAACTTAGCATAAGGTTTTTGCAGCCACTGAGCAGGAACTCTCAAGAGTTAATTAAGTTCACAGGTACTCCTCTATGAAAGACTGAGGAAGTGTTTGAAAGACTGAGGTTTAGATCTTGGCATTATCAGCATAGAGAAGCTAGTAGAGTTAGACATGCACAGAGAGAATTGATGACGGGGAAAAAGGGTGGTGGGTGATTTATCCAATCATATTAATCTGCGTACTATGTGTTTGTAAATCATTTAAATTTCATAATAGTTAATAATTATCAAGTACTAAATAATATAAAACAGATAGAATTAAAATGGCATTTATTATATGGATGCCATAATAAAAGTAATTTAAATTAATAAATGATACATTTGTATAGCCAGTCAATTGTATATTATTTATTAATTAACTTATTCATTAATTAATTAACAAAATAATTTCCTTTACTTTCCTTCTATTATATAGATTTAAAGACAAAAAGATGTACAACTTAAGTAACCTCTATTGTGCAGTAAACCGCTTTGTGTACTTTCACTTCTATTATATTTTGGTAATGACAAATTATGTTCAGAATGCAATTAAACTTTATTTCCAGAAATAATTTCATAATTTAATTAAATATTAACACTAATATCCCACATGCACGTGCACACACATACACACACACACACACACACACACACACACACACACACACACACACACACTATACATGTAAATTACAATTAAAAAATAATTAAAGAGAAAACAGGAACTTTTAAAATTAACTGTAATTTTGAAATAATTATTTTAAATTTTATTATTTTAAATTAGTGAATAGGATAATCCGGAAGTCTTCACCACATCTTGTTGGTACAGTCTATAGTTAGGAATGACAAGTAGCTATTTAATTATTTAAATAACAATATTAGAAACTTGAATTATTACGTAAAAATTATCGTAAATTAGAGCTAAATAAGAAATGACGACCAGAAGAAAAAGTAGAAAAATCGATAATATTACAGTATAACTACTTGTAATTTAACAAGATTTTAATTTTTTCAATTATCATATGCTGAAGTATTCTGATATCAGAAAAATAGGCAAATGGTGAGAAAGGGCGATCTATCATCAAAGATGATCAACATAGTTCAGCATCTTGATCAGGACTCATTTTATATTGCCTTCAATCTCCTTTCATATCATTGTAATAAAATTATTACTGGTACAGCTGAAATAAATTTTTGGCTAAAAATAATTTTTTAATGCAAAACAGATTGATTTTATTGATTGTTCAACCCATGAGAATTTAATTTCTTTTATTCCCTGAGAAATTTCATTCTATGAAAATACAGAAATACTATCATTAATGGGAACACTACTCATGTAATTAGTAATTTTAAATTATCTATTTAAAGCACTCATATTATGAATACAGATATTTTATGTGAATAGAAATTATGAATATATGAATCTATATTATATGAATATTCATACTATATAAGTATAAATATATTGATTTTAAAGTAACCTCATTAATTTATTTTAAAAGCACATTGCAATGGTTTTATTGAGAGTTAACAGTGGCTAGTTAGGTACGGGTAGTTATAATCCATTCAATTTTATGTGGTAACTTAGAATATTCAACTCTTTTCAAATAGTTATCTTCAGCTATAGGTATACGACAACAAAGACAAATAAAGAGGGCAATAAGGGATGGTTTGATATTTGATAAAAATAAAATATTGAACACAATAAAAAGAAATAAAAAAAAAACATTAAGTTTAGTGACTGATGACAAAATAAAGATCAAATGTTTTTCAGAATTGGAATCTTACAACTGTTATTTAAATTTTGGACATAGAATACATATGTTAATGTAATATTGTACAAGTAACAATTGGAATTTAAAGAAAACCAGAGTTTAACTTTTATTTACATAATAGTAGATAATGGTATACAGTTGTTTCGAACATATAAATACAGCATTATAATGAAGTGCTGTTTGCTAATGTTTACTTACTATATATTGTAAATTGTTATGTTTACCTGTCATATCATTAAAACTAAATAGGAATGTTTAAAATACAAGAAAATCTTAAAACAATTACTGAAGAGTAAGCATATTAAAATAGATAAAAATATATTACAATGTATATTTTAATTTTAGAGTTATGTATTTATATATATATATATATATATATATATATATATATATATATATATATATATATATATATATATATTTGAGAATGATTCATAACTTTATATATATTACATCATTTTATTTTTGTGTTGTTTAATAAATTAAAGTAATAATGCAAAATGAAATAAATGCTTCAATAAAAAAAAACTATATTTCCTTGAGCAGGATATAAAACTGAATTATACTTCAGCAACTGATGTTCAGTTTTTCACAGAGACAGTGTTGTTTATTCAACCTCAATATATAACATACAGATAAATCTCTTATGGTGTTAACCTCTTAAAGATGTCTGTCTGTCTTTCGAGGTGATTGATTAATATTTCTGAATATATATAAATTTTTATATTATTGTCTTAGTGACTTTATGATGAAGAACATAATGACTATAGATAATGTACATCAGTAGGAAAACATAAAAAATTAGCATAATTTTATAGATCAAGTATTGATATTGTGGGAATTATCAGGTGATAGATAGTTTAAATGATGTTGAAAAATTCTTTAGATCCAAAAAAGCTTTCTGTTTAACAGAAAATGAAAGATAAAAACATGTCTGCAAGATAATGAGAAATATAAAAAAAAGAAAAGATAGAAAAATAAAGCCAGTTGTTTGGCAAAAATGGTTTTAAATATGGTTCATTAAAGATTAAAGAAGACATTTTCAAGTTTCTTTTTTTTAACTTTTTTTAATTAATACGAAACTTTCTTTTTTCTTTTTATTTATGTTTTTTTTTTTAGTGATTCCACGATAATGTTTTTCTTGAGGGTAGATAAAATAATATTGCTACCCATTAAAAAATGAATGGGTTAAAAAACCTCAGTCTAATTCTCAAATCAAACCCAGGAGCTTTCATATAAAAATAATCTATTCCGTTGACCAACTTTTATCTAAGTATATATTGTTAATCATAAAATTACAATTTTTATTAAACAACTTTTAATAGTTTAGTTTATTGAATGAAAATAAAGGAATGTTATTCTCTTTATCTACATTGTATTTTATGTGAGGAACAGAGTAAAATACAGTATAATTTTAGCGTGTTGTCTTTATTGCCAGGCAAACAGCAATATAGTTTCTATACTGCACTCTAGAGATTTAGTGATAGTACTACAGTAAACAATTTTTAAGAATAAATGAGTAATATCCCATTTAATAATAAATGGTTTTAAATTTTAAGACCATAGAGGAGGATTTAATGGTTATTGACACTTTATTCTGAAATTTTCCCAGGAGTATAAGTTAAGGGTTTTGATAGGAAATAGTTAACTTTAAGATGTTTAAATGTTCAATATTATGTTGTGTTTTTTTTCTTTTTTTGTATATTTCAGGAAAAGTTGTATTTAAGTCTCAGGTAAAAAATGTACTCTGAAAGAAAGATGTTTTTTTTGTTTATGAACAGTACACAGAATTAATTTCATTCCACACTGTACATTGACAGAAAAAACTCTTAATTATAAAAGGAAATAATTGGCAAGTGAGGCTAAAACACTGGTATTATTCCAAAAAAAAAGGCCGGCCGGAGAGGAGTCATATTCGACTGGCTCGCAACCGTCTTTGAATCTGCTGAACCAGACAAACATTTGACCGGCTTAGAGATTTATTCCCAAAAGCTGTTTTAAGAGTTCATACCGGTAAGTCTCTGAAACTGATTTCCCGTTTTTCAAACAAAATTTCACACAGATTCGTTACGTTTTTTCAATCTTTTTAACAAAATAAATAATTCGTGTAGAACCGAAAACATGCCCACTCACCAGGATGCTACTCTCTACTGAACAAAGATATCGTGGTGATCTTTTCAGGACGTTTCAAGAACAAAAAAAGCTTCCCCTTCCAAACCCGCAGGCGAACCTACTCCTTCCTATTGGACAATGGCGGCCTGTCTTAAAACTTTCCAATTATACCTTGTAAATAAATAGATTTGAAATATTGTAATGTATAAGTTTACAATGAATAAAAAGGTTAAACTGAATGGTAGTAGATTCAGAAATAGAAATAAATGTAAGTATAAAGTAAGAAAAATATGTTGCAGTGCAAAAATGTTAAAAAATATTTTATAAAAAAAAAAAATATATATTCGCTGTATTACATTGTTAATAAATAGAAGAAATATTCTCAGAAAATAAGTAATATAGAGTTTTGTTGATGTATATCTGAATTTTGTGCATTTGTGTGTGTGAGTACATGTAAAAAAAGATTCTAACCTAGAATTTACAATATGAGTCTACAACTATGCTAAAAACTGAATATTTATTCAAGAATGAGTGCATGTGTATAAGTATAGAAGCTCGGATGTTTACATGACCTCCACTTCGCTTAGGGCTTATTTCAGAAAAGAAATGAATTCACCCTTGAGGAAAACACAATATAAAATGTATAGATATATATCTTTGCGATACAATTTTTATGAATGTTTTTAAGCAAAACATATTTGAAATAATACAAAAAAACAAGTATGAAAAAGCTATTTTTATGTTTTTTTACTTTTCACGTGACGCCCACCTGTCGATGAATTTAATTGACTGATGGCAGTGAAATCATTTGAATGTATATTTGTAGTATACGTTTTTATGGGTGGCAATTAACATAGAAGATCTATTATTGGTAGAAATTATTTATTTCACTTAGACAACTGCAGGCCACTTTCAGTTACTCAAACATTCTTTTTTTTCTATGAAGAAAAATTAGTTATTTGTGTATGAAAAATACCAATCCTGATCAGAATTTTGCCCAGAAATTTTTAAATGAAAAGGAGAGAGAGAGAGAGAGAGAGAGAGAGAGAGAGAGAGAGAGAGAGAGAGAGAGAGAGAGAGAGAGAGAGAGAGAGAGAGATTGAGAGAGCTTCTAATGAAAAAAATCATAGTTAACTTTGTTTGCTTAATTATTGACCTAGCAAATCTTTTTAATGGTGCTTTAAACTTTCCATTAAACTTTTCCATAAACTTTGGCTAAATAGTTTACATTTCAATTGATTAATTTCAATACAATTCTGTTCTAGGGATGGGAAAGATGCTTTGTAAATCTATACTGTTCTTGAGAGGTTTTTAATTCCTTAAAAAGATTATTTTCCTGAAGGAAAATGGAGGATGGGCATATGTTACCTGCAGTCCTTTGACCTTCCTCTGAGTAGGGTCGTTTTTCTTTTACTGTATTTCGTCCAAAGTTAGATCATCCTATCTCACTATCAACTCCTTTTCCGTATACGTGATCCCTTCATTACTGTTACTGGCTCTGTGGGTTTGATCAGTCTGACATGCTAGGATAACCGTACTGAGATTGTGTAGAGACATTCTTGGTACTGTCTTGGGAGACTGGTTGTGAATCAATTTGGGAATTCCCTTAAACTGTTGAGTAGTCGCATCTAATAAGCGTAATGTAGTTGAACTGCCTATCAGGTAAATTTTGATCTTACAAAATATAAATTTAAAAAAATATGGACTTTATAGTTGCAGTACACAACAAATAGGTTATGGTATAATTTAATTATTAAACCAACTGCTTGGATGATGATAATGATATATATTTTAAGCAGTGAATGGAGGGGCAGATTAAAATGATAAATGTGAAAAATCATTTTGTTTTTGTTATTAGCAATTCTATTTAGATACATGTTATTATCTGTGGTATCAATTTTTCATGCAAAAAGTATCAATTTTCACAAATTTTTTCCATCACCTTTGTCCTTTTATATAAATTTAATTAAAATAAAACATTATCATAAAAGTAATATCAAAAAAAATATCTTTCTGATAAAAAATACATAAATGATAAATAGAAAAAGAAAACCTAAGAGATGATTAACTTCTGTTGACACACCTTTAATGCAATTTAAGCAGCAGATTGACAAAGTATATTTTAAGTATAAGTGTATATAAAGCAAGTAATTTTTACCGTATAAATTACTTTTAACTGCAATAAAGAATGCAATTTAGATGAATTTTTTTTAGTACAGTATAGCATTTTTAAGTTTCATTTTTAAGATTCTTTCTATCTCTCTCTATCTCTCTCTCTCTCTCTCTCTCTCTCTTGTAAAACAGAATGACATCAATATTTAAATACATAAATATGTATACAAAGACGTCTGCTCTCTTAAGAGAGAATAGATCACTCACATCACACACACACACACACACAAAATGCTGAACAGTATCCCATTTTAAACTATTACAATTTTTTTTTTTTACATTTTGTACAACTTCAGAAAATTTTTTTCTAAAAGCTGTCAGTATTATAAACAACCTTTGCTAATTTGTAGAATTTTTTTAAAGATTTCTTTGCAGAATTTATTTTATTTTATTTATTTTTTGTTTGTTTAACATTTGGGACCATCGTTATGTATTGCTTCAGAGGATGAAATGAATGATTTGTAGCTTGTGTGAAAATGCCATGCCTGACGGGGATTCGAACCCAGGACCTCCGGATGAAAAGCCGAGACGCTACCACTCACTCACACCACAGAGGCTGGCTGAATTTATTTTATTGAAACCTCATAACTTCACTACAACAAAAAAAAAGTAATAAATAAGTCCCCAATTTACTATGAAATCAAATCAGAGGTAATCAATCTTTTTTTTAATTGAATTTGAATGTCAGTTTACTAGTACTCCGCAAGGACTTGCATGCTGAAAGGATGGAGAAGGACAATCCTGAAGGAAAAATAAATTGTAGCCTTTATTCCTATTCCTTTATTCAATTATACCTAAGAAGGCCTCATAACACATCTACACACCATACCGACACTGTAAAATAAAATATTATGCGCTTCTCAATATTAACATGTGCACTTAAAATGCATCAAACATTTATATATAAATAACACGTAATATTTTTTTTTTTTTAAATCAGAGTAGTTAAAAATCCTGAGGGAGCCCCTTGTTTCTAATATTCCTATCAATTCATTTCATTGATCTGCATAGAGAGTGTAAAATTGTTCATAAATAACTTTATGTTGAACACTGATAGATTTTATCAGTTATTACCGTAAAAGCTTTATCTTGTGGAAGCTTAGTCTGAGATTGGGTAAAATGAACTACGCAGCTGTAATAGTCTGTTTTAAGAATGAACAATTCCAAAAAAATAAAGAATAAATTTAGTAGAAAGGTAAATTCAGAAGTTTTGAAAATTTTGACTTTAAGCATTACAGGGCTTCTGTTAAATAATAATTCTCTGGAAATTTAAAAGAAACATTTTTAGGAAAAATGTGAAGTCTAGTTTATTTATGAAGGATTTTGTGTACAATATTTATTGAAAAAAATTAAGGATTTCAATTCTTTTCTACATGGAAAAAAAGTCGTGAAATTTTTAACTTAATTTCATTTTTTAGGTTTCATGTTATTACAATGGGTACATACTTGACTTTCTGTATGGAAAATTGACAGATTAAGATTAGTCATTCGAATAGTAATTAATAAATAACTGACATATTTTAATGTACCACATTATTTAGTACTACAAAGTGTGATAAAAAAAAATAACAAGAATTTTTTAATTCTGCATGCTGTCTTTTCAACTGAGTTTGTCTTTTACCCACTTGATTACAGTACTATCTATAATGTATATCAATATTTTTAGCTATGTAAGACAAGTAGTTCAAGTTTGGCAACCAAGTAATTAGGACATATTTTATTACAAGTGGTGTAAATAATTTATTTAATTTTCAATTAAAAATGGAATAAAGTGCAGTAAAGAGGTCAAAATGTTAGAGAAGGGTTTTGGTGAGGATGTTGTGTTGAAATTAAGATTTAATGAATAATACAGATGGTTTCAAGAAAGCCTTGAAGACTTAAGGGTTGGACATGCTAACACATCAAAATTCGATGAAAACATTGATAAAATAAAACACATCTTGGTCAGTTATTATTGTCAATATACTATTCGAAAAGTTGCTGTAGATAATCGCTCACAGATCATGTGAAACAATTTTGACTGACATTTTGGGTATGAAATGACTAGCAGCAAAATTTGATCCAAAACTGTTTTTCAATGATTTTCAATGAAAGTAAGATCACAGAAATAATGTTAGCTAACATCACTGATGACTCAGAATTACTCAAACGTTTCATAACAGGTGATGAAATATGGGTGTGTAGTTATGATATTGAATGAAGGTCCAATCCTAATGGAAGCTTCCTGAAAAACTAAGACTGAAAAAGCACACCGAGTTTGATCAGATGTTAAGATTTTCCTTACTGGTTTTTTTTTTTTTTTTTATAACATTGGCTTCTTCTATACGAACTCTTACAAGGTTATATGATCAACAAACATTGTAAATGGCAGTACAACAAATAATAATACTTTTAAAATACTAAAAATGATAAACTGGTTGCTTTTAAATAACAATTTATAATTTTTTCTTTCGAAAATAGTTTTTTCAGCAGAACTTTTGGCTTTTCTTCATAATTATGCAACCTTTCCTTCAATGAAATTATGTCCACTAGTAAATTTCTTTCTCGTTGAGGTAACTGGTGGTCAGTTGCAACTCCCCTGAAGAAGAAACTGCATACTTAGCTTCAAAAGGTTTATCATTTTTAATTTAAAAAAAAAGAGGCTTCAAACAATATATTCCTTTTATATTGAGTTAAAAGATGGCGCTTCTTTGCACTCTAGAGTCTAAATTTTATCTTCATTGATTCTCTGAGATATCTCATCTTTTTGGACATCCCCTCCATTTAATTCCATTGCTGACGATAAAACTCTGTTTCCAAAATGTCTTTCTCTTCTGTAATCTGTTCATGAGTACATTAGACAAACGATCAGAACCGATTCTTTTAAGTAGTTATGTCATTTAAATTATTTTTTCTTTATGTTTTATACTGCTGCCATTTTGATCATCATTGTCCTTTCATTAATGAGCCAGACCAAGACTTCAAATTATTTCTGTCCCATGAGTTCTTTTTACCATTTTTTCTCAAAAACTTTCTTCACTTCTGTTCTATTTTTACACGATCTTTAATCGGTCTTCCTTTACATATTTTTCCTAATATATTTAAATTAAAAATTCCTTTTGATACTCTTCCATTTAGCATTCACTAAATGCTCAAATCATATAGTCACCTCGATTCTGTTCTCTTCTCTATTGTGTACATTTTTGGGTATCCTATACTGTAGCATTTCTAACTCAACTTCTGATCTTTCTTACCATATTTCTCACTGATTTCCTCTCTGTTGCTTGTAGTTTACTTTCCTCTATTCTTGTAGTCACTCAAGACTGAATCTTTTAGAACCTGTTAAAATAGGGGCACAATAATTCATTAATATTATTTATTTAAATAACATTTTGATAAAATTTTTCAACCATCAGCACTCTGGTTCTAAGCACCTGATTGATTATCCCATTCACAGGTTTTGTACCTCAAAAGGTCTTTAGGGATTTTAAAAAGTTGTTAAAAGTTTTAAATTTTAATAATCTCTATTGTTTCCCTTTGTATCTATGAGTTTTATTTTAATTATTTTTTATCACTAGCAATGTTTTGCTATTCTTTTTGTTTATTTGTTCCCCCCTTCCCATACCCCAACATATTCCATCCAGACAGGAAAGGTTTTCCGCCTTTCCTTTGATAATAAAACTGTTATTTGTAAATAAACATACTTTTATTTCTGTCAGCAATTTCATCATTAATTTATTCCAACAGTATTTTATTGTTTAACTTTGAAGGAGAATTACTAAATTAGATATAATATTATCCAGATGTGATGATAGCACTTCTTCTTTTTTTTAAGAATGATGGCTGAAATGAGAATCTAAAAGCAGTCTCTAGTGCTGTCTATTTTCAGTGAAAGGAATGTGGATGCTGTCATGTTATTTGGATATTATTATACCATAGTTATGAATAATAAATAAACTGATCTGTGTTGAGTATTTCAGGAAATTTAATTATAATTTTGATTATTATATATATAATCCTGCAATATAATTCAATGTCATCTTATTTATTTTTCATTTTTTTGGCAAAGATTATTTAGTAACCATTTCACATAGAGTATTTCCATTTCTAATTAAAAAATTGGGTGGATTTATTTTGAAATCCTCTGTAATTTGTTTAATAAATAATTTTCTGTCTACACCTGGTCTTTTTACTTCATATGAAATTCATTTTATTGTATGTTCATTTCAACATTCTGATGTATAATTCAGATTAGGATGGTTCTACATAACCTCATTCATCTTTATCTTTGTATACTCACTTAATCATAATTCTTATCTCTTCAGTCTGCTTATAACTTTTTTTAATTCGTTCTTGAAGACTTTTATCCATTCCTCTTTGGCATATTTCCAATTTAAACCCAGATCTTTTGTGTAAAAGATCATATCTGTGTTAAACCGAATTTTTTCTTTTTTTTATAAATTGTTTTTCTTTTTAATTTTATTTTCATTTACAACTGTGTTTTAGTGTGATATATGTTTAAGTTTAGTATAAAATTTGTTACTGTTTTCTAGGAAACAAGTGAAAGATCACATTTATACAGATAGTTTACTCTTAATTTGTTAAATACTCATTGGTTTTTTTCAGAAAAAAGTGTGGTACATAATGAAGTGTGGTACATTATATATGTTTTTACCAGTATTTATGTATATATGTTTTGCAGTAACAAATTTAAGTACATATGTTCATAAAAAAATATGCCGTCTATAATGAATGATTTGTCTCATACGGATACCAGGAATTTCTCTGCACACCTTTTTCTAGTGTATACAATATATAATATCCAAGATATATAACATAAAATTTTATTTACACTAATCTTAGAATTCTTCATAACTAAAAATAAGAAAATTATTAAGATATAAAAATAAAATTAAATGCAACATAAAAATTTATCAGTGGAAAATACATGTAATAGATTGCTTTTACTTCTCAATTCTCCATCTGTGATAACAAGGATTAATATGAACAATTTAATCTATGAGACACATTTACCCAAATGGATGAATTCAATTTTTAGAATCAGATGGCATAAAACTTAATGATTTTCTTTCAACAGTGATTTTCTCATTAAAATGAATTAATTGTTTGTTCCAGAAAGCTAAAAAAAAAATCAAATTATATTTTTATTTCGTAAAGTAAAATAAGAAGCCAAATTTAGTACAAGAAATAAATGGATGAATTTGCAAATTTTAAGAATTTGGTAATTTTTTTATGTTAGAAAATAAGACAAATAATAGTAAAAAAAAAAAAACTAGAAATTATAAACATAATGTAAAAATTAAGTTAGTAACTAATATCTCAGATTTAAATAATATGTACGTAGTAGTTGTCGTTTTCTCCGCGCTTAGGTCTTCAAGGACCACGCAAATATTATTTCATGTAATTTCTCTGTTTTTTCTCCAGAAGTTTTTAGTTCTTTTAAACTGTTCAGTCAGCTCTTCTTTCTTTAGTCCATTCTCTGTTGAGTTTTTTCTTTTCTCCTACGGGAATCATTAATTCAAAAATTTCCTTTTTGTATTCTTTTCAATCTTGATAGTCATTTTCTGTAATGTTGAACTTTTTGAGTTCTTTCAACTGTTTAACATAGCCACCTTGATCTTTATAATTCCAGAGTTTATTGAAAATCAGTTTGTTTATTCATAATTTGTTCATTCAGACCATGTGTCCATAGAAATTTAGTCATCGTTTTCTTACTATTACTTCCAGGTCTTTAATTTTATCATACATCTCTTTATTTGATCTGTCTGTGTGTCCTTCTTCAACCATAAATCCTTCTTAAAATTCTTCTTTCTGCCTTGAGTAGATTTTCTATTCCTGTTATATTTGTAGTTTCCATGCTGCTGTAGTTTAATGAAAGAAAAAAAAAATGTAAGAAAAAGATTTATTTCATTTTTTGTAAATTTAATCTATATTTTTTACTATATTAATACTATATATTATATTTTTTTATAGTGATGGTCGAATGCCATTAGAAAACGATATGAGAGGGGAGGGGCCGGTAAATCAACTGTATTGATGAAAACGTCGAACGCGTGAGTGAATTACTGAATGATGTTTACTGTTCGTAAATAATTGCAGTTCTCTACCAAGATGTCCGGAAACGTTTACTGGACCGAATTCTTCGTGTGGACCCGTATTTTTAAAAAACCAAGGATCGGTTCCTGCTTCACTACAATGAGCCGGCTCACACAGCCATTACTGTACGGCAGTTTTTGGTCAAACGTCAACCGGCAGTGCTGGACCGTCATCCCCAGATACAGCCCCTGCGGACTATTTTTTATTTCCTAAAGTCAAAATGCCCATGAAGGGAGAGCGGTACTAGTCGAAAGATGCCGTAGAGGAAAGTGTTACAAATATCTAAAAATGCAAAATTAACGGTTAGTAAATTGTTGATCATAGTTTGTTTACTATTTGGCGCCGACTTCAAAAAGTTGAAATTTAAAGACATATTAAAAGATTAAATGAAAGATGAATTGTATGTTTAATACTGTTTACTGCATGTTTTAAAGAAATTATTATTTTTTTATTTATGGATGCTTATATTTACATAAAAGGAAGTGTTTTCTTAGCTACAGTGGAAAAAAGTAATTGGAGTAAGGATCCATTCAATAGAGTAAGAGGTAAATTAATACACATTAGTAGCGGGTTAGAAAGAAGAAACATGATAGTAGAAGGGGGAGAATATAATTGTGATGTTTATGTAAACCTGTTGAAAGTGGTGCAAATAGATAGATGGTATATGAAGGTTTTAGAATATTTTACGTGTTGACACTTGCAAAAGCATAGTATTATAAATGAAAAGCAGTAGAGTATATTGTGTAATGAAATGTAATACTACAAAAGGTAAAAATTTTATAATTGTTTACCTTATAAATAAGTAAAGATATATTTTTACTTATTATAATTAGAAAGGATATTTCTTTGTATGAAAACATACACACACACAGAAATTGTTAATATTTAATAATATTATAATAAAAAAGATTTTAGATTCACCTGTATAAATAAAAACACACAAGCATATTAGTTTTAAAATAAATAATTCACTACAAAAAAACTGAAGGACTTCATCCAGGAATGATTCGTGAAAAAAACAAAATTTAGATAAATTTAAAACTCAGATGAAATTAGAAGCACATTGAGTATTTCAAGCTTGATTGACATTTAAACGTAGAACCTTATAGAAAGTAACAGCTACCCTGTCACACTACGGGATAAAGTGAAGTCACTCCAAATTTACATTATCTATATAATTTTTTTCTATATTTTGTTTCAACATTTTGATCTCATTATCCTGGTTAAAAATACTGGGAAAAGTGTGAATGTGAAAATTATACAGAGTAAAATATTAGCTTGTTTCTTAGTTACTATGGATCTTCTCAATGAATAGGCAATAACATTTTCTTAAAATGAACCGAAAGTTTAAATGGGCCTTTTAGTTGGAATGTTTAGAACTACGCTTCTACAGTGTCCCGGGAGGTGTTGGCCAAACTTAAAGGACTATTTCTGAACATCAAAATAAAACAAAAACGTTCATGCGGATAATTGTACACCTTTCTTTTATTATTAGTAATAGTAGGACAGGTACAAAACTGTCGGACTCCATATTTTTTACGATCTATTTTAATAATTACAGTCATTTCTCTGCTGCACATCAGTTGATTTAAACAAAGAAGGTGTCATTCTGATTACAATGTAAGGATTAACATTTAATCTAATACGTTTGATAAAACTAATATTTATAAAATTATTAACGATAAAAAAATTACAATTTTGGAATTTTCAAAAATATTTATTTGGTAAAAGATATTTGGGTACATGTATAGCAAATTTTATTGAAATACCTTATCGGTTTTTAATAAATAAATTTTTATCGAAACAAAAAACCAAATGGCGAATAGAGGGAAAGTGAAGCGAGATAGGGCATTTGTCCGCACGAATTTTTTTATTTATTTTCATATCCCGAATCAGTCCCTTAAGTTTCGCTAACACCTCCCGGGAAACTCTGTAGAAGCATAATTCAATCGTGATTTCACAAACTCGATTTACTACTAATACGCTTAATTTATTTTGTTTTTAATTACATTTCATTAAAATTAACTTTTGAAATGTTTTAACCTCATTACTTTAATACACAGCAAAATTATCCAGGATTAAGACTACAAAAACGGATTAGTGGTGCAATCTCCTGAACGATCTTGTAACTTGTCAAGAGAAGTCTTGCTAACAACATAACCAAAGCTCATTCAGTTTGGGTTAGGTTCGTGCTGTATATCGGTTTTTGTGCTTATTGGCCGATTTTTAAAAAGTAGAACAACGAACGAACAATAAATATTTTTTTTTTTTGCTCGGCGAAAGTGCTTCAGAAAGTTTGAAATGATAAAACTAGCACGAGGAGATTCGAGGTTTCGTTTGCGATTCGAGTGGTTTGCTAGTTATAGTGATGGTCGAATGCCATTAGAAAACGATATGAGAGGGGAGGGGCCGGTAAATCAACTGTATTGATGAAAACGTCGAACGCGTGAGTGAATTACTGAATGATGTTTACTGTTCGTAAATAATTGCAGTTCTCTACCAAGATGTCCGGAAACGTTTACTGGACCGAATTCTTCGTGTGGACCCGTATTTTTAAAAAACCAAGGATCGGTTCCTGCTTCACTACAATGAGCCGGCTCACACAGCCATTACTGTACGGCAGTTTTTGGTCAAACGTCAACCGGCAGTGCTGGACCGTCATCCCCAGATACAGCCCCTGCGGACTATTTTTTATTTCCTAAAGTCAAAATGCCCATGAAGGGAGAGCGGTACTAGTCGAAAGATGCCGTAGAGGAAAGTGTTACAAATATCTAAAAACGATTCCAAAAGGACGAAAAAGGCTTTTGATTACCTTTATAATCCATCTAAATTTTGTATCGCGTTGAAGGAAGACTATGTAGAAAGTTAAATACGAATCAATCGTTTTCCCTACTTTTGTTGTTTTTGTAGCTTCAGACCTAAAACCTTTTGCTCAGACTATATACTTTAAATTTTAATATTTACTCGGGGTAAATATATTACTTTAATCCGTTTAAAATGTTATATGACCGATCACAAATTTTGATACGAATCAATTCAGAGTATATACGTCGTGTTTTTGCAACGCTTTATATTATTTAATGAAAAACAGCCACAGATTGTTTATTATCGCCACATAAATTCGACCAGGATTTTCGGCATGTACTACTGCATTTTATACGATGTTATTAAAAATATAATAATTAAAAAATAAAGTGGCCGAGGAGCGAGAGGAAAATTTAATTTACAACAATGCGAGAGGGAAGTCCGTCGGTAAAGTTTATTTTTATGTAGTTTTAGAAATCCTTTTAAAAATGTAAACGGAAACGATCCGTTATAATTAATCGAATTTATACGCCTCTTCGTTTTGTTTAATATCGTAATTTATATAAATAACATTTTATACATTGTCGTTTGAGTAATGATATTTTTTTTGTTTTTATAAGCGTACCGTAATTAAATAATATTTTTAATCACACGTTACTGTAAAACATTAAAAAGAAAATCTAAAAAAATAAAATAAGTACGGGCGTAAACCCCAGGTAACCAAATTAATGGTGCAAGAGGAAAATACCGGTATTAAAGTTTCTATTAGATTACACGCTACGCTGGAAAGTTATAAACAATATCTTATTGCAGCCCTTAATCTCCAGAGAAATAAAAACTGTCGGTTTTTCAGACAAACAAACAATCAATCAATCAATTTCTTTCATTAGCCAATGTGATTTCATCATAAATCCCTCCTCCTCACATCAACCCTTACCTCTTTTCTAAAACAAAGCCTTCGAAAAACTGATCGAATAAGATTCAATCTAATCTGTTTAATACGGTCGATTGTTTATTTTGAAATATTATCCGCTCTTAAACTGAATACATTTATTATAAGGAAAAAATTCCATTAATGCTTTATTAATTTAATTTTCGTTATAGACGTATTATTACGGATAGTTCGTAAAAAATATAGTTACATATAACCGTTCTTTTCACTCTGAATTTAGTTGTTATTACTGTATTATTATTATTATGAAAAAAATTTTATTAAAATAATCTTCAGAATGAAAATTCAAATACTGGAGTATACAAATAATGTGAATAATATACCTCGCTAAGTTTTTATTGAATTTAGCAAATCGAATACGTATACGAAAATTAATTTTGTAGTATAAAACGGAATATTCGATCGTAATTAATTGCGGTAGGTATAATCATCGCCAAAAATATTCTTATTATATTAGAAAAATCGTAAGCATTGTTTCCAGGGGAACCGGACATTACGATAACTAGATTGTTCTCCGTTATCCTTCCCCAGTCTCTCGAACGTCATTACCCCACGATTTATATTACATTTATTGCTGCACGTGCACAAGTCTATATTAACGAAATTTATAACTTAAGTTCACGTTCTTTCCTGTCTGTTTAAGTTTAAGATAGTCCCCATCAAGAGGTCGGTGCAGGGAATAACAAAGGGAAATCGCCTAGGGAATAACAAAAGACCTTTTGAAGTTTACCTTATTACGAAGCGAGTTATTACATTAAAACTCATTAAAAAGATAATAGATTGCCAAGTAGCACATATAATATGAACTGTCATGATCTTGTCGTGGAGGGTTAAATGTATACGGTAAGGACAGGTGAAATTATTCGACGTAACTTCTGAACGGTCACTCACGACTAAGGACTAATACATTTTCAAAAAAATTATCAAATTAAATAATATTTGGCGACCTCAAATGTCATTTACGATTTAACGATTCGAATTTACGTACATAAGCGTAAAATACTTTAACGTGGTTGTGCGTTTTCCATTATTAATATTAATTTATAAATAAAAGTCATTGTTCCATATCTCCTCCCAACACAGGACCGATTTCAGCCAAACTTGGGACATTTATTACTTAATAACGGAGTAAAAATACTGTGGGAGTTAGACATCTCTACCGCTACCGCTACGGTATTGGTGAGGGGATGAGAACGCTATTATATTATTATTTTCGAATACTATTACGTTGAACATTTGTAGAACTTCCTAAAGTTTCTACAGCATTTTGGAGTATTCATTTTGGATCATTATGCAACGTAATAAAACATTTTTTAACTGCAACTTCTAGACCGATCCAAATTTTAGAAATGTTTGTAGAAAATTTTGGAGCATTCTTGCAACAGAGAAGATCTCAAAAGTTCTTTAACAATAAAAAAGGCGTGAGACGTCAATCGCTTCAGTTTGAACTTAAAAGCGCATAAGTTAAGATCGAAAAGCGAGATATAAAACTTAGTCGCTTGATAATTGAGTGAACACAAATCGTAGTATTTAGTGAAATTTGGACAATAATATCATTGAGAAATGTATAAACTTTAGTGTAGTGATTTTAGGACGCTTAAAAGGTAACGTCCATCGGTCAAATTCAACCGAAAGCGAAGAAAGCAAAGCTTTTGCGAACAGGCAAAACAGATGATCAACCACAGAAATGAGTTTAGGATGTACGGGAACTTGTCAGAAACACCGAGGGCGCTGAATCCGAGGTCCAACTAGAATGTCGTATTCAAAAAATGCCGGCTCGGCTATAACAGTGCGAGCCAATCTTAATCTGAGTACCAATATGAACGTTAATTAATCCTTCTTACAGTACAATTAATTAATTTAAAAAAACTAATTAAATTAAATTGTAAATACTTGTGTAGTTGCATAAGTTATTTGTGTATAGTTCGATTAGTTACTGTACAATATATTGTTTGAAAATTTAAAGACGTGTTCTTTCTTCAAACTCCTCGCGTTTTCATTCAAATCATACTATTTTAGGGTAATAAACAGGTTAAATCTGAAAGACTAAATTCAACAAGAAGGAGTTGAAAGGAGAGTTGTGTTTATTTTGGAAAATTAGTAGCAATTTTTGTTAAAAAAAGAAATGGATGGGCCTATAAAGAAATTACGATCCCGAGCATCGCCGGGTATTAAATTAAATCGCTAGTTAAATTAAAAATCACAGTATCTATTTTTATAAAGTATATATGTGTACATACAAACTTATTTGAGTACGAGTGTATGTTGGCGTATTCATAACCAAAAATGTTAATCGCATGTTTTATCGAACAATAAACCACAAACTGTATGATGTAATTTCCTGTTAAATATTTAATTCATAATACGTAATTATAGATCTATTATATATTACAACAAACGATTTATACATTTATAAAATATGTCAATTATTGGACGTTAGTAAACTGTACAACCAAGAAGAACGAGTACACGTAACAATTCCCCCCCCCCCACCATCAAACGTAACATACGACAACTCTATGCTCGTTTGTAAATTTTTAGACAATCTAATATTTCATACTATATCGTAATTTTATTTTATGTCATTTACTTTTTCGTAAATTTCTACTACCATTTTCATGATAAAAAAAAATCTGCTGAGCTCAGTAGAAATTCAATTCGTTATCGGGGAAAAAATATAATAAAAGAGCATTTCTATTTGAGTAGCGACAGATATAAATCCAGTAGTATGGAATTATAATAAAAAAAACACTGTTAATCTTCACGAGAATTTTCACTTCTTAAAAATTCCAGAATTTCTTTTTACACTAAAGTTTAACTGTACTTAATCAAATTACATAGAAGATTTTTTATATCAACTCATTTTTTTAATAATTTCAATTTAAATAAAATCGTTCCACTCTTGTATGATCTTTATATTGTAGATCTAAAATACTTAAAATCATAATTTATCTTTAGAATGTACATTAAAAAAACCGTTAAGGTTTTCAATTGTTATAAAATCATATTTGTTTCGACGTATGGCAGATTAAATATGACTAACAGATTATTTTGAAATAAAAAATTGAATAAATCTTAAATCAATTCTTGAAAATAATCGATTACGTATTCCAAGAATAATTGCCAAACATTCTTCTTTTCTTTTTTGTCGGGAATTAAATGGTTTACGTCTGATATACGTATACATAAATCTAGTGGTTTTTGCGAGTTTGTTACTCTTTCACTCAAAGAACTACTCGACCTCGACTGAGCTGCAATTTTGCATGAACACGGTTTCTACACCTGGAAAGACTACGGACGAGAAATTTCACCGTTTCAAGGTGATAAACGTTTTAATGTCTTACAGTAACATCCGGATTATGTTCCTTGTCTGTATTCAACTTTACTATGTCCAAACCGTCGGTCAAATGGAATTCAAAGACAACTTGTAATATTTAAAATTACATTGTCTACAAAAAAAGGTCCTTTTTGACTTTTTTTGATAATTCATTCGGTTATCGAAAAAAACAGCTTTAAAGGTGCGACGGTGTACGGCGCGGCGGCTCAACCAACACAGCCACTGTTACTGTGTGTACGACGCGACTGACTGTACCTGCTTCCGGTTATTTGACTAAAAAACTTAAAATAAAAAACGAGAAACGAAGTACGGTCACTTCCTGGTGAGATGTTTGTCGGGTAATACTAAGAACTGTGCAAAATACTTTTTTACTCGTACGAACGACGGGTAACCGGCTATAACTGTTATATTTAAGATGGAGGTCGACTATTCTGAAACCCGCACGCTTCAAGCCCTGTGCTGACCAAACTGATGCTCTAAAGAAATTACAATTCAGCGATAATTTTTATAAATTGAATAGGCTTTATCGTTATTTATCAGTATTACTCTCACAAGTACGAGGATAATACACAGTGTGGGGGACAGGTGGCGCAGCCCTGACCGGTTAGTTATAAATAATATACGTAATATATTTTTTTTACTAACTTACGACAAATAAATTTAATGTGTTTTTAAAGTAAATCTGAAGTTAGAATTTTTCTCATTACCGATAATTTTTGAAAAACTCTCGTAATTTAAGATTCAAGAACTTAATATTTTTAATCGTTATCAAGCGTTGTGAACAAGTATATAAAAAGGTATTTTGTTGTTAGGCGTAACAAAAACGTCACAAAATACGAAATCATATAGTTTTCAATGTGGTATTTATGAGCGATATGTCTGTTTATTAAAATATACCTAAACAGGTTTAATTTGTTGCTTCTTTTCATAGTATTCTTTATTTAGTTTAAAGTATTAATTAAAGTGAAGTGAAATTCGGAGTGAAGATTAAAATTTTACGATACGCCTTCTAAATGTAGAAAAATCTAGAACTCTTTGTTACGTACACGGTGAGTTTATTATAATTTCATGAAAACCATTACACGCTTTTTTTAAAAAACTCTTATCAATTATATTTTGGCTGTACGATAACTGACCAGGTAAGATTCGGGCTTATTATACCATATGAACCTTGTGTAAAAGGATGATTAAAAGGGACAGGAATGGCTTTGCCACTTGATTTCCCACGGTTTGGCGCGAACAAAAAATCACATTAGAGAGGTTTTAGTAGATAAGTCCGCAAGGGAGAGTCGTAACTGCCGTGAGATTAAATTCGGGGTTACATGGTGCCTATAAAAGGTTTCCTCCTCCTCTGACGAAAAAAAGTGGAGGAAAGCCCCCCTGCACGTCTACTGTAGATGTCCACCTTTCAGGGAAGACCGAAAGGAGTTATTAGATACCCTGGGCTATGGAAATATGTTCCAGCCGGAAGACACTCGGCGAATATTAATGAGCAGAGAGGAAGAATGGACTGCGGTGGATAGATATACTAGGAAGATGACAAACAAGCTCCGTCTATCGGAGGAGTTCCGGCAGAGAAGAAGACGTCGGGGGTGCCGGGCTGGACAGATCTGCGGCTGAGTGCCTGGGGGGCTCCTGCGAGCGTGCGGGGGTCGCCTTGGCGCGTTGAGGCCGTGAGCACTCCGTTCCCGGTGCCTAAGCGTGTTGCCCAACGACTGATGGCTGTTATGGGTAAGTATGTGAGTTGAGTGCATGTTTTGCTAGGCGTGTGTGAGTGTGTGTGCGCGCAGCGAGTGCATGTGTGGTTGATGGGCGCCTCTTTTGAAAGTTCCTTTCGTGCTTGATGTTTCTCTCACTTGAGTTCTTGCGATGTCTGGGTCTGTGCGTTGGCAGGGTCTGTACCCGTGTGTGTGGGCGTGTAGTGTATGTGTTTGAGGAGGTCTATGTGCCTGTGGGAGTGCTTGTGTTTGGTTGGAACTGTGTTTGATATCCTTTTGTGATGTGCTGTGTTTTGTGATGATATGGCTTTGATGTTTCCTTGTGGTGACCAATTGCGTGTGTGGGGGCGTTAAACCCTCCCCTGAAGTATTACTCTACTAGCTGTTCCAGGGGGGAGGGTTGGCAGTGGTGTTGGTTTAGTCGGTAGTGCGCAGATATACATACGCAATAACATGCTGCGGAACCTGTTAGCGAGCCCGATACTGCTTAGACGCCCGTAAATGGGGTTCCTCCACCTCAGGGTTCATCCACCCAAGTATCTGTGATACTGTAAGACCTACAAACCTTTTTTTTGCAACAGGGACTTATTTTTTCTTGAGAGTTAAATAAACTGTAATCGCATTTTTTCAAATCTTTTCAGTTTCTTAAATATGAAAGACAAATGTATTTTTAAAAAAATTATAAACCGATAATTTTTTATATGCTTTTCGATATATCACATCATTTTAAATATTTTTATTGTCCAATATAAGACATACATTAATAGATTTAAGAATCTTTTACTTTGTTGTTTTTATACATTGAAACTAACGAAGTCAAGGTAGAAAATTATAATGATATATGGGAAGAAGATGCAGCTTCAAAGATACAACAAACACAAAAAAGCAGTACACAATAATACACGTCTATTTCAAGAACCTTAAAAATTCTTATATTCATGCAAAAAGAGCGCATTTTAATATACTCCTATTCGAATATAAAAAAATAATATGTTGCGTGTTGGCAAAACTGTTCATTGCTGTGAAAAAAATCATTTCGATTCAAAGAAATTCAGACAATTTTTTTAAAGGCCTTCATCGTTCGAAATAATGAAGAGAGGTGAAATTTACTGAAGTTAAAGATCTTACTAAAAAAAATATTTTTAAATGTCGTTTTAATGAAGTTATGAAACTTGGAAAATGGATACAAAAAAAAAAGACGAAGGTCATGTTTCTGTGAATTTTTATAATTTTGTTTCATTTTATTTTCCCATCTAACAACAAGTTGTCGACCCGATTAAATTTATTTGATGTTTAATTTTATTTAAATTTTAATTAAATCTACATGACAGATGACATTTGTAGCTTTTAAAAAATACCACATCTGCTTGGGATTCGAATATAAAACCTTCCGGATGGAAACAGATACTTCTACCGTGTAAGTCGACGGTTTAAAAAACATATAAACAATATTTTCTTTCATTTTTTTATAAAAAGTATGTAAAAAACGATTAAAAGAAATTATAATTTTATTTAATTATGTCAAAGATATTTACTTGAAAGCATAAATACCTTTAATAGATTATGTAACAAAAGAGTTTAAGTTTTAATAATATCTTTTATACGTGTATTGATTTACAACAAAGCATCTTCAACTTTAATATAACCATAAATTAAAAATTCTTTTTTAAATATGTAAAATAAAAAAACTTTTTCGTGCATCCTGGATAACCCAAGAATATTGCCGAATTTTTATTTTATCTTCCCCATAAAAGAGGATGGTGGGTGGGTTTGTTTGTTGTATGTGCTCACATTTTTATTTTAGCTGCTATTGGCGCAGAGCGAGTCAATAGTATTGACTTATGCTTCTCGAAAGACTTATATTTGTGTTTTATATTTTTACTTGTGTTTTAGGATTAAAAAAGGAGGGAAAACATTGGGGTTAGAGATGTGTAAAACATCACAACTGAAGAAAGAGCTAAACATGTTCAAGATTTTGAAGCTTTTCGTTGTAAAACTTTTTATTGTTAGTACGCTATGTTCATGTTATTTAATTACAATTGGCAAAAACATTTAACAAAATTATGTATAATAAAACATAAACCATGTAACAATTTCGCGGCGTTTTTATTTCGTAAATCCGCTTTTTTCCTGGTGTTATAATTAGAAAATTAAAAAGTTTAATATACGGACTGGATATATCATTTTAATTGATATCACAATTTATACTAAGACAAAAATATAAAAAAAATAAATGTATTTCAGTAAAATTAAAAAGCTACTCAGAACGTAAGTAGAATATAATAAAAAAAATAAATACAGTAATACGGAACAATGTTTTCCAATGTGTAAAATTTGCTAATAAAAGAATTAGAAACTTTCAAAGATTATCTGTAAGAAATAAAAATTTATTTTAAACATTTTTTAAAATAGAACTTAAAAAAACCTTACAAAAAACGTGAAGAAAAATTGAATAAGGTTACTGGGTTAAATAGACATATGATTTCTTAAAAATAACAAAAAATCGAAAAAAAATTACAGTATGTTTAATTGAATAAGTCAATAATCTTAGTGACAGTAAATAATCAAACATATCTTTAAACACACTATTCCTTCTTATTAAGTCTATAATCTGTACTTCAATGTCGATCTTCGTTTATTATCACGTATTCGTTTTGTCTCCCAAACTGTTTCATAGCGATAGACAAATTTCATGAACTTTATCGTGTGACAGGTCTGGATACAAGTAATTACATCATTACGTGCATACTTGACCGATAAATTTGTTTCCATCAATCTTTCCAGAAGTTAGTTTAATAATTAGTTTAAAAAAACCTAAATTTACGTATGTTTTGTGCTATACAAATTGCAAAAAGTTAATTAAAATCCCCAGTAAAAAAAAAAAAATCGATAAAAATACATTTTCTGTTGAAGCAAAGCTTTATTGGAATAGTATTTAAAATTTATTAAATAGTAAATTAATATTTTTTAAACTGCCTCATGGTGGTTAGTTGATATCCTCCAGAAAATCGGCGTTTGGATTATCGACATCCCACTGCATTTATACATTTTTTTAAATTTATCACCTGGATTAAACATATACGTCTTATGTTCATCCTTTAATTCTTTAACCTCTAAGCAACGCATCGTTATGTTAAGTATATACTTTATTTTTAAATAAATGTTTAAACCTGTAAACCGGTATTAACAGTTCCGAAGGAAACTCGAATGGGTGCGCGATTGCGCAGAATGTAGCCTATAAGAAAATGCGTGAGATATTGAAATATTATCAACATCTGATGGTAACAGGTAACAGATTCAATATTATTAAACAAATACGATCCTTCAAATTCAATAAAATGAAAGCATTAATATTATACAGAGTTTTACAATACATATTGCTATTCTGTGTAAACATTTTTCTGTTATTTTTTCACTTCAACTAAACTGACACATTATTTAAAATTTCACGCAATATTAGTGCGCGCGCGCGCGCGTCAATACTTTTTTTGTTTTATATTTTACATCATTTGTCAATTAGATGCCATAAAGGTTCGCTGTAAATCTGATTTAACATTTCATTTTTTTATGGGCTTTTAATCGAGCATACGTGTCCCATCTGTATGTACGTATATATACGTCCTGCGTATTTAGTTAATTACTTTACATTCCATTATCTCTCATTCATAAATTTAAACTTTAAAAATATTTATTACTCATTAAATCAACGGCAATTAACAAGATTCAATCACCTAAAAATTTATAACTCTATTTAAATTTAATTTCTTTTTCAACGATTTTATTTTTAAATGCTTTAGTCTAATGAAAAAATAATGTAATTAATATCTAAAAAATACTTCTCGTTTTTCAAGCTGTCATAACTTTTTTAGATCGGTTTAATTTAAAAATATTAAAATATATTTCATATTATAATTTCAAATATAAACAATTTTAAGCATCATATACATGGCCATTTTAAATATATTAAAACCTCAACAAAAAAACAAACGTTTATTTTCGTAATCTATTTCTTCGTTGAATTAACTTATAAAACTACTCCATACCATAGTTAACAAAAAATTTAATTTTAAAGAAATAACTACTGGATTTTTGAGGGATAACCCTCATCCAATTTAATCGATTTCCATAGATTTAATCCTAATAACCTATTTTAATATACTACGTTCAAATAAACTGACAATAAAAGACTTGAACAGTTTTGAATAAACGATATAATAACTTAATTTTGGGGAATTCCGTTAATTAAAACAAAATTATTTTTTGACCGGAATGGAAATTCTTTTTTCTTAATATATCCTTCCATGTTACAGAAATATCAGTGTTTGAAAATATTAGTATACCGTTTCTTGAAAAGGGATGTACATTTATAAAATTACCCCGATGAAATTTCTAAACCAAGGCTATCGTAATCTCTTTAAGAAAATTTCGAAAAAATCAAGTGTAACGTCAAATAAAAAAAAAACATACAACATGCTGCTTAATTGAAATGTCATAAAAATATTTAATGTACAGAAAATTCTAAAAAAATTTGAAATTGTAATCTTATGAGAAAAAAAGTTATTCTAAATTAAATAAAATAAACTAAAAAAAAATTAAACTAATTTAATAAAATATTTGGGTCATAAAAACTGAAAAAAAAATTAATTCTTAATTAAAATTCGGACTTTTTTAATTCCACCATCGCTATCGCATTAAACGAATTCCATTATAAGTTTAAAATGATACAAGTAGTACAATAAATGAATTATACGTATATACATGTGCGAAAAACATTCTGAAACTGAAAGTAAAGAACGATTGTCTGTAATAAATTTTAAATGAGTATTTTTTTTTAACTTAAAATAAAAAAACTTTCGTTTTATTTTAATGCAGTCACCAATTATGACTAATTCCTTCTATTCAATAATGAAAAATATCTACGGCTAATATTGTTATCCTTTATGTGACATCTTATTTTGACATCATCATCATCATTTTCAAACCGATTGCCATTTAAAAGTTCCTATTTTAAAAACAAAAAAAATTAATGGAGGTGTGAGATCAAGACTGATACGTAAATACTGGAATATTTCCCAGGTTTAATTTGTGAAACAGTTCTTGAGTTACGCATCCGAGCGCGTACAGACGTTATCGTAAAACAAAACAAAGCCGTTTGATAATTAATAGGCCTTGTTGTCGGTTTTGCATTTGGTGACGGAACCAGTTAAGAGTTTCGTAGTAAGCCTGTGAATTTATTGTTCCATTTGGCATGAAATCAACGAGTAATTTTAAGCGAAGAAAATTAAAGCGAAGTTTTACGTAAGTTTCATAAAAACTTTCTTAGAAATTGGAGCTGTATTTCCCCTCTTAACAGTATTTTTGTGATTTACATGGTGGAGATGTGTTTTAATAAAAAAATTCAGGGGAATAAATTAAATTAAAACAAAAAAGAACTGAAATAATTTTATCTTTTTTTATATGGAATGAGAATTCTCTTTTGGGCTGTAGTTAAAAACTATTAAATCATACTGTTATTTTGAATATATTATAACCGTTTTATAGCAGTAAAAACTCTCAATTCGGTTATCATAAGTGATCAGACTGATCAAAAAATCTGTGAATTTTAAGAATGTATTTAAATTAAAATACTGAATCTTCTATGTATAAAATTCATTGAGCTTTAGACAGTCCTTATTGCAAGATAAGTTTTACTTAGTTTCTTTTTTTGTAATCTTATAACGTCATTATGCTAAGCGACATAACATGGCGGATAAATTTGTCATGTTGATTTATCGTCCAAAAAAAAATTATAAAAAAATTTAATTACACCCATAGAACCATCAATCTTTCGTGTGTAAAATGTATTAAAAATAAGACATTAAAAAAAATTTCCTTTTTCGTTTTTTCTTCATTAGCGTGAAAATAGAAAAAACACGGTTTTTCAGAGAAAATAAAATTAAGAGAGAAAAATTATTGACAGCAACAAAAATTTGATATTCTAGCATGCTATTTATCTAATATTTATATCTCTGCCGAGTACAAGTAAATTAAACATTTTTTTAAATCTCCGTGTCGTTTTTGCAAAAGAAGCGTATACCAGGATTTGATAGGAGTTTTGTGAAATGTTTGGTATCTTTGGAATTGTTAAGTGCAACGTGAATTCGATGGATGATAATCTGAAATCGAAATTGTCGGAGGGGCGTGATGATGGTAGAGTTGAAACTTATTTGTAAATTAAAAAGGGGGAATTATAATGGCAGTTCTCCGTGGTGGAGTGGTAGCGTCTCTGCCTTTCATCCGGAGGTCTCGGGTTCGAATTCCGGTTAGGCATGATATTTTTCATACGCTACGAAATTTCAATTTCGTATTTCCAAGCACAAGCTTCGAAGCTTATATGGTGAATTAATCATTCAAATAAAAGTTCTCTGGTTCAAGTACGTTCTGGTCGCAATTCATTAGGTAGCTGTGGTTTAATATTACTCAACTTGTTCGCATATTTGTTTGAATGTTTTTTTATAATAAGCGATAATGATTTACATGTGTATTTTCATTTAAATTAAATTTAGTTGTTAAATAAAATTATTTTCACCGATTAAATATTACCAAATATTTGTTAAATCTATGCAGTAAGAAAAAAAATTCAGATTTTACTGCTTGAATTATGTACGTTCAGTTGAAATTGTGTATATTTATTAATTTTAGGTGACTATTTTAAAAAAGGCAGCAGTTTATATTTTTTAGATCGTTCATCAAATTTAAAAAAAATAAATAAATACGTAACGACTAAGGTCATTAAAAAAGCAAAAAGTTAATTAAAAAAAATCGTTGTTTTTTGTTAATATAACTAGCAAAATATAATTATTCAAGGGCCGTTCGGAAGGTTTTCGGACTGACAAAGCAACACAAGATACTTTCAAACAATTTTTAAACGTTCTTGAAGGTCGTCACTTTCCAACTGGGATACGTATAGACCGACGACTTTCCAAATTTTTAACACCCTCAGTATATGTGATTTGTCCAACTCTGGAAAATAACCGGTTATCTTTGGTTTGATTGCCAAATTTTAGGTGAATCTTCTCCCAACGAGCCATTTCTTCAGGTTTGGGAAGAGAAAGCCAAATCCGGCGAATACGGAGCACGTGGAAATACGTCGAAGTATAGGTCGTGGGGTTTTGTCGAGCAGAAGCTCGAGACTTGTGTGCAGGCCCATTATTGTGGTGAAACTAGTCTTTCTTTTTGGCCGGTGTTTAGTTTAATAACACCCTTAAATCGGTCCAGTAGTGAAGCGTAATCTCCTAGGTGATGGTCCCGCCTTTTTCCAGGTAGAATATGAGCACAGCACCACGAGATCCCAAAACTTTTTAACATCCCAAGACTTTTTAACAGATGAACCTTTTGCACTTTCTTTGACACGCATTCAACAACTCCAACCCACTGTTTGGAGTACTGTTCGGTTCTTTTCGTGTAATAGTGTTTCATAAACTGTTATAATACGTCAAAGAAACTCAGCGGAATGCCTAAGACTTTTAAATACACTTAAACAATCTCGAGAAATGTTCAGTTGAATGCGTATTTCATCGGTTGTTAACATATGCGGTACCAGTGGAACGGAAAACCTTCTCATATCCAAAATACGTTAAATGAATACGGTTTATCAAGATTTGCAATGTCAGCAAGCTCGAGAAATTGGCTCAATAAAAGTAGAACTAGGCGCGGGGTTTGTGCTTCCGCGAGCTCGGTTGGCTAGTTCAGAGGGCAACGGCGTAGGACATTCAAGATGTCCGGAGAGGCCTACACGAAGGCAAAAGCTGAGTTTAAAAATCACCGATGCAATTGCCTACCGAGGCATCTACACCGGTGACATCCCTACGAGGCCTGGCTTATTACTATGAGATGTAAAAAGTTAGAGAGCGAAAGACGACTCCCGTTAAAGTACATCAAGGCTATTAACGGAAAACGGTGGGGGGGGGGGGTTGGTGTGGCGACCGGAAGCGTCAGAAGGAGGATGTCTTCCTCTGCGGGGTTGGGATTCAGCAAGCTCGCGTACCTTAACTCAGAGATCATTTAATACGTCTTTGTACAATATCGTAACGATTTTGTCGAAATATCGGTTTTTGTGCGTCCCTAGCTTTGATCATCTTCAATGAATGTACAACCACGTGTAAAATCAGCAGACAATTTTTTTTTTACCATCGAAAAGGAAAGTTTTGAATTGGAATTTTGAATATGACGCTTAGACCTCTTTTAATTTTTCTCAAACATCACAATAAATGTCTAATTATAAAATCTTCAGACATAATTATCTCTACATATTACCTTTTTGTTTAATTATACAGGAAATAATGTAATACATAAAATTTTGATTTTTAAAGACCTCTATTAAAAAAAAATCCCGACTTCAGCAATTATGAGTTTCATATTGTTACATAGAAAAGTAAGCCTCTTTCATTAGATGTAACATTAAATGTTTATAGAATAGAATTTAAACTCAACAATTTTTTTCCATTTGATATTACCTATTTACTCGCGTACGACGCGCACCATTTTGTAAAAACCAACTTGAAATTTATGTGCGGGTGCGGGTCTTACGCGAATAAATATGGTAATTATATCTAAATTTCGGTACTAATAGGTTAATAGTTTTTTTAAAGAAACGTCTGTGCATGGTTTATGGAAGGGTAAGTGAAGATAACACGTATAATAACAAAGTACAGATAAGATTCAGAGGAAATCGCGGAACAACATTTGTTGTACGAGAAAGTTGAGACGGGCAGGACATGTAGCGTGAGAAGGACATGAAGAAAGAGATAACACAAGTGTACTGGATATTACTATTACTTGTGACGGAAAGAATGGAGGAGGAAGGCTCAAAAGTAAATTACGTGTGAAATCAAAGAAATTCTTAAAGATAATAGGAAGGCTTTGGCTCGATGGGGATGGAAGAGGCTTATATCACTCGAGGTCTATTAGATGTCCGTCTCCATTCTCCTTTATTCCCGACTATTTTTTTTAGATCAGTATAGCTTCCATTTCCAGGTAATCGCTTCGGCAGTTCATACACTAAAACTGGAACGATACAAAGCTCCCATTTCCTGTTAGAAAACTTTTACTCTTTTCTGATTTTTTTTTGTTGAATTTTCTAGGGCTGTATTAATCAATCCTTCTCTGCTTATGATATGTCCCAGCCAACTGGCTGGGACAGCTTTCCTATTCTGATTTTGATCATCATTCTGATCTATTTTTGTTAACTCTCCTCATTGCTTATTCTTTTACCACTTTGTCCAGTTAAATTCTTCATTCCCGTATATGAGGGTTATATTTGTAATATCGTAAAAATTATGCAGTTTGAAACAATTTTTTTTTTCAGATAAGGAAAAAACATTTGGTAAGCCTGAAAGATAACGCAACTATACAGTATATAATTGAAGAGAATCATTTCACAAATAATGGATAAAAATAAGGTAACAAAGCAAAGGAAAGTAAAAAATCGTAATTTATGTATGTGTGTGTGTGTATATATATATATATATATATATTTATTTATTTATTTATATACATATAAAAAAGATATTATTAAATTATTGTAGTATTTATTGTGGCTGTATTTCAACTGCATTATTTACTTTACTTTAATCGGGATTCTAAAAATACAGTTTATATAAAGAAAAAACAAACAATAGATCTGTTGTCGAACATCAATTTATTTTCAGGTAGGTCTGTTCTATTCAACTCATTTCGTTCTTTTTATATATATGTAAATGCATTGTTATGACGTTAAGTCTATCAAATCTTCTACCGTGGTCTTTTACCATTTCATTTCTTTTGTACAATATTACTGAAGTATAAAATTGAAAATAACAAAATAAAATATAACGTAAAAGTATTTGCGTGTAGAAGTGATTTCAAAAGTGCCGAAAAATATTTCATATTATGTTTTAATCCTTAGTTTCGTAATTAACAAATCGTTATATTTTTATCAATTTCTCTTCTTAGTAATAGAGACAAAAACGGACTGAAAATTTCAATTCCGGTGCAGTTACAAATCTGTAGGGGTTTATATACGTACACCTTCAGAATTGTCAAGCTGTTACAAACAAGTCGGCCGGCGTCACTGTACAAGTCTCCTCCATTCCTAGTATATGTTGTTAATACTAATAATATATTTTTACCTTAATAAAAGGATTTTTTGGAAGGGATATAAAATATTTTAATATTAAACCCTGCAAGATGAACAATCTGTTAATATAAACCTTAAATTCAGAATATTTGACTTCAAAACAGAAAAAAGGTCTTAATTTGAATTTTTTGAATTTTTTTATTGCGTGCTCAACCCTAAAATTTTACGAAACGAATAGATTTCGATAATTATTATTTTTTTTATACAGTGTACGCCGATTACCTGGACGAATTGGAAATATCATTCTAATGTTTAATAGTTTTCACACTAAATAAAAGAAAATATTAAAAACAATGCTTTTCAGTAAAATTAAAAAAAATACTCAGAATATATTTAATGTAATAAAAAGTTAAAATAATATGTTAAAAAATCCAGTGAGTCGATATTTCCTATTAAAAGAATCATAATTAAAAAAAAAAATCATCTGAAAGAAATAAAAATTTACGACCACACTGTTTTATAAAAACGTGATTTAAAAAATCTGACAACAAAGTTGTAATTCTTTCATGGCATTGGTTATTTATTTCTTATATAATAGAAAAATAATTATACGTGAAAAAAGATTCTTAAGATTTCTTTTCTGGGATGGGGTAATTTACGATAAAGATTTGTAAAATTATCATTAGAAGTTAAAATAAAAAGAAATTTAAAAAATCTGTGTATTCTTTTTCTCTGCTTCCCTCCTCACAATCATATACGAAGAAATTTTTTTGATTTGTCTACGTTTACTATGTAAAATGGAAGAAACTAAAAAACTCCACTAAAAAATATACAACCGGTGAAAAGTTACCTAAAATTTATTTTTTCGTGATGGAAACGTGAATTATGAAGAAATGTTATTATAATATTATTAGGCCTGCTTAAAGTTTATTACTTAAACTATTAATATTAAAAGTAAAATAAAACCAAAAAAGTTTCGAAAATGAAAAAAAACCGATATTTTTAAATTCTGATCGGCTCCCCCACCCGCAATACTTAAGTTTTTTTAGGTCGCGTGCGCTACTACTATACCTAGGAAAACATTGATAAGAATTTAGTCTACTTCAAACACTCCAACGCATGTACATACGTACGCACATTACCTCCATACCTTCTCGTTTTTTGGAGTCTCTGGGTCATGAAACGTTGATAAATAAAAAAAAAACATATAATCCATTTTTAGACTGATTTCCGCAAGTTTCCTTCTTCCAGCGTAGATCTAAAACTGTGATGCCAGGAAAGTAAAAATTTATTACAAAAAAAAAAAAATGTATGGAAGCAAAAATGAGTTAAGTTATTGCGTTATAAAAAATAGAGCCGAAAAACCTGAAAAAATTACAGTAGGTTTAATAGAATAAAACTTAGAAAATCAATAATCTAAATATAAAAACACTATTTCTCCTTAAAAAAATCTGTAATCTGTACTTGCTTTAACGTAGAACTTTGTTATAGAGCTGCAACATCACATATTTATTTTGAATTAAGAATCTGTCTAGAATTACATTTTTTTGTTACTCTCTTTTTGTTCATGTTCGACCAGTTAATGTGTTTCCATTAATCTTTTTCAGAAGTCATTTTTATTTCTAGTTTAACACATGCATAAATTTACGTATTTTTTATGCTACAAGAATTTCAAAAAAATTATTTAAAACCCCCAGTAAAAAAAAATCCTTATAAAAAACCATTTTCTGTTGAAGTAAAGGTTTATTTGAACAGTATTTTAGATATTTTAAATAGTATACTAATTTTCTTTAAATTGTCTAATACGGATGTAAGCAGTCCGGATAGTTGCACATCCGGAAAATCGAGCCCCCACTGTATATTGTAAAGAATATTCTTATGACCTGATGACCCTGTAGTTTCTTCTAGATACTGGTTGGAAAATTTTTCTTAACGATAATTTTCATGATTTACATGTGCGGCTGCAAATACATTGGAACATAATGAAGCGATGTCGTTGTCGAATAATATGCCGCCTTGGTTCAATACCTCGGTTAGGTTTAATTATTCTAAATATTTTATTATTCCCTGGTTCATTCAAATAAATAAAAGTCTTTATTTCGTTTATAATATAAATTATTTTTATTATAACCTTTGAACTTGTAATTCATACGTATAACATTTTTGTATTAATTAATTAATGTCTTTGAAGGATGAAACAAGACTAACTAAATAAAGCATTAAACAAATTCATTTAATAGGAGTAACAAAAAAAGTGAGAATTTTTAAAGAGTAAGAAAAAAGTTAAAACTTGTATTTTTAATAATATAAAAAAGGAGGGAATGAAACCTAAGCCTTAACAGTCGTCCTAAACGGTTGAAGAGGATTTAGGGTAAAATTAAAATATCTTTATTACTATAATCTTTACCGATTTGTCATGAGTCTACAATCATTTCCCAAAATAACGTAGCGACTCCCAAGAACATGTCCCATGTCAGGATTACTAGGGATAGGATAACACGATTTCCTCTTATGTTCATTTATTCAATTATATTGCTGGATATCAGTGTACAAGCCCGGTTAAAAGCAGGCCATATTCATGTCAAATGACACCGTCAATCTCTTCACCGGATTGACTGTGTAGTAAAAAAATTACTCTAAGTAAAAACAAATTTGATTGTTATGTCTTACATCCCAGGTGCTTTAAGGGAGTCACAGCCATAAAAAAACTCGGATAATCAGTATAAAGCAACAAATCGAGATACAACGCATTAACTAAAATGCCTCTTCAAAATTATGAGGAAAACTCAGTTTATTTATTTGATATTTTTCTAACGTATATTTCTTTTAATCAATATTTTATTTTTAGATACACAATAAATTTTTTACTATCATTATTTAAATGAAAAAAATCTGATTGATTCTGATCGTCGATTGATGCCCGGGCAAGTTTCTGATTTGCATTTAATACCAAAATTTAAAGAAAGTATCATAATTTATCTGTTAAAAATTTAATCCAATTCAATAATATTTTTGTTTAACATTTTCCCAATCGATCAGAAGTACTATCGTAATGACGTCGCAGGTTCTTACACTACAAAAAAAGTTTGTTTGCAGATCGAACACGTAGGAATTGATTTTATTTCAACAAAGAAATAAACGGTCTCCCATTTCTCTTAACGTACAAGGCCCTCTCGGTCTATCTTACGTTTTTCCAATTTTAGATAAATATATTTTACACCCGATCACAGAATGTCACGCGCTACAATCTGACAACCGACGTGCGAGCCGGATATCAACCTTAACGAGCCGCCAGTCGGTTCGTTTGCAAAGATTAGCCTACAAAGATGTTCTAAAAATAGATTTCATTTGCTTGTATATATTATTATATTATAGCCATATGATGTTTTTACACCTTGATATATATAAATACCGTGTGTCCTAGACCAACTGCCCCCCACCCTTTCTAAAATTGAAGAAAGTGATTTTTTTTAAAAATGCAAAAAAAAAATTCGTTTCGGCCGGAAGTGGGCTAACTACACAAGAAGTTCATCTTTGTAAGTAGGGCACACGATTCTAGGGACAAAGATACGTAAGTCCTGTCCGAAACATTTTTCCATAAAGTGCCATCTTTAACGTCTTAATGACCTTCGAACTTTACCTAGTCCTGAATTCCTTTCAAAAACTCTTTTTACTGTGTAAACACCAAAAATCGTGATTTTTACAAAACAGACAAAAATTTACAATAGTGTAGCTTCCGGTTTTTTAATAATAAGTACTACGTACGTTCGATCAAAAAAAATATTGATCCTGCCAAAATAATCTAGTTCCGGTCGAGACTGGAAATTAATGAGCCTATCGTTCGATAGGATGCACGTGATTTACAATAAAATTGTTTTCTTTTCTTTTTATCATTACCAAGGAGTTGAAAAAAAAATTGAAAGAATTTACGACCAGTTAGAGTTTAAATTTTATTTTAGGAACAAAGAAGGCACTTTCGGGAAAAATGTTTGAAACGACTTGGGTACTTTTGTGCGCATAATGCAAATCCGTGATAAAAACGTATGTCCCGTTTACAAAAATGAAGAGCGTTCTCGCTAAACCACTTCCGATCAGAACCGGAAGCTGATAATATCACCAAGCGCGAAAACATACGTGATTTAGTATTGCAAATTTTTGTCCACCATACTTTCTCCTTTATTGTAACTACTCCAGCTCTATTCGCCGGGGAAGAAACTTTAATGCATATACACGGATTTCATTGATAAGGGCGTACTTTACTATCAGCAATAGTTTCTACAAACAGACATGTACGAGGGATATCTCTAAAGTATAGACCGCTGGGAAACGTTTCTCCTTAAGGTTGGCGAATCTGTGTCGTTCATGGTCACGCTAGTAATGTACACATTGCATCGTTGTTTGTAAGTTGTCGTATTATCTTTGATTACGAGTGAGTTATTAAATTATAAAATTAATAGAAAAATCGATGTTGCTGCCGACTGTGAAATACGTGAAGTCATATGTTTTTTAAACTATCAAAACGTTAAGCCGGCCGAAGTACATAGGCAGTTGGTTGCTATGTACGGTGATAATGAAATGAATGAAAGAAACGTTCGAAAATGGTGTGAAAGGTTTAGAAATAACAGAATTAATGTGCATGATGACGAAAGTTCGGGGAGGCCCTCGATAATCACCGAGGACTTGTTGAAACGTGTCGATCATGAAATCAAAAAAGATTGTCGCTCAACGTTTTCCGATCTGGCCGTTCTTTTACCTAATGTTTCAATAGCTGTTATTGGTTGAATTGTTCATGACTATTTAGGCTTCAGAAAGGTTTGTGCTCGCTGGATGCCGCACGTCTTAACGGAACGTCACAAAAAAATTCGAATGGATCTGCTTTGGAATGTTTGATGCGCAACACAGAAATAGGTGATGAGTTCCTTAATTCAATTGTTACCGGCGATGAAACTTGGATCTCGTATTTCACGCCAGAGAGAATGGCAGTCAAGTGAATGGCGTCATCCTCAATCACCAACCAGACCAACAAAGATCAAGCCACAGCCATTTGGACGCAAACTGATGGCCACAGTCTTTCGGGATCGGTTTGGAAAACTGCTGATTGATTTCATGCCACGTTGAACGACTATAAATGCAGAAGCCTAATGCGAAACTCTACGTAAGTTAGGGTGCGCCATTCAAAATCGGAAACGTGGGGGGCTGACCGACGCCGTCGTCCTGCTGTACGAAAATGCACGTCCATGTTGCGGGTCCGACACGTGATGTACTGAGAACATTTGGATGGGAAATTTACGATCACCCACCATATAGTTCGGACTTTGCTACTTCTGATTACCATTTGTCTGGGAAATTGAAAGAATCTTTGAGTGGTAAGCAATTTGCGGGTCACCATGAACTTAAAAATGCTGTTAATCAGTGGCTAAATGGACTGGCGGCAGAAGAACACGACAAGAATATACTGAAGCTGGTGCATCGCTACGATAAATGTCTTAATTCATGTGGCGATTACATAGAGAAGGAGTAAAAGGTATGTAGTTTAAGAGTAATAAACAATATTTATAAAGTTTTCAAGATAGATTTTTATACAATCAAACGGTCTTTACTTTAAAGATAACCTCTCGTATATCTGCACTTATTTTCTTATTGCTAAATTTTTTCGCCTTTACGTTTTGTTATTGCAAGTGTATCCAAATTAAAAAAAAAAAAAACTACAAATGATTAAACAAGCTTTCATTTTTTTTAAGTTATGAAAGAGCGGACATCAATTGCTACGGTCATTAGCACAATGAAAATCGATGGTGTAAGAAAAGATGCCTCGCCTGATTGGGATTCGAACCCGAGATCTCTGCACGATATGCCGAGACGCTATCTACAAGCTAAGCCACGAAGGCCCGAAACACTTTTAAAAACATATTAGATAGTAAAACAGATAAGTAATATTTCAAAGGTTGATAGCACCAATGTATAGCTGTTGTAGTCGCCTGCTTGGTTGTGCCGTCACCGTTGGCGGGAGATTTAAATAAATACATAATATTTAAAGTGTAAAAACCAGTAACTAGGGTTTGAATCCGGTCAGGCAGAATACTGCTGGATTAGATCAAGCAGCCACAGTAGCTCCCTGACCATGTATGCAAAATCTGGCACCGCTAGATATTGTCACACATATATAGTTTAAATAAAGTATTATATACTAAAATAAAGTATTAATTTAAATAAATGAATAAAAACTAAGTAAATATTGATAATTATATTACACAATTTTTAATTAAAACAAATATGTTACGCGCGCGTGCGCTTTTAGTAAATTAATAAATATATAATTTAATTTCAGTATGTGTGTGTGTATAAAATGTAGACGCACTTCTGGGAAGTTGGAACAATACTTGCGTGTGCGTGCATCAACGGAGCAGCGAGATGTTAAGGGTACGAATTTCAACGTTTGACAGAAGTGGTTAAGAACATAGCCAAATCTTGGATCATAACTGCCAGACCGTTACAGCTTTACGCACGAAAAGTATCACACCTTCCCACCACGCATAGCGTTATCTAACGGCGGATTTTGGCACTAGCGCATGCAAACTAGCCTGTCTATTACATTTTATGCGCGCAAATGCCACGCCCAGTACATTTAAACCAAAAGTTCGTTACATTCTACTCGCCTTCTTGATATCGTTTACGAACCGGTCAAAACCAGCTACACCTGCCTGCTGTATTTATATAATACTCTTAAAAAAATGTCGTTAACGGTTGCAATTTATGCACCAAACACCAACCCAATACGTTTACACCAAAAGTTCGTTACATTCTACGCGTCTCCTTGATTTCTTATTCGAACAGGAAATTCCCACATACAACCACTACATAAGCAGCGTCAGCTCATCCTACGCGTTCTTGATTACGTGTTCAAATCGGTTAATACTAGCTTCCCCCACATAGTTCCATTCCGTTATATTATTCAAAGATCACTCATTACATCATTTGTGCATTGGCTTGTGAATAGCTAATACAGTGTTCTGTGCTGTTCTGTTCTTTGTATCTAAATATACCGTCACATTGTAGTTAAAAAAAAATTACTTTAAAAGTGAAAAAATATTTAATGGTTTGTCCGTGTTATGTAACTGAATATACATAATTTACGTGCATGGTTACGCATAAAGAAAATAAATATATATGCATTTCTTTAGCGGTAGTATTTAGCTAGTGATTTTAATATTTTGAATTTTCTATCATCAGATATGGTTATTTTTTTAAAAAGGCTAACCCCCGTTAAGCTAATATTATTTAAATAACTTTATTCAATTTGTAGAAGAAATGTGAATCACCAAGATGTATTCACCTAACGTATAGTACAAAGACAAAATAGAAAAAATCAATAATCAAATTTAGTTTTAATAAATACACTTATTAGTTATATAAACATCAAACTTTTAACTTAAAATAGCTCTAATTATTAAAGTAAATAAAAATTTAAAAGATATAACCTACAGATATATTGAGGTTAATTTAGACGTGTACTATTCATATATATCATATTCGTATTGCTCTTACCTAAAAGAATCTAGTGAATAAAAAAACATTATGTATTTGTGCAATCATATTTTTTAATGGAATCGTTTTTTAATCTGTTTCAGTCAACTTCAAAAAATGGCTTCCCCTGTAGTTTTCCGTGGCATAAATAAAAACATCGTCCGCCTACGATGGAATGTGTCTAACTCTGAAGAAGTAGCACTTTGACTATCCTTTAGTGGTAAAAGTTGGAACATCCTGAACTGTTTGAAGGAAGAAGGAGGCGCTTTAACGGCAATATTAAATGGCATGAAACGATTTTGTTGGACAGAATCTAAATATTAATATTGTTTACATGTGATGAAATAAATAACAATGGGATATTATTGTTTTTTGAAGGTTCGTTGCTATAAATGTGTAGCTTATAAAGCAGTCACGTCTCAAAGAAGGAGTAGAAACGCCGTTTACCTAACTGTTTATGCAAGGAAAAACCAGGATAATAATCAATTGAGACGACAAAACCGACGCCATGGGAGGGTTGATGGAAGAATCCATGGAAAAAATTAACGAGACACTGACCAAGTTTGTATAGAATGGAAGCAGGGTAGTGAAGAAAGTTATTTATATAGCTTTATTTATTGTTCACTATCGCTCTCTGTATGATTCCACTAGCACATAAATCGCAACACCTAGAAAGGTTGCACGAAGAGGCAATTATTAATATCGCATGATCAAATGTGATTTCTCTGGTCAGTAGTAGCATACCTCTACGGCAACTCAGACGATTGTCAGAGCGGTTATGCTATGTACAAACATATAGTAAATATGAATGGAATTTCATATTCAGTTAAAGTAAAAGACATTGATCGCTTCAAGGTGCTGAATCCTACAATAAGCATCAGTCTACGGCTATGAGGAAGATAACGATCGTGTGTATCCGGTACGTATAACCGAAAACCGTAATCGTTTCCATGTCATACGCCTTTTTTCGCTTGTAAGGAAGACGAGAGATAAATACCATTATTGTCTTATAAATATCAAACCTGGTAAAAACGGGCTATCTCATCTCCTTTCCGGTTTCATAAAACAACGCTGCAGCAGGCAATACTGTCCCTACTGCTTGCACCGCTTCAGTTCATCAAATAGACTTGTCACCAAACGAAATCTAGACAAACATCTGGTGGGTTGTAAGCGACACGGTGCACAGCGGTAAGGATGCCAGATCCCAATAAAAAAAGAAATGCAAGTGCGGACTACTCGTCCGCACTTTGCGTTTTTTATGTGGTGTATGCAGACTTTGTATCCATTGTACTCCCGACGGACACTGCCACTCCTAAACCCAAAACAGGTTTTATTTATAAGGTAGCCTATTATACTCCATCTGGTTACTCCTACGTAATCCTTGACGTGGATGGGCAGATTTATGTCGGTCCTGTGGTATACCGAGTGACATTTACAGATGGCAATATCACTGAGAAAATGCTGGACGAATAGCTTCACCACAATAAAAGATTGCACAAAATTATGATTAACGAAAAACCGGATGCTGATGACTCCCGGATTATGATTATGGTGATCAACCGGATGCTGAAGACTCCCGAAGACATTGAACGAATTCTAAGGACTACCGAGTATTTTATTTGTCATTGCGAGTTGAATGATGATCGGGTACGTCATCACTCGTATACAACAGGTCGGTTTCTTGGTGTTTGTCCAGTATAATTTAAATTGTAAGCTTTCCAAGCACATTCCAGTATTATTTTATAATCTGCGCGGGTACGATAGCCATCATATAGTTCAACCTTTGGGAAAATACAAGGACAAATAAATAAACTGTATCGCCACTACATCTGAGCAATTACAGTCACTTCCTTCGGTCCGTTGAGGTTTACAGACTAAAGCTCCTATCTTCATCTTTCAAAAATCATAGACAACCTAGTTAATGACTGACGATAAAGACACCGTATTCAAGTATTCAAAAGACTGACTTCAGTCTTTATATAACCAAAGAGAAGAGATTGCTTAATCCGTAAAGGCGTCTACCCGCTATGAATATATAACTGATAAAATAAGTTTTTCATCATTCAACTTCTACTCCAAGAGATTTTCTACAGTACGCTAAGAAGAGAGAACATAAAGAAGGAAGAGTACGTTCATGCCCAACATGTGTGAAATACCTTTGATTGTAAGACATTAGGCGATTACCACGACCTATACTTCTTTGTGATGTATTATTGTTATTCGCGGACTTTTTGAAAACTTTCGAAGCACGTCATGCAATACTACAGTTTGAACCCGTGTCACTTTTACTCCACCATCCTTCACCAAGACTGCCATGCTAAAACTTACCGCCAAAAAAATTAAATTAAATTAATTTAACTGGTACACGCGGTGGAGTAGCACTGATATCAAACAGATACACTAAGGCGAAAAACCCCAATGATTTGAGACTAGTACGACCCATCCAATCCCACGTTCTGGATACAGTATTACAATTGTAATAACTTGTATGGGACAACTATGCTTGAGTCCTTGCCCTATGCCAACTTTAGGTGGTTGAGTTCCGAGGAGATTATCAACATTGACACATTAGACGTTCGTGAAGATAAGGGTTGTATTTTAGAACTGCATCTTCAGTATCCAGAAAAATTGCACGATCGTCACTAGGATTACCCATTTGCACTCAAACATACAATAACGACTGACTTGTTATCTAATTATTTGCAAACATTAAATATATACGTCAAAATATTAATGACGACGTTGTTTGACAAAGAACACTACGACTGTACTTTAGAATACTTAAACTGTACATGAGACTAAAGCAGACTGCAAAGTATAAAATTCTGGAATTTTCCCATTCACCTTAGCTACAGCCGTACATCGAATTCAATACTAAAAAATTGGCACAAGCTGAAAACAATTTTGAAAATGACTTTTTTAAGTTAATGAATAACGCGGTGTACGGAAAATCCTTCGAAAACATACGAATCCGAATAGACTTTCAACTAGTGACTGACGAACGCAAACTGAATAAAGTGATTGTTAAATCTAGAGTCAAGACCTGGTATGTTTACAACAGGCAGGTTGTTTGTGTAAATCTGAAGAAAACGGAATTTTCTTAAATCATTTGATGTACACTGGATTATCCGTACTGGACATTAGTAAAATGATAATGTATTAGTTCTATTATGATTACATGGTGTAAAAATACGGTCAGAGCATAAAGCTTCTAATGACCGATACGGATAGTTTAATATATCATATTATATGCGATAAAGTTTACGACGACATCGTGCATGACACTGACCGGTTCAATACTTCGGACTACCTTCGTGACCACAGGTGTTATAGTAATACAAATAAGAAACGACTGGGCAAATTCAAAGACGAGATGAATGTGAAAGCTATTCATGAATTTGTAGGGGCTTCGCGCCAATATATATAGCATTATATAGCAGATGGTATTCCTACGTTATCTATTGCTAATGATCTTAGGTATGATCTTTACGAAAGTAGTCCTTTTGTGATATCGCTACCTATACATGTGCATACGGTATCAGAAGTATACTACATATCTTTTCTAATCCACAGTCTAAGAAATCGCTTTCACCTCACGACGACAAATGATACATAGTAGAAAACGAAACTGACACTATCATACGGTCACTACAGCCTAAATAAAAACGAGAATTACCCGACGATGACATTCTATAAGACCAAGAACCGAAAAGTTAGTCCATAGTCATGATTATTTTATTTAATCGTGTTTTTATCATGCTGGTTTATTATGTAGCATACCTTCTTTGGCAAATGGTGTTGTTATATGTGTGGTTTTTCCATGGATTATTTATGGTTGTGGAAAAACTGATAATTTAATTGCCAATTTCTTAGAAAAAAATATATTTAATTGTATTTTTAAATATGTTTAGTAAAGTATTTAATTATATTTGTGTATATAGTATTGTAATGTAAACAAATTAACTGTTTAATGTACTGACACAAAAAATTTAATTGTAAAATAAAATATTTATATTATCGTATATTTTTTATATTTCTTAATCAATGTCATCCTAAACCTGAAACCTATTATGTAATTTAATCTTATACTTACATTTAATAATCAAAACAACAGGCTCTTTTATTGTCTTGAAGAGATTTTAACCATGCAATAGACTTTAGTGAGCGAGGCGACGGCATTGTAACAAATGTACTGAATAATTATTTGCATTGCATTAGTACTGTAAATACAACACGATATAAATACAACCTGCTCTCGCTTGCGATCGTTATCTCTTTATGCAATGTAAAACATTCAAATAATAACTTTACTAATATTTAACTGCATTACAATATTATTAATATTAACTTTTAATATATTTTACTGTATTTAAATGTTATTAATGTATTAATTTTAATGTATGTTCGTTAATATTTATTTGTTTAACTGTTTTATTTTATAACAGTTACTGCATTACAAGGTTATAACATTTTACAATATCTATTTATTAATTAAAATTTTTCTTGCGCCTGATTCTTCCTTACGTTAGAAACTCAACTACGTATAAAAGATGATTTCCTTTATATCTCATGTACTAATCAGAAAATTATCAGTGTTAAGATGAATGTCAAAGCGTTAATAGTTAAGAAGCTTCATCGTAAAGCTCGTCGCAATTACCCTACACGTAGGATCGAGCTGGAAGTCATAAACAAACGACTTGTATCAAGCCGATTTTACGAAATTATACTGTATTCTCGATCCAACAAAGGGTATCGCTGCATACTGACTATGATAAACTGTTTTTCGAAACTAGCTTTCGGTGTAGCTATAAAAAAACCGGTATGGAAATCGCCAAAGTCCTAAAACCTACTCTAGGTAAAAACCCGATGCGACATTTTCATACCGATTCGGACAAAGAGTTTTACAACCCAACGGTTAAAAATTTGTTAAAATATCAATCACTATTCTACACATCCGGATAAAAAAGCTTTGATCGTGGAACACTTTAACCGTACTCTGAAAATAATAGTGTGGTGAAAATTCAATGATGTGGACATTCGAACGTCCAAGAGGTACGTCTATATTTTACACACACACACAAATACACACACACACACACACACACAAACTGAAATAAAGATATATATTTATTATTAATTTACACAAACTCACACACAAAATATATTTGTTTTAATTAAAATCTTTTTAAATATAATTATTAATGTTTATTTAAATTTTTATTAATTTATTTAAATTAATATTTTATTTAAACTATATGTGTGACGATATCTAGCGGTGGTTGGTGGTACTAACTAAACTAGTTTAATTTCACACCTAATATAGAACAAATTTCGCATGACCGGTCAGGGAGCTGCTGTGGCCACGCGAGCTAAGGCACCAGTATCCCGCCTAAGCGGATGACCAAGTTCAAAACCTACAGTTTTTCTTCTGCTGAGGGCTCAATCTAACAGACTACTACAACAAATGTACGTCAGTGCTACCACCCTCTGAAATATTACATCAATTAAAAAAAAAATTAATTTTCAGTTTAAAGAATAATTAGGTTGGCAACAATCTAAGTGAAAAGGGAATTTTCCACAGGGTAAAGGGTAATTTTCAAGATGGCAGACGGCAACACTAGTGTTCCTTGCGGTAGCAGGGAGACTACTCATTCCGTATTCCCATTTCCGTACTACGGGTACTATCAAAATTAATCTTTTTTCTGAAGTAAATTTATTGATTTTTTATTATTGTGATTCGGTATAAGGAATATTAATCAAAAAGCAATCCTAATACTGTTATTGCTTTTTTTCAAAGCGTTTAAAAAAAATTGTATTACTGAAAGCAAATAATAAAAATGTAATAACTATTTTTAAATAATAAAAAAAAATCAGTTTCATTTACTTTTTGAGAAAATAAAATAGATAAAATGATTTGAAACATTTATACTTTATTTAAGACTTTACGTGAAAAGAAACCTTTTATAAAACGTTAACCTTTTCCAACTAAAATTTAAATAAATAAATTGTCATATTTTATTTCAAAACCATTTTAGCAGTTAAAATAAATAAACGAGGAAATCGTAATAAATCAATAAAAACCTAATTTCATCATCGAGATATATTTGAAGGAATAACTTTGAAGTAAGGCTACGAGTCTAATTATTGTAGTCTTTTTATTGTCTAATAAATTATGTAGTCTAATTATTTTAAAATGATTTAAGGGAATGAGAAAAATTAATTGTAATATCTTTACTTAGGAAGATCTAAATAATTCAGGATTAAAAATATTGAATTTTATCAAAACATAATAATGTAAAAAAAAAAAAAAAAACAAAATACTACTTTGATACTTTTTCGAAATGTAAGTATTTCTGACGCTCTTCAGTTACAATAATTAATAATGGTGTTTAATCAATTCGCATGCTTATTACGATCAAAAAATTAAATAAAACAGAATAATGATTGACAAGGTGCGAACAGTTTTAGTAGAAACATCTTAAAACTTTTTTAGATGAAATATAAATATATTTCTATTTTCTGTAGTTTAGTTTAATTTGACATAGATTTATGTTAAATAATATTCACAAAAACGTATATATTTTATTATTCCAATTCATTAACGAAAATTATATTCCGGGTAAAAATAAAACATACTTTTTTCTTCTTTTTTTTTAATATTCTCTACCCTTTTAAAAAAAATACAACAAACATAACATGTGTATCTGGCAGCAAGTCAGGACCACCCGCTTTCAAGTAACCTGGCATTTATAACATAAACACTATTAAGAAAAATATCTAACTTATTTGTTTAGTTAATAAAAAAGTATAAGCGATATATTTCAATTCATCAAACGAAGATTGTTGAAATTATAGTTAAAATTTAAAAGGTAAAGGTAAATGAAGGTTGAAGACTAAATAATATTACAATTTATTAAAAGGAATAAAAATATTTAGTTATAAAAAGATTGTTACAAATCTTGCACACATTACAAATGTATAAGTCTACAATAAATCATATACACACGGATGTAGATAAACAAAAAGTTATACAGTATTCAAAGAGCTAATAATTTGTATTATTTTATTCAGAAATGAATCTGAAAAGATTTCTGAAATACGACTGGATCGTTATTAGCCCAGATATATGCGTATAGAATTTAAAAAAAATAAAACTATTCTAGATTTATTTTGTTTATTATCACACATTAAATATCAACAATCAATTAAAAATATCAAATTGTCAACCAATAATCAAGTTTAATAACATTATACTCAGTAAGGTACAGGAGAAATGGCTACCTTCGGCTATCAGCACTACAAAGATACTTTAGTTACAAATATTTACAAACATATTTTGGTTACCAACACTACTTTAAAGTTGGCAACACCAGTTACTTTAACTGAATTTTTTTTTTATAAATGTTTGGAATTGACTCAACATTCTGTGTATACAACGAATATTAAGAGTGAAAATGTAGGGTAATTTCGGTATAAAGTAATATTGTTAATAGTTTGGTAATTGAAACTGAGAATCTGTTCTAAAGGCAAAAAACAATCCAGTCACAGGCAATGAAATGGAATGACAGTCTCAATATGTGATATAGACTGGACTGGGATCACTAATCCTAGATCGTATCGTGTTTAAAGAAATGTTCAGATATCTCGGCCAGAGTTCTTGATTAGAAGCCTGTAATGTTGCGTCACCATTGAACCGCAATGTGAGTTTGTGTTGTTAATAAAAACCCAACCACAAAATGGTGGCCGCTAACAGTAACTAGGAATGTTAGAGTTAAAATTGGTTCGCCAAGCCTTAGATTATCAACCTCTTTTACGGGAAGGCGTCAAGATCGTAGTTCTAACCATCTGTGCGGTCATCATTTTGTCGTAGCGGGCTATTGATAACTATTACAACCCTAAAAATTTAAATAGCGCATTAAAAAATCGATTATATTTTTATGAAATATTTCTTAACTCGAGTAAATACACTGCTACTAGACACATTACTTATGTCTGATGAGGCTAAATTTCACTATCAAAGTTTGTTAATGTATTTCTTAAGTTTTAGAAATCTCCATAAAAGACACTTCACTTAGAGAAAATTAGGCTTTCAATCAGAGCAGGAGAGATTGTTGATTTTGTATTATTTCATGGAGTGCTACGGATATGTCTAAATGATTCAGACATTTAGGCTGAGGTAGAATGAACTACGACAATATCTGGTTGTTACCAAATAGGTTTCTAGCTCATATTTAAAGACAGAGACCGGTTGTTTCGTGTGAAATAATAAAATATATAAGAAGATCGCTTGATCTTTCGGTTTAGTGCGATCGACAAAAAAAATCTTGATTTATCATATTTTGACCTTTTCATACGAGAATATTTTTTAAAGAAATAGTTTATCTATCGACTTCACAAGTTTACTTTTCAACAAGAGAAGAGCTGAAATTGGAAAAATGTTAATAATAATTTTATTAATAAATTTTTAATTAAAAAAAGATTAGATTTATCAAAACAAGCTGAACATTCAATTTTATAATTCCAAATGCAGCTCTTTTAGTAACAAGTTTTGAAAAAAAAATTACTTTATTTTTAAAACAAATGCCATCCTTTTTTCATCATCTTGTACTTGCATTTGCGGTTGATATTTTTAAACTTCAGATTTGTTTGTTTGCGAATATGAAATTAAGTTAAATAAAAAATGAAATCAACTTTATAGGGGTAAATATTCAAAATACATCTGTTTATGCGGTAAAAATGTATTTTCTTTATCTATCGAACAGTCAAATCGTAATAAGTATTACATTCAAATTAGTAAAACGTATTCCTAAAAGCTCAGAAAAGCGTAAGATATGACTGTATCCACGTCTAACATTCGTAATAGAACTCTCATCCCAGCTTTACACATGTAAAAATAATAATCTATGTTCGTAAATACCAATACTGCATGCACGGATAAAAAATCTGTGTTCGTTAACAATTATTCGGTATTCGTAGTCAAACACGAATATTTTCCGTCTCGATTCGATAAATTAACGACTTAAAGTGAAAAACTTTATCCGAAAGTGTATTTATCCGAATACAAAATATTCAGCTAAACAACCGCACGCGCGGAGGGTGTATATTTGTACATGACTGATTTGAACTCCCATTAGTTATTAATTTAACGAATTTATTAAACTTTGAAATTTTAAAAAGACTCGATTTAGAATTACCGGAATACCTTCGGTACTTCAAATATTATTAATATATTGATAATACGGAACAATCCTAAACCAATGTCAAAGGTTTTTTAAATCTAGCATAAATTTTGAGCCAAGACGTAATAAAAAAAAGGTTTCAGTTTTATCTGTTGAATGTTCATCATTTACGTTATAAATTTTATCATGATAATTCCGATTTACAGTAACTATTCGCGAGTATAAGTTTCGAGGCTTGTTATATCTTTTGTAGATTTTTGATTTTGATAATTCAATGATAGGCCTTTGAACAATCTATTTAAAGATTTCATCATCGAAACGTCTCTGATATTTCTCAGAGTTTATCAGTAAAATATAAAATAACATTTTACTTTATAGACCTATTTTGTTTTATAACCAGTTTTTAACAGTAATAACAATTTATTAACTGATAGATTATTTCCTATAAAATATTTTCCGGGATTAAATCAATAAAACTAAATTTTTGAATTTAACTTTAATAGTAATCATATTAAAAAAAAACTGAAGTTAGCGTTGGGCAAGATATAAAGAAATAAATTAAAACCATTTATTTAAATTATGTTTTAAATCCTTTTGCACGTTTATTAATAGTAAAATGAGATGAATAAAATTATGCATAAAAAAATAACGGCAGATTCTTGCCTGGAATCGAACCTGAGACCAATCGATATTCTTTAGTAAATTGACATCAACAAAGACACTGAACGTAATCCTAATCCTGTAAGCGAAGAAAAATCTAGATAATTGGACGGAAAAAATTAATAATTAAATAAAATAAAACCGTTTGGAATCTATAAGTCAATAATCAGATTCCTTCAAAAGTAGAAAAAATATTCATCAATTATAGTAAAGGATCTGTCAAAATCTGAAAACAAAAATATGAGTTTCATGTAGAGAATATCTAAAATAGAGTTACTTAAAAACTTACTGTGTTTCTTACGTGATGTAAGGCAATCAGAACTAAAAATCAAACACTGATATATTCGAGGGGGAAAAATATAAATATCCTAGCATTTCCGTTGCGGTTTCGCCCGCGTTGTATGCGTGTAGAACTACACAAATTGGAAATAGTTTTTTAGTAATTATACGTGGGTGTTGCTCTCAGAGTTATCGGTAATCACAATTTACCGGATAAAATAAAATGTTTAAAGGATTGTTCCCAAAATCAAATTTTTAATGAAATCCAGAGGATATTGAAGTCGTTAAAAAATTACTTTACCCTCGCAAAGCAAAGTCTAGGAGTTCATCATTCCGTTTTTTGGAATCTTAACGGTTACATCTTTTAATGTTGTCCTATTTGAATATCTTTCAAATTCAGAGATAGTCGATTTCAGAATCGGTTATCGATTCAAAATACATCTGTTTATGAGAGTAAAAATTTATTTTCTTTAATTATTTATCGAACAGTCAAATCGTAATAAGTATTACATTCAAATTAGTAAAACGTATTCCTAAAAGCTCAGAAAAGCAAGATATGACTGTATCCACGTCTAAGATTCGTATAGTCGATAACATGGTTATTCGTATAGTCGTATAACATTCGTTATAGTCGATTTCAAATCAAAAACCGATTTGAGATTTACTATATTTCTCGAAGAATGAACTCAAGTTTGAGCCGAGCGTAGACATTTGCTCTTCAAGTCTTTGTGAACTGGCGTTTATTCATATTATTTACGATCGTAAATTTTAATAGCCCTAGAAGTTCTTTCTATTTGTGATCTCGCCGATTTAGGTGTTTGAAAATATTATTACAAAATTGAAAGTCAAATTTATGCCAATTATATCGATTTCATCAAGGCTTATCTTGAAATTTATTAGTTCAGATATAAAAATCTACAGAGTGCTACTTTACTAGCGTGAGAATGAGTTATCGAGGGTTGCCAGATTAGGCAATGACTTTTACAAGTAATTTAAGAAAACCATAATAACTTTCTGAAGAAATCGATATCGACATCGAAATTCAATATTCCTCAAATCGTCGAAACAAATATGAAATAGTAGTCATTTCCTTTAATTTTTTATTACGATAATATATTAAATATATTACGATAATAAAATCTTTTGTAGATTAATGATCTTTTGTGGACAACTATCAATGCAAACAATGAAAATCGATATAGACAATGACACTAAATTTAGTAAGAAAAAAGGTTCTACGTTATTTATTTGTAGTTTTTTTTTTTTTAATTTATGATTTAGTGTGCGATCGGTGAGGTTTGAACTGCGGCTATCATTCCGGGGGTTATAACAAAGTTACAGTTAAAATCGCGTCATGATTGGTTCAATAGTTTTCACGGTTATCGGGAACAAACGAAAAGATATTATCTCTTTACGTAGTAGCGAGATGATCTAGATACATTAAGGAGTAAAAACCTAAGTCTGTCATAAAAAATAAAAATAAAATGTACCTATTTCAATTTCACGATCAGAAAAATTTGAAAGTAAAATGGTATAATAAAAATTAACCCGTAAACATAAAAATCGAAACGTAAATCAACATTATTATAATCGTATAGTATAAATTGACGAGTTAATACAAAAAAAGGAAAAAGAACACAAATAACTCTAATAAAAAATTACATCAAACAACTTTTATTTGAAAGAAAAAAAGTTGGAAATTGTGAATAATAATAGTAATACTAATAAAGAAAACAAAAGTAATTTAAAAACGTAGAAATAAGGAGAAAAAAGATGCAAAGAGGAAGAAGAATAAAAGGAAAATAAATAGTATATGTACAACGATCGAAAGGGATTTTATTACAACTGTAGTTCTTTGAAGTTGAGACAAAAGAATAATAAAAAAAGTTTGGATTTCTGAAGATGATGATAATGATGATACTCAACGTATGTAAAAAAAAGAAAGTAAAAGTTAGACTATGAATGAGGGAAGGAAAAGATAACTATAGGTAAAAAAAAAGAACTTTAGAGATTTCTCTTGAACGTTTAGCGAATGGTAACAGCGAGAGCGGGAATAGTATTCAGCGAGTGACTGGGAGGGTTGTCAGACCGTGAGGTGGTACTGAAGTAAAGATACGTCGACATTAACCGAGAGGAGGACGACTTCTATCCGCCAAACCATCCACGTACCCAACACCCCCACCCGCCCAATCGATAGGATTTCACCCCTACAACTTCTCGTACTGTATATAACCCACCCTTAGAAACTTCCACAATACCTCCTCCTAACCCTCTTTAACATCAACCAACCATCTCCGGCGCGGCATTGCCAAATACAGAATTGGCAACACTGTTTATATCCATCAAAACCAATATTTCTCTCCTCCCCTAGAGTTTAAAAACTTTTAACTCAAATTCTTCATCACAATTTCAGCAATTAAACTACTATAATAATAATAAATCTATGTAATAATTTATTTCTGCAACCGAGTTGAAACAATGTTTATAATGAATGGTTTCACAAAAGAAAAAAGACATTTATCATTTATTCCTTACTTTATATCGCGTCCCAGTAAATGCTTATGAACTTAACGCATTAAAATCACCTAAAATATTAATATTAGAAGAACAAATTAAACATACTTTCTGTGATAGTGATATTGTTTATTATATGGGCAGTGACTATAGTAAACAGTTTGGTCTCATTTGTAAGTCGAATATCAATTCGGTTGGTATATCGATATAAAACTTCATTTTGTTAAATCAAGAATATAACGGAGAAAAATTCACTAAACTCCATTATTTACAGTAGTATGGGATGTTTATCATTGTTATTATTTTTGAGAATGCTGCTTACAGAAGTGAATTCTGACTTATGTAGTCTACAATATCATTATATATTACGTTATAGCACTTAACAAAGAATAAGAATACTAATTATAATTTCCAATTCCTGTTTTCGGAAATTATGAACTTAAAACAATTAAGTTTGAAAAGTGGACATCTATTTTTATATGAATTAAAATACAAATAATGTTTTTGAATAGAATATCGACGTTTTGAAGTCTATTCCTTTTTTTTAGTGCGTTATAAACATTTTTTTTCGATTTTATAAAACTTTTATTCTGAATCTAAAAAATTTTCCGATTTTAATATATTCTGAATTATTTTTTATTCTCCAGATGTCGTTTTCTTTTACGGGTTTTAAAGTTTGTCTTTCTTTTTGTTATAATTTTTAAATTTCTCCTTTACTGTTGATAAGTTTAAACGTTCTGATACGTTAAAACTTCCAGATTTAATTTCTGCGTTATATCTTCTTTTACGTTTATGGAAAAACAGTCTTGTAGGTCCCTTTAGTTTTTCTTATGATTTTTCTCCATGCTCGCATGTTCTTCAAATTGTGTTTATAGAGGGATAGAACTACCGGCCCTGACCCCAGCCTTAACAAAATCACTAATCAGACTACCCGGGTGGACGTCCTGCCTCACTAGCTTGGTTTTCGTCATCGGAGGTGAAGACGGAAACATCCTTCACTCCCCTCCCGACAACGTCTTTATTTAGTTCTGTTTAGACTGTATTTAGACGTATACAAAAACAATGCTTGTATGAAAAATAAGCCTTTCGCAAGAAAAGTAAACGCGAGAAACTTATCTCTTGATAAAATAAGTAAATAAATACAAAGAGATTACGTAAAGAGTTCGCAACCAAAATACGAGATGAAATGAAAGCAGAGTATATTAATTAAGCACAAGTACATTAATCACACCATTTGTGTATTTGAAATAATGTAGGATGGCTGGTCTTGACCCTTTATAAAACTTCTACCGTGATTTTCACGCCATGTATAAAGAAAAAAAATCCAATGAGAATGTCATACTCACTCATTCGTATAGTCGTTATTATTTTATATATCATTCATATTTATATTTTCAGTGTGACATTTTCGTACCTGCTATAATGGAAATTAAAACTTCTCCAAAGTTTGGATTTTTTCGCATTTTCTCATTCGCTGGCCAAACTACATTATTCTAATGATATCACTGTTTTTTATTGGTTGTAACGCATTAAAACATCTGGTACAGGCATTACGAATCATATCTGACTTCTAAAAAAAATAATGATATCTATTATACATTCAGTCCTTGCTAGCCGGACAGAAAGTTTTAATTGAGTTAAATATATATATATAAAGTTATTTACATAATTTTTTTAATATAATTATTGATATTAGTTTACCGATGACCATTTTTACAGATAGAGCGATTATAATTTATATGGTACACTTTTTCTGACTTAGCAATAAAACTGTTATTTCCTATTTGTTTTAATAAATTAGTACGAAGTAAATATCAGAACGGTTGAATATTAAAGCGTAACAACAACTTTCTGGGATTTATTAAAGGTAATGAAACTTACGGTTAGAAATATATTTAAAGGAAAAGATTCATATATTTTGCTTTTGTAAGGAACTATGACAAACAATTTAAGGCAGGAAGGAATTTTCAATTTCAAGCTTAGAATGAAAATATTTTATTATTAAAAGTAGTGAAGAGGTGAAGATTTGAATTAAGATAAGAGAAGAGTAACTCTTGTAACGTGCGAATTTGGTAATAAATATACATAAAAGAAAAAATAACTTTATAAAATTTTTTTTCAGTTATGTTTTTGAAAGAAAAACTATTTATATTATAAACTATATATGACGTTTATATTTATTAAAAGCAGTCTTCTTTTTTATGTAATTAATATCGATATAAAAAATAACAGTGTATATTATTTTTATCGTTATTACATCGCAGATAATAAGTTTTAAAAGAGGAATATTAGTAATTTATAATGGAATTTCTTCAAAGTAAAGTGTACATGAACAATGATTTATCAACCAAAAATGATGAACGGTTTGCCGGCATCAGGCAGGGCAACCAACCGACCGTTAATATTAGAACACTACAACTTTGTCGTATTTCCCTTACGATGAATAATTTAACTAGGGCGTAAGCGGAATTATTATAAATGTAACCGATTAAAATGATCAACAATACATTGTATTTAATAAGATTAATTATAAAGGTAGATGTATTAATATAGTTTAATAATCTGAAAGAAATTTACACAATCATTTTTTCGTCAAATTTTTGTTTTCCAGACGATAGAAAATTATTTAGTTAACGTAAATTTAGGTAAGTGAAGCAGGTAATGGTAAGCGAAGAAGGTAATCGATTCACTCTTCGGTTATACTTGTAAACTTGCGCTGGATACTTTTTGTTCTTAAAGATGGCTATGTTATCGCCAAATTTTATTCGTTGAGACTCTTGTTAGTCACTGCGATCGTATTATTTGTATAACTTAATGGAAATAACAACGGTAATACGTCAACGGCGGAGACGCATATAAAAGATCCTTTCTAAATCTCCAAAGGAAAACCTCACATAGGGTCAGATCGTGTGACCTTTTAAACCATCGGGTCCATGCCGCCTGATCCAACAGTCGGGGAAAAAGTCATTCAACCGATCCCGTATACAGTTACACCGTGCGAGGCTCACCGTCTTGTTGCCAAATGAAACTCTTTGGTCCATCTTGCAGTAGAGGAAAAACCCGTACGCGCAGCATATACAAATAAGCGACTCCTGTTATGTCTGTTTTAGCGAAAAGATCGGCTCGTAAACTTATCGCACAGAAAAAATTTAATTTTGGGGCGTCCCTTTCGCAATATAAGAGTTCATAAGAGTTTTCTGACACCCAAATAAGGACGTTATGCGAGTTAACTTTTCCAGTCGGATGAGATGTTGACTCGTCATTAAACTCATTATGAAGAAAGTTGTCATCTTCATGCAGCAACATTTAGATGTCGAAGTCGGTACATTTAAAGCGTAATCGGTAGGCTTCAAACCTTGTGCCAACGGTAAGCGGTATGGACGCATATGTAAAGCGTCACAAATATCCGGTTGTTTCAAACCGATTATGCCATCGTCGAATATTATTGTCAATTGGCGGATCATAGTTAAACCTTCTACGGAACGCACGTTGAACTGTAACTACAGATTCACATTTAGCAAACTGCAAAACAAAGAAGGCTTTCTGTTCAGGAGTCACCATATTTGTTACTGGGGCTGTCAAGATGGTGAATCATTCTACGTTAATGCGCGCAATAAAAACTATCCTTCTTGTTCTTTGATTGTAATCTTAAACCTCAACACTGTACACCTAATCCAAGAGATATTACAGCAGATTAAAATCCCAATATGCTTTTTGTACACCCGGTATTATAAATACTCAGAAATTAAAAAAATCAATAAAACCAACACACACAAACATTTTTAAAGAACAATATACAAAAGATTGAATAATGACAAAAAAGGGGCTATAGGGGACCAAATGAAAAAAAAAAACAAACATAAATGAGGATGACCATATAATCTTGAACAGTTACTGCTGTTATATTTGGAACACATAAATTTTCAAGTTTTCATTCTTTCAGGATAAAAAGCCTTTTCTTAGTGAATTCATTTATTTCGAATATCCTGTCCTCCTATTTATATAGTATATATGCCTAATTAATCATACACATTTAAGCAAATAATTTCTTCCTTGTGGAAGTATTGTGATAGCGAAAAATTTCGGTTTTCAGATTTCAACGGAAATATCCATTTTGACCATCTCTGAATCCATTTTGACTACTTTCGGCGTGACGTCTGTACAAACATATGTATGTACGTATGCACCACGCATAACTCAAGACGGTTAGCCGTAGGATGTTGAAATTTTGGATTTAGGTTTGTTGTACCATCTAGTTATGCACCTACCCTTTTGATTGCAATCGACTGAACCAAAAGTGTCCAAAAAGCCCAAAATCAAAAATAATTTAGATTTTGGACTTTTTCTTAATTGCAGTAATATGCTCTCATTGAGAGCTTTTCAATAATAAGTGGTACTTATTTTCATCGGTTCCAGAGTTAAAGCCAAATGAAATTTTTATTAATGAAATATTTCGATCTTAGAAGGGGGAAGGTACATCGGCTCGAATCAGACTTCATTTCCTTTTTTTAACTTTTTTTTTTGTTTTAAATATATTGATTTGTTAACAATTATTAACCTCTGATTGTAAAAAACGTTTTACGATAAATATGAAAAATAAATAAATAAATATGAAAAAATATCAGAAGTTATTAATGAAATCAAATTTTATGTACTTTTCATTAAAAGAAAAAAAAATGTGTATATGTAATTTAATGGCGTACAATGAAGTCATGTGGTGTCGACATCAGATTTTTTTATTAATAAATAATAATCATTACTAAATATTTTAATTTTTAATTGTGAAATATAGTATCAAGATGCTGAATCCATCTTTTCTTGAAAAGAATGGTATACTCTGAACTAATTAGTACAGTAAATTGAATGTGAATCAATATTTAGTCTTAACTGAAACAGCCGAAATTTATCGTAAAAAAAGAAGCTGGCATAAGAAAAAAACTATTGTTCCCATATTTTTTTAAGAGTTAGTGATTCCTGTCGTGAATAAGCTTACTTACAAACGGCAATAATTGTGATGTGTTTTTACCTAGTTGTGCAAACTTTATATTTTGTACTTGGACTTATTTTAATTTTTTGAAAGATCAGGATTGTTCTTTAGAATAGGGATTTTAAACGTATGAAAAAATTTAATGGGAAACAATCTTTTATTTTTACTAATGGTCAAACCAGTTCTTGAAATATTACGCATATACGAGGGACGATCAGAAAGTAAGTTGACCCTCTATATAAAATAAACACGTAAGTAAAAGACAATTTTTTTTTATTGAACAAAAACTACATATTTTTATCTATTGTTCGACATAATAATTAATTTTTCTAAACATTTGTCATATCTTGTGACAAGTTTTTCGATTCCGCTCTCATAAATATTTCATCCAATTTCTTTCAACCATTTAAGGATCGCTTCCTTCAGTTTATGATAAATAGCGAAACGCTCCCCTCCCAGGTCTCGCTTGAGAGGACTAAACAGGTGGAAGTCGCAGGGGTGCTAGGTCAGGGCTGTAAGGCGGATGAGACCACACTTCCCACTTGAAACATTTTTAGATTCTCTGGAGCTTGTTTTTTGCAGTAATTGCTTTGTCACATGAGCTGAATGAGAAGTAGAGGTTTCGTGAAGAAAAACATCCCCATCACTCCATTTTCCGGGTCTTCAATCTTTAATGGCTTGACGCAATTTTTTTAAAGTTTCACAGTAAGATTCGGCAATGATTATTGGTCGTCGGGGAGTAAATTCAATGTAAACAACTCCCTCACAATCAAAAAAGACTGTCAGCATAACCTTCGAACATGTGGAGATGTTTTTACTTTTTATGGCTGCGGCGAATTTTTGTGTCTCTATTCATGCGATGCTCGTTTAGTCTCTTATTGTAATGAAGCACCCAGCTCTCATACCGTGTGACGATTTGTTTCAAAAACTGTGGACCGGTCCTGGAATAACGTTGAAGAAAAGAAAGAGCAGATGCAAAACGTTGATGTTTGTGGTTGTCGGTCAACAGATGTGGCACCCATCGTGCACATATCTTACGGTTACGAAGCTGATCGTGAATGATCGCAAACACACTACCGTAACTGATGTTAAGTTCACTTGCAATCTCTCTAATTTTAAGCCGCCGGTTACTCAAGATTTTGTGATCATTGGGCGTGACATTGCGTTCTCACCGTATACCTCAACAATTTGGCTATGAATCTCACAACTGTCATTTTTTGCCCACAAAAATCGGAATATTGAACGCACTTCTAAGCTGGACGAAACCTCTAGAGGGCATGCCATTTTGACAACAACACTACACACCTACTGAATGTCGTACATAATTGCTGCTGGGGGAGCGTGAAGACAACACAACCAGTGCTGCCACCGCAAGACATTATACTTCTTTTAGTTCAAGAACACGGCAAGGGTGTAACTTATTTTTTGCTCCACCTCTCGTATTAGTTCAAATCAAAACTAATGTTTATTTATTCTCTTTTCGATAATTACAGGTTTACGGCTATTTAGATAACTTACGGCTATCCTCGGTTATTAATTTTATGAAAAAATGACAACCTTAACCTGAATTACCCAGAACTTTCTGGTTGAACGCCATAGAAGTCAGCAGATATGAAAATTCCACCAGTATGTTTATTGTTACTCTTAAGTACAGTAGAGCTGGATCCTAAAATATAATGTAGAAGGCAACGAGAGAGCTAATGCACTCATTAAAAAAATAAAGGCTTTTTTCTATAAATAGGCCCAAAGCCTTTTAATTCCATTGCAAGAAGAACCACATTTTTTAATCTTATTATTATTACTATTATCATCATCATACTAAAATTTAGTGAACGTTTTAACGTAGAAAGTCTGAGTAAGACAATAAAATCCTAACAGACATCTCTCGATTTGTTGACCCAATTTGGCACAGAATGCTTAGGAATTAGCATTCCTAAGAATCATTAGGAATTAGCAAAAGGAGTAATTTTAATCACTGGACTTAGAACCTTAGTGTTAACAATCTACACACAAAGGTGATATTCATTATGAAGTCTAATACGTATACTTGGTCACCGGCTTTCAGAGTCTACAAAAACACTCATATCCTAGTATTTCAGGCGTTTGAATGGAAACATTTTTAGATTCTCTGGAGCTTGTTTTTTTGAAACGATAATTCGATTTCTGATCGGGCCGGAAAGTTCTTCTTTTTATAGTGCCGTCTACATACGGATAGATCTACGTTGGCGATCGACATTGGTTAGAAGAATTGTTGATAATTTTCCTCTGAATAGATCCATTAATGGATAGTGAAAAAATCCCAAAAACGTTTTAACCACGATGTTTGTCTTCTTCCTACAGATCTTTTATGTTTCGTTTTACCCTGCAATTTAGGTATTTACATTTTTTTATGGAAAATTCATTTATTACATTAATTTTGGTTATGAAAAGGTACGTTATGACGGTACTGTCTCCTAACATAAGTGATATGGAGATCTGTGATGGAAAAGGTTAACTGTAGCATTAATGTTTATGGAATTAATATAAATCTTGAGAAAACAAAATTTCTGGTAAAAAGTTAGAGTTATTCAATATTTATAAAAACATTTAAATGTTAAACACTTGTGTGAATTTCGGTAATTGAAACGATCTTACATCAAGAGCATAATCACAGTAGAGAGATTAACAGTCGAATATAAATAGCAAAAATTCCTAAAATGAATTCAGTTTCAGGAATTTGAATTTAAACATCAAAATTCTTATTCTATGCTTATTCTATCTTTACAACCTTGCTTTATTGGTCATAATTTTATACGATTATAAAACAAAGAAAATTGATGACTTCTTTAACTTTTTACTTATCTTTGGTAGTAGAGTTAGTAAAAACATCCATTTTTTTTACCGCTGGCTTATGTAATCCAATAATTATTTTTTCAATCCTAACTTTACTTTTATCAATATTTTAAATTGCCGTATCTTTAACAAATAATAAGTAAAATTTACAGTCGTAAAAAATTATCTCATAAAGAAATTAAATTTTTTTTTTCATAAATAGTAGGTATAATTTACTACTGTTTTCAGTGAAGCGTGTTTTCTTATTTTGGAACAAGAAAGAGAAGAATTTGTATATGTGTTTTTTTTTAAAGAAGTCTAGAGAGAAGAGTATCCTTGTTAGCGATAAACAAAGGGGATTGCAATTTGTATAACAATACGTATCATTAGACGTAATGCTAATAAGTATTGCAGTGTCGCTATAGAACATCCCAACTACCAACTCCTAAGTCGAAGAGAAAGATTTTCAAGTGGAAGGATATATATAGCTAAGATTGGTAAGAGCAACAATTATTTTCAGTTTTAATGTCTTTTATACTATCTCTCTTTCGATAATATTTCCTGTTTTCTTCTTTTAATAAAACGAGTTTAATAAACCCTTTCGTAAAAAAGTATTATATCTCTTCAACTCTCGTTTTATTAAAAAAATGTTTATAACGCAATTACTTGATTTTTAAATTTAACTTTAATAAAATAATTTCATCTTATTACACGAGATGGCAAGATAGAGTGGAAAATCAAATATTCCACTAACGTAAATATTCTTTTGTAAAAAATCGAAAATCAATCGGTAAAAAATGTTTTATTAAAAATTACTGTATAAAAATATATAAATACACATTTTCTTTTGTTACAATAATAATCTTTTTCTATTCGACATCAAAAATAGAAGGTTTTTAATTCTTTTATGCATTACTTTCTCGACGAATATATCTAAGCTATATTAAAAGGGAAAGTATAGGGATTACGCCAAAAATGGGTCAACGGGTTTTTTTGCAAATCTTTAAGTTTTAGGGACCAACTATTTCCCCTATTACATATATACATGTGTGTATATCTCACTGCTTTTGACCTTATATATCACTATTGATAGAACTGATTTTCTCATTAATCATATTATTTTTTTTTCAAAATTCGTTGAAAGAGTGGGGGATATCGCGAAAAAAACAATTTTGATCTTCTTCAGAGGCATTTTAGATAACTTTATTAAAGCAAATATCTTACCGACAATGCATATATAGATAAATAAAAATTCAAAAATCTATCTTCACCTCTAAAAATATCTTATATGTTTTTTATATTTATATATATTATATATGTTTTTTATTATCTTATCTATCTCCCTCCGGTTTAAATATTCTTCAGAAACGTTTTGGAAGTTTATACTTCATATAGAGATATATACTTCACATATCTCTTTCAAGAAACGTCTGCAATCTTTTTAAATTATAGACCTACAATGATAAAAACGTTTTTTGACAATTTTATTTTTTTTATTTTAGCCTTTATTGAGGAGGTGTTAGATTTAGAGAAGACTTTACTTAAGAAAATTTGTTAAGCTTAAACTATATATGAATATTTTTTGGAAAGAATTTTCTTAAAATTTATTTCTCACTTCTTAAGAAATACATATTCCGTTTTTTTTTGTTTTTCTTTTTTGGCTCCGACTCTTTTAATATTTATTATTGAAATTTAAATAAAAATATTTTATTTTTATTATATTTCTTCATCATTTAAGGAGCTAATAAAATTAAAGTAGCTTTGGCACCTACAATATTTTTCGGATCCAAAACAAGAAGAAATTTTTTAATTTATTTCATAATAGTTGTAATTTATATTGTTAATATTTTAAAAAAATTCTGTATTAAATTATTATTTTTTTGTTTTTCGGGAACACTTTTTATAAATAGCTTTTCCTGAATTTTTTCTACAGAGTAAGAAATCCCCTAAAACCAAAAGGTCTTTTATTTGAAATTTGGGAATTTTGATGTTTAAATCTTATTCTGGTAAAAATAATCAATAAAATCGTAACTATTTGGGCTCCCAAATTTTACAAAATTTTTAGTTTTCTGTATCTCGACATTTATAAAACTAATTTTGGTTTTTTAATATGGCAAAATTGTACAAGAACATGAAATGATCTTTTAAAGCTATTCACAATCTATTTCACAATTCTATTTTTTTACAACTTTTATTTTTAAAAAATTTGTAAAAATAAAATAATTTACAATTTTTTAGAATTTTACGATTTTACGATACTACTTTTGATCAGCTAGCTGTTACAGTCATGCAATACTTTGCCAGCTTTTTTTGTTGTAATACTACCTTTTTCGCTATTACAAGAAACGTTAAAAGAAATAAATTATGGCAATATTATTTTGTTTCCAATCACACCAAAAATAGAAAATTCTTAATTCGTGTATATATCTATTTTTTTTTTTTTAGAATTTAAAAGATTATTTTTTCTTTTTTTTTTAGGGAAAGTCTCTGATATTCCGTAATAAATTACTTTTCTCTTCTTTTTTTTACTCGTAAATGTGTACGATGCTATTCAACTACTGAACGACAAGCACCCCTCCACCATGGTCCGGTGAGGATATGTATAACATATAAATGTCGTGAAGTCATGTATAGACTCAGGAAGTCGACCGTTCCTGAGATGTGCGGTTAATTGAACCCCAGTCACCAAAGTCACCGGTTTTTAAAAGTAAAGTGGTATTATCTACTTAGGTGACTGAAAGGAATTTTATTTTTTTACATTTTGTTGCCAAAATTGCTTATTGTGTAATAATGTATTGCTTAACATGATAAAAATAATGATTTAGAAAAAAATACGTATTCCCGGAGTCCAGAGAGGAATATCAGTTCACGTTAATCAAACTATTTTGCGGTTTTTTTTTAATAAACTACTTTTTTTTATTAAAAAAAGAGAATTTTTTAAATAATGCCAAATTCCGATTAAAAATAATGTAACAAACATTTAAAAAATCATATTTCACTTTATTTTCAAGGGAAACTTCAAGAAAAGTAGTTGATAATTTGGTTTAATGTGACCTAAATGTTTGTACAATAACATGTTTTTATGTATAAATTTGAGTTAAAATGTATTTAAAATATAAATAAATATTGTAATTTATATGCACTTTACTCGAATTATATTTGCTATTACTGGTCGCTGTCCCTACGGATATCTTTCTTTGGACTTACATCAAATAAAAGAATATTATTAAAGAGTGTGCGAAAGCCGAGTGTAGTACAATATATATATATATATATATACATAGACTGGATAAATAAATCCCCTTGGGAGGTTAACATTTGAAAATGTTATTTATGTATTTTGAGATGTAATTTAAATTTAATAATACTTTTGAATCAACATTTTTTTTTTATAGTTCGTTTGAGCATGAATCTGGTTGAATTAAACCGCATTCATTTCACGAAATGAAAATATATTACACATATTATTAACTCGAAATAAATGCAGTGATATTTATATAAACTAATTTTTACGAGGGTTAATATTCGTAGGTATAAATATTAATTAGAAATCTATTATCTCTCGTTCATCAATTTGAGATTAATGGAAGAGTGGGAATTTGTATTGTCACGCTATACACACAATTTTTATTTTACTGCAAAATGTTTTAAGTCTAAAATGGTTCTCGGAAAACGATAAACTGATTACCTAAAAATCTGCTCTTCCAACAGAAGTAAAACATTAAAAAAGAACCGGTTAAATAGACTGAAATTTATAACGACGTAAATGCAATCATCTTATTCAAAAACATATCTTCACTTGCTATAGTACATAATATGATAGCTTCCAGTGCGATAGGTTTTGGAGAAAGAAAAAAACGGGAGTAATTTGATTGCAATCGTATCTCGAAGAAATACATTTTATTAAAGATATAATTAAGTTCAATGAATGGATATCTACTAAAGAATCAATTAACACGATAAAAAAAAATAGATTCGACAACAACGTTTTTAAACAGTGAAACTTCAGATTAACAGATAATAATGATCGGCTACAACTGGAGACAAATTATAAACATGTAAAATTGTTCTCTATATAGCATTAACGTACAAACATCTTTTCAAAAGGTAAGTAGGAAGCTAGCCACAAAAAATGTATTAAACACGAAAATTAAAAAAAAAAAATAATAATCCCTGTAAAATGTCAGAGGTTAGGGGATACTACTTTCTTAGCAATGTTAGAGAAACTTTATAATTAGACATGTGATCCCGTAATCTAATAGTCGTCAACAATTTGTAATTTTTTTTTCGGTTTTTTTTTAGCTTAAAAATCTTAAACGTTTATCTTATCTATTTTTGTATAAATAATAGATATCTTTGGGGGGCTGAAGTTTCTTATTGACCTTTCTTTACATACTTTATGTAAAAGAGGAAATGAGCGTGGCGACCGGTGCAGGTAGGGAGTATAAACGGCATACAGCTAACTGTCGTCGGTGGCTACAGAACTGTCTCGAGAGAGGGAGTCTCGGTGATCGCCGGCGTTAAACCCATTGAAATCTTAGCTACGGAACGTAGCAGGCGGTATGTTTCTAACAAGGGAGGCTTTCTTATGTTTGGGGTATGCGCGAAATCGAAGATCAAGGTTTTGACTCTTGGCAAGCTAGGTGGAATGATTGTTCTACTGGTCGATACACGCATGGTATTTTTCCAAACGTTAGGGAGCTTCGAGCAATTAGGTGGGTCTCACCAAATCGGTATATAACTCAATTCCTTTCAGGACATGGTGCCTTTAGGAATAGCTCGGCTAGATTCGGGTTGGTTGACTCGGGCTTGTGTCCGGATTGTAGGTTCGATGACACTGCGGACCATCTCCTTTATGTTTTTCCCCGGTACGAGGCTGAACGTAACAGAATTGTTAGGTAGCTCGAGAGAGTGAATTTCTTTCTTGATCTGCGAGTCAACTGGAAGATCCGCACAGAATGGACTATTGTGGCTGGCTTCCTCTATTTCCTCGACGATGGTAGGAAGTGAAGTAAATGTCACGCGGGACTCAGCGATGGAGCTGAGTGGGAATAGGAGGTCTGTTCGCCTTTCCGTTGTAAACCAGACCGGAGTCCGTAACTTAACCAAATCAGGGGTGTAAACTGAATTTGAGTTCACTAAGGGAACTAGGACTAAATTTTCGTTATTGCGAACAACATTTTTGGTGGTATGTTGATTTACAATTTGCCTCGAATCTATGAGACATTTACAAGAAAGAAATTGGCTCAGTAAAAGTAGAACTAGGCGTGGGGTTCGTGCTTCCGCGAACTCGGTTGGCTAGTTCAGAGGGCAACGATGTAGGACATTCCAGATGTCCGGTCGCGGCCTAAGCGAAAGCAAAAGCCGAGTTTGAAAATCACCGATGTGAATGTCTACCGAGGCATTTACAACGTGCCTGGCATCCCAGGCCTGGGTGGCATCCCAACGATGCCTGGATTATTACTATGACATGCAAAAAGTTAGAGGGCGAAAGACAATTACCGTTAAAGCCAATCGTGGCTATGAACGGGGGGGGGGCGACCGGAAGCGTCACAAGGCGGGTGTCTTTCCCGCATACAGCTAACCTTTTTATTTCAACTTAAGACTGTTCAAATCTAACTTTTATTATTATTTTGTTCAGCTTTATATTGTAAATAAGGATAAAATGTTTTTTAGTGGGTAGTTCGCGCTAATTTTTGTTTATCGGTTTATTTTATCTACTTTTTTTTAAATTCATATATAATAAGCGGCAAGAACTCTCGGCATTCGTGCAAGGAGTAGCTACGAAACGGGTGTCGAGGAATGACATTTACGCTTTGAAATCTCAAGTAAGTTTATTCTAGCCCTCAGTTTTACGTTCGATTTACTCAGATTACGTTCGATGGGTTTCTAATGAGGCCTGTATCAGTTATTATCTGGTTCGTCGTAATAGAGCGAGGGAAACTTCGTTCAGTACTGATCCGCTTTTATAGTTCTGGGATAGCAACTCATTTATATACACCTATGACTGAATAACAAACATAAGTCAAGGTGGAAAAAAAAGTTTATGAAAAATTATGTAGTCCACTCCTCGCTACGTCCCATACTCTAAAAGAAATTATTCACTGCGCCCTACTGTACGACTAGAGGAGTGCACACTCAAGGAATGACACTTATTAGTGCTCGTGTATGCCAGACTTAAACCAGGAGTTGATCAGCGATCTGTATGTGACATAACGGGTAATCTCAATCCGTATCCAGTTTTACAATTATTTTCTCTGGCACGAGGAAGTGTCAAGCGGTAAAAAGCTCGCGTATAAATCTAAATCTACATGTAATAACTTACAATTAGCTAATAGTTAAGTAAAGAAGTACAGTAATCTGTTGTACTATGTAAGTAGTATACGTACGTAACTCTCTCTGTTTGTACTATTCGCAAAAGAATAGTGATTATTTTACATTAGCAAAGTAATAGGAAAAAAAATATTAACACCAACCTTAATGACCGTTAAAATTGTTGAGCGTTCTCAGTATTGAGTAAAGTAACGGAAATCTGTTCTATTTATGAAACAATTTCAGGAATAATGGTGCACCTTCTTCAACCCAATTATCAAGTGAACATTCGAACCACCTAATTTTTAAAACATTTATCGCATTACATTTTTTCATCGATCTGAAAAGTTGTAATTCATTAAATTTTAACGGCTTTATATGAATAGCGGCGTAGAGGTTAAACGAATAATTCAATTGTATTTACACACATGTAATGTCGTGTTCTATTTATGGAATATAAAGCGTATATTCCAATTTACGTAAACCGTAGCCATTTAACTGCAGCAGCAACGGGATACAAATAATGATGCTGTAATAATTTACAGCCTCCATTAAAATGAAAAGTTAATATTCCGCAATATTGTCATCAATCCTTCAATAGCGCAATAAATAAACAGACATAAATAACGTTTACTCGTTCTTGTCGACGTATAAAAACGTATGCGTAATATTTATGTTTAACGATTGATTAATTAATTAAAATAACTTCATTCAAAATGCATTACTTGTCTTCACCCGCTTATAAAAATATTACAGAACACGTACTCGAACAGCTTCAGTATTACGTCACGTTGAAAAATCGGGACACTAATATTTCTACTAGTTTCGATTAGATTTTTATTAAATTTTATGTAGAGTCTAGACGAAGAAAAAACACGAATTATTACTAATTTCTGAGTATATCAAAGTACGTAGTTATTTAGTTATATATTATTTTAATATTTAATCAGATTAATTCATACGACGAAGACGATATATTTGTATTTGACCTTATGGCTTTGTAATCTAAAACTCACAATTTAAAAAAATTCTCATCATGTTTATTTGAAAAATTTATTGACGAAAGCGGTTAGTTATTTCCCTCGGCTGTTTGACGGAACACACTGATTTTATTTTTGAGGACACATAATTTTAAGATTTTTTCAATCTTCTTTCTGAATCCAACGTTAAAGGTGCTAGAACCGACTGAAATTAATTACTTAGTAGTTTGGGAGGAAAATATTTCTTATCCGGTGCTTTAAATCACAATGGGTTAACATTATATTAATCACATCATGGAGTGTAATATATTTCTCTCAAAAATTATATTTATAGTAATATATATGGCGATTAACTATACTTTCATCGTATTACCGCTGGACGTACGTTTCAACTTACGAACTTAATGTTACATTAATTTTCTTTGTAAGTTTTAATCTCTTAAACTTTCGTCTTTTCCTTTATTTATTTAATTTATTTATTTTATCCGCTGTTTTTATCAACGCTTAAGAATTAATATTAAATAAAATCTTTAAATTTTATTCTCTTATCCTTAATATTTACGTAGCAAATGGAATGTTTTTTAGATTGAAAGTTGTATGTTTTGTATTGAACATTCCAGTCTGGGAATAGATCTTTAAACCTTTTTACAGTAACCACATCTTGTCAGCGGAACACTTTAGCCAGTTCTACTTTAGCTATTCGAATTTTCTTTGAAAATTATGATTTGCTTTTATAACCAACAGAGTAGAAAATCCACTTCGTTAGTCGGGAGTTTATTTTATTTTTAGAATAAAAGTTAGACTTTATCCTTCTCAGAAATGAATTATTTTTATTTGGTACTATTTTATATATTCATATTATAAAAAAATTCCTTATCCGTATACATTTTATTTGAATAATATGTATTTTATTTAATTGGATAAATTATATATATATATATGTATTTTTTTAAAATTATTATTAAAATATTAAATTTATTACTTTGGATCAAGAAATATTTTATTAGCATTTATATTATATAGATCACTTTTTTAAATGTATATATAAAATTAAAATTTAATGAAATTAAACTGAATTAATCTGTTTTTGTTCTTCCATTACTTTTTGTATTTGATAACTCATTATACAAAATTATTATTACGTAAACTGACCCTTTAACGGCAGAAAATTGGGCAATGGAAAGACTAGTATGAGGACAGTAGAAACAATGCCGTAACTGCTCGCATAGTTATACGAGGTTTATAAAAGATAAATAAGCTGGATAAAAACTAATAGTTTTGAAATTATTTGAAATAAATGACAGTACAGAAATTTTATGATATTTATACGTGTAAAATTGAAAAAAAAACTACAAGTCATTTTTTAATTCTATAAAGCGCATTTCAACTTATCAGAAATAAATTACATTAGGATGTTTCATCCATTGTTTTCTTCGTTGTGAAGGATATTTGAATCGGTAACAATATTTATTATTTGCTTCATTTTACACTGACTATAGGACTTTCCATATTTATGCATCAGCATTTCCCTTTTTAAATAATTGTAATAGGGATTATAATTAGGAACAACACAATAATCTACCTAAAGAAGGACATATTTCATAAATTTTCATCGGTTTAGGATGCCAAATTGTAATAATTTTATCGAAAATTCAAAAGTATCTTTAACAACGCTATACTAGTGGATAATTCTTTAAATAAAAAAAAATTGTTCATGTAGATTTTTTCTTTATTGAAATTCAATGTAGTAACTTCAACTTAGTTTTCTTTTAATTTATCCAAAAAAAGACACAATTTTTCGTGAACGAAATATATAAACACCAGGATCGTTTGACTCCCAGAATGACTCAGAGAAGGCGGAAATATGACCAAACGATTGTGATATTTGTCAAGTACGATTACTGAGATGCCATGTTGCGAAGTTTCAGACGCGTGCGTTAAGTTGGTTGCCTGTAGCGATCGAGTAAATCACACAAGTTTTGACGTTCTCTAAAAAATTGAAATTTGAGCTGTTATAAAGTACTATGTTTTAAAACATTTATTCCCGATAGACAAACAAAAAAAAGTTAAATTCTACTTTAATGGATTCTTTCCCTTCAATTTAGAATGTAAAAAAGTTTGCTGTTGATTTAATTGCGATCGTTCGTCCATTTAAGATGGGGAACGCTTGAGACGCCCTAAACCGCTACAACTGACCTCTAGTGGATATGAGCAGGTGAAGTTGAGCCAAAGAAAGCGAAAACGGACTACATCTGTAGAATAGAACAAAAGTCACGGCTACGGTTTTTTGCGATTCTCGTAAAGCGGTGCTCACATACTACCTGGAAAAAGTGGGTTCATCACCAGGACGTATTACTCTTCACCACTGATGCTATTCAGCCTGAACGACGACATCTGATCAAAAGTAGCGCTCTTTTACTACGATAATACGCCTTCACACATGTTTCGGGTTGTTGCTCCAAAGTTCCATAACGTAGCTTCCAAGTGCTTCCACGTGCACCGTATTCGCCGGATTTGGCTTCCAGCGATTCTCGATCCTGAAGAAATGGCCTTTTAGATAAAGACTCATTTCAAATGATAAGGTCAAAGCTGGGTCAACCGATTTATTTTGTAGTGTTGGATAAATTGCATTACACTGAGGGTATTAAACGGTCGGAAAGTCGATGGTCTAAATGTATCCGATTGCAACGTGACTACATTTAACAAAATAAAAATATAAAGTTTTGAAAAATCTTGTGTTTTCTTTGTCCGGTTGAGAGCTTTCCGATAGATTCTTGTAACACAGGGTCTTCAATTATAAGTCTAAATTTTCTTAAAAATATTCAGTTCGGCCTTTCAATAAACGTCGTGATGTTTCCAGGAAGTAACAAACGTTTTTAGTTTACTCAATTTTTATTCTACCTAAAGAGTAATTTTAACAATTTACTATACAAACATATATGAGTATATCAGATATTGTAACTTAAACAGTTCCAGATTTTCTCGTTGTTTAGATTTTTAAATTTTCTTATTTTTCTTTGTATATAACCGTTGTTTATATTATAAAATTGTTACATTTTTTAAATATATTTTACGTTAACATATTGTATTTTTCTTTTAAAATGTATAATTTTATATATTTTATATACATTTATATTTTTATATACATATATATTTTATGTATTTTGTATATTTTATATACAAACAACAGGAGTAAAATTTTTATTTATTTACAATTTTAAGATACATTTTACAATTTTACAAAATCAACTTTTTCTAAAGTTCCCTTACGCTAAAACGCATTCATTTCGTGAAATGAATACATATTAAAAATATTATTAAACAGGAATAAATATTACAAATACTATTATTAATTAGGAAATATATACAGTAAAATCTTTTTATTCGCGGGGGTTAGAGACCGTAAAAATTCCGCCAATACAGAAAATCGCGAATATTGAACCGGAACTAATTACTCATTTAAGAAATAATGGTTGGGTTCTATATAAAATGAAAAAAAAAAAAAATCATGCGTACTTAAGGGCGATGTTATTGATGAAATACAGACGGCAACATTAATTATAAGCACTGGTTTAGTACAGAAAGTAGGTACACGGCACTAAAAATATTTAACAAAATACAGTATATTTCCTAATTTACTCGTAAGCACTTACCGAACTTTCTGATTTAAAAACTACTAGAGTACGTACAGTATGTACTGTATTAGAAAACGGTATTACATGTTCAAATCGTACTCGGTAACCGGCGTAAAAAATCAATAAAATAGCACTACAGTACTACATACTCTAAAACAAATTACTGTAAAAGAAATTTACAAAACTAACCTACAGTATTTCGGATTGCATTTACAAACATTTGTAATTTTTCCTTGTCTCGCTCTTGTTTTTAAATCCGTGTGAAGTTCTGTGTTTTCTTGCATGGCATCTTCAATTTTGCGCTTAAAGATTAAGCTTCAATTCAAAGATGGGATCAGCATCTTTAAAAAACTGGATAAGAACGTGGAATTGATTAATGCCTTCGGTAAGCGTTTTGACATTTAACTGTTTTCCAAGGATCGTATCTTCTATCTCTTCTCGTTCATACTCTACCTGCGCCATTAAACCTTTTAATATGTTTATTTGTTAATGCTATTACATAACGTAATGTACACGAATACGGAAAATTTTAGCCGCGAATATAGAAAAGACATCCCAAAATTTGCACCGCGAATAACGAAATCGCGAATATGGAGCTTTCACTGTACTGTATTTATGCTTATAAAATATATATATTATTGTGCATTATTGTGCAGTTAGCTGTACAATAATATTGTACAGTATACGTAACGAAGTTTATAATTTATTGTTAAAACTTGTGTGTGAGTGTGTGTGTGTGTGTGTATGTGTGTGTGCGCGCGCGCGCGTGTGAAACACAAATTCACTTGTATAGTTGATACGCATGATGTTAACACTATAATGATACAATGTTAATACTAAAACCTCATTGTTAAAACTTTTAATGAAGGTTAGTTTCCACTTCTGCATCTCGTTGTTGTGTTTTATCTACGAACAAATAAATTATTTTAATAAATAATAATAATTTATTATTTTAATAAATATTTTTTTTTTACTGAACTTGTAACTATTTATTTTATAATTGAATAAAAATTCGCGTTTTACATTTAATTTAATTTAAAAATTACGACTCGATTATACTTTATTTTATATTTTGCACAATAATATTGACAGTAACGACGAAATTCCGATTAAGGGGGCCGGAGAAATATTTATTAATAATTTAGAGAGAGATTTTGTTACCGCAGAAAAAATTCTACTTCAGTATAATCGGTTGAATAGCAGACCTGTTAATTACGACTACTCTCTCTTAACCACTACTGTTTCTTTGTTTAGCGTCCTGAGCCAACGTAATACTTCAGAGGATAAATGAAGATGATATGTATGAATGTAAACGAATTGTATTCTTGCATAGTTTCAGGTCGACCGTTCCTGAGATGTGTGGTTAATTGAAACCCAACCGCCAAAGAACACCGGGATCCACGATCTAGTATTCAAGTCTGCATACAAGTGACTGCCTTTACTAGGTTTTGAACCTTAGAACTCTCGACTTCAAAATCAGCTGATTTGCGACGAGTTCACCGCTAGATCAACCCGGTGTGTTATTCTTTTGTAACTAAAGGAATACGATTTTTTTTATTACCGTTTTAAGATCTAATTTTCTTATAAATCATTCTGGACAAGAAACAGTATTTTTTTAAAAATATTTCATAAATAATATTTTGCCCAACAAATTAAAAACAAAATATTAGAAACGATAGCCGATTGAACTTTTCATCCTCAAGTTATTCCGTATTCAAAAAGCAAAATAAAATATTGAAGCAAAAATTCGACTGTATTATTTGCTTCAAATTGAGGCCCTGTAAAAAACTACACTTTTTTTACAGGGTTAGTCTTAATGATAAACTATTTATTTTAAAGCAACACAGTTTTCAAAAAAAAAAAAAAACTAAAAAGTACTATGCTTTCCATTCTTTATATTTTGACTTTTAGAAATAATCACTAAATTAAAAACAAACAACTACTAAGAACTATGTAATCTCATTTTCTTTTTTTTTAAGTTGAATTATTTAATTTTTATGTAAACAGTTTATTAGAATTTTCATATTTTAATATATATTTCAATAACCGTAAAACCGTTCATTCTTTTTATAAATTTGCACGGAAGATATCACACCAAGTGTACATTGCCAAATTACAAGCGATGGCTTGTGACAGCCAGTCCAAACGAAACTTTTGCGCGGATTTTTATTTTGGTATTTCATTTACAGTATTAGAATCGAGTAAGCTGTTATAGAGTTATCAAAATTGAATAGCAAATTTTATTGTAAGAGTATAATTCTCGGATGTAAGCTTCAGATTTAATTTTTTGTATCGAACGCTAAGTATGCATAATGTTTATAATTAAAATTACTTTCGTAAACAGTCCCTAAAATGCGTTTTTTTCAATGTTTTTGTTTATTACTTTTGTGCCTATTAACTTGATTTATTTCTGTTTCACTCATTGTACAGTATTACGAATTAATAACACAACCTGTTTTTACATAACGTGAAGAACAATATTTTTTTAACAGGGTATAATAATTTACATGACTGAAAATTTAGTCATAAATATTATTTCTTCTCGCAATAAAATATTTACCATCGGGTCAGAAAAAAAGTTTTTTTTTTAAAAAAAGGTAAAACCTTTGGTAAAACACTTATTTTTAAAAAATTTAAACGCAAGGATGATTTGAAGAAAAACGTTTCAATCTACGAAACTTAAAATAAAATTGTACACAACTTATTAAACAAACATTTTTTAAGCTCCAATCATCCGTTCCGTCCCGTATTTTCAGGATTGCATGTTTCGATAAATTGTGCTAAAAGATTTCGAAAATGAAATTTTAACGCGACGAAAATTAAAAAAAAATATTTTGTAAGAAAATCTTTTGAGTCTCTTCAAAATTCTTATACTTTGAGGGTATTTCAGCTTGTAATGAATACAGTGGAACGCCGATTATCCGCATTGACTTTTGCAACGCCGACTCCGGGTAATTGGAAAATTAAAAAAAGGTTTAACATATGTAGTTATGTACTGGACACAGTATCACACTTAATAAAAAAAACAAAATATAAAAAGATTAATGTATTTTAGTAACAGTAAAAAGATACTAAGATCATACGTGCAATGTAAAAAAAAAACAGAAGTAATACCGGGCGATTCTAAAAGGGCTTAATAACTTTAAAATCATATAAAAATTTATTGAGATGACTGATTCGGTTGAGTCTCATTTCATAGCGAAACACATCAAGTTTGTCATTCAACATTCACTTCGGCTCGATATGGCTTCCGTTTGTAATGCGACATACATCCCACCTGAAGTCGATTTCATTGCAGTCTGTAGCCAGCCAGCAAGTCGGATGTTACTTCTGCAGCTGCGGCATTAATTCGAAGTTTTAGTTCAACAAGATCAGCAGGCAAAGTTGGTACATAAACTCGATCTTTAATGAAACCCCACAAGAAAAACTCTAACGGAGTCAAATCCGGGGAGCGAGGTGGCCATGCGATTGGACCTTCACTACCGATCCACCGACCTGGGAATCGAATATAAAGAAAATCTCGGGCTTCTAGGCTGTAGTAAAATGGTGTCCCGTCTTGCTGGTAGTAATGGCGTCCATCTTGGTTATCATCGTCTTACTGAGGCATTAGAAAATTTTGAAGAACCTCTAGATAAACGATACCGTTTACGGTTACCTCATGTAAGAACAATCTGTCTCAACGAAGGTTTGGTGCCGAGAGTAAATTGTACGCCTAATAGGAGGTTCCTTACCGTTCTCTATAGGAAAATTACGTTAAACTACAGTTTCTGACTGCAAATCGTGAAACAATAACAAACAGCGAGCACGTTCAGCGCCAGTAAATACATTTTTAACAACACTAGTGTGACAGCGCTGGTGGCAGAATTCGGTACTAATGAACTACGTAGTCAAAACTTGATGTATTATGCAATAAATGAGACCTCAACCGAATCTGTAAGTTATCTCAATAAATTTTTTATATGTTTTTAAAGTGGTGAAACCCTTTTTGAATTACCCGATATATTACAAAAAAAAAAATCCATTTAGTAGCAATTTGCTAATAAAATCTCAGAATTTACAAAACATTACTTAAAGAAATAAAAATTTTTTACTCTCCTGTTTTTTAAATAATGTGACTGAAATACTTAAATTACTTATGTGACTTACAAAAAGCGGGAGTTATTTTGTAAATTTTAAAATAAAATTTACAAAAATTTTATTTAAAAGAAAAAGATTTTTTAAAATTTAGAAAAATTATAGTACGTTTAATAAAATTAAACTTATTTTCGGTCAGTCAATAACCAAAACACTTTTTAAGTAAAACAAATTAAGAATAATATTTAAATATTTGTATAATTTACCAGATTATAAACAAGGAGATGACGATAATATAATTCATTTAAATCATAACAATTATACTGATCATTTTCTTTCTTATCTATAATGAATTGGACCGAAAGAAACATATTTAACGATAATAGTTTTACGCATTAGATAAAAAAAACCAGTTCTCAAAGAGTTTCAAACTCAAGAAAGTGCTAACAATTTTAGATGATAAGGTTATCAGACAGGTTATGTATAACCTTATACGATTTAGGTATCACGTGATATGTCTGTCATCGACTTAAATATGTTTTCCGTTTCGATTAATATATATCTATCATTCATTATCTCTTATTAAAGATGTCCAGATTTTCCTAATAAAAATGGTTATTTTACAAGAAAAAATGTTACCCGCACGTCATCGAGAAGAATCACCTCTGTTGAAAGGGCTCATTTCACGCTACCGTACATCTACATTTTAGTCTATCATCTTCCATAAAATCGGTGCAAAATGTTTCTAGGTTAAGAACTGAAACGAAAAGAATTTTTTCACCCGTAATTTTTTTTTCTTTAGTGGATGAATTAAAAGAAATTATTGAATTAATAATAAATCGATTTATAGTTTTGTTGATAATCTTTATGTTATTGTTTTACTTAAAAGAATTAATTAATTTTGTTCTCAGTAAGAATTTAACTGTGATAATATTTTAATTTAACAAAAGAAAATTATAACGTTTGAATAAATAATAGTACATTAATAAGTATCATTGGCGGTTCGCGTACAGGCACTGTGGAGCTGCGCACCTGTATTTCCACTTGATATTATCGATAACATTTAATGCGAGTTCTTTTTTCTTTAAGTTTTCTTTATACTTGTACAATATATAATCCTTAAGCTTAATTTCAGTAGCCATCCCCCAGTTTATGAAAAAGATACAAAAATGTTTGTATGGAACTGTGCGCTCCACAGTTCTAGCGGCGCACAACGGAAGTTGTGAGCATGCCCGCATAGGAAGCTGCACGCGCGGCTGCTAGGGTGAGAGAGCACTGTTGCTCCCGCAATGCCGACCGTGGCGTGCGGGTGGAAGATATTTTTTACTTCGCGTGTGTACGGAACGTTCCTTGTTCGTTCCCTTTTCTAGTTTAGTCGGTGGAAGGGACATGAAAGCGGTTTGTTGTTTTTTCAATAGTGATCAGAACATGGCGGAAAGCAAAATCTGTCCAAAAACACGCTGGAAGGGCAAAGAGAAGGTAATTAATAAAAAGTAATTATGTATTTGTTTCATAGAAATTTAAATTAAGCACCACCAGACTATAGTATTTTTAAGCGGACATTTTATTAAGTTATTATCTATTAATACTAAAAAATATTATGTGTATTCACATTTTATTATTTATCCGGTTTTTAACCGAATGAAGTACACCATATTCTTGAATTTACATATATACCATATTATTGAATGTTATAAAGTGTAGAATTAGATTCTTATCCCGCTTCCAGCTACTCTATTTGATTCATTTTTTTCGGTTCTTTTATTTTACAGAAAACTTTAACCATGGCCTTGAAAAGGCCCAGAATAAGGTTTTCTGGAGCAGCACCCCCATTAATTTTAGCTACTAGCTGCCACTGATAAATATGTTTTCCTGTATTATAAGAATTAAGTTTTACGTTACGCGATTCGTATTTATTAGTAATAACGTTATTACTACTTAATATTTTGAGATTGCAACTTACAATTTTGGTTCTATTCCATTCTACAAAAATTAAGTTTTACAGACCAATATTATACAAGTAAATTGGGGTTTTTTTTTATAGTCGGTTTTATTCTTAACTAGCTCTTATTTTACGGAGAAAAAAATGTTTAGAAATTTTTTTCAATATACTTCCTTATTTTAAAAATCCTCCGTGGGATTATAGAATTATTGTACGTTAACTTCTACCGATGACCCCCCTTACAGTGGTAAGTAAAAACACCATTCACAATTACCTACCTAATAAAGTAATTGATGTTAATGAGCTGAATGCGCTTCCTTTGTATATATTGGAGGTAGCGTCCGTGAAGAATAAACTGTTTGTTTACAATATTATTTTTAAAGCTTTTTATTGTAGTGATAAATTATGAGAGATTTCTTTTTAATTCCTTCCTAACTTGAAAATCTTTTCGTTTCGAATTTTATTCTATTTCATTATTATTTTAATACCAAGTTGTGATGATTCTGTACTGAAAATAAGTGAATCATAATTGAAACCTAATTTTAAAATGTACAAAAATATTAGTTTACAAAAAAATACTTTTTTTTGTTACATGCATTCAATTAGGTGTCAGAGTATTTTTTGCGCCGATTTCAAATCTGCAAACCAAAAGTGAATGATGGGCAGGGTTTTTTAACACCGATTTAAAACAGCACATATTTTTTAGAAACAATTTTGTAGCCTGTAGTATGATATCTTACGTAATATCTACTTTTCTTTACTCTCCCGTCTCTGGGATGTCCCTTTTCAGTCTCCAGCAGTAATCGACTACGATATTCGGACTCCATTTTCCCTGGTAGCGTGTTTCCATCGCTGGTATTTCCTGGTGAAAGCATTCATCGTGCTCATCACTTACATTACCAAAATTTTTTTGACCATATTTGGATTCAACGTCAAAATACATATAGGAATAAGCCAAAATTATCTGTGTTACAAAACTTTCTTCTATTTGCACTGTTTCAGACTAATGTAATTAATCTAATTGTTACTCAGAAAACAAACCCGATAAATTATTCCACGGAATAAAATTTGTTATAAACTTAATTGAAAAATAAATATAAAATAAGATTTGAATCTTAGGATCTACATGTTGAATTCTACTTTCTGATGAGTTAACTGAATACCTAATCCAAGCGGCAGATTTTTACACGCGATTGCAAACATATTTTTTGAAACAGTTTTCAAATTCAGAGATAAAAAAACAAAAAATTTATTGATACTGAATAAAAGCAGTATCCTTTTCTTACCTGGTCTTCGACTTCATGGCAGAATATGTTATTTTAGTTACTTTTCAAACAGGTTGTCTATCGTCGATTTTACGTTGTAACTTCTTGTAGGTGGCAAATTGTGACGCGGTTAATTAATCTGAAGGTAATTTTTCTCTATTTAACCGATTCAACATTCAAAACATCATAATATTAATTTTACTTATAATTTATTTACATTATTTTCTTTCTAATTTCAACATAAACTAAAAAATGATAAACAGTCCACATTTCAGTTATTAAGTGTTAATAAGAAAATGTTGCGGATAGTTACACGTACGATTTTTTTATTTGTTACGAATAAAAAACCATACTAAATTCCAATTACTGTAGTGTAAAAAAAGTTTTTATTATTTAAAAAAAAATTTATTATTATTATCTTTTAATATCCTCCCTCCACACTCACATTTTTGACTTGGTAGATGGCGAGTCAGAAGCCGAATTTAAACCAATTTCAAAACCCATAATTATCTAAAGTATTAAATGTAAGATGAGGAAAAGAGTTTTTCAACAATGAAAAAATATTTTTCAATTAACTTAAACCTAAACTTAATCCTTTTTAATTTTTTTTCTTTTATTGCAAGGTATTGATGTCAAACGACGTTTCTGGTTGAAATTTGGTCCTACATTACATAATTTACATTCAAATTGTACTATGGACTTATACAAATCTACTTGTATCGCGATCATGGGGGAATGATAGTGTCTCTGACCTTTCATCCGGAAGGTCCTGATTTGGAATCACCGTTTGTTTCCAATTTTCATCCGCTAAAAAAAAATTAATCTATAAAACTAACATAACGTGACCGTAATTAAGTGTAAGCCTGTTGTCTGAGAACAATAAATAATAACTAGTGTAATTTTTTCTAACTGAATCGTTTACCAATTTGTTTATGATTTTGTAAATACTCGTAAATAAAGATGAAACCATCATAAATTGTACCAATTTTTTACAATACTGGCTACAAGTGCTTAACTCCTGTCTTAGTGCAATGATTCTCTTTTAAAAACAGTTTTTAGAATATATATATATATATATATATATATAGATTTACAAAATAAAATACAAAAAATAGCATTCCAGTCGCAGCATCGTCCATTCTATATAACAGATGTGCGCTGTTTACCGTAGCAACCCTTAAAAAATCGAAATTCAAGCAAACCCGAAAGTTGATTTTAGTTATTTATTTGAAGATTAATTGCAAGCCTGAATCAAATGAATATCTCGTTTAGTGTAGTCGGAAATGGGGAAAATTTGCAATCATTGTTTAAAATATATTTACCGTTCTTCACCCCTTTCAAGGTCGACTTTTAAAAAATCTAGAAATTTCTTTTTAGATATTTACAAGAAGATTACACATAACAATAATTAAGCTAATATCTTCGTTTGTTACCGAGAAATTAAAAAAAATAGCCGGGTTTCAAAAAAATTAAAAAATCCATCATTTTAATGCTTTAAACTCAGAATTTAAAAAAATGTATAAACTGGTTTTTAGGTATTTACATGAAGATTAAAAACAATAAAAATGAAGTTGATATTTAAATTTGTTACCAAGAAATTAAAAAAAAACAGTAAATTTCATCATTACTCCATTTTAACCCTTTAAACTCGGAATTAAAAAAGAATCCTTTCTTAGGTTACATTTACACCGCGAGAAGAATGCGTACAGAAATTTTCATCCAATTTATCTTCAGTAGTTTTTGCTGGACGTTGATTATGAATGACTCACGACATATTATTTTATATATATATATATATATATATATATATATATATTATTTAACGAAACTTTATTTATGGGAGGTCACGCACACACAAATTTACATACAAAAACGGTTGGTTATATTATAATTCAATTATATTTTACTTCATTGCACAGATTTCCCTTTTATTATCCGAAAAAGAATAAAAGTGGTACGAGAATAAGGGAGAGGTGAATCATTAATCCAAAACCCAACGGAGAATGATCTTCCCATCCTTTGCTAATCCTGCCTCGGCAACTATCTTGATAAAAGGTCCTGGTTTAAACGGCCATAACGAATACCTTTATATTATATTACTATGCCAGGATTTAACTTTTTAATAGCAATAAATTCTAAAACAAGACGGGGTTTGGAATTTAAATAAAATCATCCTACATTGTGTCGGTATAAAAAAAAACCTCCTTTTTAATAAATTTTCATTATTAATACACGTATATTTTTTCTATTATAAAAAGGATAAAGTTCTATAGAAAGCAGTTTTGCACTGTCATTAATTGCACGATTTATTTATTAAGCTACGCAGTTTTAAAACAACTTAAAGCCTTTATTTTCTTACCATTTCTTTTTATTTTTTAATAAAAATTCTTTCAAAACCTTGAAAAGAAAAATGAAGTACATTAAAACAGACAGATCGTACAATTTATCGCAATTGTTCATGGAACGATTAAAAAAGTGGCGTGAACAATGAAAGTGCATTAATTTGTTTTGACCCTAGGATTTATTTACATTACGTTTTATACTATATTTTAGGCGGGATAAACCGGTTATCCTAGCAATATCAGTTTTACTAGAAAGCACTGCAACCACTAAGCTTACTGTGTAACCATCCAATTGAAAAATGGAATTACTGCAAATAGAGAATTGGGAATATCGGACTATTATTATTTTTTTAAAACGATCGTGGAAACGCTACAACCGTTCTGCCAACGCGTTACACAAGCATGATCACCACATTTATGAGACAAAAATTAGTTCGATTTCCACAAATTACGTGGTTCCAGCTAGGCGGTGCTACAAGTTATACTGTTCCTGTTCAATTACTACTTTAATAGTATTTTTTCCCAACCATATCCAAAAAGAGGGTATTTGTTCGGCCGGCTACATCTGATTTGTCCACATGCGACTTTTTTTGGGAGATCTGCATCAATACCAAGATGTAGGTTGAGCGATCGCAAAAAAAATTAACGAAACTAAAATTAAAAATTCACGAGGTTGTACGCATTACACCGCCGATCATGTTACGGCGAGTAATTGAAATTTTTCGATTACGATTATAAGAGTGCTTAGATCGTAATGACGAAGCTTTATTTTTATAAAATAAAATGACATGTATTACTTAACAGAAAATTATAGAAACATTCATGTTAAAAAAAACTTATTTAAATTTGCCCACTTTATTGATATGGAGTTGGTATTACGGATAGACCTCAACCCATAGAATTAATATTCGAGAGTAAAGAACTGTATGAATTTGGCTCTAAATTAGGTGGGTTACATTTAAATTATACTATGGATTTCAACAAACCTATTTCTCTCGTTTCTAATTGTCATAGTGGAATAGTAGTGTCTTGCCTTTCATCCGGAATGTTCGAATCCGGTCAGGATTGGGATTTTCAAATACTACACAGATTCATACACCTATAAAGTGATCGTAATCGGTTCGTTTTATGATTTGGAAAGTAAAATTTGATGATGGGTTAAATCATACCTTTACCTTACAGTAAAATAAAAGGGATCTACTCCCTTTGTGAGAAAAGACTATGTAGTCTCGAAGGGGTAGGATTACGATACAAACGATCTACAGACAGGAAAGCTGAAGACTACCTCTGGGAAGGATCGAGTATTTTTACTCGGGTGGGAGCAACTGATATTGATCAACGATTTTCTATTGAACAACTCGATATATGATCAAAAAAATGGGTTTTCCCTTAGGAATTAAAAAACCATCCAAAAATGTATATAAAGTTCTTTCTTAAAAAAAACTATTATTACTACAAAATACATTAGAATTATCTCTTACAATAACGTTCACTATACAGCCAACTCCTATACTAGAAGACAGGCTATTACCCTGTTCAGCCCTGTAAGTGATAACTTACAGGGCTGAACAGGGTAATAGCATTCCAGTGAACATAAGCATGTTAATGTACAATAGTATGCTTATCTCGGTGTCGAAAGCAACAAGAAACTTTTGGCTCACTGAAAGGATTGAGGGAAATTTTGATAAAACCTTGACCAGAGCACAAGCACAAAATACATTATTACTTTTAAAAAGTGGCCGAGTCCACATTAATATATTCACAATAAATAATATATAAATTGGATTTACCAAAATACTGAATAGATTTTAACTGTTAGCTAAACTATTAACACTTTAACAGTTTAAAATGGAGGTTTGAGTGCATATATGACTTGTACGAGTTGAACAAGGTGCAGAAAATTTTTGATATATTTTCTTTAATTAATATCATTTAAAGAAATAAATCGGCTAAACAATATCGATTCTTAAAAAAAAATGTAAATAAATAAATGGGAATACATTTCAAATTGATATCGACAATTTACTAAAATTAGCAAAAGAAGTATAAGGTTCTTGCCGACCTCCGCAGCTGAATAGGTTACGTCTCGTCTTTTCGTACGAAGGTTCGAGGTTCGAAACCCGGTCAGGCATGGCATCTTTTAACACCCTACCAATTCCCATAGGGGCTAATGACCATAGAAGGAACTGATATCGCAAATAAATAAATTTATAAAAATTCGATTAAAATGGATATTGTCGAATACATTTATTTAAAAAAAATTATTTATTAAGCATAACGTTTGCTTATTTACTTAATCTATTTTAATAAATGTTCGAAATGCCCTCCTTTTGTTGTTTACCAGTGTGCCAGTTGTTGAAAAAGGATGATACTGCGTTATTCAATGATTCCCTAGGGATATTTTGTGCTGATTCTCTAATTCTACTTTGTAAATGCAATAGTTTCTATTTTGTAAACTTATTATGGTAAACAATATTTTTAAATAGCCCCATCGAAAGTAATCCAATACAAGTCAGGTGATCTCGCCGGCCATTCTATTTGACTCCTTCAGCCAATCCATCTTCCAGAAAAAATGCATTTAAAACTTCACTTGCCTGAAGATCGATATGAGGCGGGGGACCACATTGTTGAACCAAATGTTTTGGAAGTTGGGGCTAACAAAGTTTTGAATGTTTGGAACGATACGGTTGAGAATCAAAGCCTCATATTTCACTGCGTTTAAATTTCCACCAATAAATATAGGCCTTGTCAGTCGTCCACCAACAATACCTGCCCGTACATTTGCTTTGACTGGATACTGTGTATGTGCCTCATGATACCAGTGTGGATTAATATCAGTCCAGTATCTACAATTACAGCGAGTGACTTTTGACTCGCTCAGTGTAATGGAGGTGAATAATGCTATTTTTTTTTTTAGTTAGCATATGTCTTTTAATCACATGTGTTTGATTTCTGGAGACAGCCTAAAATTACGAGTATAAAATTCGATGGATTTGCGTTCTTCTTCTCAAGTTTAATATTTTTTTAATATCGTGATATCTTGCGTTTAATATAATTATAACTTTAGACATTATCATAAATAACAATGAATAATGCAGTTTTGAAATTACATGTACGCCAAAATTAAATTAAATTCTCCCGATTACTGTCTACAAAGAAAGAAATGATAACGTAGATAAAAAACTCCAGTATTTAATTGAAAATTGTTTAAAATTTTTATTAAAATAATATTCTTTCTAATTATAGAGCGAGCTTCTCAAAACGATTGAAGAAACTCAATCGAAAAAAGAAACGCTGAAGACGTTTAAAAATATCTGAAACTGCAGCGCATTTCTATTGTTTAATAATAATTATCAGCACGATCACTAAAAATAAATATAATAAATTTACGCATTTAAAAATAACGATAATAATTAAAATTAACTTATTATTTATTAACAATTAAAAACAAAAATTAGATTGAAACTAAAATTTATGAAACGCTTCAAAATATTTTTTCTACAAAAAAAATGATTTTTTATTACTAGGGATGTTAATTAAGTCCGTTAAAAAAAAAAAGTTTTTTTTTCTGGAAAATCTTTTTTATTTCTCGACATAACCCTCCTTAGAAGTATATTTATTACAACTTAAACCAACGATCCCCAAGTTTATCGATCCCATCATCTAGTAAGATTCAAATCTTCAAAATAAGCAGGTGGTTCGGCAATAACTTTATTATTTCTTGTAAATTTCTTTTAAGTATGCCATTTTCATAATTGGGAACAGATAATTGTCTGAAGGAGCTAAGTCTGGCGAGTTGAGGGATGCGGACTAATGTTGAAGTGTAATTTGAACAATTTTACTTTCGAAATCGCAGAAGGTGCATTGCATTGTGAAAAAGAACCTTATTTTTCGTTTTTCGAGAAATACAACCGTGTTTTCTTTATTTCTTCATTTAGACAATTCATTAACGGTACATAATATTACTCGGGTATTGTTTTGTGTTTCTCCAGAAAGTCGATGGAGATTATGCCTTGACCATCCTTTCGCTTTCTTACTTATGGCCTTTTCGCTTTGTTTGGAGTAAATTTACTGACTGAAATCCATAGTTTTGAATGTTCCTTGGTTTAAGGTCGGTAATAATATAACCGAGTTTCATCAGACATTATGAAACTACGCTTAAGAAAAATTCTTCTCGGTTACGTTGAAAGGTAGTCGAAATCGTGCTTAGAAATATTTATTCGTTTACGCTTTTGATCGATTACGAGCAAACGTAGCTCTTATCTTGCGGACATTTTTCGCATATGAAAAATATTCGTGTGAGATATGATGCGCCCGTTCATTTGAAATGCTTATTGTCTTAGAGATCTCACGCATTTTCAATGTTCTATCTTGTGTTACCATATCAAGGATGTTTTCAATATTCCTGCAGTTGTAACCTTAAAACTTTCATAACGTTCAGATTCATTTGTGGTCATATGGTCGCTCCGAAAATAACCTAAACCACTTATAAACTGTTCCAATCGATGGGGGTGACTTACTATAATATTTACGGCTTTAATTTTATACACGGTTTTGCCTTTCAATAAGTTAATATTTGATAACCACAAGAAACTGTTTTTCGTGCATTCTTTTAGAAATCATAACAACAAAATTATGAATGAACTAAACATTAATTTCTGAGATCAGGAGAAGGTTCATCCTGACGGAATATTTCTTAAAAATAGCGATAATTAATTTTTTAATTTGGCTGGTTGACTTGTTTGGTATTAGCTCTATTTAAAACTTAGGTTATTTTTTTAAAAAATATGCCGCCAGGATGAACCCTCTTTTCTCTCTCTCTCTCTCTCTCTCTATACATATATATATATATATATAGTCTATGGAATTGCATTCTACAAGCAAAACAAATTATTTATAAAGATCAATTTTCTACTTCCTGGTTTATTTTTCCCTCTGCGTTTAATAGTTTCCAGACATCTCTGCTTCATCAGAATATTTCGTAGAAATTTTATTAAAAACAAAGTTAAAATATTAAAAACACACACACACACACTTCAAGACAGATGCCCCTAACTGACCAACAGAAATTCATTTCTATGCGCATAGATGGAGCGTCAGCGTATCTTTTTTTTAATTCATGGCAATTTGAGTTTTCGCGTCATTATTTATTACTTTTCTTTTAAAAATTTTAAAATATATAATGATATAAAGATTCAATTCCAAAACCACAGTCACGTTTACAGTTTACTGTTTTATACGTGAACTGACAAGCAAATCCCTCCTTTTTCCATTATAGTTGTAGTACGCCTTCCTATTCTCTGACTTCTTCCACCCACAACGATTTTCGACACCCCTTCCACTACCTCCATCGGACTTTAGTGAGAAAAACAGACTGCGGTCTACTCTTGGGGGATTTCTACCGACCGTTCTGTTTTTCTACTCTTTAATTTACAGCACGTGTTACAAAGAACAGTTTCCGGTACACATTTAACCCAGTCCTATTCTCCCTTCAACCGATGCGTTTTTTTTTTGTTTGTTGGTTGCCTGTACAGCCTCATAACTTCTATAAGAACGAAAGAAATACAACCCTGTTTATAACTTTTTGTATTTTTTTTTGCTTCGTAGGAATGTATGTGTACATTACTTTCAGTGACCTAAATTATTGCTATTTATCAAGTCGCATAAACATTTTTACGGTAACACAACAGAAATTATCTAAAACACATCAAAAAAAACAATTTTTTAATATTTTTGGAAAGAAAATATATTATAAATTTCGCTGCTACAGCTAAATTAATAAAATGTTAATTTGTTTTCTCTTTGATTATAATAAAGTAGACTTTTTTTTAAATCCTCTTCGAAGTTATTTCCATATCATGGCTTATAATTACAAATAGTTTTTTATTATTTCATTTACAACGAAAAAGGTACATGTAATAGAAAAATTATGATGATGCAAACTCTTGGTATCCAGTTTACAATGTTTTAGGATATCTTAAGAATTTCATCCACGCATTATTTTTACGTTATTTTCACGTAAATTATTTGTATGTTATACAACATTTTTAAATAACGTATGGATGAAGGAAAGGAGATATTACTTTAGACCGCTGACCTAACTCAATGTAGTTTACGTGTAAGAAATTTGAACGTAAAATCCATACCAATAGACAACATTTCATGCAACCAGTTTTGGAAAAATAAGTTGAAACTTCATGAAAATCCGCTTATGGGTTCTGTAGTTTACCGTCAACTAAGAACCTAAATTTAAACCATATTTTATATTTATTTTAATTTGAATACGTTACAAATGTAATTAAATTGTTCGGTTTCAATTTTCAGGACCGGTCAGCCTTATTGACAACCACACACTCACTTACACACACATACACATTTATATATAAATCATATTTATTTCATAAATTCTAGGCAAAACAGGAAACTGTTAATGTTAAATTTCAAATAAATTAATGAAAAAAAAAAGATTGGAGGCATAAAATTTTAGTCATGATAAAATCAAAAGGGATAATTCGATTTGTCGGGAAATTTTTTTAATTAAATCTACTTCAGATGAGTGGTCGAGTCAAATTTTATATTTTTAAAATAATGTTACTATTTCACAGCAGAGTTTAGATTTAATTACAGTAAGGCTGCTACAATTGCCCAGGTTTATCCAGTTTATCTCGAGAATCAATTAGTTGAATATTCAATCTGTCACCTTCGAGTGCAATATATTAAAAAAAATAGTTTCCAGTGTAAGAAAAATATAATTTTAATTGTAAATAATGAAGTAATAATATTTAACATTGATACAAAAAAAAGATTCGAGTGCTTGAACGGCTTTCAGTTAAATTCTGATTATCAGGCTGAAGATCCCAGGTTAATTATTCGCAATTCTGGATGCTTAGGATAACAAAGAATTTTTTCTTTTGAAAAGAACACGATACTTCATACGTTGTAGATTATGAAATAAATCAAAATGTCTTATTTAATCAACTTGTAAATTTTATATTAACCAGGTATTAGAACTGACGTATTCATCTATTATATGAAGTAAACACACAAATTTAAAGATTAGTGTGAAAAAGTAATAATTACATCGCACTACATAATGACTTAAAAATGATTGACTGATCGGAAGTGATGACTTCCGAGAATATTAACCGTTAAAATTATTCTATAATTTTAATTTATGGTAAGTAACGTATACAGCAATTAAAATCAAAAGCTGTACATAAATGTTGTATGCTGTATGTACAGTTAACTCGCGATTATTCGTGTCAGCGATAGTGAGAAGGTTAATTAATGATAACTGCATTAATGCATTTTTTTATTTAAATTTATATTAGATTAAATTGATTTCGATTGAATAAAAAAAACAAAAAAACTCCAATTATAAATTAGTCTGCCCACCGGGCTAGTCTAGTGGTTGACTCGTCATCGCAAAACAGATGTTTAACAGCTGATTTTCGAAGTTCAAGGTTCAGAGGTACAAATCCTAGTAAAAGCTAAAAGAAAATCCTAGTAAAAGATGATTAACTTAACTGCTTTTATATGGATTTGAATATTAGACAGTGGATATCGGTGTACTTTGGTAGTTGGATACAATTAATCACACATCTCAGGAATGGTCGACTTGAAACCTGTACAAGACTACAACTCATTTACATGTCATACATATCTTCACCTCAATGGGTCGTGAGGGGGGGGGGAGAAATCGGTTATTGTTAACTATTTGAACAAATCGCTACGTATAGATTAGGAAAAAAATTAATCTGCGTAGATTTAAAAAAAAAAATCATCCTGTTTGCCTCATTAACTTTAAACTCGTTTAAAACAATTTTATACGTATTTCTTGGTTTTATTATCACAATTTTCTCATTTTAATAGACGATTGCATTGTATGAAACATAATTTAATAAATTTTCTTGCTTGGTAATCAAGAATTTCAGCAAAAATTCCACGTTCAGACGCGAAACTGAGCGAAATATTTGGTCGAACTTCGGCCTCCAATATTACTTTTGTTTTTGGCACATTTTCCTCATTCCGGAGACCTATTAACCTACTTCGTCTCCAGTTAATGACCTAGAAATGTGTTTCTATCGTCGCATTTAGATCATTCATCGTCAAATCATTTTCAGCAATTATTTGTTTACCTCTCAAAATTCCCTCTAATAACTATTTAAGTTGTGATAACTAGATTTAGTACTCGTACAATTCATATACAATTCATCGTCGTCAATGATATCCGAAATAGTTTTCTTTTATTATTATTAATCGTGTAACATGTTCAACTTTTCCTACGCGATAGCGATATCGTAAATTATATACAGACTCTTTAAAAAAATTATTTTCTTTATATTTATTTTATATCTTTTGTTCATGATGGTCGGGGACGAAAATGGTTTAAATTAATAAACTTTAGAAACGTCAAACCGAATCTAATTTTATAAATAAATGTTTTAATAACTTATTTCAAAACATTTTAAGTCGCTTTTGTACTCCTGTTCTTAACTACGCGATTTTTTGTTTTTAATTAGGCAAGCGCGTATTTCGAATGCGATCGTAAAGTGTTCCGGATTGGAATTACGTATTTTCATTTTGTTTATCGCTGTTTTGCGTTTATTTATCTCATTAATGCTTAAGAACCGGTCCTTTTTGTGTATGTGTAGAATATCAAGGCTATAAGGGACGCTCCACCGTGTTGGCAGCGAAGAAAGTAACTACTTGGATAGCAGATGTCAGAAGAGGTACTTGGAGAACAAGAGGGATTCCGTTACTTGTCTCCCTAGACGTTAAGAATGCTTTTGGCACCATCAAATGGAGCCATATTCACAGTGCATTATCGGCTAAGAACGTAAGCCTATATCTTAGGAGACAGGTGAGGAGATACCTCTCTGACAGATCGTGCAGAATTGCAACGCAAAGTGCAGATTTGGAAGTCAACATACACGGTAGAGTTCCCCTGGGCTCCGTTTTGGGCCCGTTATTATGGGTTTTAACTTTTGACGGAATCCTGAATTTGGATTATCCTGCAGGTGTCGAGGTCATTGCCTATGCAGATGACCTGGTAATCCTTGCGAGTGATAGACATGCACTGGAAGTACAAAATAAGGCCAATTTGGCATTACAGATAATAGAAAACTGGCTATGTAATAAAAATTTAGTGCTGAACATTGATAAATGCAAATTTATCACTTTCACTGGAAGAAGGATCATTGATCGGCTGGATATCAGGATCAATGGTCAACCGATAGCAGAAACTGATAAGCATATAGCAGAAGTACCTAGGCGTTACCTTTCAGAGGAACGGTTTCTTCACCGAACTATAAACGAAGTTTGTAACAGGGCTGACAGAATGATAAAATCTTTAAATATCATTATGACGAACCAAAGAGCCCCTAAGGCGTCAAAGAGAAGGGTCATAGCGTCTTCGGTAATATATTCCATGCTTTATGCGGTGCCGGTTTGGTGGTTTTCAGTGCAAGTAAAGAAAAACCTGGCACGTATGATCAGGACCCATAGGAGACTGTTGCTTGGAGTGATTTCTGCATATAGGACGGTCTCCTATGAGGCTTTGTGTGTGCTCGCTGGAGTCCCACCGATTGATTTATTGGCACTTTTAAGAGTTGAAAGAGACCGGGGAGTTGGAATTCACGAATCAAGGCAAAGGGTAATGGCAAAGTGGCAGGACAGGTGGAATGAGAATGGCCCTGGTGGTAGAACAAAGAGACTCATCCCCGATATTAAAAGCTGGATATATAGGAAGCATGGGGAAGTGAATTTTCACTTGTCACAATACTTTACAGGGCATGGCAACTTTAATTTTTACTTGCACAGAATCGGTAGAAGAGCATCGACGGAACGTATGTATTGCGATCGCGAAGATGATGTCGAGCACACATTTACTGACTGCCATAAATGGAGAGAAGAATTAGTAGACATCGATCTATCATCTGATGGTAACGGCAGATTAATTAATCACATGTTGCAGGGTGAAGATGCCTGGAAGAGGGTTGATTCAGTTATTAAGAAAATATTAACGCAGAAAAATGAGGACGAGAGGAGATTGGGGTTCTGATCTTTGTATAGGGAAGGGCGGATAGCCCCAGTGGTGAGGACTGGCATGCTGAGGTGTGCCAGTTTCGATGAGCCACTGGGTACTCTAAGGGTTTTCTTGATAGGAAAGATCAAAGAAAAGACCCAATCGTCACGTCAAGACAATCATGGTGTGGCGTGGCGATATATATAGATGGGCATATCAATAGACTCAAAAGAACTGACCGGTGGGCCGACCTGCCATGCCGGACATACAGCCGGTAGAGTGGGAAGGCCCATCCCATTTGAGTACAACAGGCACTCCCCTGGGTGGCGCATTACCAACCAGTCGGACCGGCCCAGGGGAGGAGAGTAAAAAAAAAAAAGAAAAAAAAAAAAAAGGTTGACTATGTGGCTATGCAGGGAGACTGTTTGTTCATTGTATCTTTGAAGCAGTGTTCCGTTTGACGATCCATTTTCTGCAAAAGTGTCAGTCCGCTTTCTTTTCAACATAGTTAAAATTCTTAAATCTTTTTCGTATTCAGTTGATGTTATTTAAAGATTTTCTTAGAATGAAATTCTGTAGAAAATTTTATTTTTTTAATTTAATGAAGATATTGTACGTCAAACCTAAAAAGTTGTGTTTTGCGACAAAGATTTTTTCTTTGTTTTACAATAATTTTTTCAAATATTACTAGAGATACAGTTTTTCCCTTTGTTTTACTGTTTTTCAGGTCAAAAACCGTATGAAACTATCAAATTTCCCCCGAAATTTAAGTTTCATGAATTTTAGTATGGTTTTTATTTTATCCTTAGAACAGAAATTATTGCGAAATTTTTCGCAAACAATAATTAAAATAAGAAGCGTTTCTGGGCTATTTATATGACGTTTTTTCTTTATCTTCACTTTAAGAAAATATCCTTAAATTCTTTTCTTCATGAAACACTCCATATAAGCCACATTTAAAAAAATTCTCAATTACTTCTTTCGAATCAGTTTATATTAATTAATACGATCTACTTTTAATTTTACCTACGCATATATTTTTGTAAAATTCTGTCATTTAATGTACCGTTAAATAAATTTATGTACGCTTGGTATTTTATAGTGCTAAATTTCTTTTTGAGGTTTTCAGAAGACAAGTGAATTTTTATCTGCAGTTCACACAAAAATCGTGGTGCTTCAGTTTATCATTTCAAAAATTAATAAGTTTTAAATAATGTTTCCTTATATTATTATAGCAGATTTTGAAAGGTGCAATAATTCAATAGAAAGGGGCAAATATAAGTGTAAAATTAGTTGTAAAAAATGATGTAGAAGGGGGTTGTATTAAAGTAATTCCATTGTACGATTATTTTTCATCATTATACTGTAACATAGACTATATTGATTGGGTGAGACGGTATGTCGTCTAAAAATGGAATGGCTTTTTTAGGCAGGCTAAACATAATCCTAGTTATTAGCACGCATGATTTCATGTTATTGCCGTAATAATAAACTATATGTCTCATGGGCTTACTGGAACAAATGTTGATTTTATGAACATTTATTGTATTCATAAACTAAAGAAACTTTTAACATTAAAAAAAGAAAAAACCTAGTATAGATTATGTAAGTATAAATTTAAAACAAATTAATTAAAAATTAATCTATTATTTTAAATAAAAATAAATGAATAATATTTACAACATACAATTTATTTAAGAAGATTTCGACCTTCTTGGATAATCCACTAATTGGTTAATTAGCACCTAATTTCTAGAAAAAAAAGGTATGTGATTTTTATTTTTTTAAATCTATTTTTTATCCATTTTTTCTGTTATTGATACGTTTTCTATTTGTTTTCATTTGCATTATGTTCAGACATTGATAAAAGCTTTTCTGTTTAAAATAATATCACTTTTCCGATCCAGTTGTGTATTTTATTTCTAATTAAATTTATTTAATTTAAAACAGAAATTCTAATTTCTCAAATTTCTAATTAATTTTAATACACGTTATTTACATGAATTTTCTCAGAATTAGATTCTCTACAAAGTTAACTAGAAATTTGTTATTCGTTTATCCGTAAATTAACAATGTTATTTTATTCCAAACCTAAAAAGAATGTATTTTCCGACAAAACATTTTCGTGTTTTTTCCAGTTTTTCTTAAAACCTAAGTATAGAGGTCTGAAACCACTTTTATTCAATTTCTTAGATCAAAAACCATAAGGAATCACCAAATTTACTCCTCGATTTGACCCCAAGAATTTTAGTACGATTTAATTTCAGAGGGAGCAGAGAGCAGTGCTAAATCTTTTGCGAGCCGAATCTCGTTATTTTCTGACCTTTGTTTACCTTTACTTTTTTTCTTATTTTTAACTGTATAATCATCTCCTGAGAGATTGCCGTGCAATTTGGAATCATCTGTATATAGAAAAAAATGTTTTAATTTTTGTATTTCGCTCATTTTTTCTAAATATAAAGAGTAAAACAGGTATCGCTTCCCCCACCAAAAAAAATTCCCACAAACATTAGAAATTATTATAAAATTTAAATAAATTCTTTATTTTTTATTTTTTTATAAAATTACTCATGTATTCTCAAGTCAACTAAAGTTTATGCGGTAATATTACATACGGCACATAATTTATGAGTCGTTACACGAAAGCTAACGCGCATTCTAAGGGTACAGTATTTCTGGTTTTGTAATTTTTGAAAGTTCTTTATGAAATGGATAAAATTGTAGAAATCATGTAAAATCTATTTATTTAATAAAATGATAACAGGGTCATCCCTGTGCGCGCATCATGCAAAAACTACGGGGCAGATTTTAATAAAATTTTGCAGATTTGTACCTTGGCGGCTCGGTCATTATCTCCTAATTATCACAATATTTCTAATGGAAGTTAAGATATTCAAGATTAAACAGAAAAAACTAATCCTTTTATTTCATTACACATTTCTGTTGCCAAGATAAACGAATTAATTTTTTACTTAACTTAAAATGTTAATATTTTATTATTACTGTAATTAGTTTAAATAAGCATATTCAGCGAAATTTTACGGGTTTTTATTGTTTACTTTGGTTTTCGATATTGGATTTTCAAATGTTAAAAAAATATGCCTTCAAGAAAGAAAAGTAACCTTTTTAATTATTCAAATTCTTCTAAAAGAATGATTTACTCGGTCCTCTGAAACAGCTGAAGTGCTTGATTCTCGGTTAACAGCTGGCCAAGAGCGCTACGTCCAGACTTGAGCTGTAGCTTAGTCTACAGCAGGAGCGTATCAGAGCTTCTACGTCAAGAGGGAGGAAAACGTTGGAAAAAAAAGAACTTTATAGGCTTTAATTGTTATTTATCAGTATTATTCTCACAAACATGACGATAATGAACACAGCGGGAGTCTGACTAGACTGGAAGGGCGAGCGAAGCGAGTCCTGACTGGCTTGTGAATAAATAAGATGGATTGAAAAGAGTTTTTGAATATACTTTACGAAATCTACCTGCTAATTATAACGATTTTATTAGAAGATTTCGGCTTACACATTTCATTTTTTGAGTGAAAGCTACCGATAACTGCACTGAAAAAGATGTTGCTAATTAGTTCCGAAAAGTTTTTATGGTGAATAATTGTCAATAACTGAAAATTTATGATGTTTAATATTGTAATGATTTATCATGCTGTTCAACGATATATAATGTTTTTCCTTGCGTCATTATAAGAGGTTAAAAAAGAAAAAAAAAGAAAAAAACAAATAAAAATATTCTAGATTTTAATTAAAAAGCGTGCCTGGCTCATGAAGCAAAATATTATCATTGAATTACGTTCTAAAATACTACTGAGTAAGCCATAAGTTTAGTTTTTTCAGCTTTTAATACAACAACAAATTCCCAGATCAGTTTTATTGCTTTTATTTAGAACTTTTTTTTAAAGGTTTGCTTGGTTTTCTGTGACATTCCAAACCCTAGAGCAATCTATTCTGTCAACGATTCGGTTTCTTGTCTCCGTTTACAACAATCTCAATCTCTTCATCATTTTAACTTTTTCTTCTTTACTTGATCTACTTTTCCTTTGATGTCTTGATTGAACCTTCTTAAATTATTCTCTCTGTTAATGTAAAAAGTATCTTTGTATCAGAAATTTTTCCTCAGTTTTATAATTTATTAGATTATAATTATTTTGTAACAAGAACATTTTTTATTAACCTTTTTTTTTATTAGCTCATAAACTGATATACTTTATATATATATATATATATATATATATATATATATATATATATATATATATAACAAAACCCTTTTTAACTTTTACATATATATTGTCAGTACCTTTATTTTCACGTCGCAAAGAATAATTTTGAATTTCCTGGATAGTTCGCGCCTGGAAAATAGACTGCTATTAATACGGCTGCATAATTAGTCAGTCAATGGATCGATATAGTGATTAGAGGGTTAACCTTAAGATGCAAAGGTCCGGATTCGGTTCCCAGAGGTTTTTTTTTACAATTTTATTTAGTATTTACTACTTGGGAGATAGGATAAATCGGGAAATTTGTAATGAAGTAAAAATGGGAAGAGGACTTTACTTTGTAACAGATAATATTCGCGAGTTAATACTTGTTTCTATTTTAACACGTGTTTATCGGAGTCGTAGATGACTACAACACATTACAATAAAAGTACAGGTATCTGAGAAGTTTGGATTTTAAAAAAAGTACGTTACGTAAGATGCAAAGGGATCAAGTAAAATACGTTAAAATGAGTGAAGCCCTTGGAGATAGAGCATAACGAAAACGAATGTACGACTAAGATAGTCTGGACACTTAGAGGGAATGCAAATTTGATGAATAGTAAAAGAAATTTCAATTTAAAAATTGTAGGAAGAAGACTTACGAGACCGATTCAGAAAAATATTTATAGATTATATAGGAAGATCTGATAAAGAGAATAGAGATGGAGAAAGTTTTCGAGAAAGAACGGTGGCGAAGGAAGAGTTAAACGGGGATCTGCAACCGAACGTAATAGTAACTGGATAAAGGGAAAGTATGATGGCGATGATTACTACATGAATTACAAACGAAAAAGCTGAATTTATTTTTTAGAATGTCAGAATCTTCATAAAAATAGAAATTTGATACCAAATTTATTTCATATTCCTAAAAAATAAAAATTTGGAATCCAGGTGAGAGTTTAACCTTTACTAGTTTAATCAGTTCCCACGCAAACAACGGAAAAATATAGATTTGTTTCACTCGCATTATAGCTGAGTTCCAGGCCAAAATATATTTCGCCGATCTCGGTGACCTGTCATATGTCGCCTGTCATGTGTGACCTGTCGTCTGACCTGTCATATGAAAGGAAATGGCTTTGAATTCCGATCGTTAGAAATTTCTCATACCCTACAAAATTTATTTAAAAAAAGAGGTGGGTGGTAAGGGCTTTTCAGTCGAGAGTCAGCCTGTAGATGCCGGAGGTAAATATATATACATTTTTTAAATAATACTTGTATTAAAATGTAGAAAACATTATTTATTCTGAGGTTAGAAACTCCAGTTACTGTAACAAAAGTGACCATATATTCCTCAATCGGTTGGTTTTATTTATGTTTTGTAACAACATTTCTTATGAAATAAAACGTTAACGTAGAATTTTAAACAAAACCCGATTAAAATATAGGAAAGAAGAGTTATTTACAATGTGTTCAGGTAATTACTATAATAAAGAAGAACATAAAAAACGGAGAACTACAGTACAGAAAGGAGCGAGATAAAAATTTACGAAGATAAAGATTGTCCCTCTTCCAATTGTTTTTCAACTCATATATAGAAAAAGCAGTATAGAGATTCCCGGACAGATTTTTAAAGTGGATTGACTAACAGAGGAGAAAAATGTAAAGGAGTTACGATTCTGTGATGTCATTCCTTTGAAAGAAAATAACAATAATTTTACCGAACGGAAGGGATTAATTAATAGGAGAAAATTTTAACGAGACGGTACATAAAATGAAAGTAGTAAGAGGTTAGATACGGTACCAAAATTGGGGATATTAATCACAAATTGTACAAATTTGTTATTTAGCTAGCAAAATTATAAAAGGATAGAGGAAGTAAAAAGATATTAAAAGCAGGTTGGGACAATCAAGCAGAGCTTTAATGCAGAAAGAAATCCGGCAGCATACAATATTATTATTTATTGAGAATTGCAAAGAAGCATAAATAAAAAATCTAGTGCTTTGTGATATCGAAATGGATAACAGAAAAAGTAGAAAGCAAAACATCTGAAGCCTTTGAAACGCAGTTATTACAGCAAGAAGATGTTGAAAACTGGATTAGTTGATAAAATTCAAATGAAGATTTCTTAAAATGAATATAATAGAAGAACATTTTCGGCGATCGTTGCAAAAATATGATGAATATGGTTGATGGAAAATAAATTATAACATTTGGTGGTAGAGGGAGATAAAATCTATAGATGAAGACAGAAATCGGATACACAAAACAATTATCCGGGTGATAATGTAATATATACAAGATGTTAAAAACCATTAGAAAATAAAATAGCATTTAAATTTAAAAAAATAGAAATTTGTTTTTAATTTTTTACTTAATCGATTTGTTACTCCGACACGTTACTTCTTCTGTTTATAAATGAAACATATTTCCGCAAAACGTGAGGCTAAAACGTGTGTTTATAAAACATATTCCTAATTGACAGTTTTATACTGATTATAATCAAATTGAGGGATTAGAAAATATGGACTCCTTCACGTATTTGGGCGGCAGAATTACGGCAGATGGTTGATAAAGCAAGGAAGTGATAAGTCGCAGAAGCCTGGCCAAGATTGGATGTAAAAGAAGAGACCTTTCTAACTTCTAATAAGCTTAATAAACACCTGAGGAAAAGACTGCTAATTCCTTTGTATAGAGTGTGTTTTTGTACGGGAGTGAAACGTAGACGTTAGGGGTTGAAGAGGAAAGGATGGTTGAAGTTTTTGAAATACGGTGCTACCGCAGATTGAGGAAAGTCCGACGGGTGAATAGTGTCCGATGAGGAGGTGTTAAGGTAGGGTCGATGTGGCGAAGCCTTGTCCCTTAAATATTTTAAAGCAAAGAAGAGACAAACGATCGGCCATTTGTTAAGGTGTGATGAGTTAATTAAAACAATAAGAGAAGGTACTGCGGAAGAAAAAACGCTAGAGATAGGCCAAGACTGAAGTACATCAGATTACGGGTGATATGGTTTATGAAACTTACATGTAGTTGAAGGGACATGCGGGGAATCGTAAAATATGGAGATCGGATGCGAACCGATTCTAGGATTGACAAAAAAGAAGATAATCAAACTGTATCGATTGCAACACTTCTCATACAAAATTAAGTAAAATATGTTCCGTCAAGAATTATTTAATCCAAGAAAAATATACGAAATTAATTTTATGTTTTTCGAAAAGAGTTCCTATATATATTTCTGATTACACATTCAATAATTAAAGTGCAAGGTAAAATTAAGAAAGATTAAAAATACGCAGTATTTTCTGAAAATAAAGAATACTTAGACATACAAACGGTTTAAAAATATTAAATTTGATAATATTTTTAGTTTGGCTTTAAAAAACCAACAAACCGAAAAAATCTAAGCTAGCATTTTTTTTTATTCTTTGAATCGAAAGTACTCTTTTTTAAAATAGTAAATCCAATAAGATGTACTAAAAAGAAAAAAAAAACAAGTATATATAGATGAAGTTAATTTATTTGCCATAAAAATATAGCTTTGGGAAAGAGAATGGACAACACAGATCTATTCCCACCCGTTGTTGGAAGTACAAAAGATTTTCCTATAGAACATCACAAAGTTACTCTAAATACAAACAACACTAAAAGTACAACAATATAGACCCTTTACAACTAATACTTTACTATATTGGTACATCCCTCCCTTCGCATACTCCGCATCCTCGCTCAACCATTCACTACTGAACCGGAAGTCATCGGGTCCGTCCATCCGTTCTATTGTTATTTTTTTACTCTTCTTCATCCTAATTTGTCTGGAACGTATCCGATGGTTAACAGTTGTTGTTGTTAAGTTTATTACAATAAATACTGTATACGTTACGCTGCGATTAATAAAGTAAAATCACAACTTGTGAATCATCAACAAATGATGTTAAAGAATAGAATATGTGATCGGTGGTTACATCTGACGGTTTAAAATAACTTTAAATTATTTAACAGTGCGGTAGAAAAGGAGAAAGGGATGAAGGGTCGATGAACGGAGAGTCCAAATTTTTGTTTTGCCGTTTAATAACAGAGTACGCACTAATGAAAGGACAAAGTAGACGCTGATTAAAATCCAGCGTTGTGATGGAAATTTGAAGGGGAAATGGAAAATAGGGAAATCTCAAGTGGGAAATCATGAAACAGCTGCTGCTCATCTTCTGATAGAGATTGTCGTTTACAAGTTCATTTTGGAACTTCTGACACAAAAAAGGGACAATTTGTGTTAAGTACTTTAAGCCTTCTAGTCTAGCTTCCTTCATTTCGTCAATTACCCTTTATATCATCCTTCTTCTATCCTTTTTATCATCCAATTTCTTTCATCACTCTCTCTTTCTCTCTCGCTCTTCTTTCTACTGCACTCTCTTTATCTCTTACGTCCTTGTATTTCAACTAAAATCAGTATGAAATCGAAATTAAATATTATACATATTATACAGCTCTATAAAAACAAAAATACGAAAATACAAAATAAATAAGTGAGGAAATCGAAGGATTAGGATTTAAACGTTACTTGAGCTTTAAAAAAAATATTTAAGACGTAAATTAATTAAATTTAAGACAGTGGATTAATAAACAAATTAAAGCTAAACTAAATGGTTATCGTTAATTAAAAGTAATCGTAAGGCTTTAAGGAAAAAAATAACGCTGGGAAGGCATATCCGATATGCGATCAAGGGTGTAATGTACAAATTCAGGTTGCACCGCTTGTCGTAGAGATCTGCAAAACTATTGTACTGGGATCTCAAAAAAGAATATCGGGATTTTAGTCTGTTTTAATATATTTTGGATAAGATGTAAAGTGTTGATTTGGGGCTAGAATCAAGAGTAAAAACGACAATTTTAGTTGCGCGCATGGTCGTATTTTGATTCCCTAACTTTCCGTTTGATAGCGCCCCTAGCAAAGTCCTTAATTGGCATCCCCTTCTGTTTTACAGTTTGCTAAATATAATTTGTAGTTACAGTTCCACGTATGTTCTGTAGAAAGTTTAATTGTGATTCAATGAATGACAGTAACATTCGTCGACAGCATAATCGGTTTGAAATGACTGAATGTCAATGTAAAGGGAGGAATACATAGTCTAAGAACAGGTTGGTTGTGTCAGGCAAGCTTTCCTGCGTAGTATTAAAAGATTTGTTAGGAAAATCGATCTCGAAGTAGAATTGCCGGTGATGACAGTGTGGAATGTTTTAAGGAATGCTTACGTATTCATCCATACCGTTTACAATCGTGACAACTTTGAAACCTACAGACTACGCTGCGCGTGCTGACTTCGCGATCCAAATGTTATAGCATGACTCTCCTAATCGTTTGCGTTTAGCGATGAGTAAGTCAACATTTCATCTTAGCGGAAAGGTTAACGCACATAATATCCGTATCTGGTGGTAAGAAAATCCCCATCATCTCTTACAATGCCAAAGGGATTCCCCAAAATTAAATGTTTTTCTGTGCAATATTCCGACGGCAAGTCATTCTTTTTCGCTAAAGCAAGCGTTACCAGAGTCGCTTAATTAGATATACGGTTCTTTCCTCAACTGCAAGATGGACTAGAGAATGATATTTGGGAACAAAATAGAGCGCTTCCTCGCCGGCATAACTCTATATGGAATTGGCTGAATGACAGACACTTCACCGACTTCTGGAACCGATGATAGAGCTTGTTTTCGGTCACCCGATCTGACTGCATGTGATTTCTTATTTGGTATTTTATAAATGATCTTGTGTATGTTGTTAAAACAACTTTACCACCCGCGGTTTTTTACCGCATAGGTAATAAGAACCCAGTTCTTATTACGTCTACTGCTATCCTCGCCAAATGCTTCTTCGATTGCGAGCTATTTAATTTTTTGTTAATCATTGTGGAAAGGAATGTACGATAACATTTTACAAAATAATAGTGCTTACTGGCATGTCTATAACTTCAAATTGGATTTGTAAAAAAGCGTACGACAGATTTTGAGAAAGAAAATTGTTTTATTAACACTGATTTACGTGTAATATCTTTTAAGATGTGTTAATTTTACTGTAGAATAAATTATAAAAAATATAAATACAACGAATAACATTTCTAAGTAACCGAATTTTTTTTTATAATTTGATCCCAGCAGTTCCTTAGGGATGGAGTATATCGATAAAAATTAATTTTTAACCTATTATATTTGTAGAATCGTTGCGAGTTTAAGTGTATTACGTCATTTTGAAGGAAGAAATCCATTCCCCCATATCTGACGAACAAAAATACGTCGGCTATCGTTAACCATCACATTACTAAACACAGCAAACAACGTTTAGTAGTAACTGCACGCTGATTACAGCGCATATGTTTCTCCTTTCCCGACGTAGATAAAAAGTAACGGACGTCATTTTAGGATCGTTTGCCAACCTCAACACAAATGTCATTGTTATTATGTAACTAACTGGTCGAGTTCTAATAAGATAAATGTACGAGATATAATTGTGAAAATGGGAAGACATGAAAGGATATAAAATACGTTAAAAAATCAAGTTCTGTTACTGACGCGACTTCATTTTATAAGATTATTCTTTCCTAACAACAAAAATATTTTACAAAAAAAATATCGGATATATACAATAATGCAGATTAGGACTGTTGCATATTAAAATAAAATGATGTAGTTCTAATTAATACTAGTTAAAATAACTTCATATAAAAACAACAATAGATTTGTTTTTTAAAAAAGGAAGAAATAAAAAAAAGGGAAATAATAAATTAAAAGGAAACCGCCCAAAAAGTAAGAAAATATACAAGAAAAGGATTGATGAAGAGGTTACTTGCAATATAAAAAAAGATAGGTACTTGGCAATAAGGATAAAAGAATGAAAAAAAAAGAAGAGCACAGGAAGTTATCTGTAAAAGATATCACTGCGCTGAAAGAGATGTACGAGGTAAAAAAAAGAAATGTACACCAGGAAAGAAAGAGAGAAAAAAAAGATGTTTTGGTGTTTTGTAAGAATTAAATAACCTATGACAGCGACTTAACTTTAAATTTACTGGGCTTAACCGATTGGACATTTTCAAATAAGTATAATCTTTCGGATTTTGCGCTTAAAATTTAGTTTGAAATTTTCTCTTTCCATTGGTATATGAACATACATTTCTACCTATGACAGTCAGAAAATGTTTTATGAATTTTTTTACAGAATCATGTTCGTGTTTTTTGAAAGGTTATTTTTCTATGAAATTTGATGTTATGTAATTAGGATATAGCAAAGGTTTTACTAAAATGTATTATTAGTACTGTAATAGCTTTATTATTGTGCGTTTGACGGTACGTGTTAGAGGCGTGACTGAACTCGAAAAATGGTGTGGTCACGGCTTCTAGTTTCGCAACAGGGAAAATTATAGATTTAAAAATCTTGTCTAAGTACTGTCAATGTAAAGTTAGATTGGAAGGGTTTCATGGTGATAAATGTACTTAAAATTACTATGGTTCAAGTGGCTCTATGGATGTAAACGGAGTAGTAAATATTTTTCAAAGGTCAGAAATTCTTTACGGTATTAGATATAAGTATTACCTGGTTGATGGGGACTACAAGTCACTTTCCACTATTTTTGAATTGATGCCTTATGTTCCATCCTTTCAAACTGAAAAATTAGAATGTGTGGGTCATATACAAAAACGGATGGAAATAAGATTTCGAAAGAAAAACGTGAACCGAGATGTGTGACGCTTGTCGATGGTAAAGGCACTGGAGGACGCGGTCGTCTAACAATTGCGGCTATTGATAAAATAAAAACATATTAATAACGGCCTTTCCGTTAGATGTAATACTTCAAGGCTGGAAGATATTAAAAAAGCAGTGTGGGCTTTCCATTTTGGAAGCACCAACGAAAACCAGGCACACGGTTTATGTACTTTACAGGGGATAATTCATGGCACAAAAACCAGAAATCTGTAGCGGGCAAAAAAATTTACGACTTTAATCAGCGCTTTAATTTTCCTTCCGTTGTAATGACAAAAATAATATCCAGTTTTCAGAATTCAGCTAACTTAGTTTTGTTAGAAAAATGCTTATACGGCGGTTCCCAAAATGTGAGCGAGTTCCCATTCATTATATGGTTGCGGGTTTCCAAAAAAACATTTGTAATGCTTGGTAAATTTGAAGTGGGAGTGCATGAAGCTACATCCTCTTTCAATAAAGGGAAAATTAATAACAAGATGCTTAATACTAAGAAAGTTAGCCATTACTCCAGGGAGTAATTGCATTGCAGCGATGCAAAAACTGGATAAGTTTCGAATCAGGAAATCGGAAAAAGCAGTTGAAGAGATTGAAAAAAAGTGTCGGCAGAAGAAAAGATTAGCTCAAAGAAGATTGGAAGGTACGTATGAACAAGATGACACAAAAAACAGCTCTCATATGGAGCTGGGTTTTATTAATTCATAAGTAGAAAAGAGAAATTACTAATTTATTTCGTTTTTATTGATTTTACCAAAATCACATTTTTTTGCACAAAGGTACATTTTTCTTAGAAACCGTACAAGATATCTAGACGATCTTTAAAAAGATTCTTCATGAGACAAACATTTTGATGAGTTCATTTGTATGATACAGTGAATAAATTTTGAAATACTTCAATTTAAGAGTGAATAGTTTTGTCCGCTAATGTCGAAGAAGAAAATTGTAAAAAAAATCAGGGAAAGATGTTTTTACAAATTGTAGCAAAATGTACACTCAAAAATGTAAAAAAAAAGATTATCGATCTAGCTGTGATAGTCTCTAAGAAAAATGTACCTTAATTAACATTATAAGTAATGGGATAACCGACTCCTCTTAAATTACCGGCACTTCTGCAATCTAATATAAATACCTTCTTCGACACCGCGTAATATATACTATCAAGGAAAATGTGTGTCGTTCCACTAGACGACAGTTACCTGAAGAACATGTTGGAAAATTATCAGATAACGTGAGAAGCTTACGTGTTACCTTAATATGTCAAAAAAAAGTAAACGACAAAAGGAAATTTCTTCATACACGGATTAGAAAGGATCTGAAAAATAAATCTTACACCGATTATTTCCACGGTAATTCAGTATTTATTTATGGGTCGCAGGTTATTGTCCAATAACCGACCACTTATTCTGTCACATGCTTTCAACCGACGATTCAAAAAGTATGGAGTCAATAAGTTGAATGGATCACGCGCTCCGCGAAGGCCGGTTGACTGCAAACTTCCATCGTGGTTAAATAGGTTCGTTCATCGGCTGGAATTCCTACATGGCCGACAGAAACTGACACATATAAACTGTCTTGACTAAATATAAATTGTCAGAAAAAAATAACTGCTTGTATTAAAAATTATATTAAAAAATAAAAATAAATTGAAGTAAAACTTCTCAGGCGTATCCTACATGATATACTGAAGAGACAAAGAAAATGAAGAAAAGAGATGGTGCGGAGGATAAGAAAAAGAGAGAGCTAAAGAGAGAAAGATAATAAAATTGGTTATTATGAATATTATCATATAGATGAGATTTACGGAGGTTAGGTTATCTGTTTTATTAGTACATCTCATCTTGCATGTACGGAATAAAGTTGTAATATCTGAACATTTATAGTCATCTGTGAGTGTGATTGATAGAAAGAATAAAAGTAAGATGAAAACGCAAGGAGAAAGAAAGGTCTGGCGAAGAAGCAGAATAAAACGGGATAGATTAAATAAATTTTTTTAATAATTCAAGTAGAATTATCCTTTCTATTCATTTTTAAAGAGATGAAATATTACGATCAATCTAAATAACAAAATGCTTTCATAAATCTTTTTTGTTGCTACAATACGTATTATAATTCCGTACAAAATGAAGTTTACAATACATCATAATAATAACGGTCATAACGTACTGCAAAATATCTGAATATATTACGTACATATGTAGGCTAATACGCCATCATGAAATTCTAAAAAAAAAAATTAATGTGAAACCCTTAATCAACATGATAAACGAAACTAATGGAATGCGAGATATGATTATGAAACAATGAGAAGAGACAAAGAAGGGAAAGAAAGAGAGAGAGTAAGAAGGAGAGAGAAATGAGAAAAAGGAGTGAAACAATTTATCAATAGACGATATTAATTGATAATATTAATATCACTTTATTCATTTTAATCGGGAGTTGTTTTTTTAACCCTACGACAGATTTATAAGCCATCTCATGGTTTTTTTTTTTTAGACTAATAATTTAATTCACATACTAACGTAAACCATATAGAATATAACAAGGAAGTTTTCTATTTTAAAGATTAAGACCTTTTTTTTTTGAAAAACCAAAAGTTTATTTGCTCACCGTTTCATGAATATTATAAAAATGAATAGTCAATCGGTTTTGAAAATATATCTTCAAGTTGTAAAATTTTTTTCTTTACACTACTGTAATCATTGAACAAAGCTGTTCTTTATATTTTACGGAATTTGTTGTACAATATCACTGATATCTTTTCTAATTCAATACGTCAGTTTTTAAGTCATCGTGAAGAATTTAGTGTTCAGTAATCCCTTGCTATTCACGGAGTTTGGGTTTCGCTAGCTTGTCGTGAATATGGAAACTTTACCTTTACGGAAAAAGCGGGTTACTCTATTAAATCGTAAATAACTGGTTTGATAGATTATATGCGATAAATGCTTACTAGAAATGCAGGCTCATTAAATAATTATTTTATTAAAAACTAATTTTTCGATCCCATTTTATTGTGGCACGCTGAAATTATGATCAGTAAAACTAACAAAAATTTTATTTTAAAACACAAAAATAAAAAAAAAACAATTAAAATACCGAAGTATTTTTTTTTTATAAAAAAATTTATTATTTGTCTTTTTAATGGAGTGTTTTAAACTCTTCACGGTAAGGTCCTAATGACATGCCAAGTTCGCTTCTACAATTCATAGGACGTAGTAAAAATGATAAATTTCAGAAACGTTAGTTGCTAATTGTTTACTTAAACTCAAAATACATTCAGCGATTTGAGGCTAATAGGCGTAACTGAAATTTCATTATCATTATCCGATTACGTGTGGGGGTAATTGAGGGCTTCGTTATCACTCTAGTTCTTTGTTTTTAGTTTGCAGAAGTTGTTGAATGTTTGGTGTTTCAATTTCGTTGAAACCTTGACTCATTCGCTTATTCATACAGCGGGTTCGGAAAATTGCTGTGCGCTGGAATTATGGAAATGTAATGACGAAACTTTCTTAATTATTACTTTGCATCTATGCTTCATTATATTATAGAAACTAATATTACAATAACTGCAATAGTTTATAAAAGATGTTGAAAATAACCTCCTCTAACATCAATACAGCACTGCTCAAGTTTGATTCTTTTTTCAAACCCTTTAACTTGCTGATTTACTGGAATGTCTCGTACGTTTGCTGTTATTGCGGTTTTTAGTTCGTCAATCGTGCGTGGTCTGTTGCGATACACTGCTTGTTTCTCTGCTTCGTATAGAAAGTAACAAAGGCGAGTCGATCGTGCGATCGTGCAGCCCACAACCCCCTCGAAATGATTCTTTAACCAGACATTTCGTAAAAAACGTCATTGAGTTGTTAGCTGTGTGTGCTGTGGCGACATCTTTGGAACCAACCTGATTAATTTCCACTTCTGTTAACTGACTAATGAAGTTCGTTAAAATAACACAATAACGGCCACTATTAACTGTATTTTTGAAAAAGATTCAACTTACAATGCGCTATCTACTCACACCGACCCGGACTCCAATTTTCGCTTCACGTAAAGATTATTTGAGTAATTCATGGGGGTTATAACTTTCAGTCGTAGCATCCGAAGTAATAATCAGATTCTTTTCGTTTAGTTTAGGTGTTCTTCCAGTACACTTGTCACCTTCACGAAAGACGTCTTCAACGAGAGAAATGCGTTCCTCTACTAAAACACCATAACGTTTCTCGCAACTACTGATTCCGATAAACGAAATAACACGAAACTAAACGTTCGATCGCAACTCAATAACTGACTTCACGGTTTATTACTGATCAACGCCCGACGAACTTACAGGACAACCAACCTATGGCCGAAAGAACAGAATCATATGATTCTAAAGAATGCTGCACAGCGACTCTCCGAACGCTCTGTAGTTGCTTATCGTAAAACCGTACATCGTAGATTACGGATGGCGGCTATCTAGGTGTGCAGATGAAGATTTGTTTGTATTTATTTTTCATCATGCAATTTTCCTCCACAGCTGCAGGCTTATGTTCTGGACTTATGACGTAAGACTGGAGGTAAAGCTTTTGTTTCATCAAACTTCGGTCATTAACGTTCAGTTCAGCGTAAAGTGGAAATAATGTTGTACTAATGTACATATGTATTTTTTTCTAATTTTTAGTATTGAAAAATAGTATTTTTCATGAACTTTTTTCGAACTCTTGCGACCGCGAATTAATGTATATTCTTTCATTAAGATATCCCCGTAGCGATTCGAATATCAAAAGACATAGATGACTATCCACCAGGTCGAGTAATCAAACGGTCCTAAAATATTTCTCCAGAACTCCCATCTTAAAGTACGAGCCGTAAAATTATCTCGTTGAAAATTGATATTACAGTCATATTATTAAAGTAGAGGCTGAATGAAATTCTAGATTTGTTCCTCCACGTTCTCGATAAAATAAGGGCCGATAATAATGTGCGCCCAGAGTGTTAATTACCATATCTTGAATGCACTGGTGGTTCATGGAGAATTTTTAGGCTTCTCTTTGATAAAAAATTTTGCTTGTTAAGAAACCCAGAGTTCTGACAAATTAGCCGAATCAGACATCAATAATGTGTCAGCAGTGGGTTTGAATTAACACCTTCATTTTCTATAGCAGATAAAACTTCATCCATTTCGTTTATAATGACCAGTTAATTATCGAATTTAAGATTTTATGCGGGTGAAAACTAGGTTACGGATGAAAGACTGCGATTACATATTTTTAAGTCGAGTGAGTGTTTTCTTATTGAACGATTGGGCTTTGGATTAAGGGTGATATTAGTCAGGAGTACGAACAGTTTTCAATGCCACATCCTTTCACACTACAGTAGCGTGCAAGTTATCCCGGCCACAGATGTTATTTATAAAAAGTAACTTTATTTAGAAAAAAAATCATACCTTGACAATTTGTGAATATCTAGTAATTAAATGTTCTCCTTTATTCTTAATCACTTCGCGTACACGATTTGGCATCCATTCAAGTGTACTTATACATTTTTTTTTTATTTCTTCATAATGAAACCGTACCGGTATTATTGCTTTAATGAGGTCAATTTTTGAGAGGCCTTTCTTGACGACTACTGCCCAATAATTTTCAATCGAGTTTAAGTCTGGGGAATTGCTTAGCCAAGGGAGAAAAGTGAAAACTTTATCCACTTTTTTGACAGCAAGACATGGCATCAAATCTTGTTGGAACACTCCGTTGCCTTATGGGATTTGTTTTGAAGTTGTATCGGAACCCTTTCCTTCAGAATCACGATTTATCCATCACATTTTAACATACCATTTATTGGAAATAATGAACAAGGACCTTCAAATGTGAAACAACCCCAAAAGATTTTTTTTTGGGGAATGTGTACCGATTATTGGATATGAGCCGGTCATGCATTTTCATCTGATGATTTTTTAACTCGCTGAACCCTTTGCCCCTGAAGATAAAAATGTGAATCGTCGGAAAACATAACATTTTTTCAGTCTTCTTTGGTCAGGTTAGCATGTGGTTTGGCCCATAAGAACTAAACTTTGGTATTGGTACATTTAAACATTTTTTGCCGATCTCTTCTGTTATGTTGTTAATGATTTCTCTAGCAAAATTATTGAAGTCAATTTGTTCTGAATAAAATTCATTTCTACGGTATAAACATCCAGCAAGGGAACCCGGTTTGCTCTTGTAGTAATTGCATTTAATGCTACCATCTTATTATGACTAGGATAAAAGAATTGTAATAGCTACATCACCTACGCTCTTTATTTTTGTTTATAGCGGAGAGTTGATACTAGTGTTCTGCTTACTACAGAAATTAACTTTTTATTTGACTTTTTTAAATAACTGTTTTTTTTTTGTATTTTGTGTAAATTGTTGGAAAAGAACTTTGTAGAATTGTTTCTTAATAATACTCATTTATTTAAAAAAAAATTTGTTTTATAGATCGGTAATTTACATGATCATGCAGTTTTAGATTTTAAATCGCATTTTTATAAATGTTTTTGTACTATTTTTTATTCTCTTTATTTAATCAATTTTAATTTTTTTTCATTTCTGAAATAAAACACATCTGATGTGGATACTACATGACTTCCTTGTACGCCTATTAAATTACATATACACATTTTTTGCTGCAGTTCATTTAAACCTATTTCATTTGTAAGTAAGATACCATGCTCCAATTCTTTAATAAACCGGACAGTTACGCAATTGGTGAAATATTACTTTTTATTAACATCAGACGTTTATACAATTATTAATTCAACAATCTTACATGAAATATTAGGATAGAGTAAAAGTCCCTTTATTACTCGTATCACTAGATCAGTATTATTAGTATCTTCGTAAGTTGCTGATTAACAAAAGTTTCATATTTCTGGTGTGTCGTATAAATAAAAATTAATAATAATTAAACTATTCCGTTTAGTGTACTCCTGTATAGTGGTTACAAATGTTAATTTCGACCTTATGTGCAAAATGAAAATATTAAAACCAAAGAAAGAATAAAAAGATTAAGAGAGGATGAAGAACATAAAGAGGGAGAACACATGAAAACTCGAGAACGTGTACACTAATTAAGATCAGAAGAATTATATGAAACTAAGAGCGATTAAATGACTCGTAACAAAAAACAAATAAACGAAATGATCAACTCCGACTTAGGGAGAATACTGTCTGACAATATCAGAGGTATAATGAACTAAAAGATAAGAATTTTTTGCGGTTATTAAAGATCGAGCATGTATGCCTCAGTGTATTTGTTGTTCATGTGAGGGTCTAGTTTTCAGTCACTCTGTAGTTAACCTTAATGTAGATAAAATTAAACAGAAATTCTAGAATAATTAACTAAAATTAAACTAGAAAATTAAAAAATAATACAATTCTAAATTATAATTCCAATTAATATTAAATAATCAGGTGTTTCACCAAATCTATTACATATACACATGTGTAATAATGCTTATTAAATTACATACACACATTTTTAAAAGTACATAAAATTTTATTTCACTATTAGTATTATTGCATAATTATTTACTGTAAAACATTTTTTACAATCACGGGTTAAAAAGTATTAATAAATCAATATATTTAAATTAAAAAAAAATTAAAAAAATAAATTAAAAAAGAAAAGGAGAAAGTCTGATTAGAATTGATGTGTCTTCCCTTGTAAAACCCAGATATTTCATTAATTAGAATATTATTTGGCTATAACTCTGGAATAAATGAAAATAAGTACCACTTATCATATATCGTTGAAAAGCTGTTAATGGGGGCTTATTACGGCAGTTAAGAAAAAGTCTAAAATCCAATTTTTTTGGAGATTTTGCGCTTTTTTGGACATTCAGTCGATTGCAATCAAAAGGGGAGGTGCACAACTAGATGTTACAACAGTTCTAACTGCAAAATTTCAACATCCTACGGCTAGTCGTTTTTAACTTATGCGAGATACATACGTACGTACAGACGTCACGCGGAAAGTAGTCAAAATGGATTCAGGGATGTTCAAAATGGATATTTCCGTTGAAATCTGAAAAACGAGATTATTCGCGATCACAATACTTTCTTTACTTCTTACAATGAAGTAAAAAAGGAAATTACGAGTCTTTAATAGTATACTAAAGAAAGCGTTACGGTAAGAAAGGAAATATTTTTTAAACATCAAAGTAATAATTTAATAGTTTTTAAAATAATTTCATTAATGTTTTTTGAGTACTTACCTATTTTCCAAACAATTTGAATAAATTTAGTTGTACTAAATTAATATTAAAATTTATTTAAATTATTACTATTATAAACATGGACCTGATTATGCTTGTTAATTAACTTCCCTTCATGTAATGCTGATTGATTTTAATTCGTTATTTAATTCCTTTTTTTATAGTCAAATTAATGTTTGTAATTTAAATAACATGGACCTAGATTGTTTTATAGATGATATATGAAGCGTTTTATATATTTTAATGTTATGAAAATCTAATTTGACAAATATAACTTATATTTCGTACAATGTAAAATCTTTTAATTCAACTCTTATTAAAATGATTAAATCGATTGCTTTTTAATCGATTAAAATATTTATCTTAATTTTACGAATATTTATTAAATATTTTAACAATGTTTTGACAACTTTATTATAACATACTTTCTTTTTCTGTTTAGCCTCGGGGAATTACCGTTCAGGTATTACTTCAGAGGATGAATGAAGATGATATGTATGAGTGTAAATGAAATGTAGTTTTGTACAGCCTCAGTTCGACCATTCCTGAGATGTGTGGTTAATTGAAACCCAACCACCAAACAACACCGGTATCCACGATCTAGTATCCAAATCCGTATAAAAGTAACTGTCTTTGCTACGGCTTGAACGTTGGAACTCTCCACTTCCAAATGAGTTGATTTGGGAAGACGCGTTCACCACTAGACCAACCCTGTGGGTCATTATAACATACTGGATGTTTGTTTTAAAACGGATCCCAAGAAAAATACTTTAAAAAAAGTTAATACAATAATTTTGGATGAAGCGGTTGGCAGCACGACTTGTTTTATAATCAGCTGATATAATTCTCTAATTCTTTTTTGTGAACGATTAATTAATTTTTTTGGTCATCTGTGTTTTTTATTAAGAAAACATGGTTTTGAACACGGAAAAAGGATTTTTGTTGTGGAGAATTATTTAATGGTTAAATCTTTTGTTTTGTGTTAACGAGGCTTTTCAACTGTAGTCGGGTGAGAATGTGCAAAATATATCTTCAATTCATCGTTTGAAAGAAATATAGCCGGATAGAAAGACATAGCGGGAAACGTTCAGTACTTAATGACGAAATATCGGAAGATGTTAGATTTATAAACTCGCCCGACAAATCATTACGAAAATTTGTGAAACAAAAAGGAATATCATTGTATAGTACCTTACAAGCTACCCGGCTACTTAAATTAAAGCCATACCGAATTCATGTGTCACAAGAATTACACCAGGTTGATAATGCTGCTAGGATCCATTACTGTCAATGGTTTAAACAGTTTGCTCGGGAGAGCATTAAAGTGCTGGATAATGTATTTTTACAAAGATCAGGCTTAATTTCATTTGAGTGGTTATGATAATAGTCGGAATGACTGCTATTGGAGCTCCAACAATCCTCACATCATTCATTCATGACTTCTACACCCACAGAAAATTGGTGTGTCCAATTTCCAGGCGAAGAATAATTGGCCCCATATTCTTCGAAAGCACTCTTAATGCTGACCTCTACCAAGAAATTCTAATGAAATTTATTGAAAATCTAGAATTAAATGAGAGAGATTTGTAATTTCAACAAGATGGGGCCACATGTCACACGGAAGAGCAACGATGGATCTTTTGAGAAACTTCTTTGGTGAAAGAGTAATATCGACTGGCCACCTAGGTCACCGGATTTTTTTGTCTGGGAATATCTAAAAGGTTGTGATTTCAAAAATAATCCGTACACCATTCAAGAACTAAAATCCACTATAAATAAAGAATTATGAAAAACTGGAAGAGGTACACTTCGAAAGGTTGCATGGAATATGACAAAGAAGGTAATGGTTTGCATTGATGAAAATTGTGGACGCTTTCAACATCTGTTATAAAAATATTTGAACTCAATATTTTTTTGCATAAATAATGGTAGTATTTATAACTAATCGCATTAAATATATTACATTATTTTTCTTTAAATTGGGTTACGTTTTAAAATAAACACCCGATATTTATACAATAAATATTGTATATTTTATACAATATTTAAACACGTATATATTTTAGTTTGTAAAAAAAATCATACTGTGACCAGCAAAATATATATCTCCACCTGGCGAGGTTGATGTACAGTAATAAGTTAAGTTTACTGTACTGTAATTATTTACAGTACGTACTATACTATATTTACTGAACTTAATGACGAATTAACCTTTTACGAATGAACCTTTTCAATGACGTAAAATATAATGTTATGAAAAAAATCTATTATAATAAAAGTTTCAAAGAAGTAACGAGATGAGGAAACGATACGAATCCTTACAAGACTTTGATAACAGTGTATTTAAACAGAAATTTCTATAATACAACCAGAACGCTGTAAGAGCGTTTAGTTCACATGCCTGGAAAAAGCAGTCGTATGTAGTTCAATCTCATTAATGCAGTTTAATGGTAATCTTGTGCCTCTTATACTGCGAATATAATTCACCTGTAGAAGAAGCTTTCTTTCTTTCTTTCTTTCCTGAGATGTGTGGTTAATTGAAACCCAGTCATCAAAGAACATCGGTATCCACGATCTAGTATTCAAATCCGTGTAAAAATAACTGGCTTTACTAGGACTTGAACGCTGTAACTCTCGACTTCCAAATCACCTGTTTTGGGAAGACGCGTTAACCACTAGACCAACCCGGTGGGTACCTGTAGTAGAAGCTAAGGAAGAAATACCTTACGGTGGTTCCGGAGGCCTTACAGAAAAAAAGTAGAAGCTAAGGAAATTACTGTAGAATTCGGGTGGGGCACCCGCATGATGATGAATAAAATAAAGACTTCAATATCTACAAAGTTTTGATCCGATTATGCAAGTACTTCATATCTAGCAAACCAAAACGGATGCCGATCCTTTACATTTGGATCTTAGTTTGTTATAGGATTCCTGACGAAGCAGATATTTTTTTGAGACCGTAGAAGACAAGGTCAAAACATACAGATCACATGACTTGTCCCTTTGTTAAGTCCACCGTAAATTCACTGTGGAATATTATAGAATCACTCGGTCTTATTCCCAATGTCAGAATGTTTTTAAAGCTATTTTTCCCGATAGTGTAATACCAAGGAAATAGAATATTTTTTAATTTATTTTTTAGGTTTCGCAAAACATAAAATATAGTTTATAGTAAACGTAGCGGTAGTTCGTCAGCAAAATGGCAGTTTGCACGATATTCATAAGTCGCTTTTACGTTCTCCAGGAAGTCACTCAGGAAACTTTCTCGACAAACTAGACTTTCAGTCGGGGTACACAAAACTACAAAAAAACTAAAGTTATGTTCATATGGAATGAGAATCAGCCGACTTTAATATTGTAACCGGTTCAAATGTTTTATTCAAGGTAGTGTGCGTATTTTAGAGAAATATTAACTGCAGAACGTTACACAGAGGTTATTACAAATTTCGTAGCCTTGCTTGAAACTGAAGAGCGAAACTACATGCTATACTGCCGATTCGACTAGATATGAGTAACACGAATTTTTGACGACCGTATAATTTATCGTGGAATATGGTCTCCATATTCTCCGGATCTGTTATAACCAGATAATTATTTAAGGAATGGTCTGAAAGATACTATTTCAAGAACCGTTTTGGATGACTTGAAAAAAGATTTAAGTTAGCATCTCTAACATCAGTGCAAAAATTCTAAAGGAAAGTTGTAACTGAATATAAAAAACGAGTTGACCCTGGATAAAAGCTCGAAGTGGACATCTTCAACATTTATTGTGCAGTAAGCGGGGAAAAAATAATCTGATTAGTTTTTTATTATTATAACTAATTAAATTCTTCTTGTCATTAAATAAATATAGTTTGTTTCATATTTGGTTTGCGTGACTTTATGAACACTCAGTATAAATTTGTCAGAAGCATAAAATTTAACTGGCGCATGGCCGCTTAGTTATCGGTGGGAGAGGGTGGCGCCTATCACGTGCCAATCCTCTTCACGTTAGTTCCCACGTATGTAAAATGATCTCGCGAAATAAGCGTTCTCCAGCAAGTAAAAAAACATATATACTTAAATAAAATTTTTATTTATCTCTCT